>NC_090447.1:363749327-364374327 GCF_031143425.1 Pleurodeles waltl
CAGGTGTATTTCAGTGACCAGTTCCATGTGTCCCCTCCTCAATGCTGTGGTTTGAGCAGTATGACATTTGTGATGTTGCCTTGTTTGCCAGGCACGGGATGGACCATGACATATGCAGCATGGGTGTGTCTTTAGTGCTGTGTCACTCCTATTGTTGTTTACATTGGCTGATGTTTGTGACACCTATGGGCATTGACATATGAGTGCACTGGGGCCTTTGTCTTGTTTCAGGAGATTGTTGCAGATGTCATCCTCACCCCCTAATTTAGGTATGTATGTTCCATGGGGAGGTTACTGCCATTGGCTACTTGAGCTGCACACAGATCAGAGGTGGTAGTGACAACTGTTGTTGCAGTTACATTGCAGTTGTCGGTTTGGCTAGAGGATTGCTAATAGGGCCCTAGTTAATGTAGGAGATATGTTGGCTGACAAGTGCCAGGATGTAAGTTTGACGTAGTGGCCTTCCCTCCTGTCGAGGCTTTCCCTTTGCTCCATCGTTGGCATGACAGCATGCCCCCATGGGACTGTTGTTGGTGTAGTGTAATGTTGTGCCCCAGCTTATGTTTTTGCAGGCCATGCCCCCCTGTGGTGCCCCTTTACCCATGGCACTCCATGTATATGATGAGTTACATGAAATGTGTAGTAGGAATTTCCACCCTGCTTACAGTCAACATTATTGCATTATAATTCCCTATGCGACTTACCCTGCATGTGCGTTTTCTCGTGGTAGTCTGCTCTGTCCTGTCCTTGAATCCCTGTGACGATCTCCTCAGGGATGACAGCTGCGACCATCTCCTCCATGTGGTCCAGGGCCTCCTAGTGTGCTGGACTCCCCCCTCCAGTCTGCAGTGCTGCCTTCCTGTTCCTGGCCATCTTTTCCTTGGTCCTGCGTTTGCAGTCATGTCAGCGTTTCTTACACTCGGTGACTGTTCTGCGTACTTCAGCCACACTGTTAATCTTGTCAACAATTTGCTGCCATGTGGCCTCTCTCCTACTGATTGGCAACTTTGAGGTGATAAACAGTTGGTGCTGGTGTTCCGTCACCACTTTAACCAGGATTTCCTGCTCCTCTGCACTGAAGTGACACTTTCTTTTCTTTCTACGAGTGTCCTGGCTCTTGTATGGATCGTCCTGGCTGGTTCCTGGTCTGCTGTCATCTTTCTGGGGTCTGTAGTGGCATCTGGGATCCATTTTGGCTCTCCTCTGGTGCACTTGCAGTGTTCGCGTTTTTTTTTTACGCTATTGGGTCAAAAAACGGTGCATATCCGGGTTGCGGTGTCGTAAATCGACCCACAGTCATTTCCGCCGCGTTAACGTTGTTTTCCCTTTACGACTTGATGCCGCGGTGTGCGTCAAAAATAATGACTCCCACCTGTTGATTGAGCCGCCGTGCGTCAAAGTATAAATATGACGCCCGCACGGCGCAACGAAATGGCGTTAGCTTGCGGTAAATTTTTTGACGCAAAACTGCGCCGCGCAGTTTTGCATTAAAAAGTATAAATATGGGCCTTAATCACCATTCTTAAATACTAACCCTACACTGTGCACGGCCTTTGGCAGCCAACATCCCCCATAAAGCCAACTGCGTGCTTCACATGCTCTTTGGCCATACGCAGAAGGGGGTTGGTTATTGGGCTTGGCCCTGGGGACCCCATCACCCATGGGCATTTTTAAATAATTAAAGGTGAGAGGGGCCACATAGTTCCCGTTCCTGAGCCATTATTGGCCCAAGGGACCCTTTGCCCTGGGCTCACTTATTTGAACAAAGGTGAGGGGCCATGAGGTCCCCTTCACCTAGCCTTTTTAGGCCCTAGGGGCCTCATCCCCCTGTGCCACTCTTCTAAATAGAGGTGAAGAGGACACACTGTCCCCTTCGATTTCGACCCCCGGGACTCCATACCCCGTGGTCTGGTGTACTTTTTATGGGGAGGAGGCATGCAGCCCTCCTCCCCGGGTCGGTTTCAGCTCTGTGGATGTCATCCCAATGAGCCCAGTTTATTTTCAGGTGAGGGGGGGCATGCAGTCCCCCTCCCCAAGTTGATTTCTGCCTCAGGCACCCCATATCTAGGATCCCTTCAGAAGTTTTAGGGGTAGAAGATGGGCCTCATCCCCTGAGGCCTGGCATCATATATAAGGGGTTGGGGGCTTATGTCTTCTCCCTGGGCCAATTTTAGCCCTGGAAACCCCATCCCCAGGGCCCGGCACCATGGTAAAGGGGACAGGGGGCATGTGCCCCCTCTTTAGGCCAATTTTTGCCCTAGCACCAATTTAGAGGGGGAGGGGCATGTGGCTCCCTCCCTGAGCCACCTTCGGCCTCAAGGACAACATCCCCCAGGGCCAGGCATTATTTTGAACGGACATGGGGCACCAGCCTTTCTCCCCAGTCCGATTTTAGCCACGGGAACTCCATTTACCAGGGTCTGGCACAAATTTAAAGGTGAGTTCCCTGGTGCCCACCTAGAGCACCTATCAGACTATCATTGGGATCTGTGGGGAAGAGCCTCATGGCCCCTGCAGCCCCAGCAGCTCCACACATCCAGCAGGAGCATTGATCCCACCTGGAGAGAGCAGCTAATAATGCTGCTCCCGGCAGGTGGAAGCAACTTTTAGATATGTTTCCCTGCCTGCATCACTGCGGACAGAGAAGCAGACATGGAGTCTGCTCCCTGTGGGTGGGAGTATTTCTGGAGCTCCCGCCAGCTGGACATGCACTTGGTATTCGCCTTGGTGAGGGATTTAAAAATGCTCCCTTTAGGGATGGCAAACACAGGTTCCTCTGCCATGCTGGTATGTGCAGAGAAACTGCTATGTCCCATGTGGGCACCCAGGGAGATAGCCAGTGAGCCGGCCCTGAGGGATCAGGTCCCAAAGGCCATTAATGACTATGGGAGGAGGGGGCATAGGCTTCCTCCCCATATTATGCATTTTTGGGGCTGAGATTGAGCTCCCCAGGAAATTTAGAGGCTTGGGAAGGGGGAGGCATGGTCCTCCTCCCTAAAAAAAAGGAATGTGGGCCCTGGGGTGGGCTCACTGGGGCCTCTAGGGGCATGGAGAGGGGGGCACACTGTCTCCTCTCATAAATATTAGGATCAACTTTGAGGGTAGGCACCCTGGGGCCTTTAATGCCTAGGGGCCACACAGTCCCCCTCCCCATTCTTAACACTTCCCCAGGAGTGGGCACACAGGGGCATAATATAATTAAATGAGGCCCAGCCACCATTTTCTTTTTTTTTATCCTGCAAGAGATTTCCAGGATTGCTCATTTCTTTTGCCTTTTTGGTCCCTCTGGGTCCTCCCAAAGGTGCTAAGGGGTCAGGACACTCTTACTCTGCCCAAGATATAATTTTTTTAACACAACATCAGGACAGGGGCCTGAGGGCCTGATTTAGATCTTGGCAGAATTGGTCCCACTATCGGTTTTCCATCAGTATTCCAGCCCACTGCCTTGGTGATGTGCCCGCTGTATTTAGATGCTGGCAGTCCCATGGGCAAAAGACCACCAGAGTCCTGCCAACTCAGCCAGAAATCTATACCCATGTTGACAGTGTAATTTGATATAGTGGCTGGCAGCGGGACTACACCCACTGTTCGGCCGAGCCAATTAAGATGTGCCCAAGGCAACTGTGGTCGAGTTACCTCCACACCTAATGGCAGATTGGAAGGGAAATGAGGTGTAAACCTATCTATCTTACCTTTTCCACTTCTGTTTTCGACTGGACCCGTCTGGACAATTCCTGCCATTGCTGCTGCCACCAGACCACAAAGGAAACACAACCCTGTTGTTACCAGACTCCAAGGCAAGCATATCATATTACTAGTGAATGTTTTTTGTTCACTTAATATGAGCTTGGCACAAGTGCATTGACATACATGTCACATCCATATTTCCAAAAACAACTTGGCAACCATATGTCTGTAAAATATCTGTGACAGACAGTAATGGAGACACATCTGTACCATATATAAATCAATGAGATACACAGTTTTTATTTTGGTGCAAGTATTCATTACACAATTAATGCTTGCACCAAGCTAAAATATGTTAAACTATGTCCATGTGTGCACTTTGCAGTGGGACCTGTAAGTAACATATTGTGCTTGCAGTTGTGAATGCGAGCCAGTACATATATCCCTCTGGAACAACAGTTCCATTCCAATGACTCAATGATTTGTACTGCAATACAAAATATGGGACACACTGTGTGAAAGTTGGTCCCAAGTCATCAGACATATACTCTTACTCTCATATTCATTAATTTGGCAATGTAACACACATGTGGCTGTGAACAATGTTTGGATGGTACAATTTCCCCTGGCTCTGTTGCCCATAACATGTCTCCTACCTATAGTTCAGTGGTGTCCTCATCATCAATGGGCATCTTTTTGACACATATCTGGCACCTCAAAGCTTTTCTTGGGAGGGGAGGGAGTGGATTGGTTGGTTGAGGTAGAGGGAGCTGGAGTGGGTGATGTGGTTGCATCTTCATGTGTGATAGTTGCATATGGGTCTGGTGTTTTTTGTGTATGTTTGGTTTTGTCATGTTTTCCTAAATGCAACATTCAGATGAGTGTGGTTGTTTGGTTGTGGTTGTGATGTGTGTAGTTGCGCTTCTGTGTGAGTGTGTTTGTGTAGATGAGTGTGTCATTGTATTGGTAGTTGTGGTTCTATTGTATGTGAGTGTAGTATCAATAGTGTGTGTATGTTGTGTTTAGGATGTATGGCATTGTGGGGGTTATTCTAACTTTGGAGGAGGTGTTAATCCGTCCCAAAAGTGACGGAAAAGTGACGGATTTACCACCAGCCGTATTACGAGTCCATTATATCCTACGGAACTCGTAATACGGCTGGTGGTATATCCGTCACTTTACCGTCACTTTTGGGACGGATTAACACTCCTCCAAAGTTAGAATAACCCCCTGTGTGTTTGCTGCATGTACAACTTGTGTTGTGATGCAAAGGCAAAAGATCATGGTGTGTATATAGTATGCTGTGTACTATGTTATGCAGGTGGACACATATGGCTAATGTACATGGAGTGTGTGTTACCTGCATCCTTTCCATAGCCACTGCCGTCGTACAATGTACAATGTACATTGCCTCCTGTAAGGTTCTTCCTTCATCAGGAATCCGCAGCCAGAACAATGCCTGAAATAAGATTTTCGTATTATATATATTTGGCCTGTTGAAGGCTAAGGCCGAAACGCGTTGCCATTTGTACATGCACTGAGCACTTTAATATAAAATAAATGAAGAAATAATGATTTTGAATCTTATCCTGGTGATGCCGCTTCATTTCTCTCTCTCTTTGGATTGGAATTTTCAACCAGCCTCGGGAAAAGAGAGGCTTCTGGAGGGGAAAAAAGGACATAAATATATATATGTAAAGTCCAAAAAAGAAAAGTGTTGCACTCCAGGATCCAATTATTATGGCTGTACTTTATTTCAAAAGTGCTTGTGCTCCCACCACCGATGCGTTTCGACCACTGGGGTCTTGATCACAGATAAAGATGTCCCTCATCAGTTTCTATTTTATAATGCATTCATTCCTAAGGCAAGCTGGTCTTGGCAGTCCATGTGTATTAAGGAATTACTTTTAGCAGTTGGTTATAGGGGGTCCAGGATTATATCGTAATATTTATTCTGTCTCAGTGCCATATGACAATCCCCTATTTACCCAGGTCACTTCTTACAACCATTATAAACATTTTTGAAGAGCTATTGTCCTTTTGCTAATGAAGGAATTGCCTTCTCTAATGAGTATTTCATGTTTCTCTATAGTGCATGCCCATAACATACAAACTTACTTGTCATGTATGATCATTTCATTATTATTATCCAAAATTATACTAAAATTGTCACCATAAAATATATGACAACCTCAATTGACTTTGATTAAAACATATAATTTAACGAAATGATTGGAAATGAGAATGTGAACTTATGTAGAATAGAGGGGCTTGTATTATAGAAAAATATGACATGTGTAATATCTCTATGCTAGAATTGTTACTAAAATGAAGATAATAATACCAATTGATTTTGATTGTATCATGTAATTTTGGATAATAATGAAATGATCATAAAACTAGTGAAATTCAGCAGTTATAGTTGAGTAACTATAGCTCGCGGCCTAAGGTAATTATAAGTCACTCCTTCCCCATGCACTGCTAATTAATTCAGATATTACAGTACTCGTGACAACTTTTTTAATGTCAATAATATTTTCCTGTTTAATAATCAAGTGAATAGACAGGTACGGGGACGGCGATGGGTACTTGCTTTGCTGGTGTCGGTATTTTGATAAAATTTTTGTGATCTGGAAAGGTGATGAGCAGTCTGCTATAAGGTTTGTGGCAGCTTTGAATGAAAATTAGTATAACCTTCATCTAAGTGAGCAATATAGCAACAAATATATCCAATTTTTGGATGTAGAGATTACAGTTCATGAAGACATGTTGAGTATTAGGTTATACAGAAAAGCTACTGTTGGGAACAGCTTACTCCATTCTAGGAGTGCACATCCACCCAGGCTGATAGAGAGCATCCCATATGGAGAAATACTAAGAGCTAGACGTATTTCTAGCACTTGGGATGATTACCAAAGTGAACGTTTGACAATGTGCACAAGATTTAAAGAAAGGGGATATAGAAATAATTCCATTGCACAAGCCAAATATAAAGAGAGAGGATCTTCTATATGTAAGGGATGATGAACATAAATCAGATGAAAGTTTGGTATTCATCACAACATATTAAAATCAGGCATTTGCATTAAAACAGATCCTTACAAAAAGTTGGCATATTTTACAGACCGATTCTACCTAAGATACCCAACTTACGAGTATGGCATTTGTCACTTTCCGTAAGTGGAGATCATTAAAAGACAGTCTAAGTCAGAATGTGGTGACAAACACACATGATGCAAGAACACTATCAGGTAATCTGGCTGGATTTTATTTTTGCACTTGGTGTGAAGCTTGCAGATACAGTGAAAATTGCACGTATGTGCCAACTGATAATGGACACAGGATCCATCTGATTAGAGGCTATTATAATTGCAACACAGATTTTTGTGTATACTGCTTGAAGTGCCCTTGCAATAAGTTCTATGTGGGGAGCACAATACACAAAGCCCAAAAGAGAGTTTTGGAACATATCAGAGCTATCTGCAACTATGATCACAATTGCCCCGCGGCTGGACATGTTCACACAACACACAAAGGGGATGAAAGGCTGCTCAGTTTTATGGTTCTTGACCAGATTAAGCTAAATATATGTGGGGGAAATAGAGAGAGAAAGTTGTGGATTTTGGAATCCAAATTAATCATTAGGTTGAACACCCTAAGTCCTTTGGGTTTGACTCCAGTGAAGAAATGAATGTTAATTTGAGTTAACCAAATAATTGTGGATGGATATAAGTTTGTGATCTCTAATGGGCCTTTTCTGAGATACTAATACATTAGGTGTTTATTATTTTTACATGTGTGGGTTTGAGTTTGTTTTGATTTGTCATACTTAGTTGGGTGTAGTAAGGTAATTTGGATTGTGTAAATCAGATTGTATTGATTTAAATATGTTGTGTGAACCTGACTGTGGTGATACAAGAAAATTTGGGTAGATTATAGTTCACTTGAACATGCATGTATAATCAGAAAAATATAAACAAATATAAAAATATAGGGAGTCATTACAACATTGGCGGTAAAAGCCGCTTACCGCCGTGCAGAAGACCGCCAACACACCGCCGCAGCAGCGGAATTCCGGCACGGTCATTAGGACCCACTGCTCCGAATCCACCAAAATTCAGACACCCGCACAAGTCCGCCACACCAAAGGTCAGTAATAAACTGGCGAAAACAAAACCTCCACCGTCACGCCAAAAGAAATACGCCCACACTATCACGACACACGAATCCATGCGGCGGTCTTTCAACCACGGTATTCCATTGACGGTACACACCGCCGCGCTCAAAATACACACACATTTACAAAACACTACCACATTGGACAGTTCAAAATACACACACCTGATACACATACACACACCACTCCCACACACCCATTACAATATAAAACACACACCCACATCACCCACAAACCCCTATGACAAAATTACCGAGAGAAGGCCTGAGAGAGACACTACAAACAACTACCAAGCATCCACATGCACACAATACCATCACCTACATTACTTCCACGCACCTCACACAACACACCACTAAATATCACCCCACTTATCACTACACACACCAACCCACACATCACCCACACCACCCCATGGCACGGCAAAGACACCCCAGGTTCTCTGAGGAGGAGCTCAGGGTCATGGTGGAGGAAATTGTCCGGGTAGAGCCACAGCTATTCGGATCACAGGTGCAGCACACCTCCATAGCTAGGAAGATGGAGCTATGGCAAAGAATAGTGGACAGGGTCAACACAGTGGGACAGCACCCAAGAAATAGGGATGACATCAGGAAGAGGTGGAACGACCTATGGGGGAAGGTGCGTTCCGTGGTCTCAAGACACCACATCGCAGTTCAGCGGACTGGCGGCGGACCCCACCTCCTCCCCCACAACTAAAAACATAGGAGGAGCAAGTCTTGGCTATTCTGAATCCTGAGGGCCTCGCAGGAGTAGATGGAGGAATGGACTCTGGTAAGTCAAATCTTAACTATTACATCCCCCTCCCTACCTGCATGCCATCACATACCCCCACCCTCACCCTCACCCCCATCACTCCAACTCCTCACAAATGTCCCAACATCACAAACCACATATCCTAACACCAAGCCCTGCATGCAACAACAAAGCCTGGACACCCATCACCAAAGCATGGCCACTGCACATACCCATACACCCCCCTAAACCACCATCACACAAGGACCCACACAGGAATGCAAGCACTGGGGTACACGGTCACCCACCCATTGCATACCATGGCACACAGAGATGTAATAAACATCCTTTTATACCCCTGCAGGACCCCTACCCAACGTCACCGGACAGGAGGGTCCATACTTGTCCACACCACCACAGACGAGGCCCACAGTGATGACATCAGCTCTGTCCAACTGGATCTAGATGACCAGACCCGCCCATCGGGGACCTATGGACAGTCGGTTCCCCTGACACAGTCAGAGGCCACCACAGAGCTTCCCCCCTCTGGAAACACCAGCACAGCACCCACCCAGCGGGCCCATACCTCTGTCCCCAGGACACGTCACTCAGCAGTGTGTCCACGACTACAGGGAACCCAGGCTAACCCACCACCCCAACAACAGGGACCTGGGGGCAGTGGCAGTGGGCACACGGTCCAGGGGACGGAGGTCCAGGAACACAGGGGAACTGGGAGGGCTGCTGTGTGACAGGGAGAGGACAGGCCAAGGGAATCCACTCTCCACGAGGCCCTTTCCAACATCATGGGAGCGTACCACCATTCCCAGGAGACAATGGCAACGGTACTGGCCAAGTTTCAGGAGGCCCAGCGCCTGCAGGAGGAACAGTATTTGGGCTTCAGGGAGGAATTCAGATCCATCAATTCCACCCTGGGCACCATAGTAGGGGTGCTGAAGGAAGTCCTCAACACCAGGAGGGACAGTGTGGCACAACAAGGGGCCCCTGACACTAGCCTGGATGATGAACTGCCCACCACCTCCGCCGGCGCTAGTGGACAGGAGGCACCGCCACAGGACCCCCACACCTGCACCCCACCCCCTGCAGAGGGAGAACCACCCCGCAAACAGTCCCTGAGATCCAGGACAAAGACAGAGAACAATGTCAAGACCCCCCGCCAAGAAATTACACCATCCTGAATGTCATCCTTCTGTCCCACTTTGTGACCCTGTCCATCCTCAAACTGCCCCAGCTCCACTTCCTATGGCCATTTGGGCAATGCACCTGTGAGACTAATAGACTGGACTCTGCCATGGACATTCCTCCACCATCACCCTTGACCATTGTACAACCACCTCCAATCTTGAGCACTTAAATAAACACCCTTCAAGCACAAAACAATCTGGAGTCTGTCTGTGATTTCAAAATAGTGTATTAGCAATTACAGTGACAAAACGCTCTTTGAAATGTAATGTCAACATATCTATGTCACACAGCTCTAGTCCATGAGGAAACAAAGCAGATGTCACACAGTGGGACCCACATCTGTGAAATCGTAAGGGAAAGTGACAACTCAGTGACCACACACTGGGTGAAAACGACATACAGTAGAGAGGTAGTAGTGTTAAAGTACATGTAGTAGGCAGGTTTGTATTCTTACCTGTGTCTCACTGGAGGTATTGCAGTGTAACCGAGTTCCTGTTGTCGATGTCCTCTTCTTCTGCTTCCTCGTCTTCACTGTCCACAGGCTCCACAGCTGCCACAACATCACCATCTGGACCATTCTCCTGCAGAAAAGGCACCTGTCGTTGCAAAGCTAAGTCGTGAAGCATACAGCATGCCACGATGATCTGGCACACCTTCTTTGGTGAGTAGAATAGAGATCCACCTGTCACATGGAGGCACCTGAACCTGGCCGTGAGGAGGCCGAAGGTCCGCTCTATAATCCGCCGAGTTCACCTATGGGCCTCATTGTAGCGTTCCTCTGCCCTTGTCCTGGGATTCCTCACTGGGGTCAGTAGCCATGACAGGTTGGGGTAACCAGGGTCACCTGCAAATGGCGAGGGCAACTGTTAGACACACACTAAGCTGTAGGGATATCCCCAGACCCAGACAACCATTCCCACTGACTTGCTTCCAGGTGCTCACCTAATAGCCACACACGGTGCCTCTGGAGTTGCCCCATCACATTAGGGATGCTGCTATTCCGCAGGTTGTAAGCTTCATGCACTGAGCCAGGGAATTTGACATTCACATGGGAGATGTACTGGACTGCCAAACACACCATCTGCACATTCATGGAATGATAACTCTTCCGGTTTCTGTACACCTGTTCACTCCTGTGGGGGGGGTACCAAAGCCACATGTGTACCATCAATGGCACCTATGATGTTGGGGATATGTCCCAGGGCATAGAAGTCACCTTTCACTGTAGGCAAATCCTCCACCTGAGGGAAAACGATGTAGCTCCGCATGTGTTTTAGCAGGGCAGACAACACTCTGGACAACACGTTGGAAAACATAGGCTGGGACATTCCTGATGCTATGGCCACTGTTGTTTGAAATGACCCACTTCCAAGGAAATGGAGTACTGACAGCACCTGCACTAGAGGGGGGATTCCTGTGGGATGGCGGATAGCTGACATCAGGTCTGGCTCTAGCTGGGCACACAGTTCCAGGATTGTGGCACGATCAAGACTGTAGGTGATGATCACATGTCTTTCCGCCATTGTCGACAGGTTCACCAGCGGTCTGTACATCGGAGGATGCCACCATCTCCTCACATGTCCCAGCGGACGGTGCCTATGAAGGACAACAGCGAGCACAGAGTCAACCAACTCAGAGGTATGTACCCACAGCTTACACAGAACACGAATCATAATCCCAAATTTGTCCTGTATGAGTGTTGAGGCAAGGCCTAGGTATGTGTGACGCAGTAAAAAATTAAGTCATGTGGGCCCCTGAAATGGCAGATGCCTGACCTGTAAAGTGGGACAATGGGATGTGAGGTAACTGCGCTGGTGTTGTACACAGTCGCGGTAGGCGGTTGAAGAGCACGGCACAATTCTGTATTGGTTAACATTGGACCCTATGGGTCCCAGGTGCCAATGACGATGTACGCCGGCGGTGACGGTACGCACTGCTGCGGACGTGACCGCCATTTTCTATCTGTTCAATCACTCAATACCTGATCATCGACAGGAGAGGACCTACACTGCAAGTGCTGCTGTGACCTCTGTCTGGAAGAGACAATGGCTCGTGCGTCTGGGGAAAGGCTCCTGCCTTCACATCGGAGGCGTTGGAGAAACTCGTGGATGGGGTCCTCCCCAGTACACGCTACTCTACGGTCCTCCAGACAAACAGGTAAGTACACTGGGAGCATGCTGTATGGGCTATGCCTGTGTAGAGTGGGGTGGATGAAAGATGGGGGGGGAGATTGAGGTGTGCATGAAACAACGGTGAGTGCATGTGCCACATGGCAAGGGTAGGGAAGGGGGCCAATGACTGTGACGGTGCGGACGGTTATATCTCCTCCTTTTCCCCTGTACTATTCCTGTAGGTCAGCGCCCACCAGAAGAAGGTTATTTGGTGTGCCATCGCCAAGGAAGTCCGGACCCTGGGGGTCTATCACAGACGGAGCACCCACTGCCGTAAGAGATTGGAGGACATTTGCCGCTGGAGCAAAAAGACGGCGGAGGCCCAGCTGGGGATGGCCTCCTAACGTGGGAGGGATGCCCGTCGCACCATGACCCCCCTGATGTTCAGGATCCTGGCGGTGGCGTACCCTGAGTTGGATGGGCGCTTGAGGGCATCACAGCAGCCACAAGGGGGTGAGTACACTCTCAATCTGCTGATTTTGCGAGCAGTGGAGGTGTCTGGGTGGGGGAGGTGGGCTGTGGGTTTCCCTAGGCCAGGGCGAGTGTGCTAGTTAGGTCCCCTTGTTCTGGCAGACCATGTGGCACCCCACCCCACCTGTGTAGTAGTCAGGCTCCTGTGACATCCATGTGTGCAGATGTCGGCCATAGCCTTGTAGGCCATGTCCCAGGGATTGAACAGTGGACCCCAAGTGCGCAGCATAGTGGAGGGGGCTTCTGTGTCTGTCATGTCCGCCAACGGTAGTGGTAATGCATGCACTCAACATGTTTTTCTTCTGTCGTTCCCCCCCTTTTTGTGGTTTCCGTGTTCTTGTGTATATTAGCATCATCAGGCGGAGGAGCAGTGGCACCGGAGCAGGCGGGAGCTGCATCCCAGATGGCCCTGGAGGGCGAGACTACAGACTCGAAATTCACCAGTGGGACGGAGGGCGAGGGGAGCTCCACGGCGGGGACAGGAGCTGAGACCAGTGACACGGACTCGTCCTCTGATGGGAGCTCCCTTGTGGTGGCGGCAACATCTGTGCCCCCCGCATCTACAGGTACAGCCGCCAGCCCCCCTACCAGCACCACCCTCCCAGCAGCCCCTCAGCCTTTGCCCCGTGCCTGCTCACCCAGGAGGGTGGGCATCACCTTCGTCCCAGGCACCTCAGGCCCTGCCCCAGTCACCTCTGCTGCCCTCAGTGAGGAGGCCATTGACCTCCTCAGGTCCCTCACTGTTGGACAGTCTACCATTTTGAATTCCATCCAGGGTGTAGAAAGGCAGTTGCAACAAACAAATGCATTCCTGGAGGGCATTCATTCTGGTCAGGCAGCCCTCCAGGGAGCTTTTCAGACTCTGGCCTCAACACTGATGGCAACCATTGTCCCTGTCTCTAGCCTTCCCCCTCCAGCTTCCTCCACCCAGACCCAATCCCCTGTACCTCAGCCTATCCCAAGCACACCCTCAGACCAGCATGCACACATGTCAACACACAAGGAAAGCTCTGGCAAGCATAAGCACCAAACATCCCACAGGCACTCACGCAAACATCAAACACATGCAGACACACCAATATCCACTGCCTCCACTGTGTCCCCCTCCTCCTCGTCTCCCTCCTCCCTCCCAATCTCGTCTCCACTCACACCTGCATGCACTACATCTACAGCCACTACTTCCATCACCAGCACACCCACCACCACACCCTGCTCACGTGCAGTCACCATCCCCACTACCATTCACACGTCCCCTGTGTCCTCTCCCAGTGTGTCTGTGACTCCCCCTCCCAAGGTACACAAATGCAGCTACACACCCACCCAACAGCCATCCACCTAATGACAGCCTCCAGCGCGTGCACCTTCACCCAAAGTCATCAAACGAACACCTCCTACAACCACAACCTCCTCCTCCAATCAGAAACCCCCTCCAGCTACCTGTCCCAGTGTTCCCAATAAACTTTTCCTGTCCACCTTTGACTGCTTACCCTCACCATCCCCACCCCGTCAGTCTCCTAGGGCCCGACTCTCCAGGTCCCAAGCCACAACATCTCCGGGAACAGTGGTGCCTGTAGTCACCGGAATCTGGAGTGCACCAGGCAGCAGGGCAGCCAGTTTGGCACGGAGCCACAGCACGGACAGTCCCCCACCTGTCAAGCATCAAAAGTTGGCCAGTGCCCGGCGGGAGAGGGGGAAGACTCCAGCCACCAAAGCCGCTCCCAGGGGTACAGGTGGGAGTGTGGAGTCAGCTGCAACACCTTCCAAGGTGGGGAAGGGACACAAGAAACTCAGCAAGTCTGGGAAGAGCAGCACGGCGGAGTAGACCGCCATCATCCCCGCTGCCCAGGAGGCCACCGCCCGCACCAGCCCTGCTGCCCAGGAGGCCACCGCCATCATCCCCGCTGCCCAGGAGGCCACCGCCATCATCCCTGCTGCCCAGGAGGACACCACCATCATCCCCGCTGCCCAGGAGGCCACCACCAGCACCAGCCCTGCTGCTTAGGAGGCCACCGCCATCTTCTCCGCTGCTCAGGAGGCCACCGCCAGCACCAGCCCTGCTGCCCAGGAGGCCACCGCCATCATCACTGCTGTCCAGGAGGCCACCGCCATCATTCCCGCTGCCCAGGAGGCCACCGCCGGCACCAGCCCTACTGCCCAGGACAGGACCGCCAGCACCAGCCTAGCTGCCCAGGACAGGACCGCCAGCACCAGCCCCGTTGGGCCATAAAGGACCGCCAGCCCCGCTGGGCCAGACAGGACCGCCAGCAGCCGAGTCACTGCCAAGGACCCCGCCGCCACAAGCACCGCTGAACAGGACACTGCCGCCACAAGCACTGCTGAACAGGACACTGCTGCCACAAGCACCGCTGCCAAGGACACTGCCGCCACAAGCACAGCTGCCAAGGACACTGCCGCCACAAGCACCACTGCCAAGGCCACCGTCGCCACAAGCACCGCTGAACAGGACACTGCCGCCACAAGCACCGCTGCCAAGGACACCGCCGCCACAAGCACCGCTGAAGAGGACACTGCCGCAACAAGCACCGCTGGCCCATGAGCGCCAAGGGCACTGACGCTACTCAGTCCGTCACAAGCAGGATGAAGTACTCTGGGCACAAGGCCCCCTCCAGAACCAGTGGAGAATGACATCCACTACCTCAGTCCTTGGTGGGATGAAGCACCCTGGGCACGAAGCCCCCTCCAGAACCAGTGGAGAATGACATCCACCTCCTCAGTCCTTGGCAGGATGAAGCACTCTGGGCACAAGGCCCCCTCCAGAACCAGTGGAGAGATACATCCACTACCTCAGTCCTTGGCAGGATGAAGCACTCTGGGCACAAGGCCCCCTCCAGAACCAGTGGAGAGATACATCCACTACCTCAGTCCTTGGCAGGATGAAGCACTCTGGGCACAAGGCCCCCTCCAGAACCAGTGAAGAATGACATCCAATACCTCAGTCCTTGGCAGGAAGAAGCACTCTGGGCACAAGGCCCCCTCCAGAACCAGTGGAGAATGACATCCACTACCTCAGTCCTTGACAGGAGGAAGCATTCTGGGCACAAGGCCCCCTCCAGAACCAGTGGAGACTTATCCACTTGAGAGACTGTGGCTTTGCACTCCCCAGGATTGAACAGTGGGAAAACCACCCACTGTAGAGACTTGTGAGACTGTGACTTTGCACTCCCCAGGATATGGCAGTGGGCAAACCACCCACTGTAGAGACTTGAGAAACTGTGGCTTTGCATTTCCCAGGATTGAACAGTGGGCATGTGGCCCCCTCGTGGATTTGGCGTCGTGCACTCATCCGGCTGAGGTGCCCCCCTTTCCATTCCCTCTGAGGTGCCTGTTTTATTGCTATCTGATGGCCCTGCAGTGTTCTCTCCGTTTTGATCGGGTATTGAGTGTGGGCCTCGCCCATGCCGTGTGGGCCCAGTGTTCCACGGACTTCAATGGAGCAATAACTGGACTACTATATTTGGTTTATATATTTGTTAATAGAGTATATATATTTTTGCGTACTGGATTTTAATATATTACAATGGTTGCACTCATTTGCTTTTGTCTTTGCATTCTTCCATGGGGTTTGGGGGGGTGTAACTGTAATGTACCATGCTGTATTAGTGTGTGTGTGTTGTAGTGGGTGAGGGTGGGGGTGGGGGTGGGGGTGTTGCGTGTGTGTGTCCCTGTTTTTTCCCTCCCCCCTTCCTGTGTCGTAGGTGCAGTACTCACCGTGGTCTTCGCCGCCGGCGTTCGTGCTCCTGGTAGAGGAGCAAGAAGATAAGTGCTGGCAGGATCTGGAGCTCGGGTTCAATGGCGTCCGGATTCCTCGTGGGGTGTGTAGAGATGAGCGTTTTCCCTTTGAATTCCTGTTTCCGCCGTGTTTTTGTTCGCAGTGAATTTGCCCCGGAAAAGGTGGCGGATTGGTAGGTTGTGATACTGTGGGCGGTACATTGTCCTGCACCTGTCTGTTGCCGGTGACCGCCATGCTGTTTGTTTGTACCGCCGTGACGGTCAGAGTGTTAAAGTGGCTGTCTATGTTGGTGGTTTCCGCCACGGTCGTGATTCCATTTTTTTTACCGCCGCCTGTTGGCGGTCTTACCGCCACTTTAACACCGACCGCCAGGGTTGTAATGACCACCATAGTGTTTGATTGTAGGATTGTGCATATACATTTGGTTATCTATGGTATATAACGTTTTTTATACATGTATCGTTTTTATAGTCAGGGACATGCTCAGCAGATATTGTAAATATAGAAGAATAGATTAAGTATGATTTGACACTCCAAGATGGCGGCTGCTTTTCTGTGTATTGTAGGGATATGTGTGTGTTAATCCGTTGTTTATGTTTGTATTTTAGATGGTATTTAATATGCAAATTAAACAGCCATCCCATACATGATCAAGGCTACGACTAAAACACATTGTGAGGAGGCATAGTTTTACTAAAAACAATATATGCAACTACGAACGTGTCCGAGCATTTCCTTTCAATTTTAAGGATTTGGTGCACCATATATATATATATATATATATATATATATATATATATATATATATATATATGGGTTTCCCTTACCTTACATATACCTACTTTGCATTGTAAAGGCGTGCATGGTAAAGGTATATACATGATAAATGTTTCCATGGTAAAGGCAATGTTTAGTAAGGGCCATTGCATTGTAATTTATGATTGGTAAGAGTATGTGTTGTAAATGCATGCATGCAAATATCATACAACCATTCAAAGGGAGGCAATCGAATGCTCAAAAGGGACACATTTCAAAGTCAGGGGCTTAATTACAAACCCTCTGCACCACCAGAGCTTCACCTTTTTTGACGCTGTGGTGGCACACACTGCAGACCCAAATCTACAAGGCCATGCAAAGCCACCCTGTGTGACTTTTCATGGCTATGTAGTTAAGGTCTAAGGCAATGCAACACAATTCGCTTTGTTTTGTTACACTGCATCGGGGAGGTGTGCAATGGGAGTCGCTGTGGGTGTTCCAACTCAACATCCATGGTTTTTGACACTGCCTTAGATTTACAACATAGCCTAAATCTAGGACGCACCAAAAACGTACGTCTCCCTAGTGCAGCTGTAACAAGGAATAATGTTTACATGTCTCCTTGTTTTTTCCTCTTTCCATGTGTGCTGCATTCTGCAGCACACATAGAAGAGGAAAACACCTCATGGGATTGTTTTTGTGCTAGAAGGTGCTCCTTCCTGCAAAAAACAATCATGCCAGCAACACAGACACCCTTGCACCTTGGTGCAAGGGTGCTTGCGTTGGCATACTGCAGCAATTTCTGTGCTGGTGCCGGCTGAAAGGACAGAAGTGCACCATATCTTGAAGATACAGTGGATTCATGCCCTTTCCATCTGGCATAGGGCTGCACAATGTAAAGACTTGCAGCACTGTTCCAAGCCAAATATTTGTAAATAAGGCCCTCATTTGTTTGTTACTGCAGGGTATGATACCCAGAAGGATCGGGTTGACTTAAAGCCATGAATTTGAAGCAGAAGCAGTACAAAAATGAAATGATCAAGTTTCTTGAGGACTTAGAGGCATATTTCTGAGAAGCTTGCATAGGTATTGCACCAAGAATGTTGTAGCAACGGCGGTGCAAGCCTAAACTCATATCTCTAAACGTATTTGCAAACATTTTTCATTTTCAAGTGTTACATGGGGCAAAATCTACACCAAACGCAGCTGCATCATGCAACATATGATATATAATACATGCAATGTAGGTTTTTCTACAAATTCTCACACAGCTGTAACGCAGTGGTATGGATTTACCACTGCATCACGCATCACCGGAAGTGCAGTGCAAAGCCTAAAATTGACTGATGGGAGTCCCTTAATATATCCTCTGGCTCTGTCACTTTTCTACTTATCTACTTATCAGTAGATTGAATCTGATTATAAACTACAATTCCTCCTCATAAAATGTGTCACTGATCACTTCCCTGAGCTGTTTTTCGAGGGCTCTCACACGAATGAAGAATGCAGTGATCAGTGACACGTTTTATGGGACTCCCTTCAGTTTAGTCCTGAAGAAGACCCATTGTGGAGCTGTGAATTGGCCCAAGATACTGAGGGGTCGAAACGTCCACGTATATGTCATAGTTCGGATTGGTTTCTGCATAGGATTTTTGGAGGACTGAAGGAAGTGATTTAGACTCTTTGAGGATTTGGAATGGAGTCAATGCAGCAAAAAAGAACCAACCGACTGTTTTTAATGTTTTTTGTATAGGTTTTTGATCTATCTGAATATGTATTATTTTTCTTTCTATCTATCACAAGCACTTTTTCCCACACTGCCTGTCCTTCGGTGTGTTGTTTATTAGATGGGTTGTCCGCAAAGGATGAATATATTAACATGATTTTTAGATGCATAAGTATATGAATGAAAATATATTTATATGAATAAATAGTTTTTCTATCTTCACCTATGTTGTTCTGTGTTGTATAGATAATTTGTTGGCTTTTCCTGCAGTCACTGCACACCTATACAGGAACTAGATACATAATTATTCACTAAGGCCCTCATTTTGATACTGGCGGTAAAAACTGCCTACCGCTGTGGGGACGGGCACCAAAAGACTGTCACCGCGGCTACCAGCCATCTGCCGTATTATGACCAAAACTGGATTTCCGCCAGTAGAATGGCGGAAATCCGGCTGCGTCCATGCTGGTGGATGGCAGTAAGGTGACTGCCACCAGCTGTATTATGACCCTTAATACGGCCTGGCGGTGTTCTGCTGGCGGGCGCTGCTGGGGGCAGCAGTGCCCGTCTCGTCTCCTGCGGAGGACTCCCCAAACACAGGTAAGTTGGGTCTCTGACAGGGGAGGGGGTGGGGGATGTTGTGTGTTTGTGTGGGGGTGGGGGTGAATGTTTGTGGGTGCGTGTATGTGGGTATGTGTTGCGTGTTGAATGCGTGTGTGCATGTATGTAGGTGTGAGTGCATGTATGTTTGTTGTGTTATGTGAATGCATGTCTGCGTGTATGTATGAAAATGTTTGCAGATGTGTGTGTGAATGGATGTATGCATGCATGGATGCATATGGGAATGGGTGTGTGTATGTATGAAGAGGGCGTGAATGTAGAGGGAGGTGGGAGGGGGGCTTTGGATAGGTATGGGGGTGGGGGGCTAACTGGAGGGGGAGGGAGGGATACCCTTATCAGTGACAGGGAAGGAATTTCCTGTCACTGATCGTGCCTACCGTCATTGTTTTTGTGGCGTTAAGAAAGCCACAGTAACAATGGCGGGGTCATAATCCTGCAGGCAGAACAGTTACGGCCTCCGGGCTGGAGTTGGATATCTCTAGCCCGGTGGCTATTACCGCCATGGCAGTCGGATTGGTACGTTGGCAGGTTGGCTTCAGTCAACCTGTCAATGTCATAATATGGCAGTAAGTACCGCCAGCCTGTTGGCAGTACTTACCGTCATATTATCGCCGACCGCCGGGGTCATAATGACCCACGGAATGTCCAGGCAATAGTGGACCATCAGGGACTCTTCATGAACATCATGGCAACTTACCCTGGAAGTGCCCACAACGCCTACATATTTTTGCCACAGTCTCATCAATAAGAGGTTTGAGAAATACAGATATGGGAATGGACTACTCATTGGTAAGGTAAACAGAATAATCAATAGTTTACATTAATTTAAATGAATGACCGAACGCCTATCTCTGTATTTGTGTTTGGATTGTGTTTGATATGCATCTAGTGGTTGTATGTCCCACAAACATGTAGTCAATGGTGTCCAAATATGTGATTCCCTCACAGATTCAGAAATGGAGGGATAATAAAAAACACAGTGCTAGGTGTTGTAACCTGTGATACTGTGTGAGCTGCCAGAATCACAAGTAGTACAAGTAAAGTCACAGCAAATAAAAAAAAATATGACCCACAATTCTTCAGAAGCCAACATGAAAAGAAGTACCTCTAAAGTTTGGGAAATGTGTGTATGCGATGGAGTATTAAGAATGGAATAACATGTACAACTTTGTATACCAAACTTGTTTTGGAAAAATGTTGACATCCAAAGCATCAGTTTCACAGATGGCAGTATATCTGTTGCCTGACCATTTCCTTAGGACCCCAAATGTGAATGCACCCTGAAATATCAATGACTGACTTGCCCTGAAAATGTAGGTTCAAAAAAGGAAAAATTTGTAATTTAGGTACGAGTCACATAAAAAGAGCAAATGACGTGTATATACGAGCCATCAAAATATTCAAAGTCACATCCTCATCCATAATAATGCACATCTACATTCTCCATCAATTTAATAGATGAGTACATAAATGCCACAAGGTGCCTACATTTGGAACATCTTACCTAATCAAAAACATTGACTTACATTTCTCACATAGGTAAATACAGAAGTCATACAGTAGGAGCAAACCTAGGCCACATAGTGATGATGGAAGGGTATCACAATGTAATAAACACAAACAAATCTACATAAAAGTGAACGTTAAAATGCTGTATGAGGCAAGGTCGATAAGGAAAGAATCTTTAAAAGAGATATTACACATACATGCATACATTTACTGACATAACTGTTACTGTACAGGTCTGGTGGACCAAGTCAGTCTTCAAAACATAATTAAGCCTCATATTGATTAGTTCCACTTTTCCATTCCTCTATGCAAATCTAAGTAACATAGACAGCTTGACATGATAAATATAATACCTTATTTATGATTATTTAAAACTAAAGCATCCAT
This sequence comes from Pleurodeles waltl, assembly GCF_031143425.1. Classification (NCBI taxonomy): domain Eukaryota; kingdom Metazoa; phylum Chordata; class Amphibia; order Caudata; family Salamandridae; genus Pleurodeles; species Pleurodeles waltl. The sequence goes on from NC_090447.1 coordinate 363,770,540, forward strand.
TTCAGGTGACATACACTGGTAACTTGTAATAAGAAACTACACATGCACATTTATAACAACCGATGTAAGGGCCTAGTATACTATGTACCTAACCAAGCACATCACAGTTGAAATTATGTAAAATTAATTAGTTAATGGCAAACTAACTGTCACTATTCCAACCTCCAGATCTCAATATAGTTGCAAGTAACTTTCTTTAATTTTGGAGACATGTCACACGCATGGATTGCAAATTACACCTAGCAGAAACAAAAAGTGTATTTGTTTATCCAGCCAATCTTCTGTGTAAACACATGAACTCCCATGCTGATGTGTCATCTCCCTTACAAATTAATTTTTTTTTAAGTAATCCAAAATATTTATTCAAACACAGAAGGTAATATATGAGAGTGATGTAAAATATCTGTATCAATCAAATAAAATGTGTAACATAATGTCAGCAGGAAAATGTAACAGATGTAGTTATATTGAAGTACAAAGAATACATTAATTGATTTTTTAATTAATCTTTTTTTTAAATGACTAGGGATATGGTTTTCAGCCATGACTGATGACACCGTACATAAATCCACAGGCAGATAAGCAGAGGAAGTTTAATGCTGCTCTATCCAAAATCTGCAATGTGGTGGAGTACATGTTTGGAGTACTGAAGCCACACTTCTGGTGCCTCAAGAGGTCCAGAGGCCAACTGCTCTATTCACCTGCCGTGGTGTGTAAAACACAATATATACATATATGGACCAATGTCTCATAGTAATATGAAGATTCCATCCCACATGAGGCTGAGGAGGCAGAAGAATCTGTGGGGGACATTGTACACACAATGGCTGGTCACAGGAGAAGTGACCAAATTGTTGCCAATTTTTTGACAGAATCAAATTAAGATATCTGCAGCTTCTAAAACCATGTCAACTTCCATTCAATAAACCTTTACTACTCAAATCTATCATTGTGTGATGTATGTGTGAATGTCACTCCAACTATATGGTCAATCTCATCTTGTCAATTAGATGTAGGCCTCAACACATGTACGTTTCATTCCTTACCTGCCTAGAAACATAGGGCCATAACTCCAGCTCTAACAAATCTATGTAGCAAGTCAGCTGTATAGGTGTGTATTGCTGTATCAAAGTGTGTAATGTGCTGGTATCCATGTTGCACCAGATACCTTCTCAGATCGTAGAAGACATCTGTCATGGCCAAATGCCCAGTTCCAGTTGTAGATGCCAAAATGTCATATGTAAATAAGGCATGTATGCATAGGTTGAGATCCACTAAGCACTACATATATTATTTATTTCTGGGTCAGATTGATGTAAATACCGCATTCGGCCAATGTTGACAAAATACATGTGTTTGCATGGCCATGCAAGCAGACTCAAATGCATGTAACAGAAGACCATAACCAGATGATTTAACAATGTCTGACATTAACCAGAGAAATAAGAAATTAGACAAGTAATATTTTTCGTGAAACATCATAGCAAAAATAAAGAGATGGTAAATGTGTAAAGCCTCCATGACAAAATCAAGCATACATCTATGTGTAGATACACAATCACAATGAATATGGTGCAATGGAGATGTAGGTTATGAAATTACCCCACATGTTAAGAGAAGTGTTGAGACAGGGCCACTCACCTGAAAAGAAGGAAGTCTGCAGGGGCGATGGTATGCCCCTGACCTCCTGGAACACCTTTTGGCACTTCCTGGTGGACACAGAAACCATAGCAGGTGTCCCAAAAGGGCAGGGGGAGTGGAAGAGAAAGAGACAAAACACTGCCACGTCTTGCCGGTCCAGCCAGGCACCCTGTATCTTTGGGGGCAGGTCGTTGTTGACAGAGTGATAGTAAAGTTAGTGCACTCAACTTCCTTCAAACTGAATCTCTCTTTCTGATATGGGCACAGGAGTGGTCAAAGAACACCGGGATGCTCCAGCACATTTCTTGGATAATAATAACTGTTGGCACAATTACTAACACTGCATTACTAAAAACCCAAACTGAGTACTATAACAATAAGTACTGAGACACTAGGGCTGGCTTCACAGAGATTCACTGTTGCACACTACAATTAGAACTGTGTTTGCACTTATCATGCACAAGAAAGAAAAGCAAGGGCATTAATTATATCACATATAACTTTCCTGCATGCACAGGGTTAAACTAAAAGGAACAAAAACAATACAAGAAGTACAAATGCCCTCTCTGGCTTTAAACAGTTAGGGGCATATTTATACTCTGTTTGCACCAAATTAGTGTCATTTTTTTTTACTCTAATTCAGTGCAAAACTAACTCCATATTTATACTTTGGTGCTAGACCCCTCTAGCACCAAATTTATGGAGTTAAAGTCATTTTTTGAAAGTGGAGTCCTACTTTGCCTTAATGAGATTCAAGGTAGGCGTTCCCGTGCAAAAAATGACTCTATGGCCTTAACACCATATTTAGGGGCATATTTATACTCTGCGGCGTATTTATACTCTGTTTGCACCGAATTAGTGTCATTTTTTTTAACTCTAATTCGGTGCAAAACTAACTCCATATTTATACTTTGGTGCTAGACCCATCTAGCACCAAGGCCCTTATTTAAACTTTTTTTGCACTGCATTAACGTCATTTTATGACACAAAAGTGGCGCAAACGTACAAAATATTGGCCCTTATTTATACTTTTTGCTGCAAAACTGCACTAACTCAGTTTTGCACCAAAAAGTTGAGCACCGGCTTGCACCATTTCTGTGCACCAGCCGGGCACCATATTTATGGAATGGTGCAAGCCGGTGCAAAGGGTAGGCTAGAGTTTAAAAAAATGACTTTAGTCGGGTGGGGCTGGCAGTATAGAAGAAGAGGGTTTAGCACCAAAAAATGGCTTTAGGCAGGTTAGAGTAAAAATAAATGACTCTAACCAGATTAGTGTCATTTTATGGTGCTAAACCTATCATGCCACATGACTCCTGCCTTAGGAAAGGCAGGAATCATGCCCACCACCCCAGTGGCCAGCACAGAGGACAGGGGTCCCCTGGGCATGGCCATTGCACCCGGTGCCATATATGGGGGCCCATTTCAGGGCCCCCTATGGCACTTTCAAAAATAAAATGCACTTACCTGTACTTACCTGGGATGGGGTCCCCCATCCTCGCAGTCCCTCTAGTGGGTGGGGGTGCCCCTAGGGCCTAGGGAGGGCACCTCTGGGCTTATTCCATGGTGTTCCACCATGGAAATAGGGCCACAGGTCCCCTAAGACCTGCCAAGACCCAGGTCTTAAAAAATGGGGCAAAGCAAGCTTTGCCCCATTTTTTGACCCTTCCTCCCTCCTTTGCACCATTTTTACATGGGAGTATAAATATGGTGTTAAGGCCATAGAGTCATTTTTTTGCACGGGAACGCCTACCTTGCATCTCATTAAGTCAAGGTAGGTTTCCACTTCCAAAAAATGACTTTAACTCCATAAATTTGGTGCTAGACGGGTCTAGCACCAAAGTATAAATATGGAGTTAGTTTTGCACTGAATTAGAGTTTTAAAAAAATGACGCTAATTCATTGCAAACAGAGTATAAATACGCCCCTTAGCGTAAAAAAATGATTCTAATCTGGTCAGAATCATTTATTTTGACTCAAAACTGCCTAATGTAAAAAAAAATTTAAGCTAGCCTACCCTTTGCACCGGCTTGCACCATTCCATAAATATGGTGCCCAGCTGGTGCTAAAAAATGGTGCAAGCCGGTGCAAAACTTTTTGGGGCAAAACTGCCTTAGTGCAGTTTTGCACCAAAAAGTATAAATAAGGCCCTTAGGGTGGCACAGTTTGATTTGGTTTCACTGTGTGTGTGAAAAACCCTTCAAAAGCAAATTCCTCAAGCCTGAAACACAGGCATGAATGACACAATTTAAATCCAAGAGTTATGCTTTTAGAGAAAGAAAAGTCATGTAAATGCTCTTTTAAAATTGCACTGTCACTTTTTGTAGTACTTGAACTCAAGCAGATTTCCTGAAGCACATTTAGGCAAGTAACTACAATAATAATGTAGAATGTTCAGAAATGCATTTGTCTCTTCAAGATAAGCATTCTGCCAAAATACGAGGCCTGAAATACACCAGCTGTTCTAGGAAAGGCGGCGCTCAAAGAACAAACTCCCTTGGAGAATACTAGTCACATAGCTGCAGTCTTTTCCGGAGTGCTGGAGGAATGCCTGGTGTCAGCTGGTACATGAATAAAGAAAAGAATTGCCTCAAAAGTCCTGAATACAAGGATGACAGCAGGGGCTCGGCTGCCAAATCAGATGCTAAGATCAGGAAGCAAAACAAAGCCAAGCTGGGAGGCATGCTTCACTCTGCTATTTATAGTCAATCAGGAAAGCAGTTGAGTTTCCACATGTGGATGAGTCACCACACCCAATTAGAAGCACGTGTCTACACCACACCCAACTAGAAGCACATGTCGACACCTGCTCACATTAGCAAACAAGCATTGGTAAAACAAGCATTGATAAAATCTATTTTGTAACACAGCACATTATGTTTACTTAGAAACATGAAGGTTTAACCAAGAACAGAGATATGATTTAACCCTAATCCCTGAGGATGCTGACAGATAACGCAGGAGTCACCTTGGGGATTCCTAACAAGTAATGTATCTCTGCCCTGAGGAGAGAACTACAAAGTTTGTGGCTCACCAACCCTTGTATATTCCCAAATGGGAACAGGGAATGTGCTTATGTGCAATAACATAGGCCTGTTTTAAGAACTGCAGTCTTCTTGGACCAGGATGGGCACTAAAACACCAGCACTCATAATAGATGTACGCTACTTCCTTTACCAGGATTAAGAGAGAGCAAAAGTGTGAGTTGTGTAGTTTATTTTATTTATTTATTTAGAGAGTTTTCTATATCGCTGGCATGACCCAAGGGTATCAGAGCGCTTTACAGCAGGACATGTTATCAAACACATCAATTAAGTATAGCTTCTCATAATCATACATGTTGGAGTGTGAGTAGGAGTGAGGTGGAGAAATCACGGTAGACGGGAAAGGGTCTTAGGGTGATGGGTGACTCGCTAGCTAACATGTTGGTGGATGAGGAGTTCCTTAAGCTGCTTCAAGAAGATCTGGAGGGATGGGTTTGACCTGATGTGTACTGGGATGGAGTTTCAAATTTTAGGAGCATTGTTTGTAAAGGAGCATGTCCGGGTTTTTTTCTTTTTGGGCGGGATGAGGAGATGGGTGTTTGAGCTTCTTAGTTTTCTTGTCTGTCCTGCCTTATTGAGTTTAGCGGCGAGGTATGCTGGTTTCCCATCTTCGAGCATTTCGATCTGACCAAAGTCCAACTGATCATCGATATATCAAAGTTAACACAAAATTCTGATTTGCCAAAAGTAGCAGTGCATCATCCAATAGAAATCGATCACAAGACTCAAAACTGAAACATCCATACATCTTTCCGGGTCTGTCATGGGAACATCTTCCACCTGCGTGACTCCACGCAAGTTTGAAATAATTATATACAAAGGCAGTCTATGTTCCACAATGTACTATATTCAAGGACACTATTACACTTTCTCTCTGTGTCTAAACAATAGGGGCCTAGAACCAAAAACTAGTCTTCTCATGGGCACGAAGTCCGAAAGAAAGCTCATGTTAAGGAATTAATCAAATTTCCTACACAGCCACGAAATACAAGCTTAGCAGGCCTCACTTAGGCTAACGCAAGAGAATTACAGCAATACATGAAATTAATAAGTTTTAATAAAACATATTTAATAAGCAAAATTATAAATTGATCATCAATAATACTTCATTAATTTGTGTGTTAAATTCACTTTCAACAGGAAAAAGACGTTGTTAATGCATTTCATTAAGTAAAATGGGAAACTTCATTTCTTTCATTTTTGAACACACATTTAATTCATAAATTAGAAAATCAATATTGTTTCAATACATTCTAATTGTCCAGAGTGTAAAATTCATAATAATACCAGTTCAATCCATGTAACATTTGATTTCATTTGAATACCACTTTTGTCAAACTCAACAGTGTAAATGAATACGTATTAATAATAACGTGTCAGAGAAATTTCTACACTCAAACCATTAGTGCCTACATTAACATAAAGCATAAACACTCAGATATTGTTGACTTTTGTGACATGAGGGCCAGCACAACGTTTTCCCCGCTAATGTGGTATAGCGGTCTGGTGTCTGAAAAGTAATAGGTACAGGGCAAGCCCCTGAAAAAAGCAGACCAACACGCAGGAATCAGAGTGGGTGGTGTCGGTACCCTACTGACCCTCAACCAAGTCAAGGAGCAGCAACACTTTAGACAGTAGCCTACCTATACGAACAGTAGTAGTGTACATTAGCATTCAACCCTGTATTTCTGCACTTGGCCCTACTGGATCACACACCTCTGAAAAAGGTCTGGTGCTGCATGTTACACTCACCCATGCACAATAGCAGGTTGTTCAGGAAATGGTGCCATGACAAAAACATGTCCAGAATGCATGTGATTGTGCAAGACATCTGCAACACAAAAGACCATATTAATGACCCGGTTTGCATCACTCTTGCACCATGCAACGTTGTGCAAAAGCAACACAATCCTTAAACCAGATTTTTTTAATCCGCTCAAACCGCTGCGTTGCACTACTCTACACAAGGAAGGCGTTCCATAGGTGTTGAGTGGCTGAACATTCTCTTGCCCTGATTTTCACATGTTGTTTTAATTGTGTGGGCAAGTAAGGCATGGTGTTAGTTACGGTTTAGCATAGGTTTAATATAGTTTAGTGTTAATTTGTATATATCTTAGTAGAAAATACATTTTAAGTCTGTTTTTATACTGATATGTTTTAAAGTGGGAGGGGGTTGATGTTTAGTGTGCTTTTTTTTTTTTAAAGGATGAAAATCAAACAAAATGTATATATTCGTTTAGGATTACATGTACAAGTAGTGTATGTTTAGGATGTGGTTGCTTTTTGTATTGTGTGATCTGCGTGCATTCATGGGAGTGAGGGTTGATATTTAAGTTGTCATGAGTGTTTAGTATTGAAGATAGTTTAAGATAAGTTATGATAGTTTAGGAGAGGTTTAGATAGTATAAGATAAGATGAAATAGCTTATGTTTAGTTTAGATAATTTTGACTAGTGTTAGGATAGTTAGTGTAAGCTAGCAGCCATAGGTAGTAATTATAGTTTTCATATATTAATTTTTTTTCTAATTTCAGTATCAATTCATATGTGTGGTACCATTGTGTACATTGAGTTGCATGCATAATGTAGCAATAGGCGTGTGCTCTATGATGGTATATGTAGCTTTGTCAGATGCCTATGGACAACTGTTAGTCTACCTCACATTTGAGAAACGTATAGACCCTTTTTCACACTTTAGGCACTGTAAGTGGGGCTCAGTTGGAGATTTCACACACAGCACAACAAAGATAGTCTCCTATTTTTGCACCCTGTATGAACGTGCTAGGGCATAGTATATGTAGGATAGTTTTGTCATTACATATCACTACTCCCTGGCTGTGCTGCAACACTCACTAGTGCCTTGCAATACCACACATACCCTTGCACTATAATGCAATAGGTCATTGCTGTTGACAGGATACTAATTACATATGTAGCCACACCTGCCTGAAGAATGCCTATCATCATTGCCATTGACTACTTGCTAAGTATGTCACATCATGCCACTCACTTTGATCAAGTACTTTCAAAGTTTAATGCCCATTCATCTCCCATTTGATCTTCCCCTGGGGAGGATTTGCATTGTTCCCTAATCTCTGGTCTGACACTTATAGGATACGTATATGTACAATGTACAAGAGATGTAATGTGTGGTTGCACTCACACTCTACACATAGTAGACCTCTCAGGGGAGGAGAAACACATTTAATTCACGTATCCCAGTGTAGAATTTTTGACCAATTATCAGTTGACAAACGTCCCCAATATGAAGCCCTTGTGTTTCTTGGTTACTGTTAATCAAGGTATTGGATTGTCCTTGTTCCACCTTGTATACTACAGGCATGATGCTAATACATGAGGAATATGGGAGGAATATGGGTGTGAGTATCTACGTATTATTGGTACAACCATGAAGATTTATGTACTGCAGAATCTCTTCAATGTGTGCAGTGAGATTATAATGTAAAGATGATAAAGTTGTCATGCTCACTAAGTGACATTTATATGGATGAGTGGAACAGTGTTATGGCCTCACATTTCCCATTTATAAGTGGTAAGTATTATTGTGATTAGGAGCAGATTATCAATGTGTGTCAGTGAAGCTTGTTGTTACACTCTGATATTCAATTAGGAAAGAACACATTGCTAATTATACCATTGCAGTGGTTAAACTCGGTGCAGGTGTAAATCCAAAGACAGCATGTGAAATTGAGGGCCTCATTTACAAAGTTTTGGCGCAGGGCAGCATTAGAAGCCTTTTTGCTGTGCTGCGCTGCATCAAAACAAAAGGGCAGGAATGTGCTTTATCTACAAGATACAGCGCATTCCTGTACTTGTCCCCTGCACTGGTGCACAAATTCCTGCCATGACCCAACGGAGGCACCCTTGCACCATGGAACATGCACAGCAGCACCCATTGAACGCTCCTTTCACACAAAGTAATGCGTGAAATGGGGCCATATCTACAAGGCCACATAAAGCCATGCAAAGTTGCTTTGCGTGGCCTTGTAGATATGGCCCTGCAGCCTAAACGCCTGGTGCATCAAAAAAAGTGATGCATCGGTGGCACAGGCTGCTTGTAAATGAGGCCCTGAGTTTCAATCACTCTTCTTGTGATACAAACAAGTGGGTTATGAATGTTCTCTTCCTCCATGGTATACATGGTCCTTTCAGCAAAAAAACATACAGTACTATTTGTAGTTTAGTATAAATTTGTGTACGACCATTATTTTTATTGAGGCTTGTTGGTCCCTCACAATCTTTTCTGGAGTCCCATTTTCCTATTTTGACCAACACCAAGAGTTATTGAAAGCATAGGTGACCAGAGAGAGTCCATCTGGGAGACATATCATGCGATGTGTGGCAGGGAGGGGAATTTCAGTGAGGAAGCACAAATTGGCATTGGGGAAGGTATGAGTCTTTCAAAATCCAAAAGTGTAGAAAATCAACAGGTGTACCAACAAACAGTAGAGTACTGTATTGCAGAGGAGGTGGCATGATGTCAAACACAGGACCACTATGGCCAGGAGGCACTGACAAATGTCATTGGGCACATCACGGCTGAAAACTGGTGAGGTCCACAGCGTCCTTCACCGATGAATGTTGTGCTTCCCCTGCAGTAGATGGTGTTTGTAAGGGAGACACCTGAGGCACACACACATCAGGAGTAAAAGATGTGGCGCCCCTGTCCCAGACAGCATTCATCACTGCCAGTAAAGGGGCCTGGAAATCCCTAGCAATGGTCTGGTGGCTTGACAATGTTGCTGTGAGGGCATCCATTGTTCACATTAAGTAGTTCAACTTGTGCTCCAGGGATTCCATTATGTTACGGATTGCTCCCAGCTGCCTGGCAACTTCACTGGTCTCAGATGTAGAGGTCTGTTGTTGTCATCTCTACATCGTGCCATAAGCCATATTACAACCTGCTATATCAAAAATGGTTAAACAATGAGCTAATTGCATTTGCCCTGGTTAGAAAAAGTTCAAACCAAAACCGAGAAAACATATATTTATGCATTACAAGCTGCTTATTTTCATGAATTTCGCACTGCTCATATGTGAAAGCCTCGAAATTATGAGTATCGTTAGCACCTTAGAAGGAAGGCACAGCGGATTTTGATAACAGTTTTTGCTACCCCTTCTGTTTTCACGATCTGAGGCGCAAACGTGGTTCATTGGGCCAGCCATACACTCATTTACTAAAATTTGCATTTGCATTTCTCAGAACGTTACAAATGAAATAATAATGTAACATCAACAATTACAATCAGATATGTTGTCTTCTACCTGCTTCCATGTTTGCTTGGGGCACAGTTCGCCAGTTGTGTGCTAATCAGAGCTGGAATGAGAACCAAAAGCATGCCTGACAAAATGTTCAAACCAGCCTCGCTTCCTTCATCTACTTGTGCAAACTTTCTCTTTCTATCCACCTATTTTCTCCATCTCTCTACTCTGTTATCCATCTCTGATTCCTTTCCCTCTGTCTTCCCCTTCCCCCCACACACCACCGACCCTCTTTTTTTCTCTGTCTTGAAGCCTCCTCATGCTTGCTGCAGTTAACCCCGGAGAGCAGCCGAAAGTGGCAGCGGCACCAGGGGCGACCACTGTCTTTAAAATCGGCCTCCAGGGGCTCCATTACCCCGGTGAAATGCTCTTGTTATCACAGCCAGATCAGTGACCTAGACTTGGTTTATATGCACTTATTTACTCAATGAAATAGATTACTACTCCTGGTGCTATATATATGTTGGTTGAAATAACGTATTTTGGGGAGACCCACGCTTGGTCAAGTTCACGGTGCACACGATTGAGTATCAGTGACGTGGTCTTTCGAGGAAACTCTCCGCCGTCAAACCATTACCGGCTAATTATAGAGAAAGCACGAGCTCATTATAAATACAGCGGAGTGTTTTGGCATTTGAGCCTTTGCCAGTGGGGATGCTTTCGAAGGGTAGTTTGGAATCTGATATCGTGTGAAAATCCTGAGTTCCCCTTCAAATGCCGGTTCCCTTTTGGTGTGGGTGGCATTGAGGTCATCTGCGAGACGAATGCTGTGCCGTTTGCTTTAAGTTCAAGGATCTGAAAATAGCAGGACCTTTTAAGGGAATGCATCCCTCTGACCTGTTAAATATTAGCATAGACTCCTGAGACATACCTGGCAACCGCTTCACTCAAAAATACTCGTGAAGTCATATGTTAAGAGGGTTTGAAAAGCGGATGAGCTCATTAAAGAACGTGGGAGCAATATTTTTGTCAGATGGGTGAATAGTAGTAAAAAGAGAATGACACCTGCTGATAGGTGAGTTGACGGGTAGTTATTTTATCAATCATGTAATTTTTAACTCTTCAGCGATCAACACAAAAGTTTGTAGCGCAAAATGCATACAACATAAACATAATTTATAAAAGAAATATGATGTTGATGCAAAACACACAAATATTACATGACTTAGTTCGTGAATACTATGGTTACAGAGAGGGCTGATTCATTCAGCCAGGGGGATGCCAGACTCTGGACCTATATCTGCAAAAACGGGAGGCCAATACATATTATTCGCACGGTTACTCTATGTCTATGGAACCGTGTTCCAGTGCCAGTGTTAAGTGCGGGTTCATTTAATTGATTTTGGCTTGTTGATCTGTGCTACCATAGCTGTTTAGGTTGATGTTGTGCACTTATAAGTAATATGCATGTCGTGCTGCTCCACGAGATGCACAAAAGCACGAGATATACAGAAATTATACATGTTATTTTTAAGCAATGCCAAGATCCAGGTTATAGCTCGTTGGGAGTAGCGCCCAGGTTTTTCATACCGCTGTTGTTACAGACGTAGGGGAACCTTGCATGACTACCTGGTCCGCTCTTACTTCGCATGCGACAGTTAAGCAACCGACCTCTGCCTAAGTTGAAATTCACTTGTGGCACTGTATCTTTCATGGCCACATTTAATTGGTCAAAGGACCTATTACACATCTTTCATGCAGACAGGCCGCAGAGTTGCAGTATGGGGGCAAGTTTGTGTGGAAGGAAATGTGACTTTCTTTCCGCACAAGTAAATCTTGCATTAACAATTATTGGAGGAAGTCCTTTGTGCCACAGAGAAGTCAAAGTCCCAACTGAATCCCTGTGGCTACGACCAAAACATAAGAACCAGTCAAACTCAAATCAAGATGGACGGTTTGGAATGGGATAGAGGAACTTAGACCACCTAGACAACGTAGGAATTCCCTGTCCAATATATCGAAATACTGCCTGATGTAATAAGGTATGTATTTGATTGCATAGAGAAGGGTGACATGTATCTTGGCTTTATAGGTCGTACTGCAGTGTTTCAATTGACACCATCCTAGGGAGCGATTGAAGAGCCTAGGCTTTCCCTGTGTGCTAATGATTTTTCTGCCACATGGGATGTACGTTAGCAGTACGTAGGTGAGAGTAAGAGATCCCTCTGTAGCACGAGACCACACCTTTTGAAAGTAAGAAGGTATTTTATTGGAGAACAGGCACATAGGCTCTCATGACATTGGTGGTAAATGCCGCTTACCGCCGCAATGACAAGCACCAACATACCGCCGTGGTGGCGAATATCCGTTTGACATATTATGACACACAAACACCAAACCGACAGAATACTGACACATACACAAATCCGCCAGCCCAAAGGTCAGTGGTAAAGTGCAGGTACGATAACCCACACCTTTATGCCACCAAAACAACGCCCACCACATTATGACCCACAAATCACCACAGCGGACATTCAATGGCAGTAAACCGTTGGTGGTACACACCGGCGGTCTCAGAATGGCCACCCAAATACAAAACAACACTACATTGGCCAATACCAAAAACACATACCTGACACTGATACACACACCACACATACCCACCCATAGCACTATAAAACACACACCCACATTACCCACAACCCTTTACGAATACCAATAATTGCCACAAGACTAACATGAAGACCACTGAGGCAACTATACACACACAAAAAAACACCCATCCATTCATCACAAACCCCACATCCCACACCCCACCACATCCCTTAACACCCTCTGCAAAACACACACCACAAAACACCCATGTCCCCACTAAGGCTCCCCGTTTCACTGATGAGGAGTTGCAGGTCATTGTGGAGGAAATAGTCAGGGTAGAGCCACAGCTGTTTGGAGCACAGGTACAGCATATATCCATTGCCAGGAAGATAGAGCTATGGCGGAAAATCGTGGACAAGGTGAACGCCATGGGACAGCATCCAAGAACAAGAGATGACATCAGGAAGAGGTGGAACGACCTATGGGGGAAGGTACAGTCCGTGGCAGCAAGGCACCAGCTCGCCATCCAGAGGACTGGCGGTGGACCCCTACCTTCTCCCCCACAGCTCACAGCAAGTTTTCGCAAACCTGCATCCTGAGGGACTCACTGAAGTAGCCGGAGGACTGGACACTGGTAAGTCAATATTTACTGCTCATCACCCTCATACCTCCATGCCATCACATCCCCTCACCCTCATTCCCATCACTCCACTCCATCCCACAACCTGCACCTACACTTCTGACTAACCCCAATGCCAAGCCCTGCATGCTACACCAATGCATGGACAGTCCTCCCAGCCCTGCATGTACACCCATCACCAAAGCACGCACAGCATTGAGAACTAACAATCCCACAATACATCACCATACACAAACAAAGGTGGCGGGGCACCAGCAACAAAAGAGGGGAAGCTAGAGATGTACAAAATGTCACAGACATGAAGTATAATACACCACTTTCATCCCCACATGTGCCCCAGCCAATCTCAGCGGTGAGGAGGTGCCACAACTATCCAGTCCACAACCGAAGATGACCCCAGTGATGACAGTAGTTCTGAAATTCAGGATCTAGATGAACTACCTGGCCCATCATGGACCACTGGTCAGTCAGCCACCCCAGCCCACTCACAGTCCACCACAGAGCCTCACCATCAGTATTCAGCACCACAGCACCCACCCAATCTCCCCACACCTCTGTCCCCAGGACATGTCAATCAGCAGTGTGTCCACCTGTACAGGGACACCAGTCCACACCTCACACCCAAGACAATCAGGGACCTGGGGTCAGTGGCAGTAGGTGCACCGTTCAGGGGACAGAGGCACAGGGAAACAGGGACACTGGGAGGACCGCTGTGCACCAGGGAGAGGACATGCACAGGGAACCGACTCTCTAGGAGGCACTCACTAATGTCCTGGGTGCCTACCAACAATCCCAGGACAAGATGGGCCACATCCTTACCACCATGCAGGAGAGCAAGCGGCTGCAGGAAGTACACCATCAGGAGATCAGGGAGGATTTGCAGGCCCTCAACACCACCATGGTCTCCATAGCAGGGGTGCTGGCAGATATGGCTAACATCATGAGGGAATGGACAGCACACCAGCGGGCCCCTACCAATAGCAATTCTACTGGCCAGGCCACTACTTCTGCTGCAGCTAGTGGGCAGGAGTCTGTGCCACAGGACCTACAGGTCACCAGCACTCCTACACCTGCAGAAGGTGCACCACCCCGCAAATGTTCCTTGCAACCCACACAGAAGCCAGAGACACTTGCCAAGACTACTGCCAGGAATTGAGACCCTCTTGAATGTCCCCGTTGTGTCCCCCCTGCCACCTTGTCCACTTTGAACTGTCTTTGCTCCCCTTCCAATGGCCCCTTGGACACTGGACCTGTGCTACAAAATGACTCAAACAACACCCTGGACTTTCCTCAAACATCACCCCGTTCCCTTGCACTTTTCCATCAATTATTTGCACTACAATATACACCCATGAACACAACCTGAGGGAGTGTGTTTTATGTGATGAAAATGTGCATACATGGAAACAGTCACATCATGTGCGAATGATCTGAACACTGTCATAGCATACATTTAATGACCTGGTTCTGGCTGTAACCATCACATCAGTACACAGTTGTTACATCACCAACATCTGAAAAATGAGAAGCCATAGGTGACAGTAAGTAGAGATGAAAAAGAAGTGAATGCCATCCTGCTGCAGCCCCACAGAAAACATAAATAATCAAAGGTGTGTCATTGGAAGTATTGATGTACAACTGATGTTCTGTTGTCCACATCTCATCCTCTGCCTCCTCATCCTCAATGCCCACAGGGTCCACTGATGCTACAGGGGTATTTCCAGTCTCCTCCTCCTGCAGATAAGGCGCATGTTGTCTAAGGGCCAGGTTGTGCAAGATGCAGCATGCCACTACTATCTGGCAGACCTTCTCGGGTGAGTAGCACAGGGGTCCACCTGTGAGATGGAGGCATCTGAACCTGCCCTTTGGGAGGCCGAAGGTCCTTTCAATAACTCTCCTGGTTCGCCCATGTGCATCATTATAACGATTCTCAGCCCCTGTCCTGGTGTTCCTCACAGGGGAAGGATCCATGATAGCTTTGGGTAGCCAGAGTTACCTACAAGTATTGATGAACAAACATTAGCCTTACACAATGGTACGGGGTTAACATCAGAAGGCACACACTGACATACATTGGGTGCGGAGTCAGGCTCACAATTAGCCACACCCTGTGCCGCTGTAGTTGTGCCATTACATTTGGGATGCTGCTATTCCTCAGGATGAAGGCGTCATGCACTGACCCAGGATACTTGGCGATGAAGTGGAAGATGTACTGGTCTGCCAGGCACACCATTTGCACATTGAGTGAGTAGAAACTCTTCCAATTTCTGAACACTTGTTCATTCTGGCGGGGGGCAACAAACGCAAACGCAACATGTGTACCATCAATTGCCCCAATAATATTGGGTATATGTCCCATTGCATAGAATCCTCCCTTGATGGTGGCCAAATCTTCCACTTGGGGCAAAGCAATGTAGCTGCACATGTGTTTCACCAGGGCAGACAAAACCCTTGCCAGCATGACTGAGAACATTGGCTGTGACATTTCTGCTGCCAAGCCTACTGTCACTTGGAAAGAACCAGTTGCCAGGAAATGGAGCACTGCTAGAACCTGCACAAGAGGGGTGATCCCAGTGGGATTACGGATAGCTGATATCAGATCAGGCTCCAATTGAGCACACAGTTCTGTGATAGTGGCCCTGTCCAGTCTATATGTGATTATTATGTACCTGTCCTCCAGTGTAGCCATGTCCACAAGGGGTTTGTACACAGGGTCTTGTCTCCTCCTCCGATTCCTCCACAGTGGTAGGTATCTAAGGGACACAAGATTGAGTAGGGTGTCACAATTTGAACAATGAACCGCCACCTCAGTGTACATAGAGCAGTAATGTGATGGTACAATGTGAATGGCAATGTATGTGCAATTCACAGCAATGACACAGTTCTCAATTTTCTAGCTGTTGTCCACCACCATAAAATGGCGACTGCCTGTCCTGTATGTAGGGACAGGTGGAAGTGAGGTAACTCCGCTGGCGTTGGACGTCATGGAGGAAGGCAGTTTTGCACCTCTATACTATTCGTCATTGGCTAGTATGGGGCTCTATGGAGTACAGTGGTCAATGAGGATCACCTGCGGCGGTGACGGTGTACGCCTCCACAGACGTGACCACCATTTTCTGTTTACAACCTAACTTAATTCCTGACTTTCCACAGGACAATACCTACACTGCGTGTGCTGTCATGACCTGTGTCTGGATTCTGCCATGGCCCGTGAGACCGGGGCAAGGGCCCCTGCCTACACTTCAGAGGAGTTGGAGCGCTTGGTGGATGGGGACCTATCCCAGTATGGACAGCTGTATGGGGGCCTCCAGACCAACAGGTGAGCACACTTTGGGCACAATGCAGTTGACGAGGTTGCATGGAGATGTGTGTGCAAGCACTGTGTCATTTGGGGGGTGGTATGGATGGTGGTAGTGTACATGGTGGGTGCTGGGTGAAGTGTGTGCCAATGGAGATGGAAATAGGATTTGTGGGCCATATGTGTGAGAGGCTGAATTGTATGTGTAATGGTGTCCTCCTGTCTATGTTTCCACTGCAGGTCAGCACCCATCAGAAGAAGGGATTGTGGCGTGCATGTGTGGACCCTGGGGGTCTACAGCAGGCGGAGCACCCACTGTAGGAAAAGGTGGAAGGACCTTAGATGGTGGGCCCAGAAGACCACGGAGGCCCAGCTGGGGATGGCCTCCCAACGAGGGCGGGGTGCCCGTCCTGACCACCTTGATGGCCCGCATACTGTCAGTGGCCTACCCTGAGCTGAATGGGTACTTGACGGCTTCACAGCAGCCACAAGGGGGTGAGTACAGTGGGCGTTACAACTATAATTGGTAGGTGGCATGGGATCCTGGTGGTGGGTGTCAGTTAGTGGGTGCCCTGTAATGCCAGGTCAGAGATCGCAGCGTGATCCAGCTCAAGGGTAATGGTTGCATTGCTAAATCTGGTAACCTAGCCAGTTTGCATTCCATGTCAGACGGGGCTTAGTGGTGGGGGTTGGCTCATATCTTGATGTGGTACCTAGCCAATAGAATGCCAGTGTGATGCATGGTACTCAATCCTGATTCCTGTGTTTGACAGTAATGTGTATGCCATCTGTTACAGCTGCAATTGACTCAGTGCTCCCTTTCTCTCTCTCCCCCTTTTTTCTTCTGTCATCCTGTCCATGTGTGCATTAGCATCATCTGGTGGAGGAGCAGGGGCACTGCATTCTGCAGGAAGATGCATCCTCCAGGACCCAGAAGGCAGAGTCCACCAGTGCCGAGGGTACCAGTGGGACGGAGGGTGAGGGGAGCACCACAACAGAGACAGGTGGTGACAACACTGACTCAGATTCCACCTCCAATGGAAGCTCCCTGTGGTGGCGAACACCTCTGGGACCACCCCAGCTACAGGTACAGACATCACCCCGTGTACCAACACAGCCCTCCCAGTAGCCCCTCACTGAGTTGCCCGTGCCCGCTCACCCAGGAGGGTGGGCATCTCCTTTGCCCCAGGCACCTCAGGCCCTGCCCCAGTGAGCACTACTGCCATGGATGAGGAGGCCATTGACCTCCTGAGATCCATCTCTGTAGGGTAGTCAACCATTGTGAATGCCATCCAGGGGCTGGCATCCCAGTTGCAGCAATGCAATGCATTCCTGCAATGCATTCACAGTGGACTGGCGGCCCAACAGAGATTGTTCCAGGCTCTGACCTCCTCTGTAATGGGAGCCATTGTCGCTGTCCCTACCGTCCCCCCTCCAACTACCACTTCCCAGTCCAAATCTCTTCAACCCCAATCCATCCCATGCACACATACAGACAAGCATGCACACAAAACATCACACAAGAGTGGCACAGACAAACACAGGCAGCACACTTCAGGCCACAAGCACTCACACAAACAACAGACAGTTGCACACACAACAACATCCACTGACTCCCCCTCCTCCTCCTCCCTCACTGTCACATCTGCACTCACACCTGCATGCATTGCATCAACAGCCACCACCACCATCACAACACCAAGCAGCATACACCCCTCACTTGCAGACACCTCCACAACATCCATCCACGCGTTCCCTGTGTTCTCTCCCACCCTGTCTACCCCCTCTTAAGAGACACAGACGCATTCACTCAGAAACCCAACAGCCATCCACTTCATATCAGCACACTACCCATGCACCTGCACCCAAGTCTAGCAGACATACACCTCCAACAGCCCTAAGAAGCTTTTCCTTGCCCAACTTCACCTCTTCCCCCCATCCTCCACCCTGTCCTGCCCGTAAGATCAGGGTCACAATGACCCAGCCCAGGACCTCAGCCAAACAGTCCAAGGGGACAGTGGAGGCACCTCCTACTCGTGGAGGCAAGAAAGGAAAGGATCCCACTCCATCACCCAAGTGAGGGAAGGATCCCACTCCACCACCCAATTGAGGGAAGGATCCCAATCCAACACCCAAGAGAGGAAAGTATACCACTCCACCACCCAAGAGAGGGAAGAATCCCACTCCACCACCCAACAAAAGGGAAGGTTCCCACTCCACCAGCTAAGAGAGGCAAGACGCCCCCTCCAACAATAGTGGGCAAGGAGCCCTCACCTCTAACTGGGAAACAGCAGCCCTCACCTCCAACTGGGACACAGCAGCCCTCACCTCCAGCTGGGACATAGCAGGCCTCCCCTCCAGCTGGGAAACAAGAGACCTCACCTCCAGCAGAGGGCATGTAGCCTACCTTCCAGGGACTGTTGTACAAGGTGCACCCTCCAGACTCAGTGGGCAAGTTCCCCACCTCAGAGACTGTGATGTTGCACTCTCTAGCAATGTGAAATGGGCATGGAGCCCCCTCCAGAACCAGTGGGCAAGTTCCCCACCTCAGAGACTGTGACCTTGCACTCCCCAGCAATGTGAAATGGGCATGGAGCCCCCTCCAGAACCAGTGTGCAAATTCCCAAGTTCAGCTGAGGTGCCCGCCGCTTCCCTTCCCCCTGAGGTGCCTCGTCATTCCCAACATGATGCCCCTGCACAGTGTAGTGCGTATTTCGTCAGGGAACAAGTTGGTCCTTGGACTGTGCCCTGTGGCCATGTGGACCTTTTGTACTTTGGACTGGCCATTAGCTCTTTCTGAACAGTGACTCATATTTCTCTTGTCACATGGACAATATGGTGGCTGCTGGCATCAAATTACACTATCAGTTCTGGCTAAATGTTGTCCTTGCATTATTATGACGTTTGAGACTGGTTTTCCTCTGCAGCTGGTTGTGTGTATGGTATGTGTGTGAATGGTGTGTATTGTGCATGTGTGTGTCACTCTCCTGTTCCTCCCTCCCTTGTGTGCAAGGCGGCTGTATTCACCGTCGTCATATTCGTCGGCGTTGGTGTTCCAGGTGTAGCATGGCGTAGATGAGCATCGGAAAGACTTGAAATTCCGGTTCCATGGAGGCGTTGTTCTTCTCTGTGTCTCTGATGGTGAGTCTTTTGTCTTCTGGGTTCTGTTTCTGCCAGGTCTTTGATGGCGTTGGTACTGCCCCCCGAAAACCTGGTGGTTTGCTATGTCATAATATGGTGGGCAGTACCCTGTCTTCCACCTGGCTGTTGATGGCTACCGTCGTGGTCAGTGGTGTTGGCATCCTGGTGGTTGGTGTGTACATTGGCTGTCTTTAAGAGTTATCACCGCCATGGTTATAATTTGGCGGTAATTACATCCAGCCTGCTGGCAGTATTACCACCACTTTAACAGTCAGTACCATTGTCATACTGACCACCATAGTATCTTCATTCCAGAAGGGCAACTTTCAACTGTATTCTTATTCCCCATATTCTAGAACCCCACATGGTCACCTAGTTGCCTAGGTGCAGATATCCTAGATACCACATCTCCCTTCCTTGAAAAATTAACATAAATTAATTACAACAGATAAAAATTATAAATTAAAAGTACATACAAGGTGACACTGAAATAGATAATTACATATGAGAGAAACTTATTAAAAGTAATAAGGGTACACTTTCCTAATATTGACAAATTATTTATTGTGCCAAAAGAAAAAAATAATTAAAAGACACATATATATGTAAATAGATTTAATTAAACATACAACTGATGAACATAAACAATGTGATGGGTAAGGATTTCCTGGTAGCAGCAACCCATTACAAAATCATTGAACTTTGTGGGCAACACCATAACTCTACCAATGTGAGTTGCTTTATTGCCAGTACATGATTCAGTAATACTTAGACCAGGAGTTGGAGTATTTCTATTCCTTCTACATTATCAGTAGTAGGTACTGCCAACTCAGCCTCACTTTCTTTCCACATAAATGTATTGGATTGTGAAAGGTTTATATTATTTTTGTTATTCTGACAACTCAGGACTTTGTTGCAACTGGACATTCTGCTAAAATGGCAAATTTCCTTTACATGCAACAGTTCTGAAAATCTGCTGCATCCCTTCCCAGTTTTGGAGCCTAGCTTTACTCTATCCCAATCACCAGGTGCTAGGTACACATTTTCACTCCATGTTTCTTATTTTAATATGCCTTATACAATTCCTTCATCTTAAGTAAATTCCTTTCACAACAGAAGGGGACCATTTATGGCACAACGTCATGTTCATCCAGGCTCTATTGTCCTTTGCAAAGGGTTCCCTTCCCTAAGATTTCTAAAGGGGCCGTATCCAGTTATAGTGGGTGTTATTCTGTAACCCCAGATTGTCTTGCCTAACTCTTTTTTCCCAATCTTGTCCTGCTTTAAAGGCTGCTTGTACACTCCCCATTAACACTCTGTCAAAGCGCTCCACCGTTCCATTACCAGCAGGATGATATACTGGTGTGCATTTCTCTTTAATAACATTCTTGGCCAAGAAAGTTTCAACATTTTCTGCTATATATTATGGTCCATTATCACTCAAAATGGACTTTGGTATCCATGCTCTCAAAAACCTTCCTTTCAAGAATGAAACTATAGCATTCACAACAAGCATTTCAAATACTTCAAATTCTAGCCATTTAGAAAAATGGTTCATAGCAACAATGAGATCTTTAGACACACCCCGATTATTCACAATTCATCTTAATATATATATGCTGAGGTCTTCTCAGGGATTCTTCTATCCCCTAGTGAAGGGTGAAACATAGATTAGCCTTATATGATTTAGCACATATTTGACAGTACCATACAAATGTTTCTGTCTCCACATCCACATCAGACCACCAATATGATGGCTTTACTTTTTTCTTGAGTTTAACTATACCAACTATACCAAAGTGACCTTCATGACTAATATTCAAAATATCACTTCTTAACTTTTTTAAGGTAACACACTGTCACCTCTGAAAACATGGCCTGTTTTGTTAAGAGACAACTCATCTTTTATTTCCCATAACTTCTTGCAGTCACCTAGCAATTAGTTTTTTCCTGACCAACCATTGGTGATATATAATTTTACCATCCTCAAGTCTTTATCCTCTTCATAACCAGTGTCCCACTCCTTATCCGTTATTATCACATTCCCCTCACCAATCATGGCCACACTATATTCATCCCATGTATTACTAATGCATTCTCACAAGGGTAAGGGTGACCGGCTCAGATAATCTGCTACCTTCTTCCTATTTCCAGGCAAATATTCCACATCATATACAAAATCCAGCAACCTGAGTGTCATTCTTGCTATATGCAGTGGAGGTCTGACCACTCCATTAGATGTGAGAACCTTCACAAGCGGTTTGAGGACATTGCAAAATGTGAATCTGGTTCCCCAGAAATATTGCCTGAATTTTTCCATGGCACCTCACTGCAGCTAATATGTCTTATTTGATAACCAAGAGTTTCTCCTCTGCAGGGGACAAGGAGTGAGATGCACACGCCATTGTGTTTTCCTCCCCTGCTACTATAATTTGGGCTAAGCCAGATCCCCGGCCTTTACCACTGCCACCTGTCATCACCACTCTACAGGCGCCAATTTCAAAATCCTGCAGAGGAGCAAATGTACCTATATCCTGCTTGTTTATTTTTCAAAATCTGCCTTCAACTCATCACTCCGTCTGAACTCCTGCTTAGCCATCAACAATTGCTGAAGCCCATGTGTTTTCATGGCAACATTTCTTACGAACTTACAGTAAAACTCTGCAAGGCCAAGGAAAGACTTAACTTCGTCTTTAGACATCGGAGAAGGAGCATTACTAACAGCCTCAACTATGCTTTTCTTTGGTGAAATACCATCTCTTCCCACTTCCTGCCCGAGATACGACATGGACCTCAAAACAAACTTGCATTTACTTAACTCTGCCATTAGCCATTTGTCAGCCAATTTTCCAAATACAAGTTTCAGCTTGTTATCATGTTATTGTTTATCCCAGCCCACCACCAATATATCATCCTGAAAGTACGTCTCTCCTTTGATATCTGTAAACAATTTGTGCATCAGGTGCTGGAAAACTGACGCAGCTTATGCTGGACCAAACGGCATGCGTACAAACCTATAGCAAATGAAAGTAATGACAAAAGATGTTAAGCTTTTACTGGATGGATGTAACTTAATTTGGTGATAAGCCAAAGTTAAGTCCATAGTGGAAGATCATTAACAATCCTTAGATAAGTGATAAGAGCTCATCAATTCTAGGAAGTGGAAAACTATCCACAATAATATTCTTGTTTGAATCCCTCAGACCAATGCATAATCTTATGTTGCCATTGGGTTTTCCAGCTACTACTCCAGAGCCAACCATTCTGCACACTCCACTGGTTCAATGGTTCCTTTGTTCTCCAGGTCATCTAGCTCTTCCATTAAACTTTTCTTAACTCTCATGGGTATGTTCCTGACCTTTTGGCTTACAGGCACAGCCCCCTCCTTTAATGTAATTTTGTGAGTAAAATCACTCAATTATCCCACTGTCTGAAAATACACCAGGGAACTAATTTACCGGCTCCTTTTCCATAGTGATTACAGGTTCACATAATAGCATTACTTGGACACTACTGTTTGGATCGAGGGTGATACCCAAAGCTCCCTGATCAATCCATCCCAACACTGAAGCGCCCTTTTCAGCCTCATTCAGCTTCCCTTGGGCTCCACTTCCTTTAAATTGAAAAGCATTTTGTTTGAACCCCACCATGGGAATGTCTTCACCCGTAAAGATAACAGAAGGTACATCAGTGGGATTCAACATGTCCCCTAGTACCTTAGCAAAATTTTCTCCCCACACTGAACATTGTATAATAATGTAGGGTGAACCAGAGTCTGCCACACCTTGCATTTCAACCCCTCATTTATTCATGATGTACATGGGTTTCTTCTTTGGCAAACCCTTTATGTCTAGTACTGTATCCTCAATACTTAAAATGCCATCATCACTCAGTGACTCATTCTCTCCTTCCTGTTCTCCCTCATCATTACACACTTGATAGAACTCCCTTTGCCTTTTTTATTCCTGTATACCTTGGCAAAATGAACAGTAATCCCACAAAATGAACACTTGGGTGCTCATTCCGAGTTTGGCGGTAACCGAACCGCCACACCGATGGAGGTCTTGTGACCGCCGGCAGGGTGGCGGTGCAGACTGCCAAATAACGAGTAAGGCAATGAACCCAACACAATACAGACAACTCACCGCCACCACCGCCACCACCGACGAGCAGCATCCGCCGGCGGAAGACAATTTCAGGCAGGAGGTAGCCAACGACACACCCTCCATATTCCGAGTAACCACTCTACCAGGCTATCTGGTGGGGCCTTAGCACCATGAAAAACACGGTGGAAACAGAAACTATAAAAGGAAACACCCACCTCCAGGCACAGAGACACCGCCACAGCCTCCATGGCAAATGAACTAGGAGTCTTCCCAGTGCTGTATCTCGTCATATACCTTCAGGACCACCGACGATGATGAAGATGACAACCGTAAGTATACATAGCACAGAGGAGAGGGTAATGGCAGTGATACACTCCCAAACAGAAAACACATACCCCACACACAGTAAAGGCCACACACACGCACACACAACATACGTTAATGCCAAATACCCAATACTCACACAAAGCCATGCAGATATGTGCCAAACATACAGCACAACGTACAACAACACCACCAACACACCACATAACCACACAACGACAACTAGCCCACAAACACCTCAACAATGGCATAGACAGGCATGTTTTGCGACATCACATATACACACACATACCATGAACTCTATGTAACAATGACACACAATCAATAGCTGTGAACACATATCCAGACATTCATACAGGTGACACAACACATACAACCAACAATCAAAGAAAAACACACATGCAGCAGTAGACACACGGACGCACACAAACCCCATACAAACACATAAGCAAGCAGACACACACATCACAACATCCCCATGGCACAAACCATCTATCAAGCGCATGCAACAACACAGACACAATCCACACACAGACCTCACACACCTTTGCACACAGATGTCACACCACCATGTAGAAGGATACCAGGACAAGCATCTTATCTTGCCAACCACAGCAATCTGGGCAGATGTATTCAAACAGTAAAAAAAAACGATATACAAAATGTGCCAATGGGAAGCCCAAATGTCCAATTCAGCAGGAAACATTGTCCATCAATATGGGCCCAACTTGACTCCTGATTGAAAATAGACCTCCACCTCATAGGGGCAGCAATGGGACAGGCAGGCACCTCAGGGGTGTGAGGGGGGTGGGGGAGATTTGGATGTGGAAGGGGCACGTTTTGGCTTGGGAGGGGTGACCTTGGCACTGGGATGGGTGGCTTTTTTGCTGGGTAAAGGAGCAGGGGAAACACCAGAGGGGGTACCCAAGGAATGGGAGGTGGAAGGGCCTGAGAGGGGCAGGGAGACACGCTGTTTACGGGGAAGACAGGGTGGGAGAGGAGTAGGGAAGAGGTCAAGGGCAGCAAGGAAAACTGTCTTAGGTACATGGGACAGTCACATAATTGAGGGTTGGGAGTGCAAGTAGAGGGAGTGCTCGTCAATCAATCAATCAATCAGTAATTTGTTAAGCGCGCTACTCACCCGGAAGGGTCTCAAGGTGCTGGGGTGGTGGGGGGATACTACTAATCGAAGAGCTAGGTCTTGAGGCGCTTCCTGAAGGTCAGGAGGTCCTGGGTCAGACGTAGGTTGACAGGGAGGGAGTTCAATGTTTTGGCAGCAAGGTAGGGGAAGGATCTGCCGCCAGGTCCGGTGGATGCGGGGGTGGCTGCCTGAGTGAGGATGGCGGAACGGAGCTGGCGTGTCAGGATGTGAAAGTTGAGACAGTCGTTGAGGTAGGCAGGTCCGACGTTGCTGAGAGCTTTGTGAGCGTGGATCAGGAGTTTGAAGACAATCCTTTTGTTGACAGGGAGCCAGTGGAGGTCTCTGAGGTGTTCTGAGATGTGTTTGTGGGGAGGGAGGTTGAGAATGAGTAGTGCTGAGGCATTCTGGATGCGCTGGAGTTTCTTCTGGAGCTTGTCCGTTCTTCCAGCATAGAAGGCGTTGCCGTAGTCCAATCTGCCGATAGGGGCAGGGGTCTGTTGGAGAGCCTGAGTGGATGGTGCTCATGGTTTTGGTGGTTTCTTCATCATTGGTGTGGTTCCAGGTGCTCAGTGCATTGTGCATTGTGCGGCAGGGTGCTGTGGTGTTGACCAAATCAGCGGTGGTGGTGGGGAGGGATGGTGTTGCGATCTTGCGGTGGAAGTAGCTGGAGAGGGAGTCCCAGAGGTCTTGCGAGTGGGGAGGGTTGATGGCGCAAGATTTGGGTTTGGTGAGTTCCTTGATGATGTTGAATAGTTCCTTGCTGTTGTGTGCGTTGTTGTCTATCCGCTCTTTGTAGAAGGATCTTTTGGTGGTCCGGATGAGCTGGTGGTGTTTGTGCATGGCCGATTTGAGGGCGGTGAAGTTGCTCACTGATTGTTGTTGGCGCCAGGCTTTCTCAGTTTTCAGGCATTCTCGTTTGGAAGCCTGGAGTTCTGTGGTGAACCAGGGAGGTTTCTTGTTGATGCGGGTGTTGTTGGTTATTTTGAGTGGAGCAAGGGTGTTTGCGCAGACGTCGAGCCATTGTTTAAGGTTAAGGGTGGCGTGTTGGGGTCGTTGGTTTTGGGTGGTGTAGATTGGGTGAGGTTGGAGGTCATCTGTTCCTTGGAGATCTTGTTCCACTTTCGGTGGGGAATCGTATGTTTTTGGTGGTGGGTGGTGGGCTTCAGGGAGGAGAAGTGAACGCAGTGGTGGTCAGTCCAATGGAGTTCAGTGGTGTGAGTGAAGGTGATGTGGCTGCTGGAGGAGAATATGGCGTCAAGCGTGTGTCCAGCTGAGTGGGTGGGCGAGGTGACCAGTTGCTTGAGGCCGAGGTTTCCGAGGTTGTACAGCAGGGCAGTGGAGTTGCAGTCACTGGTGCTCTCCAAGTGGAAATTTAAGTCACCGAGGAGCAGGTAGTCTGGAGAGGTGAGGGTGTGGGAGCTGATAGCGTCGGCAGGGGCATCACAGAATTGGGGGCACGGGCCTGGTGGTCTGTAGACAAGGGTTCCTCTCGGGGTGGTGTTGGCATTGACGTGTACCTGAAAGTGTAGGTGCTCTGCAGCATCCTGGGTGTCGTTGGTGTTGGTGGAAATCATGATGGAACTTCTGTCTACTATGGCGATTCCTCCTCCTGGTTTGTTGATACAGTCTCTTCGGGTGATTTTATATCCCTCTGGGATGGCTATGGCGATGTCGGGTTCAGATGAGGGGTTCATCCATGTTTTAGTAAGGAAGGCGATGTCGGTGAGGCTTTCGTGAGTAGGTCCCAGAGCTCGTCTGATGTTTCTGTGTGCTATACGTGGATGATGGTGTGTACAGTGTCTGGATGTACATGGTGGCTGAATGTTGGGTGGGTGAGTGGGTACGTATGTATTTTTTGGGGGGCAGAGATGCAGGGAGAAGGAATGGGTGATGTGTGAGTGAATGTTGTGGGGGTGTGTGCAAATGAGGTGGATGTGCTGCAGGTGGCAGCGACGGTAGTCGTGGTGAGTGTGAAAGTAGAGTATGGGGTGTGTGACTGTGAGTCTGCTGTTGTGGTGATTGAGGGGATGACAGGAATGACAGCATGACCAGTGTGTTATGATGCTGTGCTGGCAGGTATGAGTGGAGATGTGACTGTACGGGAGGAGGTGGTGGGAGAAGTGCCTCTTGTGTCTGCAGATGTTTGTTGTGTGTACATGCCGGTGTGAATGTTTGTGATGCCCATGTCTGTCTTTGCGCACCTTGTCTGTTGTACTGGGTGTATGCATGTGTGTTTGTTTGCCATGGAAGGGTGTAGAGAGAGGGCTTGTGGATTGGGAACAGGTAGCTGGAGGGGGGACGGTAGATGAAAGGACATTGGCTGCCATCAATTAGGAGGCCAGAGCCCGAAATGATCTCTGGAGGCCAGACAAGGCACTGTGAATGCCTTATAGGAACGCATTGGTCTGCTGCATCTGGGATGCCAGTCCCTAGATGGCATTCATGATCATTGTCTGCCCCACAGAATGGACCTCAGGAGGTCAACAGCCTCTTCATTGAGTGCAGCAGGGCTGATTGGGGCAGGGGCAGAGGTGCCTGGGCGAAGTAGATTCCCACCATCTTGGGTGAGCGGCACAGGCAACTGGGTGGGGTGCTACAGGGAGGGCGGTGCATTAAGAGGGGGTGACGGACAACAATGGTGTTGGTGTGGTACCAGAAAGGTCCGCCACGGCCAGGGAGCCACCATCAGAGGAGGCTTCTGCATCAGATGTTGTGGTAGCTCCAGTCTCCCCCATGGTGCTCCCCTCGCCCCCGTACAAATGGTCCCCTCGGCTTCACTGCTGGCCACCTCCTGGGCCATGTTAGCTGCAGTATCCCCACTCGTCAGTGCCCTTCCTCCCTCGCCAGATGATGCCACTGCACACAAAGACAGAGGAGGAAAAATAGAAAAGGAGGGTGGCAGAAACAGAAAGGGAAGAAAAATATTAGAACCCACACATCCACTTCACATACAAACAACGCAGATAACAGTCCCTGCCTGCGAAACGATAGATCAATTAACAGTCATTCCCAAATAGAGTCATGCAAGCTATGTCCAAAACCATCTCAACCCTTCAGATAAATCTCCTGCATGAAGACACCCATGCCCATTAATGGCAAAATGACTACTCCTAGAATAAAGCCCAGGACTATACCCAACCAAATGTCATCCATTACAGGATGATACTAATCTAAGCAGAGATGGACTCAGGACACTAACTAACTGACAGGAATGTGAGGAATACATGTGGTACAGAGGATCCATTGATGTAGGAAGTGATGCAACTGCAACCTTCATGTAACATGCCTGTCATTTCCCATATACAGTGCCATCATGACCACTTCGTACTACTACAGTACATGGAGAGATGGAGGATGCAGCCATTGACATGATAGCAGGCTTGAGAGATCCATACCTACAGCTGAAGATGTGTCACTGTACTACCACTTCCCATCCTACATGGCTCAACATAGCGACCGTCATACACTCATACTTGATGGATGTGGCAACCAGTACTGTACATTCCCTAAATCACATCTGACTACGTTCATTCCAAGTCCAAGGAGGGTAACAGAGCACAACCATGCAGTAGTGACCTGACAGTCAACACCTACCCCCTTGTGGCTGCTGTGCTGCCTTCAAGCGCCAATCCAACTCAGGATATGCCACTGCCAGTATGCGGGCCATTAGAGGGGTCAGGGTCCGATGTGCACCCCCCCACGTTAGGAGGCTGTCCCCAGATGGGCCTCTGCGGTCTTCTGGGCCCAGCGTTGCAGGTCCTCCCACCCGCTTCCTGCAGGGGGTGCTCTACCAGCAATAGACCCCCACGGACCACACTTCCTTGGCGATGGCTCACCACAACCCTTTCTTCTGGTGGGCTCTGACCTGATTGGGAAACTGAGAAAAGGGGGGACATGATGTAAATTATACCAATCCAGCAGTAAGCTTTGCCGACATACAACAAACACTACTCATGCACACTGGCAATATCCCACACATATCATGTGCATGCTACACACCTGATCAGTTATGACGTGCCAATGTGCACACATACTTCGTCAAACACCACCCAACTTGTGAGACAAAGGACGTTCTACTGACCTGTTGTCCTGGAGCTCCGTACAATCGCTCATACAGGGGTAGGACCCCTTCCACAAGTTTTTCCAGCTCCTCTGTTGAGAAGGAAGGGGCCCTTTCCCCTGCAGTGCGTGTCATCTTTGCTCCATGACAACATCAGGACAGTGTGCGTTCTACGGGTGACAAAAATGCAAAAACCCAGCCTTTATGCAAGAGCATAATTCATGCATTCTGTTTATATGCAGTATGCTAACTTTTTGCATTGCAGACTTTAACCTTGAAAAACACTATTAATGATGTTTGCAGTAACTGTTCATTTGTAAGGTATTGCTGCAGACTGACTGAGTGTGTTAGGGTGTGGTCCCTTTCTAGGACCTTCTAGAAGCTTTCTCTGCAGCATGACTGGGTGTGGTTTGTGGGTTGGGCTAGACTCCATATAAGGGAGCCAGCCTAGCTCCACATGCTCACTATTCAGAGGTCCCGGTGCAGAGCAGCAGCAATTTCCTGAGCTCCTGTTCCGGAGGCCTACCTTGATGTTCCAGGCCTGCCCCACATTAACTTGGTGATCCTTGAGCAGGGTGGTAAGACGGAGGTTGGGCTGGGCCGCCGACCCCGTTCTAAAAGACTCTTGAGTTTTGGGCCTTCTCGTGAAACTTTCAGAGTATGGGAATCATTGCTCTGATGTAAATCTTTGTGTTCAGATCGGCAAAGGCTTGCGCGATCATTTCATGGCATTTGCATATTCTTGTTAGAATCGGCAGTGAGCGCAATTCATTTAGCACAAGTAAATCTTGGTGTTCAGATCGGCAAAGGCTTGCGCGATCATTTCATGGCATTTGCATATTCTTGTTAGAATCATCAGTGACCGCGGTTCATTTACCGCATGTAATTCTTGGTGTTCAGTTCGGCAAAGGCTTGCGCGATTTTTCATGGCATTTGCATATTCTTGTTAGAATCGGCAGTGAGTGTGATTCATTTACTGCATGTAAATCTTGGTTTTCAGATCGGCAAAGGCTTGCGCGATCATTTCATGGCATTTACATACTGTTGTTAGAATCGGCAGTGTGCGCGATTCATTTCCCGCAAGTAAAACTTGGTGTTCAGATCAGCAAAGGCTTGTGCGATCATTTCATGGCATTTACATATTCTTGTTGGAATTGGCAGTGTGCACGATTCATTTCCCGCAAGTAAAAGTTGGTGTTCAGATCGGCAAAGGCCTGCGCGATAATTTCATGGCATTTACATATTCTTGTTTGAGTCGGCAGACACTGCCTCATTGACCTTATGACTGCCAAATTGATCTAACTCCAGGTGCGATACTCACTGGCTGTCATGTATACGCCTTGTCAGAACATGAAAATCAACACTTACGAAAGTACCTAGATCAATTCTTAGAGAATGGCTTCATCTGCCCTTCCAAGTCTCCTGCAGCCTCTCCTTTGTTTTTTGTCCCTGGGGCGAATGGGGACCTTCAAACCTGTATTGACTATAGGGGTTTGAACAAAGTCACAATCAAGAACAAATACCCCTTGCCCCTGATTCCTGTCTTGTTGGATCAAGTAAAAAAAGCAAGCATTTAAACTAAGCTCGATCTACGAGGTGCTTACCATTTAGTCAGAATGAGAGAAGGCGACAAATGGAAAACTGCATTCAAGACAAGATATGGGCTCCTTGAATACACCGTCATGCCTTTTGGCCTGTGCTATGCTGCAGCAGCATTTACATTTTTCTTGAATGACATTCTTAGAGAATATCTTGCCATATTTGCAATAGTCTACATCGATGACATTTTGATCTACTCTGACAAAGAAACCGAACATGTCCAACATGTCAAGAAAAATCTCACAGCTCTTCGAAAGCATCATTTATATTGCAAACTAACCAAGCGTGAGTTTCATGTTACCAGAGTTGAGTTTTTAGGGGTTATCCTTACCCCTCAAGGTATGGTCATGGCAGAAAAAAAAGTACAAGCTGTATCTGATTGGCCCACTCCAAAGACTGTTCAGGATGTACTATGTTTCCTGGGGTTTGCAAACTTTTATCGCAGGTTTATAAACCATTTCTCTCAAACAGTGGTGCCAATCACCAAGTTATTGAGAAAGAAAGAAAAAATTGTATGGTCTCCAGAAGCTGACCAAGCCTTTTCAACTTTGAAAGAAGCTTTTTCCAATGCCCCAGTCTTGACTCACCCTGATGTGAATCGTCCATTCATAGTTGAAAACGATGCCTCAGATGTGGCAATTGGTGCAGTCTTGTCACAACAAAGTAAAGACACTGGCCAACTTCAACCTGTAGCCTACATGTCTCGAAAGCTGAACGAAGCCAAACAGAACTATGTCATTGCTGAAAAAGAGCTTCTGGCGATCCATGATGCCTTTAAAGAGTGGAGACATCATTTGTTGGGTGCCAAGTAAACTATCACAGTATATACTGATCATCGCAATCTCCAGTTCATGAGTTCAGCTAGACTTTTGACTCCTCGGCAATTACGCTGGATGCTGTTTTTTGCCGAATTTGATTTTGTAGTAACTTTTCGTCCTGGTAAAGACAATCGCAAAGCAGACGCCATCCCGCCAAGAGTCTACCACGTTGCCTACAATCCAACCTTCCAGAGCTATCATTGCTCCAGACAAAGTCCTATGCATCATAAAAACCGAAGACTTCTTTGAAGACATCCGTAATTCCTTCACCATTGAGAAATGGCAGGCATGGGCTCAAGCAGATCCCAAAAGATCAATCAAGCAGGGACTACCTTTCCATGACGCTTGTTTGTTCATGCCCACTACCAAGCTTCGCAAGTTAGCCTTTCATTGGTTGCATGTTGTACCTACGGCAGGTCACCCAGGTACTCCTAAAACTCTTGAATTAATCCAATGCTACTTTTGGTGGCCTACTCTGACAAAAGACGTCAAAACAATGGTAAATAACTGCAAAGTCTGTGCTCGCATCAAGACAAGTCATTCAAAACCGAAAGGTTTCTTGCATCTGCTCCCAACTCCACATCAACCTTGGGAACACATCTCTTTAGACTTCATTACAGGACTACCAGTGGTTCAACAGCACTCAGTAATCCTTGTGGTGGTAGATAATCTCACGAAATATGGATATTTCATTGCCTGTAAGAAATTGCCCACCTCCAGTGAACTGGCAACCATCCTACTGAATAGAGTGGTCCGTTATCACGGGCTGCCAAAAATGATTCTCTCCGATCGAGGATCGCAATTTGCCTCCAACTTCTGAAAAACGTGGTGCAAAACGCTTCAAGTCACATCCCCACTATCTACTAACCATCATCCTCAAACAGATGGCCAAACTGAGTGACTGAATCAGACATTGAAGCAATATCTGCGTGCTAACGCTGAGAAATCACTTCATTCCTGGACATCAATGCTCTGGTTAGCTGAGTTAGCCTACAATAACTCGTTTCACACCTCCACTGGTGTCACCCCCTTTTTTGGCTTGTTTGGCTATTATCCTGACACTTTGCCCATCACAATTGCTCAAGAAAGTTCTCTTACACCAGCTGTGTCGGAAACGATTCAACACCTCCACCAAACCCAGAAACTGATTCAACAGCATTTAGAAAAAGCTAAACAAAAATACAAAAAGCACTATGACAAGAAACATTGTGAAGGACCTCAGTATCAACAGGTGATAAAGTATGGCTTTCTACAAGACTTATAGGCCCTCATTACAACCCTGGCGGTCGGTGTTAAAGCGGCGGTAAGACCGCCAACAGGCCGGGGGTAAACAAAATGGAGAGTGAGTACTGCACCTACGACACAGGGGAGGGGGGAGGAAAAAGAGACTGACACACACATGCAACACACAACCCCCCCAACCCCCACCCTCACCCACAACAACATACACACAAATACATGTTGAAACATTACATTTACACCCCCCAACCCTGGAAGAACACAAGGACAAAAGAAAATGAGTTGAACGATTGTAATGAGTAAAAATTAATTAGTCAAAAATATATATATATATACACTATTAACAAATATGTACACCAAGATTTCAAGTCCATGTACTGCACCTACATAGTCCGTGGACCACTGGGCCCAAAATGCATGGGCGAGGCCCACACAAGATACCCGATCCAAATGGAGAGAACACTGCTGGGGCATCAGATCGACATAAAACAGGCACCTCAGGGGGAAGGGAAGGGGGGGCACCTCAGCCGGATGAGTGCACGACGCCAGCTCCATGCCCATTGAGGTATCCTGGGGAGTGCGAAGCCACAGTCTCTCAAGTCTCTACAGTGGGTGGTATGCCCACTGCTTTATCCTGGGGAGTGCAAAGCCACAGTCTCTTGAGTCTCTCCAGTGGGTGGTTTGCCCACTGCTTTATCCTGGGGAGTGCAAAGCCACAGTCTCTCAAGTCTCTCCAGTGGGTGGGTTGCCCACTGCTTTATCCTGGGGAGTGCAAAACCACAGTCTCTCAAGTCTCTCCAGTGGGTGGTTTGCCCACTGCTTTATCCTGGGGAGTGCAAAGCCACCGTCTCTCAAGTCTCTCCAGTGGGTGGTTTGCCCACTGCTTTATCCTGAGGAGTGCAAAGCCACAGTCTCTCAAGTGGATAACAGTCTTCAGTGGTTCTGGAGGGGGCTTTGAGCCCAGAGTGCTTCATCCTGCCAAGGACAGAGGTAGTGGATGTCATTCTCCACTGGTTCTGGAGGGGGCTTTGTGCCCAGAGCGCTTCATCCTGCCAAGGACAGAGGTAGTGGATGTCATTCTCCACTGGTTCTGGAGGGGGCCTGGTGCCCAGAGTGCTTCATCCTGCCAAGGACTGAGGTAGTGTATGTCAATCTCCACTGGTTCTGGAGGGGGCTTTGTGCCCAGAGTGCTTCATCCTGCCAAGGACAGAGGTAGTGGATGTCTTTCTCCACTGGTTCTGGAGGGGGCTTTGTGCCCAGAGTGCTTCATCCTGCCAAGGACAGAGGTAGTGGATGTCATTCTCCACTGCTTCTGGAGGGGGCCTGGTGCCCAGAGTGCTTCATCCTGTCAAGGACAGGAATGGTAGACTGCCCAACAGTGAGGGATCTGAGGAGGTCAATGGCCTCCTCACTGAGGGCAGCAGGGCTAACAGGGGCTGACATGCCTGGGGCGAAGGAGATGCCCACCCTTCTGGGTGAGCGGCCACGGGACACACGCTGAGGGGCTGCTGGGAGGGCGGTGCTGGTAGGGGGGGTGGCGGCTGTACCTGTACATGTGATGGGCACAAAGGGGCCCACCACCGCAAGGGAGCTCCCATCAGAGGAGGAGTCGGTGTCGCTGGTCTCAGCTCCTGTCCCCGACGTGGAGCTCCCCTTTCCCTCCGTCCCACTGGTGAATTCGGAGTCTGTAGTCTCGCCCTCCAGGACCATGTGGGATGCAGCTCCCTCCTTCTCTGGTGGCACTGCTCCTCCGCCTGATGATGCTAATGCACACAAGAACAGGGAGACCACAAAAAGGGGGGGGTAGAAAGTAGAAAGACAAGTTCAGTGCATGCAATACCGCTACCGTTGGTGGACACAGCAGCCCTCTGCACTACGCCATGCACTTAGAGTTCCCTAATTAATCACATGGCCATGGGGTACAAGGCCTATGCCCGATTGCTGCACACATGGAAGTCACAGGAGCCTGACTAGGGGTAGATGGCTCTTACCACTGGTGGGGATGGGGTGCCACTGAGCCTGCCTCACAAAGGGTCCTTGCCTTCAAAACTCGCCCTGGCCTAGGGTAACCCACTGCCCACCTCCCCCACCCAGACACCTACCATGCGCGCTGAATCAGCTGAATGAGAGTGTACTCACCCCCTTGTGGCTGGTGTGATGACCTCAAGCGCCCATCCAACTCCGGATACGCCACTGCCAGGATCCGGAACATCAGGGGGGTCATGGTGCAACGGGCACCCCTCCCACGTTGGGAGGCCATCACCAGCTGGGCCTCCGCCGTCTTCTTGCTCCAGCCGCGAATGTCCTCCCATCTTTTACGGCAGTGGGTGCTCCATCAGTGGTGGACCCCCAGGGTCCGGACTTCCTTGGCGATGGCACGCCAAATATCCTTCTTCTGGTGGGCGTTGACCTAGAGGAATAGTATAGGGGAAAAGGAGAAAATATAACCATCTGGGCCGTCACTGTCATTGGCCCACAGTCCCACCCTTGCCCTGACGCACATACACTCACCGTCCGATCATGCAGGCCTCAGCCCCCACCCATCTCCCATCCAAACCACTCCAAACAGGCATTGCCCATACAGCATGCTCACAGTGTACTCACCTGTTTGTCTGGAGGACCGTAGAGTAGCGTGTATTGGGGGAGGACCCCATACATTAGTTTGCCCAACTCCTCCGAAGTGAAGGCAGTGGCCCTTTCCCCAGACACTGTAGCCATTGTCGCTTCCAGACTGAGGTCACAGCAGCACTTGCAGTGTAGGTCCTCTCCTGTCAAAGATCAGGTATCAAGTGAGTGAACAGAGAGAAAATGGCAGTCACGTCCGCGGCGGTGCGTACCGTCACCGCCGGCGTACATCGTCATTGGCTCCTGGGACCCATAGGGTCCAATGTCAACCAATGCAGGATTGCACCGTGGTCTTCGACCGCCTACCTCAACGTGTACAACGCCAGCGCAGTTACCTCATATCCCATTGTCCCACCTTACAGGTCAGGCAGCCGCCATTTCAGGGGGCCACATGGTATTCATTTTAAATGCGTCACACATATCTAGGCCTGGAATATACACTAAGACAGGCACATAGCGGATTGACAAATGTGCGGAATAAAGTTGTGTTTTCGTACCTCAGTGTTGGCTGACCCTCTGCTCGCTGTTCTCATCCATAGAGCACGTCCGCTGGGGCAGATGAGGAGATGGCGGCATCCTCCGGTGTACAGACTGCTGGTGGACCTGTCGACAATGGAAGAGCGACATGTAATTGTCACCTACAGACTTGACCGTGCCACAATCCATGAACTGTGTGCCCAGTTGGAGCCAGAACTGATGTCAGCTATCTGCCATCCCACAGGTATCCCCCTCTAGTGCAGGTCCTGTCAGTACTCCATTTCCTGGCAAGTGGGTCTTTTCAAATGACAGTGGCCATAGCATCAGGGATGTCCCAGCCTATGTTCTCCAACATGTTGTCCAGAGTGTTGTCTGCCCTGCTGAAACACATGCGCAGCTACATCGTTTTCCCTCAGGTGGAGGATTTGCCTACAGTGAAAGGTGACTTCTATGCTTTGGGACATATCCCCAACATCATAGGTGCCATTGGTGGGACACATGTGGCCTTGGTCCCCCCCACAGGAGTGAACATGTGTACAGAAACCGGAAGAGTTACCATTCTATGAATGTGCAGATGGTGTGTTTGGCTGACTAGTACATCTCCCATGTGAATGCCAAGTTTCCTGGCTTAGTGCATGACGCTTACATTCTGAGGAATAGCAGCATCCCTTATGTGATGGGGCAACTCCAGAGGCACTGTGTGTGGCTATTAGATGAGGACATGGAGCCTAAACAGTGTGAATATTTGTCTGGGGTTGTCCCTAAGGGTTAGTGTATGTCTAACAGTGGTCCCTCAACATTTGCAGGTGACGCTGGCTACCCCAACCTGTCATGGCTACTGGCCCCAGTGAGAAATCCCAGGACAAGGGCAGAGGAACGCTACAATGAGGCACATGGGCGACCTAGGAGGGTTATAGAGAGGACCTTTGGCCTCCTGAAGACCAGGTTCAGGTGCCTCCATAGGACAGGTGGTTCCCTATTCTACTCACAAAATAAGGTGTGCCAGATCATCGTGGCCTGCAGTATGCCGCACAACTTGGCTTTGTGACGCCAGCTGCCTTTTCTGCAGGAGGATGGTCTAAAAGGACGTGTTGTGGCAGCTGTGGAGCCTGTGGACAGTGAAGAAGAGGAGGCAGAAGAACAGGACATAGACAACAAAAACACTGTGATTCATCAATACTTACAGTGAGACACAGGTAAAAAGACCTCACTGCCTCCTACATCTGATACACTTGTTCTACCTCTCATCTGTCTGTCACTTTCACCCAGTGTATGGACCCTGATTTGTCACTTTCCCTTTCGATTTCACAGAAGAGGGTCCCACTGTGTGACCTCTGCTATGTTTCCTCATGGACTAGAGCTGTGTGACATAGGTATGTTGACAATACAATGGACATTGCTATTTCCCTCAGTTATTGCAAATACATATTTATGAAAGCACAGACTGACTCCAACTTGTTTTGTGATTTAAGGGTGTTTATTTAAGTGCTAAATAGTGGGTGGGGTTGTAAAATGGTCAGGGGTGATGGTGGAGGAATGTCCATGGCAGAGTCTATTAGTCTCACAGGTGCATTGTCCAAAGGGGCATAGGAAGTGGAGCTGGGGCAATTTAAGGATGGACAGGGTGACATTGTGGGACAGAAGGATGACAATCAGGGTGGTCTCATTTCTTGGCGGGGGTCTTGGCATTGTTCTCTGTCTTTGTCCTGGATCTCAGGGACCGCTTGCGGGGTGGTTCTCCATCTGCAGGAGGTGGGGTGCTGGTGTCGTGGTCCTGTGGTGGTGCCTCCTGTCCACTAGCGCCGGCAGAGGTGGTGGGCAGTTCATCGTCCAGGCTAGTGTCAGGGGCCCCTTGTGGTGCCACAGTGTCCCTCCTGGTGTTCACGAGTTCCTTCAGCACCCCTACAATGGTGCCCAGGGTGGTATTGATGGATTTGAGTTCCTCACTGAACCCCAAATACTGTTCCTCCTGCAGCAGCTGGGTCTCCTGAAACTTGGCCAGTACCGTTGCAATAGTCTCCTGGGAATGATGGTAGGCTCCCATGATGTTGGAGAGGGCCTTGTGGAGAGTGGGTTCCCTGGTCCTGTCCTCCCCCTGTCGCACAGCAGCCCTACCAGTTCCCCTGTGTTCCTGGGCCTCTGTCCCCTGAACCGTGTGCCCACTGCCCCCAGGTCCCTGCTGTTCTTGGGGTGGTGGGTTAGCCTGGGTTCCCTGTAGTGGTGGACACACTGCTGCTTGATGTGTCCTGGGGACAGAGGTATGGGTCCGCTGGGTGGGTGCTGTGCTGGTGTTTTCTGAGGGGGGAGGCTCTGTGGTGGCTTTTGCCAGTGTGAGGGGAACCGACTGTCCTGAGGTCCCAGATGGGCCGGGCTGGTCATCTAGATCCAGTTGGAAAGAGCTGCTGTCATCACTGTGGGCCTCTTCTGTGGGTGGAGTGGACATGTCTGGAACCTCCCGTCTGGTGACGTTGGGTAGGGGTCCTGCAGGGGTGTAAAGCATGATTATTGCATCTGTGTGTGCCATGGTGTGCAATGGGTGGGTGACCCTGTGTCCCAGTGCTTGCTTTCCTGTGTAGGACCTTGTGTGTTAATTGTTTAGGGGTTTGTGTGTGGGCATGTGTAGTGGCCATGCATTGGTGATGGGTGTCCATGCTTTGTTGTTGCATGCAGGGCTTGGTGTTGGGATGTGTGGTTTGTGATATTGGGACATATGTGAGGAGTTGGAGTGATGGGGGTGAGGGCGAGGGTGGGGGTATGTGATAGCATGCAGGTAGGGTGGGGATATAATAGTTAAGAGTTGACTTACCAGAGTCCATTCCTCCTGCTACTTCTATGAGGCCCTCAGGATGCAGTATAGCCAAGACCTGCTCCTCCCATGTTGTTAGTTGTGGGGGAGGAGGTGGGGATCCGCCGCCAGTCCTCTGAACCGCAATGTGGTGTCCTGAGACCACGGAACGCACCATCCCTCGTAGGTCGTTCAACCTCTTCCTGATGTCATCCCGTGTTCTTGGGTGCTGTCCCACTGCGTCAACCCTGTCCACGATTCTGCGCCATAGCTCCATCTTCCTAGCTATGGTGGTGTGCTGCACCTGTGATCCGAATAGCTGTGGCTCTACCCGGATGATTTTCTCCACCATGACCCTGAGCTCCTCCTCAGAAAACCTGGGGTGTCTTTGCAGTGCCATGGGGTGGTGTGTGTGATGTGTGAGGTGGTGTGTGTTGTGATGTGTGGGGTGATGTTTAGGGGTGTGTGGTGTTTTGTGCGTGGATGTGTATGTGTGATGGTGTTGTGTGCCTCTGTATGCTAGTGTTGTCTTTGTTGTGCTGTCTCTCTGGCCTTAGTAAATTTTTTTGGTATTATGGGTTTGTGGGTGATGTGGGCGAATGTTTTATATTGTATTCGGTGTGTGGGAGTGGTGTGTGTATGTGTATCAGGTGTTTGTATTTCGAATTGTCCAATGTGGTTGTGTTTTGTAAATATGTGTGTATTTTGAGCGAGGCGGTGTGTACTGCCAATCGCTTACCGCGGTTGAAAGACCACCGCGTGGATTCGTGGGTGATAGTGATAGTGTGGGCGTATTCCTGTTGGCGTGACGGTGAAGGTTTTGTTATCGCCAGTTTATCACTGACCTTTGGTGTGGCGGACTTGTGTGGGTGTCTAGATTTTGGTGGATTCCGAGCTGTGGGTCGTATTAGCTGTGGCGGAATTCCGTGGCCGCGGCGGTGTGTTGGCGGTCTTCTGCACGGCGCCAGCAAATTAATCCAGTTATCTATAAACTGCAGTTGCCCCGGTCACTGTGTATTCATCCGGTGTTCCATAATTCCCTCCTGAAAAAAGCAGTCCAGAAGGTATGCTCCCAACCAGCTCCAGTTCTAGTACAGGGGGAAGTGGAATACGACGTTAAACAGGTGTTGGATTCCAAACGTAGAGGCCGTAACCTGTAGTATCTGATTTATTGGAAAGGTTACGGTCCTGAAAGTAACTCATGGGTCTCTGCATCTGATGTCCATGCGCCACGACCAGTGAGATGTTTTCATCATCTTAACCCAGGCAAACCAGGCCCTAGAGCGCGTTTGGGAGAGTGGAGTACTGTCAACATCAGGACAGTGCGTGCTATACGGGTGACAAAAATGCAAAAACCCAGCCTTTATGCAAGTGCAACATTTATGCATTATGTTTATATGCAGTATGCTTACCTTTTGCATTGCAGACTTTAACCTTGAAAAACACTATTAACGATGTTTGCAATAACTGTTCATTTGTACAGTATTACTGCAGACTGACTGAGTGTGTTAGGGTGTGGTCCCTTTATAGGACCTTCTATAAGCTTTCTTTGCAGCATGACTGGGTGTAGTTTGTGGGCTGGGCCAGACTCTATATAAGGGAGTCAGCCCAGCTCCACGTGCTCACTATTCAGCGGTCCCGGTGCAGAGCAGCAGCAATTTCCTGAGCTCCTGTTCCGGAGGCCTACTTTGACGTTCCAGGCCTGCCCCGCATTATCTTGGTGATCCTTGAGCAGGGTGGTAAGACGGAGGTCGGGCTGGACCCCCGACCCCGTTCTAAAAGACTCTTGAGTTTTGGGCCTACTCGTGAAACTTTCAGAGTACACGAATCATTGCTCTAATGTGAATCGTGGTGTTCAGATCGGCAAAGGCTTGCACAATCATTTCATGGCATTCGCATATTCTTGTTAGAATCGGCAGTGTGCACAATTCATTTCCCGCAAGTAAAACTTGGTGCTCAGATCGGCAAAGGCTTGCGCGATCATTTCATGGCATTTACAAATTCTTGTTAGAATCAACAGTGTGCGCGATTCATTTCCCACAAGTAAAACTTGGTGTTCAGATCAGCAAAGTCCTTTGCGATAATTTCATGGCATTTACATATTTTTGTTAGAGTCGGCAGTGTGCGCGATTCATTTTCCAGCAAGTAAAACTTGGTGTTCAGATCGGCAAAGGCTTGCACGATCATTTCATGGCATTTACATATTCTTATTAGAATCAGCAGTGTGCACGATTCATTTCCGCATGTAAAACTTGGTGTTCAGATCGGCAAAGGCTTGTGCGATCATTTCATGGCACTTACATATTCTTGTTAAAATCAGCAGTGTGCGCGATTCATCTCCTGCATGTAAAACTTGGTGTTCAGATCGGCAACAGTTTGCGCGATCATTTCATGGCAAGAAAAAACCATTGATATAAGTCCATTCACACAGGAATTATGTGCCATCGTCTAGTTAGGAATGGAGGGTAGAGTAATGTGTACTCCCACATTACAGGCACCTTGCATGACTAGTACATAATGACTGTCATGTGTCATACTGAATAGCCTACAATGTGACAGATACCCTGATTGTAGTTTGTGTCCCCGCACAGATTTGGCCACAATGGAGTGATGAGGAATGTACCAATTTACCGACCACTCCTAGATCTTAAAAACCATGGCAGAGCGCCACATCATCATGACCTATCCACTAAACCGTTTGTGCATCAAGAAATTGGTCGCCCAGTTGAAGCCAGACCTCATGCCAGGTTTGAACAATTCCCATGCCATCCCTCCAACAGTCCAGGTGTTGTCAGTCCTGCATTTCCTGGTAAGTGGCTCTTTTCAGGTCCCAGTGGGACTGGCTGCAGGGTTTTCGCAGCCCAAGTTCTGTAAGGTGTTGCAGGATGTGCTGGATGTCCTACTCAAGCATGTGCACAGGTACATTAGGTTCCCACTATCTCCAGATTTTCCCACATCTCAAATGTCCCACATGTAATTGGGGCCATTGATGGGACTCACATATCCCTGGTACCTCTGAGGATCAATGAACAGGTCTACAGAAACAGGAAAAGTACATATTCACTCAATGTACAAGTGGTGTTTTTTGCAGACCAATACATTACACATGTGAACGCTAAATTCCCTGGATCAGTACATGAGATCCTGAGGAACAGCAGTGTCCCTCCAATGATGTCACAGCTACAGGGAGAAAGGGCCTGGCTCATAGGTATGTGTACTGCTCTCCATGTCAGACGTCTATACCCCTCATGACACAGTCAGCACTCCGCATAGCAATGTTACCTATGGCCATGCTTCCGTTTCCACATATGTGACTCAGGATACCCCAAACTGCCCTGGCTCCTGACACCTGTGAGACATCAAACTACATTAGGTGAGAACAGGTAGAATGAGGCACATGGCCGGACGAGGCATGTGATTGAAGGTACTTTTGGTCTCTTGAAAGCCAGATCTCGCTGTCTTCATGTGTCTGGTGGTGCTCTACAGTACAATCCATGGAAATTCTGCAAGATCATGGTTGCATGCTGCATGCTCCAAAAACTGGCCCTCAGAAGGCACATCCCACTTTTGGAGCAGGGGGGCGTTAATGCTGGAGCAGTGTTTGTGGCCGGTGACTCTGATGCTGAGGGGGAGGCTGACGAGGATGAGGCACGTGACAAAAGGACTAACATGATTCTTCACTACTTTCCTTGATGTACAGGTATGTCTCTATTACATATCATCTGCACATGGGAGATGCATTGCTGAAGCCAATCTGTAGCCAGTATTTGCATGCATCAAGGTATGTGTGGGGACTGGAGCCTTACATAACGGTTAATGACCATGAAGTGTAGGTGACTCACCATGAGAGGTAGTGGAAATGTACAGCAGCTAAGTTCATTTGTGAAATGCTGGTGCCATTGTGGTACAGCCTTCTAGTTGTACTAAAGGTTTAGGGTCCTCAGGCTGCCTGTTTGGGGATATGTTAGGGTGACTTATCAGTCTTGTCCTGCTGTGTAGGCATCTCATGGAGCATCATCTGCTGTGTGTCAAGTACTTGTTCCTGACTACTCAGAGAGATGCGCAATTGCGGATGTTACCTATGTTTCATCTTTCCTGTCCCACACGTGTGTGAATGCCAATGCAGAACCTTATATATGATGTAACATAGCTTCTTGGGCACTCATCATGTGTTGATGTTGTACATTTGTCTTGCTTCTATCATTGCCATGTACTGATGTACATTCCTACCACATATTGGTGATGGGGAGTGACATGGTTTAACGTGCAATTGCAGAGATGTGATATGGACGTAGCAGTCAGGCAAGGGTGGGAAGTGATGCATTGTGGTAATTGTGGAACTTTCTTCTGTGTAAGGTATACATGCACTAGATTGGGACCATCTACTCCCACAGTGCCATTTCTGGAGGAGGTGGTAGGGGTCTTCCACCAGTCCTCATGACAGCCACTTGGTGCCTGGAAGCCATGGCCCATACCTTCCCCCTAAGGTCATTCCACCTCTTCCTAATGCCCTCCCTTGTGTGTGGATTGTTCCTGACTGCATTCACTCTGTTGACTATCCTCTGCCATAAGTTGTTTTTCCGGGCTATAGATATCTGCTGGACCAGTGTTCCAAACAGTCACGGCTCCACTTTGACTATTTCTTCGACCATGACCCTGAGCTCCTCTTCTGTGAATATGTTTTTTTTTGTGGTGCTATTGTGGTTGTGTTGTAGGTGGGGGTGTATGGTGTGCAGGGATTCAGTGTGTTTTCTTTGTAGTTGTGAATATGTGTAATGGTATGCGCGTGTGCTCTGTGGTGCATGTGTGCAGTGGTGTGTTGTGTGATGCATGCTTAGTATGATGGTGCCTGTGGTATCTAGGTGCAGTGCGTCCTTTCAGTGTGCTCTTCTCTGGCTCTGTCAGGGTTTCTATTTGAAAAGGGTTCTGAGTATGTGTGGGGGTGTGTTTTGTAGTGCTGTGGACAGGTGTGTGTATGTTTTTCAGGTGTTGCTGTTGATGTTATCCCATGTAGTGCAGTGTTCCTGCAGTGGGGGCTATTTTTTTTCCCGCTGTAGTTTGGACAGCCAATGGATTACCGCTGTGTTGGTTTCCGCAATGCTGAATTGTGATTCAGAATTTGGCAAGCAGCATTTTCTCAGTGTGGCGGTGGTGCAGCCGCTTCCTTCATACTGTAGTTTGGGCCGACGGTGTTGTTTTTTCAGTCTAATTTTGGCAGTGTTGTGTGGATCACTCGTGATGCGGCGGGCTTCACTCCGCCATCAATGGCGGTATATCAGCTGCCGTTTGCATGGTGGTCTTTGGTAATGACTGCCAAACTCAGAATGAGCAACTTGGTCTTGATGGCTGGACGATGCTTGTCTTGGGCCATATGACCTTTGTTCACACACCTGATCCATACAGAGCGCTTGTCATTCACATCTGTCTTAATCTTCTAATTATGCTTCACCCCAATGTTTTTTTACTCCATGTTTTCATTATTTTTTATAATTTTTTTAACATTAGATAATTTACAAACAGATTCTACTTCTCCACCACTCTTAAGTGTATCCTTAGCACACCTTTTGGACATTTCCACCTTCTTCCCAATAGCAATGATTTTGTTCAATGGAGCATCTCCACACACCCACAATTTTTCGTGAACACTGGCATTATTAGAATATATAACAATTTGATCTCTTAGGTTATTGTGTAATGTGCCAAACTCGCACAATATAGCAAATGTTTTGAGTGCTGCTACATAATCCTACACCGACTCAGTTTTTGACTGTTTTCTTTAGAACA
The DNA here is from genome assembly GCF_031143425.1 of Pleurodeles waltl. Lineage (NCBI taxonomy): Eukaryota > Metazoa > Chordata > Amphibia > Caudata > Salamandridae > Pleurodeles > Pleurodeles waltl. The sequence goes on from NC_090447.1 coordinate 363,815,075, forward strand.
ATTTGAATCTGTTTATGGCTATACACACCATAGGCTGGTAACAGGTGTTTTAATCTTGAAGAGCTTATTAAAATACATTGGCTCCTGCATCTGGCCTTGTTTTTTTCTCGCTTTGAATATATGCACGTCAGCCTTCTGCAACAAGATTGTGTAGTAATATTTTCTTTTTTGTAGAAGTGAATTCTTAAGCATTCTCCTCTTCCACAGCTGATATATCATTAATAAAACAATCCTTTTCTTCTGATCATTTTGTCTGAGGCTCACCAGATCTCGGAATAAATGGCACTGGTGGTATCAGACCAATATATTGTACAGTCATGTTTCTAACTGTAGTGCTCCTAAACTACACTTTGTAAAAGTATACGTGTGGACAGTATCTCAGTAAACACACAGTATTATCTGTGCAGACTAAAGTCTAAAGAATTGGTCTTTCTGATTATTAATACAAATAGTGGTGTGCATATCACCAACATGCACTACTTGTACAACAGAGGTCCTGAGTTGGATTGAAATTAGTGTCATATGCTACTAAAAATGATCAAGATATAATGTGTGCACATCACCGAGATGCACAATTTCCTCAGAAGTGACACATCTTTATTGTATCTAAAGTAAACAACAATACAATAAAATAAAACATTGCACATTGTGGCATAAAAATATATGTATGCTGTAGTAATCCCTCATCTGTCCCCAAAATTCCATGATCCCCCACCTCCCTTCCAATAATTTATTGGGTGGCAGCAAAATCTACGCACTCCAACGGTAAGCATCATGACTGGTATTTACAATTAGAGTTCATATTGATCCCCGATATTTAGTCCACTCCCCCATATTTTGGCCCATTTATTTGGAGAGCCCCTACTTTCATAGATCTCTCAATCTGCCAGCATGCACAAGTATCACTTCTAAAAACAAAGTTGATGTGTACTTACTAATAAGAGACAATATATAATGGTTTGCATGTCACCTACACACACAATTGTCTCAGTAACATCACTTTTGACATACATAATTCTCTCAGGGGCACCAACACGTACTATTCCCACAAACATTCTTATCAATCGGAATTGGTGTGTGCATCACCGATGCTCACCAATGAAACTGCTAAAGTTAAGTTGGTGTGCGCTTCACCAACACGCACTAGTAGGAGCAATGAAGTTCTTCACCTATCTAAAATGACGACATCACCACTCTCCAGCACAGTGCATGTCACGATGTAGTGTGCGCACAAGATCAGACATGTGCGAAGGCTCCCATGCAGAGGCTCACATGCACACAGCCTCACCTTCAGGATTGTGAGACATGATTGCAGGTCCTTGGTCTTGCAGCTCGCACAAAGGGCATGCGCTCAAGACTGTATTACCTCTCCCCAAATTGGCCTGTCCATCACCTCCGCAACACATGCCACAGGGTCCAGGGATGCGTCACTACAGTGCAAGAACCATGGTTAGATTCACAAGGACAGCACCTGCCTTCTAATTCACCTGTAACTGTGGCCAGCTCCATAAGGACAGCGTCAGTTCACCTGTTCTCCTCCATACCATACCAAAAAACGAGTGGAGCCATTGTGAAGGTTTCTTCTTGTCCCATGCTCGTCACCAAATTGTAGCATGAGACCACACCGTTAGAAGATAAGAAGGTAGTTTATTGTGGAACAGGCACATAGCATCTTCATTACGGCAGGGCAATTTCCAACTGCCACCCCTGCTTTCTTATGTCCCCATATTCTAGAACCCCCATGGTAACCTAGTTGCCTAAGTGTAGGTATCCTAAATACCACATTCACTAAGTAAGGATAGGCTGCTTCATTTTAAATTCAGGATATGTTATTTCTATTCATGTTTTTCCCTTTGATGGGTATGATGAAAGTTTCATGATCAACAGAGTCACAGGTTGGGTTATTTTATCTGTTTGATCTTCATTGTTAAGTGTGGCACACATTTAGTTGCATTGAAACAGCCAGTGTCATAGAGATCTCTCTTCGTTAGGGAGGGCCACATACAGTAGCTCTGTGAGCATTTCAAAAGTTGCTTTGTGCTGCTTTTTACTAGTGATGGTTGGAAAGCATGGGTTTCTTTAGCCTCAGCAAACTTTTCTAGAAAAATGCTCACAAATTCAACCACCAAATACCATCAAGAAGCTACAGTCATTGCTGAGTTTCTTTAACTTTGGCAGAACATATATACCTGATTATGCACAACGCGTAAAACCTCTTTATGCATTGTGCCTAATTGGGTATTTATGTTCTGCCAAACCTCTTAATTCGTCCAGATTGGACAATTGAACATACACAGATTCTTAGAGACCTTCCACAGGGCATGCTTGAGGCAAAATATTTACACACACATGTAACAACAAAATAAACTTGTTCATCAGACTGATCACTGGGGCCATCCGGTTCACATAAGTCACTTTCAATGAGGTTGACATTGTACCCACAGCATACAAATCTCATTTGTATTTAAATGCAGAACACAATTTTGTGCCCACAGAAAAGACAAACAGACCACTACAATGTGTGTAACTGCACCACTGTGATCCCTTACAGCCTGATGGTGCACACCAATACATCTCAGTCGCTGTTGATTCCTGTTCTAGATTAAGGTGGGTATGGCCACAATGGTCGGCTGATGCTTTATCTGCTATTAAAGATTTGCAGGTCTTTATCAGTACATACGCGGTTGCAGAATTCCACTCGTACAAGGGCCTTGCTTTTGCCTAGGGCATTCAGGGATACCCTGAGGATGAGGGGTGTTGAAATCCACTACTCTTCCCATACCATCCCGAGGGTAATTTGGTTGTGGAGAGGAAGAATTGAGACTTGAAATAATCCCTAACAGCAAGAATATTAGATTCAGGTCGTAGTTGGCTTAATCACTTATATGGGGTCCAGAGAGTATTAAATAATCTGCCCAGAAGGTTCTTGGGAGGCTGCAACACCTATAAGAGGTGTTGTTTGAGATACCTATATATGTCCAAGATCTTGATGGACCTAGAGTGGTGGCGGCCGACACACATTTTCACATGAATGAACTTGTGGCTATTTTACAGGAGCTACAGCAATTCCATGATGACAATTTATTCGCCTGTACCACCACCTTTGGAATAAGGGATTTGCCAACAACATCTATTGCACGGATTCCCAGAGTTGGGGATCTGGAATGTGAAAAGACTGCTGTGAAGAAGGAATTCAGCCCATCCTACAGAGCACCGGTTCCAGTCCTGCGCATACACAGTACCAGAACTGTCATCCTACCACCACTGCCTGATTCTAAGGAAAACTGATTTGTCTCTACTGACAACATCAAATTGCATCAGGCGGCCAATCCTGCACAGTAGACCACATTGTCCCTTGAGTAGTACCCTCTCCCCTCTCACTACTAAACAGGACATACCTCTACATGCAGTAAACACCGTTTCTGCAAGCACCAATTGGTAAACAATGAAACAATTGCCTTCTCGAGCATGGGGAGGGTGGAGAACATTCTTTTGCTGATTCCAGTCACCACTTCACCGGCAAGGCAAGTCCAAAATGTGGAACTCTACAGCTCAAATTCCACACAGACAGACAGCATCATCTACTATTAACCTCTACAGCAAGTGGATCCATCCTCTAGATCTGCATCGGCTCCTGTATTTGCATGGACTGCTTCTGGTTACTTCATTGACACTGATGAATTTTCTTGTGGTTCTTCTGATTCTACAACAGAAACTATATCAAAGATGTGTCAGGTGCACATATGGCCTAAAAATAATTGTTTAGTTTATCCATGGTATTATCTCTGGGTACTATTGACATTGCTTGCCTTTCTGCTATAGAATAGTTTTGTCATTGTTTTCTTTCTCTTGATAAATGGACATTAGCATCGTGAACGCCCTGCACTTCAGCCAGTGGATGAGGTTTTAACACCTTACTTGTTTTCTCTTAAATTTCAAACAGAATTGTCGCCTGTGAACATTTCAGCAGTTCCGATTTCTGATGAGATTGTTTGGGATAAAGTGCCCTTTGACATATAGAGCCCGGCTGAGTTCATTCAAATTCCATATGTGTTTAAAATATCAATGACTGATATTATTACACCAAGTATTGTCTCTGATGACTGGGATGCTAAATACGTTAATTCTATGCTTACCGAGCTAGACTACTATACCATGATGTGTATATGAACACAGCAAAGTATAGGGAAATGTTCTGTTACAAACATTGGAGACATTATTTTCTGCACCGAGCCAGTAGACCAAGATCAGTTTTCAATTATACGCAGTGGGAACATTGTCTGACTCCACCTATGGGAAGTTCCAAAACATATGTAGAAAAAGTTGCATGACACAAGAAAACCTGAGTCAAATTATTTCAAATTAACACTTTCCAGAATGAAGACAAAAAACGGATTTATTCAGACTCCTTTGTTTCCCGGCTTGGTGTTGATGGCTACACGTTTTAGAAAAACAGTATTGATGTGAAAAGTGTATAGGGAACAAGAGATTGACAGAGACAGGGTAGGGAATCTTTAATTAGAACATGCCTTATTCCTTTACCAATGAGACTTTTAAATAAAACAGTTCAACAAACATCATGCTTGGGGTTATCAAAGATAAAAGAAATGAATGAGCCCAGCATCCCCGCACCCGCTAAATTTCACAATTGGGAAACGTTTTTATATGTTACTGAAGATCAACTACTGTAATTGCTTGGGTTCAGAATGGTACCTTCAATTCCTCACTTTCAAGTCCCTTCGGGCGGTTGTTGTGGCCGAAGGACACAAACAGTTGCCAGGCACATTTTGTTAATTACTCAGTGGGTTTCAAAGCAAGCTGGCCAGACCCTTGCTAAGTCAGGGGAACACTTGGGTATTGTTACTATATACAGTGTGGGTAAACTGTGCCAGCAGTGCTTACGTTCCTTCACCTCAGCAGCTGTGAAGCAACATCTTAGTCTCCTTTCTGAGGAAATAGATTTACAATATTTCTTGTTAGGACCTAGGGAGCCATGGTCAAAACACTTTCTCTATGCCATATATAATGAGATTTTTTGGAAACATTCCCAAATAGAAGCTGCTGCACATTTGAGGCAGATAGATATGAAAAGTATGGAAAAAAGCTTTAGCTGTTGTCGATAATGGCATGAACACTTTGTCCAACAGAATAGATACCTTATATAATATTGTGTCTTCTGCGATTGACATCATATAAAATGACATGTCTTTTCTCCAACATGGGCACAGTCAACTGTGTTCCATCATGGAGCGCCATCATGCAGTAAGGTTGGACATTGAGAGTCCTGAAAAATGCCCCCATGACCCATGCATTAATAGTAGTGACTTGTTTTCTGCTTTTAATCTATTTGGATAGTAGCAGACAATGGCTAAGAAAGAAGCTAGTTACACCAAGCTTAACATTAAGTTGGAAAAGTTGCCTTTTACTGTGGCAGAAATTCCCTCAGCTGTATGGTTGTTGCATGGGGTTATAACTCTTCTGATTCCCACCTTTCGTTTCACTAACTATTTGAAGCATTTTGCTGTAGGCCGATATGGAGACAGTCACATGCACGAAGTGTGGGAGTTGCCTTTTGATTACAAGGGTCTGACCGGTGAAACAGAGGTCTTTCCTAGTGGAAGCGAATGTGAGACAATTGTTAGTCATTCTATGATTTGTAAGTAGGTGTCCTTTCGCTTCTGTTGCAATGCAAAGGTCGCCAACTTGGTATGCCACCTGAAGGGTACTCCTGTCCCTTTGATTCGTCCAGTATTTCAGATACTTTCAAATGGAAGTTATTTGGTTCTGAACGAAGAAAGATGCTGCGGCGTGAAGCCTGGAATTTCTTATGTGATTTTGGTTTCTCAAGTTATAAGTTGTTGCAGCCATGTTTTATCCTCCTCCCCCTCCCCCTCCATACACAAGAGATAAGAGTTGCGGAATTGTGGCCTTACATTGCTACTTCAAATGTAAATGTTGACAAGCTGAGCAGACTAAAGGCACTATTGTTCCAAAAATAAGTAACCCTGACATCAGCAAGAGAGATGTATGTTCTCCAGATAGCAAGGTCGTTAGCTGAGATCGTTTCCCTATTAAATACCTATTTCCCCAAACATTTAGGAGAATTGGCCATTAGAATTTTCAATGCTTCTAGGAATGAAGGGATTGTACACATTTTGAGGGCTGTCAGTTCTGGGTTTATCAGTACCTCCCAGACCATGTTTGGAGTCATACCTTCGGCCATACAGTCACTCTTTTCAAATGTCTTTGTCAGATTCCCTGTTACTTTGGCATTGATTGGTAGGATTTTGCTGCTATCAGTTTTGCTACGCAATGGCTGCATTATTTCAGAAAAGTAGAATCATGAAGCTACCATCAACCTGGCTGTGTCATGATTGAATGATGCAGTACTTCAGAGCATCTCTTTTGGAGGAGATTGAGCATAATTGGTCATTGACATTCAGACCCATCGAGCCTATGTGCAGCCAGTTCTCAACTGCATTTGGTGTACCTCTGAATGCCACCAATGGTGTGCCTTGCCATGCAGCCTGTGCCTTCTGTGGACAAAGATCTTGTTAATGTTCTTGATGAGGGTTTATTCACGGACATACCCCTTGAGACTGAGGCTTAAGCGCAAGGCAACTTATGACCATCTGCTAGTGGATTTCCTGGCTCCAACGACATCTGGCACAATGGATGGTATCACCTCTGCAGGTCATTCTGCGTTTGAGGATACTGCACACTTCTGCTCCATGGATCCCTCTGCTAATCTTTTGGTTCAGCTTTCGCCTACAGAAGTGGAATCCTTTTTGGTCTCAATCTCCATTGACAACATCGGAGACCTCTTGCAAAACTATAATTGTTATTAATTTGCCCATTGGCTTTTTTTTAATGAAAAAACAATATACAAAGTGTGACAACAAATTGCATTTCAACTCAGCCTGTCTGTCGGACTGTTTTGCTTGTTAATATAGCCATTTATCTCTTATGTATGATTTTAAACTTGCTTTTAGAATTTTAGTTTAGAGCATTTTTAGTCTTTGGATTTCACACCCTTGTTTCGTCAAAAGCCGAGGATGTCGTTAATCCATTTTAGTTTGCTTGGAGACAGGAGTTTAGCTCAGCTTTGGCCTGAAGGCCTGTGCCCCTTTTACCTAGATATAAATGTTCTGCTTTATTATTCATCTTGTATTCATTTTAACAGTACTTGCAGTTCCTGCATTTTATAAGAAATGTTTTTATGTTATCAGTTGCCATTCTGTGAAATCATCATTATCAGTAATGTACGTATTGAATTGTCATCATGTCCCTCTGCTTCACAGAATATGAATGTCAGGCAGTTTTGTTTTGGTAATAATGACCCAAGTTTGCGCACACAATCTAATGCTTAGGTAAATACCCACGTCAGGATGTCTGCACTAACAATAACATGGGCCTTATATAAACACTCTGTGAGACCAAGGTGTTTGGAGGGGGTTCCATCTAGACTGTGTGTCATTTTGCAGCAGTCCCCAGCCTTTGCGTCTCTACGTCACTTGATTTGAGGGCCTGGAGGCCAACCTTGTTCCAAGGTAACGCGGGCAGGGGCGCTTCTTAAGGACATGGTTTGGGCAGATTAGGTTTATCATACCATGCATTCTTTAGGGTAGAGAATAGGTTTTTAGGGAGGAGTTTGTGTATTCATGTTTATTGCAAATTGATAGGATTGTTCATATCGACATCCCTTTTTTTCATAATCCTGATTTTGTCTCTTATCATTCAGTGAGTGTTTCTGTGGGTGAGTGAATTGGAGACACTTATTCACTCATTCACTCAGCCATACAGTCACTCATTCACACATTCATGGGTGAGTAGATGGGTGAATGAGTGGCTATATGGCTAAGTGAATGGGTGTGTGAGAGCCTGTGTGGGTGAGTGAATGGCTCCTTGAGTCACTGGTTGGGTGAGTGACTGGATGCATAAGTGGGTGTGTGGGTGAGTGACTGGGTGCATGCATTGCTGTATGGATGAGTGATATTATGCATGAGTGGCTGGGTGAATCACAGGGAGCATAAATGGCTATATGGGTGAGTGAATTAGTGCATAAGTGGCTTTAGGGCTGAGTGAATGGGTGGATGTGGCTGTATGGCTGAGTGAATGGGTGTGTGAGTGTCTGTGTGTTGGTGAGGGAATGGGTGTCTGAGTAGCTGTGTGGGTGAGTGAATAGGTGCATAGGTGCCTGTGTGAGTGAGTAACTGGGTGCATAAGCATATGTATGGATATCTATTAATGAAGCAACATTTAAATACTTACCTGCATTACTACCAAATAAATGTCTTTTCAGTTGTATTTAAAGAGAAAGAAGACAAATAAGTGTTAATCTTTGATATACTTATTATATCAATTAAACCTTGTTAAACTGTAATATATACAATATATCATCAGTGCCAAAACACAATCAATGTTTTTTTTTTTATATGGCAAATATACATATAATGTAGACATGTTATGTTTCATTGTCAACTGTTCTCAGCTTCTACACTTTTTCACTATAAAAGAAGTGTGTAGAGCTGCTCACTACTGAACAATGGGGGGAAAACAGACATATGTACTTTAAAAAAACATAGGCACATAGTATGTTATTTAAAATTAACATTACTATGCATCATAGTCATAATTTCACAGTATTTTACTCTAAATAAGTGTTACTGTGAATTGCAATCACTACAATTTCTACAAAATATACTTAACCTACAATTAATAGACTAAACAAAACTATGGATACTAAAAACATGTTGCTTAATAGTATACCTGATATATTATTACAATTAATAGACTAAACAAAACTATGGATACTAAATACATGTTGGTTAATAGTATACCTAATACAAAACAAACAAAAAAAGATGAAATCCACCATTTAGATTTTTCATTTCCTTTTGTGTACATGAGTTCTATAAGGTGAATATTCTCTCAAAGAGTAATTATCCATGTACCCGGAAAATGTATAAGTATTTTTCCTACAAATAGTATAAATCTATTGATCCAGGGTTCTTTTTGGGATATCCTTTCTTGACATCACCCATGATAGGCCGAATGATGTCTAAACAAGTGATAATCGATATACAGAGAAGGTTGTAAACATGTTTTTTTGTGAAAACTATTTGAATACATTTTATGCACACAACACTTTTGACATCTACTTGAAGACATCAGCCTTATTAGTCCAATTCATATGTTAAGTTATAATAATCCACAAAGAAAGAAGGCTGTATCCAATATTGTCACACTAATCCACCTTAGAACTTTGGTTGAAGAAACAATAAATAAGAATTAGGAAGTTTGAAAGGTAGATTTTGTTTAAACCATAGCATTCTGTCAATCATGTTTACGTCTTTAAATATACAGTGTAGTGTCTGGATGTATTATTAAGGCCTTTATGGAAGATGATAGCCAAAGTACAGTATGTTCTCCCAGAAATCAATATTTGTCCTGCTTTAAAGTTTGTAATCTCAGTGTCCAAGTTTTATCTGCTCTATATCGTTGAAACATTGCTATAATATATTTATCACTTCTCTGAATAAGCAATGTAGAGAACACATTTGATTTACAAGTTGGACAAGTCATGGTTTGGTCACTCTTTTTTATTAGTTTTTCAAAAGACAAACTTTTGCAATCTGGCAGAGTTAAGTAGAAAAGTTTCCCAGATTGCATCTCAGTGACAGATGAGAACGAGCAAACTTCACACTGATGGTTCCATGTATAGTTGGTCCAAATATATCATCAATATTTACATCTTCTTCCTCTAAAATTCCAAGGATCACCATTATAAAATTCCTGTGCATCTTGCTGAGCATTTAGAGTAAACACTAGAGACCCATTATATTTGTTTACTAGTTTCAAATTCCTGAAGCAGATTGTATTACACTTCAGTTATGAGATAAGCATTGAAGGCAATTAAATGGTGCTGTGCAGTGTGTTTTGTAGTTTGTCTTGGAGTGCACTTACAACATGTGATAGATGGAATAGAACATTCAGATCAACAATTTCATAGCTGCTTACACCATTAGTGTTATCCAATTGGTAACCTACAATATCTCCATTCTTTTCCAGCTTTCTTTTCTTGACACCCTCTTCTTTAGCTTTGCGACTTTTATATATTTTTCTTTCGTTGTTTTGTCAGTTTCTGCTCAGGACATAATATCTGTTTCCATTAAACAGGATACGGTCCTAGCTAAAGAGCATATTTACTTCTTAATCTTTTGTACTCTCTCACACAATTTGCATCTGCGGTAAGCTTCTTCTCATCAAAATCAACCAGAAACAAACCAGATATTGTTCTAGCAATGCTGCATACGACATTCCTTCTTTAAAAAACGTACTTCCAATATTATTAAATGCAGCATTAACACTTAAAAACTTGAACCTTGAGACTTGTGGCTAGTTATGGCATACGCAAGAGACACTGGAACCTGTTTTTGGCAAACATACAAATCTTTCACAAGCAAAAAGCGTATAACATATCGCCCAATTTGCTTAATGCCATCAATCTGTTTAAACATTGCAGCTAGGAAATCAACCTCATCACGGTTAGGATAATTAATGAAATCAGCAACTTTACCCATAGCACCATTTGCCAGTTCTTCTTCAACATTTAAATTATGTCTCAAAATTACTCTACAGTTTTTGCAAATACATAAACATCTATCTAGTCCAGCAGTCCTGGATACAGATTTTTTCAAAGAGCTCAATTTATCTTGTAATTTTTCACTGAGCAGTACAGTTACTCCTTGGCAACAAATTGTATGTCCATGTTAGGATTCCACATTTTAAAAATCACAGGATTGTGGTCATTAATATATGTGGAATGTCCGGTTCTCTTTAAGTTATATCTGTTCTTTGGTGATTTTGGTGTAAGATTATGGGGGTCAGTCCAACCCTGGCGGTCGGTGTTAAAGCGGCGGCCAACCCGCCAACAGGCTGGCGGTCCAAAAAATGGAATTCCGACCCTGGCGCGAACCACCAACACAGCCTGCCACTTTAACACTCCGACCGCCACGGCGGTACAAACAAACAGCTCGGCGGTCACCGCCAACAGACAGGCGGGAGACAACGTACCGCCCACATTATCACGATCCACCAATCCGCCACCTTTTCCGGGGCGGTTGCCCCGCCGATAAAAGCACGGCGGAAACAGACTTTCCTAATGGAAAACGCTCACCTCTACACACTCCACGAGGAATCTGGACAGCATTGAACCGGAACTACACATCCTCCCAGCCATTGTCTTCCTGCTCCTCTATCAGGAGCACGAACGCCAGCGCAGACGACAACGGTGAGTACTGCACCTACGACACAGGGGAAAGGGGGGGAAAAAAATTACGGGGACACACATACGCCACCCACCCACCCCCACCCTCACCCACTACAACACACACATCAATGCAGAGCAACACGTCAGAGTGACACCCCCCAAACCCCCCGGAAGAATGCAAAGACAAAATAAAATGATCATTAAAATTGAAGTTTATTATAGCATATTTTAAGTTAAGTGAAATATGAAATATATAAATAAAATATATTACATCATCAACAATATATACATAGGTCAAAAGTCCGGTCCATATTGTCTATCATCCATTGTTTGTGGGCCAATGGGCCTAAACACATGGGCAAAGCCCACACACGAGACCCGATTCCATTGGAGAGAACACTGCAGGGGCATCAGATAGTAAAACTACAGGCACCTCAGGGGGAAGGGAAGGGGGGGCACCTCAGCCACATGAGTCCACGACGCCAGATCCACGAGGGGCCTCCATGCCCACTGTACCATCCTGGGGAGTGCAAAGCCACAGTCTCACAAGTCTCTACAGTGGGTGGGTTGCCCACTGGACCATCCTGGGGAGTGCAAAGCCACAGTCTCACAAGTCTCTACAGTGGGTGGGTTGCCCACTGATCCATCCGGGGGAGTGCAAAGCCACAGTCCATCAAGTGGATAACAGACTCCACTGGTTCTGGAGGAGGCATGGTGCCCAGAGTGCTTCGTGAAGCCCTGCCCGACACAGATCCGGCCCTGCCAATGGGCCAGCGGTGCTTGCGATGAAGGGCCCAGCAGAGCGGTTCAGAGACGGCGGTGCCCAGCGGAGCGGTGCTTGAGATGATGGGCCCAGCGGAGCGGTGCTTGACAGGAAGGGCCCAGCGGAGCGGTTCAGAGATGGCGGTGCCCAGCGGAGCGGTGCTTGTCAGGAAGGGCCCAGCGGAGCGGTGCTTGACAGGAAGGGCCCAGCGGAGCAGTGCTTGACAGGAAGGGCCCAGCGGAGCGGTGCTTGACAGGAAGGGCCCAGCGGAGCGGTTCAGAGACGGCGGTGCCCAGCGGAGCGGTGCTTGACAGGAAGGTCCCAGCGGAGCGGTTCAGAGACGGCAGTGCCCAGCGGAGCGGTGCTTGACAGGAAGGGCCCAGCGGAGCGGTGCTTGACAGGAAGGGCCCAGCGGAGCGGTTCAGAGACGCGGTGCCCAGCGCAGCGGTGCTTGAGATGAAGGGCCCAGCGGAGCGGTTCAGAGACGGCGGTGCCCAGCGGAGCGGTGCTTGACAGGAAGGGCCCAGCGGAGCGGTGCTTGACAGGAAGGGCCCAGCGGAGCGGTTCAGAGACGGCGGTGCCCAGCGGAGCGGTGCTTGACAGGAAGGGCCCAGCTGAGCGGTTCAGAGACGGCGGTGCCCAGCGGAGCGGTGCTTGACAGGAAGGGCCCAGCGGAGCGGTGCTTGACAGGAAGGGCCCAGCGGAGCGGTTCAGAGACGGCGGTGCCCAGCGGAGCGGTGCTTGAGATGAAGGGCCGAGCGGAGCGGTTCAGAGACGGCGGTGCCCAGCGGAGCGGTGATTGACAGGAAGGGCCCAGCGGAGCGGTGCTTGACAGGAAGGGCCCAAGTTCAGCGGTGCTTGTCACGGCGGGGCCCAAGTTCAGCGGTGCTTGTCTTGAAGGGTCCAAGTTCAGCGGTGCTTGTCTTGAAGGGCCCAAGTTCAGCGGTGCTTGTCTTGAAGGGCCCAAGTTCAGCGGTGCTTGTCTTGAAGGGCCCAAGTTCAGCGGTGCTTGTCACGGCGGGGCCCAAGTTCAGCAGTGCTTGTCACGGCGGGGCCCTGTTCAGCGGTGCTTCACATGTGTACCCAGGGAACCAGATCGGGCCAATATTTTCCGCTCAGTCGCCATCCGACCTTTCGCTTGCGGGGCCCTCCTGTGCTGGAGTCCTGGGCCCGTGGGTGTCCTCCTTCACACCCGGAATGGGGCTCGTGGGGCCCTCCTAGGCAGCTCGCCTACTGCCGGACTTGTCTGCCCTGCTGCCCTTGCCCTCCTTCGCCAATTCTCTGGGGCCCTTGCCTCCGTTTGTGGATGTGCCAGGTGACGGTGCCTGGGTAGTGTCTTTGGGGGCTGCCGTCTCTGGCCTCTCGCGCCGGCCCTTCCCTTTTTTAGTTTTTTTCCCAGGGGGTGGGCTGGCTGTCCCCTTGCTGCTGGCCGATGTTGCTGCCCTAGAAGCTGGTGGACTCCAATAGACCTGGACTATGGTCCTTGTAGGTGCAGGGCTTGTGGTGGCTGAGGTGCTGTTTGGACTCTTACGAGATGGAGGGGGTGGGTCAGGTGAAGCAAAGAGGTTAATTTTGGGGAGGAAAAACTTTTTAGGAGCAGTGGGAAGGGTAGGTGCAGTGGGTATGGGAGTGGAGGAAGAGGATGTGGTTGTAGGAGTGTGAAGTGTGCTGTCTTTGGGTGCAGGTGCTTGTGACGAAGGCTGTCGTGAGGTGGATGGCTGTTGGGTGGGTGGCTGCCTGTGTTTGTGTGGTTTGGAAGAGGGGGTGACAGACACACTGGGAGAGGACACAAGGGACGTGTAAATGGCAGTGGGGGTGGTGTCTGCACGTGTGCGGAGTGTTCTGGTGGGTGTGCTGGTGATGGACGTACTGGCTGATGGTGGTGTGCATGCAGGTGTGAGTGGAGACGTCACAGGGAGGGAGGAGGGAGACGAGGAGGAAGGGGACACAGAGGGGGCAGTGGCTGTTGGCATGTCTGCATGTGGATGTTGCTTGGGTGAATGCTTGTGTGATCTGTGGTGCTTATGTCTGGATGAGCTGCCCTTGGGTGTTGATGTGTGTGCAGGCTGGTCTGTAGGTGTGTCTGGGATAGGCAGAGGAACAGGGGATTGGGACTGGGTGGAGGGAGTTGGAGGAGGGAGGCTGGAGACAGGAACAATGGCTGCCGTCAGTGCTGAGGCCAGTGCGTTGAACGATCGCTGATGGGCAGCCTGACCCGAATGAATGCCCTCCAGGTATGCATTGCTCCGGTGCACCTCCCTTTCTACACCCTGGATGGCATTCAAAAGGGTAGACTGCCCAACAATGAGCGTCTGGAGGAGGTCAATGATCTCCTCACTGAGGGCAGCAGGGGTAACTGGGGCAGGGCCTGAGGTGCCTGGGGCGAAGGAGATGCCCGCCTTCCTGGCCGAGCGGGCACAGGGCGAGTGCTGAGGGGCTGCTTGGAGAGCAGAGCTGGTGCGCTGGGTGGCGGCTGTACCTGTTGTAGCGGTGGGCACGGATGTTGCCACCACCACAAGGGAGCTCCCTTCCGAGGACGTGTCTGTGTCGCTGACGTCTCCACGGGTCCCCGTTGTGGAGCTCCCCTCGCCCTCCGTCTCACTGGTGAACTCGGAGTCGGTTGCATGGCCCTCCGGGGCCATGTGAGATGCAGCTCCCTCGTGCTCCGATGCCACTTCTCCTCCGACTGATGATGCTAATGCACACATGAACAGGAAGACCACAACAAAAGGGGGGGGGAGAAACAAAGACATGTTGAGTGCATGCATTGGCGACACCGTTGGCGGAGAGGACAGACACAGAAGCCCCCTGCACTACGCCGCGCACTCGGTGTACACTACTCAATTATTGTGACTTGGCCTACAAGCCTATGGACGACAAATGCACACATAGGTGACCCAGGGCCATGGATAGCTGTACTTAGCACCCTACAGAGGTGGCGGGCGGGGGCACAGGGCCATGCCTTACGGAGGGGCCTAGCCTACTGAAATCGCCCTGGCCTAGAGATAGCCACAGCCCTCCTCCCTCACCCAGACACCTCCACTGTGCGCTAATATAGCAGAATTTGCTGGTACTCACCCCCTTGTGTCTGCTGTGATGTCCTCATGCGCCCATCCAAATCGGGGTAGGCCACCCCCAGGATCCGGGACATCAGGGGGGTCAATTGCCGTGTGGCACCCCTCCTAGGTTGGGAGGCCATCCCCAGCAGAGCCTCCGCGGTCTTTCTGCTCTCGCGGTGGATGTCCTCCCACTTCTTTCGGCAGTGGGTGCCCCGTCTGTTGTGGACCCCCAGGGTCCGGACGTCCTTGGCGATGGCACGCCAAATGTCGATCTTCTGATGGGCGCTGACCTATGTGACATGGACAGGGTGGTAAAAAAAATATCATCATTTTCTGCATGGTCGATGTGAGTGGCCCCCCCTCCCCATCCTTGCCATATGGCACATGCTCTCATCTGTCGTGCGATGCATGCCTCATTCGCTCCCCTCCCCACCATCTTTCATTCACCCCACTCAACCCAGGCATTGGCCACAAAACATGGTCCCAGTGTACTTACCTGTTGGTCTGGAGGACCGTAGAGTAGCGCATACTGGGGGAGGACCCCATCGACAAGTTTCTTCAATTCTTCTGAAGTGAAGGCAGGGGCCCTTTCCCCAGTAGCAGCAGCCATTGTCTCTTCCAGACCGAGGTCACAGCAGCACTTGCAGTATAGGTCCTCTCCTGTGGATGATCAGGTCTCTAGTGATTAAGCAGAAAGAAAATGGCGGTCACAGCCGCGGCGGTGCGTACCGCGACCGCCGGCGCACATCCTCATTGGCTCCTGAAACCCATAGGGTTCAATGTTAACCAATGCGGCTTGGCACCGCGCTCTTCGACCGCCTACCGCCACGGTGTGCCACGCCAGCGCATTGACCTCACATCCCATTGTCACACTTCACAGGTCAGGCAGCCGCCATTTCAAGGGCCCACATGGCTTAATTTCTACTGCGTCACACAGGCCTAGGCCTTGCATTGCCACTCATACAAGCCATTCAATGCATAGAGAATCGTGTACTGTGCAAGCTGTGTGAACGTACCTATGGTTTGCTTGACTCTGTGCTCCATGTTGTCCTTCCTAGGCACCGTCCTCTGGGACTTGCGAGGAGATGGAGGAATCCTCCGGTGTACAGACCGCTGGTGGACCTGTCGACAATGGAAGAAAGACATGTCATACTGACATACAGACTTGACCGTGCCACTATACAGGAACTGTGTGCCCAGCTGGAGCCAGACCTGATGTCACCCATCCGCCAACCCACAGAGTTCCCCCCTCTAGTGCAGGTTCTGTCAGTACTCCATTTTTTGGCAAGTGGGTCGTTTCAAACAACAGTGGCCATTTCATCAGGGATATCTCAGCCCATGTTTTCAAAGGTGTTGTCCAGAGTGTTGTCTGCCCTGATGAAATACATGCGGAGCTACATTGTTTTCCCTGAGGTGGGCGATTTGGCTACAGTGAAGGGTGATTTCTATACCCTTGGACATATTCCCAATATCATTGGTGCCATTGATGGGACCCATGTGGCTTTGGTTCCCCCCAGAGGAAGTGAACAGGTGTACAGGAACCGAAAAAGTTATCATTCGATGAATGTCCAGGTGGTCTGTTTGGCAGACCAGTACATCTCCCATGTAAATGCCAAGTTCCCTGGGTCAGTGCATGACGCGTACATCATGCGAAATAGCAGCATCCCTTATGTGATGGAACAGCTACAGAGACACCGTGTGTGGCTAATAGGTGACTCTGGTTAACCCAACCTGTCCTGGCTACTGACCCCAGTAAGGAATCCCAGGACCAGGGCAGAGGAACGGTACAATGAGGCCCATGGGCGTACTAGGAGGGTGATCGAGCGGACCTTTGGCCTCCTGAAGGCCAGGTTTAGGTGCCTGCATATGACAGGTGGATCCCTAATGTACTCACCAAAGAAGGTGTGTCATATCATCGTGGCCTGCTGTATGCTTCACAACCTGGCTTTGCGGCGCCAGGTGCCTTTCCTGCAGGAGGATGGTCCAGATGGTGGTGTTGTGGCAGCGGTGGAACCTGTGGAGAGTGAAGAGGAGGAAGACGACGGGGACGACACAGATACCAGGGACAGAGTGATGCAACAGTATTTTCAATAACACACAGGTAAGATTCAACACCGGCATTTTACGATTACTTACAGTCTCCTGCCTCTCCACTGTCTGGCCTATTCCCCCAGTGTATGTTAACTGATTTGTGACTTTCCCTTTAAATTTCAGAGATGTGGCCCCCACTGCGTGACCTCTGCTTTGTTTACCCATGGACTACAGCTGTGTGACAGTGGTATGTTCTCATCACTGTGTAACTGGACATTTTGGCTGCGTTATGTCTAATACATTTGTTCACAATACAGGCAGACTCCAGATGATTTTTGTGCAATAAGTGTTTTTATTAAAGTGCTGGAAATAGGGACATGGTTGCAAATCGGTGATGGGTGATGGTGGAGGATTGTCCATGGCAGAGTCCAGCTTTTCAGTCTCACAGGTGCATTGTCCATATGCCTGTGGAAGGTGGAGCAGGGGCAGTTCAAGGTTGGACAGGGTGACAATGTGGGACAGTGGGATGACATCAGGGGGTATCCTTTGCTGGCGGGGGTCTTGGCATCCTATTCTGTCTTCTTACGAGATCTCAGGCCCCGCTTGTGGGGTGGTTCTTCTTCTGCAGGAGGTAGGGTTCTGGTGGCCTGTTGTTGTGTGGGGGCCTCCTGTCCACTAGCGCCAGCGGAGGTGGTTGCCTGTTCTTGGTCCATGCTAGTGACAGGGGCCCTTTGTTGTGCCACATGGTCCCGAAATGTGGTGACAATCTGGTTGAGTGCACCGACGATTGTGCCCATTGCGGAACTGATGCTTCGAAGTTCTTCCCTGAACCCCATGTACTGTTGCTCCTGCATGACCTGGATCTCCTGGAACCTGGCCAGTACCGTCGTCATCGTCTCCTGGGAGTGGTGGTAGGCTCCCATGATGGAGGAGAGGGCCTCGTGGAGAGTGGGTTCCCTGGGCCTGTCCCCCCCCCTGTCGCACAGCAGCCCTCCCAGTTCCCCTGTTTCCCTGGGCCTCCGTCCCCTGGACCGTGTGCCCACTACCACTGCCCCCAGGTCCCTATTGTTGTTGGGGTGGTGGGTTAACCTGGGTGCCCTGTAGTGGTGGACACACCGCTGATTGACGTGTCCTGGAGACAGAGGCATGGGCCTGCTGGGTGGGAGCTGTGCTGGTGTTCCCAGAGGGGGTTGGGTCTGCTGTGGCCATTGCCTGTGTGAGGGGAACCGACTGTCCCGAGGTCCCCGATGGTCCGGGCTGGTCATCTGGGTCCAGGGAGACAGAGCTGCTGTCATCACTGGTGGCCTCTTCTGGGGGTGGGATGGACATTTCTGGACCCTCCTGGGCGGTGTGGTGGCGTTCGGGTCCTGCAGGGGTATAGAGGTATGGTTATTGCTTCAGTGTGTGCCATATCGGTCAATGGGTGGGTGCCCGTGTACCCCAGGGCTGGCATTCCTGTGTGGGGGCTTTAGTGAGGGTGGCTTGTGGGGGAGATGTGTATGTGCAGTGGGCATGCTTTGGTGATGGGTGTCCATGCTTTGTGGATGCATGCAGGGCTAGGTTTTGGGATGGGTTGGTTGTGATGGTGAGACATTTGCAGGGCGTAGGTGTGATGGGGGTGGGGGTATGATTTGGGATGCAGGTGGGGTGGGGGGGATGAAGTAGTTAAGATTTGACTTACCAGAGTCCATTCCTCCAGATACTCCTGCGAGGCCTTCAGGATGCAGGATGTGCAAGACTTCCTCCTCCCATGCTGTAAATTCTGGGGGAGTAGGTGGGGGTCCGCCGCCAGTCTTCTGCACCGCAATGTTGTGCCTTGAAACCATGGAACGCACCTTCCCCCGTAGGTCGTTCCACCGCTTCCTGATGTCATCCCGATTGCGTGGATGCTGTCCCACAGCGTTGACCCTGTCGACTATCCTTTGCCATAGCTCCATCTTCCTGGCAATGGTGGTGTGCTGCACCTGTGTCCCGAAGAGCTGGGGCTCTACCCGAACTATTTCCTCCACCATGACCCGGAGATCGGCATCTGAAAACCAGGAGTGTCTTTGGGGTGCCATAGGGTGGTGTGGATGAGGTGTGGGGTGGTGTATGTGTTGTAGAGTGTGGTGAGTGTGGTGATGTGTGGTGTTTTGTGCGTGGATATTGTGTGGGTGATGGTGTGGTTTGCCTCTGTGTGATGGTGTTATCTAAGCAGTGCGGTCTGTCTCTGGCTTTCTGTCGTTTTTTTTGGTCGTAAGGGTTTGTGGGTGATGTGGGTGTGTGTTTTATATTGAATTGGGTGTGTGGGTGTGGTATGTGTATCAGGTGTGTGTATTTCGAATTGTCCAATGTGGTTGTGTTTTGTAAATGTGTGTGTATTTTGAGCGCGGCGGTGTGTACCGCAAATGGAATACCGCGGTTGAAAGACAGCCGCGTGGATTCGTGGGTCGGAATGGCATGGGCGTATTTCTGTTGGCGTGACGGTGGAGGTTTGGTCATCGCCAGTTTCCCGCTGCCCGTTGGTGTGGCGGACTTTTGTTGATGTCGGGTTTTTGGCGGTTTGCCAGTTGCAGGTCAGAATGACCGTGGCGGTTTACCGCGGCGGTGTTATGGCGGTCTTCTGACCGGCGGTAAGCGCCTTTTACCGCCGAGGTCAGAATGACCACCTATGTCTGGTGAAGACAAGAAGCTGTTTACTCTTCCTTTTGAAATGACATGTTGTGGAAATCCAAATTGACATCCTGTGCAAAATGTTTCTTTGGATCTGCATGTATGACCGCTCTGAGATCTTTTTATACTAGTTTGTTTTGGTATTGTACATATGAAATGCTGTTTTATACAAGACAACACAGACTCATCACTGTCTGCTCCAAATTTGGGTGCGTATTTTATTCATAGTAGCCTGTGAATATGAGAAACATCTATTGCATGGTACTCTTTCCGCCAAAAGAAATCACTTATTTCTCCAAGAGGAGGATTGCTCCTATTGCAGAGAAAAGCAAGCACAGCTTGGAACCTGGAAGAAATAACTACAAACATTTGCAGGATCTAATGAGCACATTTCTCCAGCAGTCTTTAAATTGATATTTTCTAGGTTATAATTTGCTTCTCTTAAGAAATGAATCAGGTCATCCCACACATACGCTGTACAACTCAATGACATTAACCAGGTTGGTGGGCCAAGATTTCTCAGCATACAATTCAGTTCTCCACAACAACTGAACCAATATTCCTTGGTGCCATGTTGGCATGCCATTAAATTAATCAAGTTGTATTCTAAGTTTATGTCCTCTTGAAGATATATTTTGAAGATTAACTCTTGCTTTTGGAATGTGATTTACTGCATAGGAAAGTCCAGATATGTCTCTCAAAGAGAAGATGAAATATGTATGGGTTACACTGTCTGAATTTTGGATCCTCTGAACATAATCGTGTTGATCAGTATTCAGCTGCTGGTATTTGTAAGGGCCAGTCATCACAGTGACCTCCTACTCTAATGGGAAAGAAGAGGGGAAAACAGTAAGCCTCTAAACTTTTTTCCCACACACTCATGGGTGCTCCTTTCGCTTGCTTCATTTGAAAAAGGTCAATAGCATTAGCAATAACTTCTTTGGAATGTAATGGATGTATGCTGTAGTGCTCATAAATTTGCTCTGATCAGGATGGATCTACTTTTCCTATATATCCACAGTGCCTGGCAAACTGTCATCATCATTTGGTAGATCAGGTTCATTTTTATAATAAATATTCTTTTGTACCATGTATAATGTTGTTTCTTTAACTCTATAAACATCAACTTACTCTTACCAAATTATTTTATTCTTAGTTGGTACACCATTTATCAGGATAATAAGTGGCTCTTCATTGTGTTTCCCTATTCCTACTGTTTCAACATTTTTTAAAGGCTAATGGCAGATATACTTCTCTTCCTTTAAGGCCCTTCAATAAGTCTTTTGGATGCATTTTGCCTGTTTTTGGTTCCTACCGTATTATCGCTTGAAATGTATATACAGTTTTTATAAGGCTAGATTTGTATACATTTAAGCTTTGTAGTCGTTCTGGAATAGATACAAGTTCTAACATGTTATACACTGCTGTAGCTGGTGCTTTCTGATCCTCAAATTTATCATAGCAGTAGTTACATATAACTTGTTGAGTGGACAAGCCAAAATGCTCCTCTGCAAATTCTTGCCACTTTTCTCCGTTTTTCCCTTAAGTTTTGGAAAATACGTCTACATTTCATGTTTGACTTTTATAGTAAGTGCATCCACAGCAAATGCAAACACAGTTTTTCTTTCAGAACCAATGTACAGCAGCAAACACAGGAAACTTATTGCTTATATTAGTGTGTGAATGGGTGTCAGAGTGTTTCAATGTGTATGTGAGTGGTGTGCATTAGTGTGTGAGTGTTTGAATGTATATTTTGTTTTTTCCTTTCTTGGCTGAAGTTGTGACTCTGCCATGGATTTACTTGGGGGCTGCGCTAAGCACTGCAACAGAGTTGCAACTCCGTAATCCTTGCTAAAAAAGGGTTTTATTCTACTTAAACCTAACCAGGGGTCCCTTTAACCCCTAGGGTGCCTTGGACAAGGTGATCTCGTCCAAGGCACCGGTTCCCGGGTGCCTTGGACGAGATCACCTAGTCCTGCACCCGGGAACTGCGCTCCCCCATGTCCTCATCGGCAGGGATGGAAGGGGAAGCCCTTCCTCTTCCACCCCCGATCCCCCACACCCCCTGTGACATCAGCGCGCATCACGCGCTGACAATCACAGAGCTTCCAGCGCGATCGAAAGAGAAATGCAAAGCCCCCCTTGGGGGCAGATCGCCCGATTTTAGGTCAATCTGCCCCCAAGGGGGCAGAAACCAATAGGCACCGGGGATTTTTTTTTGCGCCAATGTCACGCAAGGGGAGCGACCCCGTAGGCAACGGGAGGGGTTGGGGGGTGGGTGGGCAAATTTATTTTAGGCCATTTCTGCCCCCCCTGGGGCCAGCTGAGCTACAGGCCAAAATCCACAGGTAGGCACTTTGCAAAAAACACCTCTGTTTTCTGTGAAAAAATTTGATGTGTCCACGTTATGTTTTTGGGCCATTTCCTTTCGTGGGCGCTAGGCCTACCCACACAAGTGAGGTACCATTTTTATCGAGAGACTTGGGGGAACGCTGGGTGGAAGGAAATTTGTGGCTCCTCGCAGATTCCAGAACTTTCTGTCACCGAAATGAGTGGAAAACGTTTTTTAGCCAAATTTTGAGGTTTGCAAAGGATTCTGGGTAAGAGAACCTGGTCAGAGCCCCACAAGTCACCCCATCTTGGATTCCCCTAGGTCTCTAGTAAAATCTACAGGTAGGCACTTTGCAAAAAACACCTCTGTTTTCTGTCCAAAAATGTGATGTGTCCACGTTGCGTTTTGGGGGAATTTCCTGTTGCGGGCGCTAGGCCTACCCACACAAGTGAGGTATCATTTTTATCGGGAGACTTGGGGGAACATAGAATAGCAAAACAAGTGTTATTGCCCCTTGTCTTTCTCAAAAAAATTTCCTTCCAAATATAAGAGAGTGTGTAAAAAAGACGTCTATTTGAGAAATGCCCTGTAATTCACATGCTAGTATGGTCACCCCGGAATTCAGAGATGTGCAAATAACCACTGCTCCTCAACACCTTATCTTGTGCCCATTTTGGAAATACAAAGGTTTTCTTGATAGCTATTTTTCACTCTTTATATTTCAGCAAATGAATTGCTGTGTACCCGGTATAGAATGAAAACGCACTGCAGGGTGCAGCTCATTTATTGGCTCTGGGTACCGAGGGTTCTTGATGAACCTACAAGCCGTATATATCCCCGCAACCAGAAGAGTCCAGCAGACGTAACGGTATATTGATTTAAAACATCTGACATTGCAGGAAATAGTTACAGAGTAAAACGTAGAGAAAAATTGCTGTTTTTTTACCTCAATTTCAATATTTTTCTTTTTCAGTTGTTATTCTCTGTAGGAAACCCTTGTAGGATCCCCTTGCTGAATTCAGAATTTTGTCTACTTTTCAGAAATGGTTAGGTTTCTGGGATCCAGCATTGGTTTCATGCCCATTTCTGTCACTGACTGGAAGGAGGATGAAAGCACACAAAATTGTAAAAATGGGGTATGTCCCAGTAAAATGCCAAATTTGTGTTGAAAAATTGGGTTTTCTGATTCAAGTCTGCCTGTTCCTGAAAGCTGGGAAGCTGGTGATTTTAGCACCGCAAACCCTTTGTTGATGCCATTTTCAGGGAAAAAACCACAAGCCTTCTTCTGCAGCCACTTTTTCCAATTTTTTTGAAATAAATGAAATTTTCACTGTATTTTGGCTAATTTCTTGGCCTCTTTCAGGGGAACCCACAAAGTCTGGGTACCTCTAGAATCCCTAGGATGTTGGAAAAAAGGATGCAAATTTGCTTTGGCTAGCTTATGTGGACAAAAAGTTATGAGGGCCTAACAGCAGACTGCCCCAAATAGCCAAAAAAAGGCCTGACACAGAAGGGGGAAAAGGCCTGGCAGCGAAGGGGTTAACAATCCCCGTGGGGGCAAAGTACCTCTACTCTGATCCCTTCTATTAATCTCAGCCCCTATTTCCATCCTCTGGGACCATGCCCTAGTTTATAAAATGGCGGCCGCGACTTTCTCAACAGGTTGTGGCCAACTAATTACAGTATGCATATTTGTGCTTGGCTGTGTCTGACTGGGTCTGTAAGTGGGTGCATGAGTGTCTAAGTCAGTCTGTGAATGGGTGCATGAGTGTCAGAACTGATCTCAGAGGTGCTTCATCAGCATCTCATTCGGTCTGTGAGTGAGTGCATGAGTATCTGAGTGGTTCTGTGAGTGAGTGCATACGTTTTTAATTGGGTGTATAAGTCTCTTGGTCAGTCTGTGATTGGGTGCATGAGTCTCTGAATGGGTCTGTGAGTGGGTGCATGAGTGAATGAGTGGCTCTGTAAGTGGGTGCATGAGGGTCTGTGAGTGGGTGCATCAGTTTCTGACTGGGTCTGAGATTGGGTGTGTGAGTCTCTGAGTTGGTCTGTGAGTCGGTGCATGAGTCTATAAGTGAGTATGTGACTGGGACCATGAGTATCTGTGTGGGTCTGTGAGCGAGTCTGTGAGTAGGTGCATCAGTGTCTGAGAGGGTCTGCAAGTGGGTGCATGAGTGCCTTAATGGGTCTGAATGGATCTGTAAGTAGGTGTGTGAGTCTCTGAGTGGGTCTGTGAGCAGGTGCATGAGTGCATCAGTAAGTCTGTGAGTGAGTGTATGAAGGACTGAGTGGGTCTGTGAGTGGGTGCATCAGTGTCTGACTGGGTGTGAGATTGGTGCCTGAGTCTCTGAGTGAGTCTGTGAATGGGTACATGAGCCTATGAGTGGGTATGTGATGGGGACCATGAGGGTCTGAGTGGGTCTGTAAGTCAGTCTATAAGAGGGTGCATCAGTGTTTGAGAGGGTCAATGAGTGGGAGTATGAGTGTCTGAATTGGTATTTAATTGGGCTCATGAGTCTCTGAGTGGGTGTGTGAGTGTATTATTGGGTCTGTCTGTGGGTGCATGAGTGTCTGAGTGGTTCTGAGATTGGCTGTATTAGTTTCTGAGTGGGTCTGTGAGTGGGTTCACAAGTGTCTGAGTGGGTCCATGAGTGAGTGTAAAAGTTTCTGAGTGGGTGCATGAGTCTTTGAGTGGATCTGTGAATGGGTGTGCAAGTGTCTGAGTGAGTCTGTTGCTGGGTACTTGAGTCTCAGAGTGGATCTGAGAGTGGCTGCATCAGTGTCTGAGTGGGTCTTTGAGTGGGTGCACAAGTGTCTGAGTGGTCTGTGGGTAGGAGCATGTCTTTGAGTGGGTCTGTGAGTGGGTGCATGAGTGTATTAGTGGCACTGTGTGTGGAAGCATGAGGGTCTGAGTGGGTATGTGAGTGGGTGCATCTGTGTGTGAGTGGCTGTCCGACTCTGTGAGTGCATATGTGAATGTGTTGAAGAGTGTGTGAGTGGGTCTGTGAGAGGGTGCAATAGTGTATGATTGCGTATGCAAGTGCCTGTAGAAGTGTATTTAGTGAACTGTGGGAGGGCGAATGACAGCCTGAATGTATCTATGAGTGGTGTGTATTAGTGTGTGAGGGAGTGTACGTTAATGGATTTTTTTTTCTCTCTTGGCTGGAGTCATTACTCTGTTGTGGCTTTACAATAGGGGCCACATTGAGTGCCGCAAAGAAGTCATGACACCGCGATCATGGCCCAAAAAAAGGATTTATACTATTTAAACCTTAACAAGGGGTCCCTCAGACACGCTTTAATAGCACCCATGAGGTCAGAGTACCTCTACTCTGACCTCTTCTGTTATTCTAAGCTTTTATTTCGATCTCCCAGGACCCTGCTTCGGTTTATAAAATGTCGGCTGCAACTTTTTGAACAGATTGTGGCCAACCAATCACAATGTTCCTCATGGAGCAAAGGTTTGCGATGCTCTGCTAATGGGTCGCAGCGGATCTGCATCCCTATATATATAAATTTAGACTTTCTGTAATATCTCAGAAACTACTGAATGGATATGCACCAAACAACAAAAAGGGTTCTTTCTGGACCAAGAGCTACCTTTCTGACAAATTTGGTGTAATTCCATCCAGTGGTTTGGGCGCTATTGCTGTTCAAAATCCTTAAAAAAACACAAAGGTTACAGGGACATTATAGTTAGGCTCACACTTTAAATGTACAAAACCACAGAAATTCACCTGTAATAGTTACCTAAGGTAACTATAATTCATGCCTTCGGCCATGTGCAGCGACAGTTGGCCGCGGGCCTGGTCTGTAGCCAGGCCTTGCAGCCAATGCCCAATAACCATCCAACCTTGTGCCATTCACAACCTTCATCTATGTGCAGTGAGGTTGGCCTCAGGGACTGCCAACCGCAAGTCCCTGTGTTCAACACCCCAAACCACTCAACACCACACTGCACACTGCCTTTAGCCATGTGCAGCCAGAGCTGGCTGAAGGCATATGCAGCCCCCCCACCCACGGCCAATTGTGGCCCCAGAGACTCCATTACCCAGGACCCGGCCTTCACATATTTTTTGGGGGGCAGGGGTATCGCGTGGCCAATCTCCTCTTGCCAGTCTGGGCCCCCAGGACCCTATCCCCCGGAGCCCGGCCATGTCATCTGGGTGTCACGATTCTTCCACTACTATCATAAACGAACTAACAACCATAAATTAATTCTAGTGCACAACAATGGGAATATACATTACAAAACTATAATAATGAATATTAACTGCTTTATAAACTAATTTTGCCATAATCATGTTCACAAACTATTGATCATTACAAGGTTAATCATATCCTTTCCCAGTTCGACTACAGCAATCAATTGCATTTGCCAAGTCTTTTTTAACTTTTCAATAATCCTCATGTCCTTTCTCAGTTTCCGTAGTAGCTTCCAAGGCCGCCTCCGGGGCTATGAAAGCAGCCTTACCCCTCACATATGTGCGGGTTAGTCTTGGCGGAGACGGAGGTCTGGTGTTGTCTCTGGCCTTGCTCGTTTCCCTGGTGACGCTCTTCTTTTCAGGTCCCCAGCGAGTCAGCGTGCCATTGCGTGTTGGAAAAGCAGAATTTTCTGAATGTTTTTCAGTCTCCGTCAGGTAGGGGATCGACGGTTATTTACATGATAGAAAGAACAGCAACCCTGCAGCAATATCACATGTTTAAGGTTTGGTTTTTGAGTTCCTATGACAAGGCAAATTGTCCTGTGAACTTTATACAGTGTTTAAACATCGAAGGCAACGTCGCAATAAAACAATATTGGTATATCGATGATTGTCATAGTTTTCATGATGTTCTCGTAAAGCAGAAAATGAAATTGAAAGTGAACTTTAGTTAAGTGTTAAAACAGTGAAGTCAACGTCGGAACGAACAATATTAATTTACCGATGATTGTCATGCTTTTAATGATGTTCACATAAAACAGGAAACAAAACCGAAAGTGAACTTTTGTTGAGAGTAAAAATATTAAAGACAACGTCATAATGAACAATATTTATATACCAATGATCATTGTAAGGTTCATGATGTTCACATAAAGCAAGAAAACGAAAGTAAATTGATGAGGAGAAATAATCATTAATAAGAGAAAGAAGTAACTCTAACAAATTCATATGGTTTGATAATGGTTTGAGAGTATTTAATGAAGAATTCAAAGTAAAACAAACATTAGGAGCTGTCAAGTATTATAAGGTGTATTCTAATCAACCCTAAGAATAAAGAAGGTCACAGGTGTTGGTGACTATATTTTGAACATTGATGTTATAATGACTGAGAGAGAAAAGACAGGATTCAAATTATTATACTCTGCTTTCAGATCTCCCTCTCTGCAGTACCCTTCCCTAAATACCTTCCCCTCATCTGGCCACTCTTGAGGGTACTGCTCCTGAGAACCAACCAAACGAACCTTGACACTGGGTGCCCCCTAGGGCACCCGGTCAAAATGGTTTAGGACTGTGGGGGGGCTGAAGACCCCTGCAGTTCCAACTGGCTCCCTGCCTACTGGGGGAGCCGGCATTGCTGTCACAGACAGGGGCCTGCTAAAAAAGGGGCCTGTTTCCCTGTCTGCATCTTTGCAGGCATGAAAACAAAGGAAACCTCTGCTTCCAGGCCTGTTTCCCTGTCTGCATCTTTGCAGGCATGAAAACAAAGGAAACCTCTGCTTCCAGCAAGTGAGACCTGTTTGACAGCTCTCATTTGCTAGAACCGAAGTGTTTGCTCTGACTTTATTGGGAGCTGTCAAAGCACCCTGGTATATAGCAGGAGACAGCCCTGGGGGTGGCAGTCCCCAGGGCCATTGTTGGCTATATGAGTCCAAAGTAAACTAGACCTGGGGAGGTGGTGGTCCCTTGGGCTGCAGGGGGTGGGTATCCCCCATCTCCATTTAGTTTAATGACCCAGGGGTGGTAGTCCCCGGGGCTGAGGGAGGCCGGGCATCCCTTTGTATTCATTTAGCTTTTCAGCCCAGGGGAGGTGGCAGTTCATGGGGCTGCGGGTGGGTGCACAGGCCCCCATGTTCAATTTGTTTAAAGCCCCCTGGAGGTGGTGGTCCTGGGGCTGCAGGTTGTCCTGGATGACCCTCCACCTCCATTTAGTTGAAAGACCCGAACCAGTCCCCAGGGTTGAGGGGGTCTGGGCAGCCCTGTGTATTCATTTAGCTTGTAACCCAGGGTTGGTGGTGGTCCCAGGGTGTGGGGGGTGCAGAGCCCCCCACACACATATAACGAGTTTAGCCCAAGGAAGGTGCACTTCCTTGTTGGCTGCCAATCAGATCTCAGCAAGAGATCATGAGGGTTTATGGAGTTTGTTTTTTCTCTATTTTCTCCAAAACTACATAACTGAAATAACAAAAATGCCTCTTCTGGACCAAGAGTGACCTCTTGGTATTTGTTCGGGTGCTATTCCCGTTTAAAACCCTATGGGAATTAGCACAGGAAACATAGATTTATTGACCCCCCTTAGCAGATGACCCCTGAAACTTTTCAGACAGCAGCTGACGTGAGCATCAAATTTGGGGGGGAAATTTCCTGAAGCTTCATCTACCAGCATCAAAGATATAGACTTTTTCTGTAGAAACTATGTTCTAAGTAGAAGTACCTACTGGTTACATTTCTGTATATTATTATGTATATATACATTACCTCCCAAAAGATTTTTTGCTGACGTCAGCTGCTGTCTGAAAAGCTTGTGGGTAATCCATCAAGTGGGGCTGAGAAAAAGGGAGGGGCTCAGAAACTATGAGTTTCCCATTATAATTCCCATAGGAATTTTAAACACAATTACAGCTTGAACCGCTGGACAGTTTTACATCAAATTTGTCCAAAAGGTAGCTCTTGGTCCAGAATGTGTGTTTTTTTGTCATTTGGTGTAAATCCTTCACTTTTTTAAATGTTAAAAGAAAATTAAGTATAGCTATCTAGAGGTATGAAAAGTTCACAATTAATAACAAGCTTGTGCAGGTAAATGCAGAGCTCTGATTGTTTGTCAACACTTCAACCAGGAGGTTTTGGTAGCCATCGTGAGACTGAGCCGAGTCCCAGAATTTTATTTTTTTTTAAAAAGAAAAAGGCCAGAGTATGTACACCCTGACTCTTTAGCTGTAGTGCTGGGGTCCCTGAGGGACTCCCCCCACCCATGGGAAAACATCTTTTTTTAAAAAAATATTGCTTGAAATTTGCAATGGATGTTTGAATTTGTGCAAAAGTAAATAATAAAATACGAGGCGGGGTAGGTCCTGGGAGCATTCAGAGGTAAAAGTAGGTGCACACAGCCCCCCCCCCCATATGGCAGTTTGATGCCCCGGTGACCGCCACCTCCCTGTGGTTTATTTATAATTTTATGCTGGAGGCAGCTCCTCCACAGTCTCAGGAACCACCACCTCCCGGGAAAATGATTTAAGTGTATGCGGGGGGTACACAGCCCTCCACTGCCCCAGAGACCGCCACCTCCCGGGGCAACAATTTAATTATAAACAGGCCCAGGGACCACCAACCCACATCATAAAGTGTAAAACAAGGGGCTGCCCAACCCCTCTGGCAATACCGGGGACTGCCACCTCCCCGGGGCTATAATCAAACTAAATGAAGGGGGCCCACTCCCAGTGTGTCTGTGGTCTTCTCCCTGTTAAACTTCAAAAGTTAAAGGTTCATTCTGAATGGTGATCTCACTCATTTTAAATTACAAATACACTTTTATTTTTAATTTGTCTGAAAATATCTCATTCTACGTATATCATTCATCAAAGCCTAAATCACTCACTCTCTCTCCATCTGTCACTTTTTCATTCTCTCTGTTGCTCTCTCAGGGTTGGGTGATTAGAGGGGTTTGCCGTAGGGACTGGCCGCAGGCCAACCCCACCGCTCATGGGCAAAGGCCCTGCACATGGCAAGGTTGAGTGTTATAGGGGGTTAGCCCAAGGGCCTGACTGTAAGCCAGGTCGTGCGGCCAACTGCCACTGCGCACAGCCAAAGGCTGTGTACAGCAGTGATTGGATTAGTGTACAGTAATGAAACTGTCTTTAGGTAAAAAAAATCTATAGAAATTCACTGAAGAAACCAAAGGTTACAGAGACGTTATAGTTATGAAATAGAATAAAAAACACATAGAAATTCACTTAAAAAACCAAAGGTTACAGGGACGTTATAGTTAGGTTCTGAATTTACTCGTCCAAAACCTTAGAAATTCACCAGTTATAGTTATGGTTATTTCAAGTAACTATAATTTGTGCCCTGATGTAACTATAACTCGTGCTTTTGCCCTCGCCATACACTGCTTATTACCCTAAATATTACAGCACTCATAAAATCTTTTATCACATCATTGATAATATCACTATAACATTTGTTGTAAAATTATTCATAAAAAACTGTGCATAAATTTAAGATAAAGATACATGCTATACATTTTCACACTAAAGTTTAAGTTTCTGCAGTGCAAAATTTCATGAGCACTACACATTTGTAACTCTGAAAAGCAATCATACATTTAATTTGAGCATTTCATTTTCCCTTTTTTACTGTTCTCAAGTTCAATACCATTACATCAAAAATGATGTGCTGTATAAAGAATCATCATTGAACAGCTGAGAAAAAACAATCACACATCCTTCTTGCAACTTGATAGGTCATGTTCCAATATATGATTGATTGTAACGTTCTTCTACTTTTATTGTGTCCATCTGTTTTTTTGGTTTTGAAATACAAAATGCAGTATCTAGATGCAAAAGCAAGTCCTGCCTAAAAGATTATAATCGTAGTAATACTTCTTTCTCCACAAAATTGTTTTTCCTGGCTTTTAGTTTCTAATGACTGTTTCCAATTTACTAGCATCTGCACTGTATCATTCTACCATTAACTGAATATCAGCATTTTTAAATTCCAATAAACATCGCCCCTGGTAGTCTGTATGATGCCATAAATTGTTTTATTAGAGCTGCCACAAGTATATTATTTCTCTTTTTCAGTTGTAATCTTCCTGAGATTCAAGAAACAGAAGATAGGAATTTGGTAGTTTAAACAAAGATTTTTCTTGGATGTGAGGTTGCTGACGTTACATTCAGTCCATCCAGTTGGAGTTTTTAAGTAGATGGTATAGTGTCCTAATGTAATACTTACTCCTTCATGAAGAATAATAGCCAAAGAAATAGATATTTATCCTTTCCAATTTGCTTCCATCTGCTATACATCACTGTAGCATTAGGATAAGATATTTCCCACTACTTTGCGTATGCAAAGTTAATAGAAGATTTGATTGCCAATTTCTGCATGTATTGTTCTGTGGAGCTTCTTTAATCACCCTGTCAAAATTGACAGTTTTGTAATCTGTTAGCGTTAAGTAAATAAATCACTCTGAGTCAATTTCTGTAATAGATGCAGAAGAACAATTTACACAACCATCGTTCCATGAGTGAGTCCAAATAAGTCAACACTAGGTACTGTTCCTTCTTTTAAAATGCCAACGATTACCATTAGAAATTCATGCACTTCTTCTTCAGTGCTTTGGGTAAAGTGTACAGGTCCAGTGCATAGTTCTACACGATCTTAAATGTGAGATGCACAATGCATTTTACCTTTATCACTGTACAGGCATTCCAACAAAGCAAATAGTAAAGAGCACAATATCTTGTCTTTTCTTTTTTCAATTGCATGAACAACATGAGATAGAGCGAACAGTGCATTGAGAACCACGTTGGCATAGCAGTTGACACCAGAACGTTTTGGCAACTTGTAAGCAACAATATATCCTGTATTGTCATTTTTGTTTTTGCTTAAGAAGTTTGTTCTCTTTCGTACACTCCTTCTCAACAACATTGGTACAATCCTTAGAATGCTTTTGCTTTGGGAAGATGGTAGATTTTTCCTAAACCAGATACTGTCCTTAATGAGGAGCATAAACACTTCTCAACTGGTTGTACTCCTTGACACATCTTGAATCAGCATTTTCTTTACTATTGTCAAAGTCTACAAGTTACAATCCGGACAATGTTCTAACCTGCAATAAGGCTACATAGGACATACCTTCCTTTCAGACATTAGTACCAATATCATTGAATAGTGCATCTAAAATTAAACCTTCACAAGCAAGAAACATTCAAAGATTCCTTTCAATCTGTTTAACACCATCAACCAAATCAAATTTATTCACTAGATATTCAACCTCGTTCCTTTTAGGAAACAAAAAAACAATTACTTTACCCATAGCACCATTAACAAATCCTTCCTCAACATTTAAATTGCACTGCAATGTTACCCTGCAGTTTTTGTAAAAACTTTTCTAATCCCTCAATCTGCAAACCGATTTCTCCACTGAATCTAGTTTTGCTTGCAGTTTTTCCTGTTTAGGAATACTATTACACCCTGGTGTTCCATTTTGTCAATTGATGTAAGGTCCAAAATGTCTTCTTTCTCCAGTTTTAGTAATTGTTCATTAAAACAGGAGCCCCCCCTGAAGTGTAGACATTAGGCAGATAATGGATTTCCCTTCTTCAATGAAACTGAACATTAGCTGTGCTGATGCCTTGTTTGTAGAAATGGTTTATTCATAATTCAAAGCAATGTTCCCCCTCTTTTGTGAGAACTCCTACTCTAATATCCTATCAAATATTTCCGTATTCCATATCAGATGTTTGACGCATATTCCTAAGTAGTTCATTGAATTGGAACTTTAGCCCAAAGTTTACATTTTCAATACTTTCCAAGGAATTCCGAGTTTCAACATGGAGAAGTGTCTTGAACACAGGCTGTTCTTTGATGGGAATAAATTGTAGTAGATTGCTGAACACAATTCAGTGTTTTCCTCCAAACAGCACATCATAGTCTGTCCTCAAAATCTGTTGCATTGTCAAGTGTACAAACTCAAGCATTCAGTTTAAGACCATGCTCATCTCATCGATTATTGAAAGTTTCAATTTCTTCAGTACTCTTGAAATTTCATGACAAGCTTCACTGGATAACTTTTGGTACTTCAGTTTGTTGTCATGTTGTACAGGTAGCATAAGTAGTCAATGTTAAGTAATTTTTTTTATTTTGTGTGCAGCTAATCCAGTGGGTGATGTTACTACAAATAACACATTCAAGGCTGTAGTCCTCTATAGGTAAGGAGTGAGAACTTCAATTAATAAGCTTTCTCCAGTGACAGCTTGACCATGGATATATAATAGTATAGGCGTAAGTGATGAACATTTATATTCATTCTTCTCATGGAGGAATTCATGCTTTATTTTCATTTTTATCTCCATATATATTTCTTTCTGTTAGCCATTCAGTTGTTCAGCTAACTGCTCCAAATCACCACTGTTTTGTCGTGCTTGTTGCATTGCAATCTCCATCTCATTCATAGCTGTGAATGCTTAATTTTTAATAATTGTTTGTTTAAGAGGATCTTAATTTATAGGTCCTGAACTTTGGCTGCTCAGCAGCAATTGTTTCTTCCTGTTTCATATCATCATTTACCATTTTTCTTGTAGTTGTGAAAGACTGAACACTGTCTTTCACGGTGTTGAAAGAATCTCCAAAGAAGTCAAATTGTCAAAGTAACTCCGATTCAGAATGCCAAGGCTTGAACAGTTACAGAAGTGCCATGTAGAAAAATTCTCTTTTATCAGCAGTGAGGCAACTAAGGGCCTCATTATGAGTTTGGTGGTCAGACTGAAAAGGCAGGACTGCCAATCACCTACCAAAATTGGCAATCCGGCAGTGG
Organism: Pleurodeles waltl; assembly: GCF_031143425.1. Taxonomy (NCBI): domain Eukaryota; kingdom Metazoa; phylum Chordata; class Amphibia; order Caudata; family Salamandridae; genus Pleurodeles; species Pleurodeles waltl. The sequence goes on from NC_090447.1 coordinate 363,848,920, forward strand.
CGCGAAGGCCCAAAAATAGGCGGTCCCCAACAGCACAGCGACCAATCACTGATCATATTACAAGCCCAAAATCGAAGTGATGGGCACCCATAGCGGACAACCAATGGTGGTCCTAACCATTGTGGTTAGTGGTCACCAAAGTAATACACAACTGCGCATTGGATGGATTTGAAGAATACACAGCTGACACACATTGAGACACTGGACACATCTGCAAAGGATACTATAAAACACACCCCTTCACATACCACAATCCTTTGCATTTACACTGCAAGACCCAGCAAGACAGAGCAACTCTTTTCCCATACTGCACACATACTAGGCACCATTTTTTTCACCATCCCATACAACACCCTTCACACACTTTTATCCGTTCATACCCTTTTACACTACCCCCTTTAGTAAGTTACTGCCATTCTTTTAAATTTCAATTTTGTTCTTTTGTTCCACCATGTCATGTTCCAAAAATCCCTGTTTCAAAGATGAAGAGTTAAGAGCCATGGTGGATTAAATCATGAGAGCAGAGCCACAATTCTTTGGACCACAAGTCCACCATACTCCTCTCAGTAGGAAAATGGAAATGTGAGACAGAATAGTTGACAGAGTGAATGCTATAGGCACCACCCTGCTCACACAGGAGGACTTTAGGAAGAGGTGGAACAACCTCAGGACAATTTCCATTCCCTGGTCTCCAGGCATCAGCTGCAGGCCAAGATGACTGGCGGTGGCCCTCCCTGTGCCCCATTACATCTCTGTCCCCAGGAGCAAAAGATCTTGGCCATCATGCATCCTGAGGGCTTGACAGGAGTACCTGATGGAGTGGAGTCTGGTAGGTCACAACACAACAAATGTTAACAAAATACTATATCATGCAAGCTCACTGCTCCCGTTTGGCCACCTTCTCTGTCAATCCACTCACCAGCCCATGGCCCACCTGTCCAAAGACCCATGCCTGGCATCTCACAATAGAAGTGCACTCACTTTGGGGGATAACATCTGTGAATAGTGTGTGTATTACAAAGAGATACATGACTACATCTCCCAGCAGGCATTGTTAATGTTACTCGAACGACCAGCACATTGTCGCCTTCTTGAAATGCCATTGTTTGTTAACTGCTAATTGTAGAGTACTCACCTGAGGGGATATAATCTGTGTATAGTGTGTGCATTTAAGTTAAGAAGAAAGGTGGCTATGCCTTCAGGTTTGCACTTCCTATATGTGTATACAATTTATAGGGGTAGTAGTGTTTAAAGGTTGCAGATAGTCCTCAGAGGGTGCCCTACTGGTACAGCACCCAACCACCTCGGTGCAGTTGTACCGATTGAAGGTCCAATCAACATTGAAAAGTATATTACTCAATTACCAAGGCACACCAGAATAGTCCATTGAGTCCATACCGTAGTGGAGTACATATATCAAAGTTCTGAACACATATCTGTGATTAGTTGGAATTTATTTATCCAAGGCACGACTGCCGATACGTGTTTCTTCATCAAGACTTTCTCAAGGCACAAAATCGCAAGACCAATATGCAAGATGATGTTCTATGATAGGCTCTCTTGCCAGATACTGAAGGGTTATAAAGTGTTCCATGCAGATTTGGCCATGATAAGCCACAGAAAGTTGGTGCCGTGTGAAAAGAGGAGATGTGTTGTGGATATGTGGTGTATTACAGGGAGTTACATGACTACAACTCCCAGCAGGCACTGTTCTACAACTTCAAACACCAGACTAGTGAATCCTTCACCAAACAACCTTGTTCATTAACCCCTTATTATGGTTTACACACCTGGGAGAACACCATATGAATAGTGTGTGTAGTACGGGGACTAACATGACTGCCAAGGACAGAAGGCACTGTTACTGTTACTCCGCTCAGCCAGCCCTGTGTCCTCTTCAAATAACCTTCTTTGTTAACTCACAATTGTATTGTACTCACCTGGGAGGATAACATTTGTATAGTGTGTGTAGTACAAGGACTTGCATGACTACAACTCCCAGCCGGCACTGGTTACTCTTACTCAAACCCTGGGGCATGTTTAGGAAAAGTGGTGCTGTACCTAGTACAGTGCCACTTTTCTTGCTCCCTTTACCGCCCTCCTCCCACCACCATCTGTGTGCCATATTTAAAATACGGCGCACCATGGTGCAGAGTAGAGGGCAATAGCATCATTTTTCATCATGCTATTGATGTTCTCTGCAGGAGTAGCGCCAAAATATATTGTGTGTAGTACAGGAACTGACATGGCGAAAACTCCCAGGAGGGCCTTTTCCTGTAACTCCAATCACCAGCCCTGTGTGCGCTTGCCCCATGTATCTGTTAGTGAACTCTCAAATGAAGTTTACTTACCTAGAATGTTACCAATTGTCAATTGTTGGGAAGTTGAGGGAGTGACATGACTGCAAAGCCAATGGGCCCCGTTTTGCTAGGTACAATCACCAACCCAGTGTCCACATGTCATAATGCATCTGTCAATAAACTCAAAAATGAAGTTTACTCACCTGGGAGGATACCTATTGTCAAATGTTGGGAAGTAGTGAGAGTGACCTGACTGCAACTCCCAGGAGGCACTGTTCAAGTGACTCCGAACAGCAGAACAGTGGTCACTTGTCCAAAAACCCTTGTCTGCTAACTCTTAATTGAAGTTTACTTACCTGGGAGGGAACAGGATCCAGATCACACTAAACTCAAAGATGTGTCTGGCTGCCTAGCTCCTTCTTCAACACCTAACCCAAGATGAAACTATTGAGGACAGCTTTCCCAGTGTGCAAAAATATGATCCCAAAGGCCTCAAGATGCGTCACAGGAATAGTATTGGCAGTAGACACATTCACACTGCACTGACCACATGATGACTCCAATCACATATACAACAAGCTCCTGGGTCTGCCTGCATGCCAATCAACTAGCGATCAAAATGCTCAAAGTCACATCCAGTCCAGCCATTGTTCTGCCTGCACTGGTGGCAAGATGTAATCATCAGCCCATCCCCCCAAGTGCTAATGGCATGCACAATTCATCAGCTGCTTGACTTTAATGGAATTTGCATGCTCCACAAATGTCAGGTCAATACAACCAATAGCATGGGAAACTGTCACCAGAGGTTAACCTGGCAATTAAGCACGTACAAGGGCTTTGCAAAATGTAATTTTAAATCTTTGGAGGTAGATGTCACAGTACAACAAGCTACATTGTGTGAATCACATCAACAGGTCAAGCTGCCACTGTGCACAAAGAGGCCACTGGAGAGACTGCCACTACCCCCATAGATGAAGCCCTCAGTGAAGAAGACACTCCTGAATGTCTGGATGTGGAAGACGGTTCAGGCCCATCTGGATTACCTGGTCAGTCCACAACAGTAAGTCTCACTGTGGCCACATCAACACATCTCAGCCGGGTTGCCTCAACATCACAGGCAGCCATTCGCCCCCCAACCTGTGTTCCTAGGACAGTGTCTACCATCTTGTGCCCAAAGTCCCGGATCCTGAGCCACAGCACCACACCTTGAACAATGATGGTCCCAGAACCAGTGGGAGGGGGCACCCTGTGGAAAGGGCACAGGCCCATGGGAGTAGGTGGCGTAGGAGGGATGCTGTGGGCCAGTGAGGGGAGGCCACTGGGGATGATCCTGGCCAGGACCATATCAGCCACATCTTGGGGGGGTCTATCAAGAGTCCCATGGCATGATGGACCCTCGTAATTGCAGAACTTGGGGAGATCGAGCAGCTGTAGAGAGACATTCATATGGACACGCGGGAACAGTGGGAGGCTAGCAATGCCAACATGACCTCCCTAACAGGGGTGTTGAGGGACATTAACAGTACCCTAATCTGAAATTGTCAGCAACAATTTACCCTTCCTTTGGCATAGCAAAACAAGGCCATTCATCAGTGCCAGCCACTGGAAGGGAGGCCTTGTCAGGGGAAGAACTCGCCCCAGACACCCCTGCCTCTGTAGCGGAGATTCCCACCACCACACAAGCAGCGATGTCCAGCAAATGCTCCAGGAGGTGCGGATGGCAAGATACCCATTACTACCAGCAAGTGACCTCTTCCTAAAGAACCTCCTTTGTGTGCAACATATTCATACTGCTGACTAGTCTTCAACCACTTTCCTTTTCCTATGGATGAGACTAGACTTTGGACTTACAATTGTGTGCATCTATGCCAAGTATTTCATCCACCATCACTGAACCCTTCACTGTACTTTTCAACCATGCCAAATTAAATCTTAAAGCACAAAGGGCCTCATTCTGAGGTCAAAAGACCGCGGAGGCCATTCTGGCTTTCCCGCTGGGCTGGCGGGCGACCGCCAGAAGGCCGCCCGCCAGCCCAGCGGGAAACCCCTTCCCACGAGGAAGCAGGCTTCGAATGGAGCCGGCGGAGTGGGAAGGGTGCGACGGGTGCAGTAGCACCCGTCGCAAATTTCAGTGTCTGCTAAGCAGACACTGAAATTCAAAGTGGGGCCCTCTTACGGGGGCCCCTGCAGTGCCCATGGCACTGCAGGGGCCCCCAGGGGCCCCACGACACCCCTCACCGCCAGTCGGAACCGCCAGGAACAGGATGGCGGTGAGGGGGTCGGAATCCCCCATGGCGGCGCAGCAAGCTGCGCCGCCATGGGGGATTCCTCAGGGCAGCGGAAAACCGGTGGGACACCGCCGGTTTTCCTGTTCTGACCGCGGCCATACATCTGCGGTCAGAATGCCCTGCGGAGCACCGCCAGCCTGTTGGCGGTGCTCCCGCCGGCCCCGGCGGTCCTTGACCGCCGGGGTCGGAATGACCCCCAAAGTGTCAATAAATCCCCCTGTCAAAAAATCATTGTCTGCTTGATTGTGCTCCACAATTTGCTATGTGGAGATGTAAGGCCATGTGAAGTAAATGAGGGAGACAGAAGATACTAATGCACAGAAGGATATGTTACAGGTACAGTGTCATGCTAAGGATTACTAACAACATACACAAACACATTGCTGGAAGTGTCTGTTCACACCAAACATTTTATTTCACTGTACAGCACATAGGCTGTCCATGTGTCTGGACTGTCAGAGCCAGGAATGGTTGACTCATGTTGTGTAAAAGTATGTATATCAAGATACAGCCCCCCAAACCATGGAAGGAAGTGCCTTGTTAGACTTTGTCCTGTAGTATAGGCTAACAGAAAAACGAATGGTGCCACCAGCTTCAGCCTTATCACATACCAAACCAAAGTAATCCAACATCACATGAGCCAAGATATAAACAGAGGGCAGTACAGCAGTCGCTGATCACAGGTCCATCATGACCCAATGACCTTGCATCTGTTGGTATTACACAAACATATTTCAGTGTTGTGACACAGACACTGTGGCCTGCAAAGATGAAACACATCTACAGCTACACACAGGTCATACAAGAATAGTGTTTAGCCTATGTGAAGGGTGAATGCCATGTTTGGATTTGATGACAACATAATTCATGACCACATGATCACACACATGTTGCATTTGGCCCAACACAGCACAACAAACAAGTACAATGTGCACTGCTGACCTTCTACCCAAACACTGTTCGAGCTGCCTTCCCACAGGTCTCACCCCAAATCTGTGACCTATGTTACCTGGAACAATCCATGTCCACTTCCTATGTTAGAACAGCATTAGATACCTGCCAATGTCACAACTCTGAAATGCCCACGTGAGGATGTCATGATGAAGATACCTGTACAAAGACAAAACAAGGAGTATATGCTTGAAAAAAATCATAATACACAATTCACATGGCAAGCGTTTGGAAAGAAAATTATATTGCAATTAGACTGGCACAAACAACATAGCTACATCAAGGTGGGCATATGTCAAATGCTCACCCTTCAAGTGCCCTTTGGCTGAATATTGCAGAGTATTAGCTCCCCAGGTTTGCCTAAACACTGTACTCCACACATTCTAACAACTACAGTTCTTCATACAATCACAGTCATTATGCCACATGACATACCCTCAAGAAATTTAGCTATTGATTACATTTTCCGGCAAGTCAACTCCTTCCTCTTCACCACTGTCATTCTTACTTGGCATTTCAGGAGTCCACTCGATGGCACTGCAGGCTGCTCCTCCTCTGGGATGTACTGGATAATCCTCCGCAGGGCAATGTTGTGCAGCAGGCAGCATGCCACAGGGATTTGACACACTTTTCTGGGTGAATAGTAGGGGCTCCACCTATCCAGTCCAGACACCTAATCTGGCCTTCAGGAGCCAAAAAGCCCACTTCACCATTTTACATTGGCCCCATTGAAGTAGACTTCTCCTGGGGCAGTTTGATTTCTTATTGGCATCAACAACCAAACAATGTTTGGATATGCAGAGTCTCCTGTAAAGGAGTGGTACATATGTGCAACAATGAGTCCCTTGTATCAAAATTGTGGCACCAGACATTGCATGCACACAAATAGAACAGATATGACTTACCAACCATCCAGGCCCTCGCTGGGTACAGGTGTGACATCAGCTGGAGGATAGTGCTGTTCTGCATCATGAAGGAATCATGGACTGAACCTGGATAACTGGCACAAACCTGTGAAATGCACAGATCCTCCAAACATACAACTTGCATCTTGATGGAATGGAAGTTCTTTCTGTTGCTGTATACTTGTTCATTGGCATGCGGTGGGACAAAGCCAACATGTGTGCCATAAATAGCCCCCACCACATCTGGGAGGTGTGCAAAATCATAAAAGTCATCCTTCATATGGGCTAAATCCTCACGTTAGAGAAACTGTATGTAGCTGTCAATGAATTTCAACATTGCTAAAAGGACATGACTTGTACAATAGTTGGTATGTTGGTTGAATAACTAATAGCTGGCATCAGACCTAGATCCAGCTGACAACATAGGCCCACTAATGATTGCAGATTCAGATGATATGAGAGTATGATGTGTCATTCTTACATGGTCTGAAGGTCTGGCAGTGGACAGTAGATAGGTGGTTGACACATCCTCCACCTCCCTGGGTACCTACATATGACAAGAAATGAGTTCTAACATCAGCCATTGTGTCCCCAGCTAAACACATGATGCCTGTCAATGATAACATGTGACAAGTCGTTTTAGAAGGGATAGACACGGCAACCAGTACATATCACAGCTGCTAACACAAGGGTCACATGTGGCCCCCATAGTTTGCCACATATGTGCCCACAACATGTATCTGAATCCAAGCTCAAATATGTGCATCACAAATGCCCCTCAAAATATGACTGGGTATCTTAACCACAGAAACGACCTTCAACAGAGGTGGACTGTGCCCCACTGTAAAATGTCATCTTTGCCCTTCAACATACTAAAATGGTGTTTGAGTAGTAGTACCTACATGGCAAGAGAGGATAAGCATGTTTGTGAGCTCAAAACAAGATATTCGGAGGTGTGATGCAGTTAGTGTAGCACAATACTGAATTTCAGGCCTCTAAGATGGCGGATGCCGGACCTACTACACTGGACATTTGGAACCGCCTGCCAGTGGAAGTCATCATGGTGGTAGGCGGTTGCAACCATGGCAGAGACAGCAAGAGGCTAACATTGTCAGTGGTGGTCGCACGACTGTGTACATGGCAGATGTGACCGCTATGTTCTGCAGAATCACTCACTTGCCACTGCTGCCAGCCTCCACTACTGATCTTCTGTGTACCGCCTTTGAGAGCAATCATGCCATGTCCAGCAGGTGATACAGAGGCTAGTGGATGAAATCTTACCCCTGTATGAACAGCTCTATGGTGCATCAGAGGAGCAGGTAAGTACATCATGTGCACAGCTTTATCTATATTTCACCATCCTTTCCCTCCTCACAGGCTAGATTGTGGCCATGTGTGCCAGTCTGACTACTCAAGTACCTGTAGGTGCATTCTGTGTGGTATCATTGTGAGGATCAATATGCAGGTATCGGTGGCCATTGCCATATGTTGAGTTCATCACATTGTGCTGTGTGGGTTTTTTGGGTTCCTAGATCCTCCTTGAGTTGGATGTACATAACTAGGTGAGGAGACCTTACTGTCATCCACTTACATCTCTTTCCTCATGATAGTTGTATGTGTCAGACAACATGTATGTGCATGACAGCATGAGCTGAGTATGCATGCTGTATGAGTCAGTTCTGAGTAATGTGAGCAAAGTGTATGGTGCCACAGAGATTTCTTCACACATCTGTCCTTGCTAGACTGTTGTTTGAACGGTACATCATGACTCTCTCTGCCCTTCATTGCTGTCACACACACCACATGCCTATATGCTGTTGGCTACATGATGTGCTGTCATGCAGGTCAGTGATGGGAATGCAGTGTCATGTAAGTCCTGTCTTATCAACTCGCAAAGACCAGGGCCTGTCACATGTATCTCCCAGTATGGGTCCCACTTTAGGCTGGGGTGGAGTCACTGTGGCTATACAACTATGGCACTGTGGCTACTCCCTGTACCCCAGAAGATCCTGTCATCTGGGCAATATGAGGCTGTGGTGTAATATCCTGCCTAGAATTTCTCATTCCTTTGATTAGATCAGGAATGGGTCCAGAAGCAAGTTACTGACATACTCCAAATGTGCACATAGGGGCATATTTATACTCTGTTTGCACTGAATTAGCATCATTTTCTTTTTACTCTAATTCGGTGCAAAACGAACTCCATATTTATACTTTGGTGCTAGACCCGTCTAGTGCCAAATTTATGGAGTTCAAGAAATTTTTGGGAAGTGGAAACCTACCTTGCCTTAATGAGATGCAAGGTAGGCATTCCAGTGCAAAAAATGACTCTATGGCCTCAACGCCATATTTATACTGTGCAAACATGATGCACGGGAGGGAGGAGGGGTCAAAAAATTTTGCTCAGCTTGCTTTGCCCCATTTTCTAACCCCGGGTCTGGGCAGGCTTCAGGGAAGCTGTGGGCCTATTTCCTTGGTGGAACACCATGGAATAAGCCCACAGATGCCCTCCTCAAGCCCCAGGGACACACCCACCCACACCAGAGGGAAAGCGGAGGATGGCGGACCCCATCCCAGGTAAGTATAGGTAAGTACAGATAAGTAGTTTAAGTGCCATTGGGGGGCCTGAAATGCACCCCCCCCCCCAACATGGCACTGGGTGCAATGGCCAGGCCCAGGGGATCCTGGTCCCCTGTGCTGGCCATTGGGGTGGTGAGCATGACTCTTTTTTTTTTTTAAGACAGGAGTCATGTGGTATGGATGGTTTTGCATCAGAAAATGACTCTAGGCAGGTTAGAGTAATTTATTTTACTCTAACCTGCCTAACGTCATTTTTTTTGGTGCAAAACACCTTCTTCCATACCGCCAGACCCACCAGACTAAAGTCATTTTTTTAATGCTAGCCTACCCTTTGCACCGGCTTGCACCATTCCATAAATATGGTGCCCGGCTGGTGCACAGAAATGGTGCAAGCCGGTGCTAAACTTTTTGGCGCAAAACTGCGATAGTGCAGTTTGCACCAAAAAGTATAAATCAGGGCCTTAAGGCCAGATGTATCAAAGGGTTTTACCCATTCTGTGTCAATGGGAAAATGTGTTGGTACATATGGCCCTCAGTGTCATTGTCAATGTGTCTGACTCATGAAAGGTTCCTTACTCCCCCAGCCCTGTTGTCACCTTCACACAGGTCATGCTTGTCCTGTGCATACTTATTGTATATATGGCATTCCCACAGCGCAGACAGTTTGTTAATTCCTGGAAGGCCATGATATGCGACTCAGTAGCTTGGTCTCACAGCAGAAACTGGACAATGCATGCCTTTGTTTGTTGAATGCCGTCTCTGTAGGATGGACACATATGTCCAAAAGCGTGTTCTGTATTACAGTTACATAACACAGAAGCCCACTCCCTGAAGTGGCATGTGTCTGCATTTGTTGGGCCACATGCCAACACATGGACAGGGTAGACACTTTCTGTACCCACCATGCCAGTCCCTTTCTTGTTACTCATGTGTGATGTTTGAATTTGTACTCCGGAAGTAGCCTGTAGGGACTGTATGCAGAGAGTCATTCTCATATATTTTGATTGTGTTGGTCCATTCATACCTAAGGAGGTTACCCTTAGATGAGATGTGATGTGATGTGATGTGATGTGTGTCATAGTGGCCTTCATCTCAGTCAGGTTGCTAGAGCATGGCCCACATAATGTCACTAAGCTTGCCTAGTCATGGTACGGCCTGAGCTGGGGGTGGGTTGGTCTGCAGATTGGGAAATTTATGTCTGTAGTCATGGCCCTATACTTATTGGCTTTTCTGTGTCACACTTGGGAAGTATTGGCAAATAGGAAAGTTCTAGGTTGATGTTACTGACATGTATGTGACTCAACCATTTGTGATGAGACTTGTGAACATTATCTCTTGATTTGTCTTTTACATCCATGCAGGTCAATGTCCCATCGAACAAGGCAATATGGAGAGTCATCGCCAAGAAGGTGCAGACCCTGGGGGTTCACAGTCTGTGGCGCACCCACTTCAGAAAAATGTGGGAGGATCTGAGATGCTGGGCCTGGAAGATCGTGGAGACCCAGCTGGGGCTGTTCTCCCAATGTGGGTGGGGTGCCCGTCAGACCATGAACCCTCTAATGGCCCGCATTCTGGCGGTATCCTATCTGGAGCTTGATGGGCATTTGAGGGCAGTACAGCAGCCACAAGGGGGTGAGTATAGGGCATATTCCTGCCTGTCCTATTACCGAATGATTCAGTCAGGTTCTGACAGCTCCCTTGACAACTAAGGATGAGCCACGTGTCACACAGTAGATGAGTGATTGTGTAGCCATGTCATGTGTGGTATACTGATGTGCCTTGCCTATTGTCCCAGGGACCTAGGACACAACTGGGTAGAATTCTCTAACCACTTGCTCTGCAGGGACGACATATGGCTGTGTACATTGACCAATCAAGTACCGTTTGTTGTTGTGGTGGGTGTAATTTCTATGCAACAGATCACTGCTCCTGAATGTTCCAGGCCAAAGGTAAGTAGTTGATGGATCACTGTCCTCTGCCATGTGTCTGGGTAAGTGTATTTAGACATCTGCCACTCAGAGGCTAGTTGTTTTCAGTCATGATGGCTGCTGGTGCCTCACTGCAGTCTGTAATGTGAAGATGGCCAACATACATGTGACAGGGCTTACATTGTTCTTTGGATGCAGCTATAGTTTGCTTTCCCTTGCTAAGCGGGGAATGTCCATTAACATGATTAATGTGCCATCACTGTTGCCATCATTCCTTGTGTCTACATGTCAGCATGTGTCCCTTTCACTGTATTAAACATTTGTGAGGTGCAGTTTCATGAATAGTCTGCCTATGTTGATAGGATGATTTATGTATTCCCTCACATATATGGACATGGCACACTGTTTGTGGAGTAGGACATTTATAATTGGGCTACATTTCATGTTGTGCCACATACAGGAGTATGTCACTATTATTTATTGGTTGACACATACCCTCACCTGTCATAGCATGTCATTTGGCATGTACAACTGCAGTACCAATGAGGGACATGACAGGTAGGCCTAGAGTTGAGAGCCACAATGTGTATAACTATGCCCATGATGTGGCATCAGGTGAAAAGATGCACTGCACATGTGTAACGGGTAAGGTTTGTATCCTGACTGTTGGCATGCATCACAGAATGACTTGTAGGTATGTAGATATCAGACTATTCAGTGAAGGCCTTAGAAGGTTGGTTGCATGGCAGCAAGGTGTCTGATTATGAAAGCGTATACAATCTGATCTTGAGAGAGCATATTCTTAACAATTGTGTGTCTCATTTGTTACACCAATATCTTGTGGACTCAGACCCGACCTCTCCCCAAGAATTGGGAAAGATGGCAGACAAATGGGTCAGAACAAAAGTGAGCAGAAAATCTCATACAGGGGGTGACAAGGAAAGCAAAAGGAAGGATGGTAAGTCACATGACAAGGGTGGGGACAAAGATATAAAGTCATCTGAGTCTTCATCAGGCCCACAAAAATCCTGCGTGGGTGATTGGTCCAAATCCTCTTCTAATCAGCAGAAAAAGCCTTGTTGTTATTCATGTAAGCACAGAGGCCATTGGGCAAGTAACCCCACTTGTCCCAAGAGAAACACCAAGCCTGCCACCACCACAACCCCCACTGCTTCCACTAGTGCCCCTAGTAATAGAAGTGGTGGTGGGAAAAACTCTACAAATAGCCAAAGGGTGTAGTTGGGCTCACTTTTGGTAATGTAGTGGGGGTTGGTCTAGTTAAGGAGACCACTGAGGCAGTTTTAGTCTCTAATGGTGGCATTGACCTTGCCACCTTATTTGCTTGTCGCCACAATATAGATAAGTACAAGCAAATACCCCTAATAAATGTTGTTCAGGTTGAGGCCTACAGGGACACAGGTGCCAGTGTCCCTATGGTGATGGAGAAACTGGTTGCCCCTGAGCAACACCTACTTGGTCACCAGTACCACGTTACTGACACCCATAGCAACACTGTGAGACAACCCCCGGGCTGTTGTGAATCTCAACTGAGGGGGGGGGGGTTACTGGTCCTAAAAAGGTTGTGGTAACCACTGACTTACCTGTAGAGTGTCTATTGGGCAATGATTTGGAAACTTCAGCTTGGGCTGAAGTGGAGTTGGAGGCCCATGCAGCCATGCTGGGCATACCAGAGCATATCTTTGCTCTTATCAGGGCTTAGGGCAAAAAGCAAATAGGGCAGGGAAACTTGGATCCTGGAACAATGGACCAAGTACTCCCAAAAACCAGGGTTAGAAAGGGCAAACTCTTGTCCACTATCCCTCCCTCTCCAGAAGATTCCCCTTTTGATGAGGAGGAGTCAACTCCTTGTGCAGAACCTACAACAGAGGAGCTTCAAACTGACACAGCTGAGCTCTTGGGTGCAGGGGGGGCTGCCAGGGAGGAACTGACTGTGGCACAGCAGACCTGTCCCACACTAGAGGGACTAAGACAGCAAGCTGTCAAACAGCAAAATGGAGATATCATTGACTTTCACAGAGTTTACTGGGAGAACAATCTCATTTATACTGAGGCAAGGGGTCCTAAACCTGGTGCTACCAGGAGACTTGTCAATTCCCTTACAGAATAGGGAATTCCTCCTAACTCTGGCACATGATATTCCTTTGGCTGGACATCTGTGGAAAAGTAAAACCTGGGACAGACTTGTCCCTCACTTTCACTGGCCTCATATGTCAGAGGACACAAAAGAGTTTTGCCACTCTTGCGTGACTTGCCAAGCCAGTGGCAAGACTGGTGGCACCCCAAAGGCCCCCTTAATCCCACTGCCAGTGGTTGGAGTGCCCTTTGAATGGGTAGGGGTTGACATTGTTGGCCCCATTGACCCTCCAACTGTTTCTGGTAATAGGTTCATCTTAGTGGTAGTGAACCATGCCACAAGATACCCAGAAGCTATCCCCTTAAGGACCACTACAGCACCTGCAGTGGCAAAGGCCCTCCTGGCAATATTTTCCAGGGTGAGCTTTCCTAAAGAGGAGGTATCAGGCAGGGGTAGTAACTTCATGTCTACATACTTGAAAGCTATGGGGGAGGAGTGTGGTGTAACCTGCAAATTCACCACACCCTATCATCCACAAACAAATGGACTGGTTGAGAGATTTAACAAAACCCTCAAAGGCACGATCATGTGACTCTCTAACAAAAACTCATAAGGAGATGGGATGTCCTCCTGCCATGCCTCCTTTTTGTCTACAGGGTGGTACCCCAGAAAGGAGTGGGCTACAGCCCCTTTGAACTACTCTTTGGTCACCCTGTCCAAGGCCCCCTTGCTCTTGTCAAATAGGGGTAAGAGCAACCATGGAAGCCCCTTAAACAAGACACTGTGGACTATGTACTTGGCCTAAGATCAATGATGGCTGAGTATGTGAAAAAGGCCACTAAAAACCTTCAAGCCAGCCAAGAGCTTAAAAAGCATTGGCATGACTAGAAGGCTTTTCTGACTAAGTACCACCCAGGGCAGAAGGTGTGGGTTATGGAGCCTGTGGCACCAAGAGCACTCCAGGACAAATGGAGTAGACTACATCTTATTGTAGTGAAAAAGGGTGAGGTCACCTATTTGGTGGACCTTGGCACTGCCAGCACTTCATGTCAACTGCCTTAAACCCTACTATGATAGGGCAGATATGACCTACTCATGGCCACAGATGAGGGGCAGGAAGAAGAGAGTGACCATCTCCCTGACCTCTTCTCCAACACTGAAGCTGATGGCTTAGTGGAAGGATTTGTACTTGCAGACTGCCTCACAGCAGAGCAGCAGAGGGAGGACTGTAAGAATTTACTAGGCCAGTCTTCTGAACTCTTTTCTCTCACACCTGGTACCACTACTTGGTGTGAACATACCATTTAAACTGGAGACAGTTTGCCTGTCAAAATAAGATTTATAAACAGCCTGATCATGTCAGAGACTGCATTAAATCTGAGGTTCAGTAAATGTTGGACCTAGGTGTTGTTGAGAACTGAGACAGCCCCTGGGCCAGCCCAGTGGTGCGTGTCCCCAAACCTTATAGCAAAGAAGGAAAGAGAGAAATGCGGTTTTGTGTGGACTATGGAGGACTCAATACTGTATCTAAAACAGATGCTCGCCCTATACCCAGAGCAGATGAGCTCATAGATTTTCAGGCCTCTGCCAAGTATCTAAGCACCTTTGATTTGACTGCAATATATTGGCAGATCATATTATCAAAGGTTTCTAAGCCAAAAACTGCATTTTGGAGGGCATTATAAGTGTACAGTTATGCCCTACGGTCTGAAAATTGCACCTGCCACTTTCCAGAGGCTGTTGAACACAGTCCTCCAAGGTCTGGAAGCTTTCAGTGCAGCATACGTAGATGATATTGCTGTAGTTAGCTCCACCTGGGATGACCACCTGGTCCACAAGTGGAAAGTTTTGGAGGCCCTACAAAAGGCAGGCCTCACTATCAAGGCTTCAAATTGCCAGATAGGGCAGAGGAAAGTGGTTTATCTGGCCCACCTGATAGTTGGAGAACAGATTGAACCACTACAGGGGAAGATACAGACTATTTAAGACTGGGCTCCCCCTACTACTCAGACCCAGGACAGAGCCTTTCTTGGCCTCACAGGGTATTACAGGAGGTTCATTAAGAACTATGGCTCCATTGTTGTGCCTCTTAATGCCCTCACCTCTAAAAAGATGCCTAAAAAGGTATTATGGACAGCTAAAAAGCCCAAATTACTCTGAAAAATTCATTGTCCAGACAGATGCATCTGAACTGGGGGTTGAAGCAGTGCTATCACAACTGAACTCAGAGGGCCGGGATCAACCTGTTGCTTTTATCAGTAGGAGGTTGACCACTAGAGAAAAGCGTTGGTCAGCCATAGAGAGGGAGGATTTTGCTATGGTCTGGGCCCTGAAGAAGTTGCGACTCGCTGCATTGTTCAGACAGACCACAAACCTCTTGTATGGTTAAAACAGATGAAAAGTGAAAACCCTAAATTGTTGAGGTGGTCCATTTCCCTACAGGGGATGGACTTTACAGTGGAACATAGACCTGGGAGTAACGACTCCAATGCAGATGGACTCTCCAGATATTTGCACTTAGACAATGAAGACTCATCTGGGCAAGGTTAGCCTTATTGTCCCTCATTGGGGGGGGTGAGGGTTGTGTAGGAATGTACCATCTTTCTTGGCATGTTACCCCCAATTTCTGCCTGTTTGTCAGTGTGTTTTGCCAGTCTCGAGGGGATCCTGCTAGCCAGGGCCCCAGTGCTCATAGTTTTTGGCCTATATGTGTTGTCAGTATGCTTGACTGTGTCACTGAAGTTCTGCTAACCAGAACTCCAGTGCTTATGCTCTCTCTACTTACCAAATTTGTCACTACAGTCTAGTGACTCCATATTCCAATTCTGATTGGCACACTGGACCCCCCCTTAGAAGTCCCTAGTATATGGTACCTAGGTACCCAGGGCATTGGGGTTCCAGGAGATCCTTATGGGCTGCAGAATTTCTTTTTCCACCCATTAGAAGCTCATACAAACCTTTCTTCAGGACTGCCACTGCAGCCTTAGTGAAATAGTGGCCACACTATTTCACAGCCATTTTTCACTGCACTAGGTAACTTATAAGTCACCTATATATCTAACCTTCAATTACTAAAGGCTTGGTGCAAAGTTACCGTGGGTGAGGGCACCCTTGAACTAGCAAAGGTGCCCCCACTGTGTCCACGGCCAATTCCCCAGACTTCGTGAGTAAGGGGACACCATTATAAGCGTTCACAACATATATGTAGATTAACAATGGTAACTCCGAATATGGCCATGTGTGGTGTCTAAGATCGTGGAATTGACCCCCAATCCAAATCTGGTATTGGGGTCCAATCCCATGCACCCTCTGGGCTCCACCATGGACCCCTAGTACTGCCAAACTAGCTCTCTGAGGTTTCCACTGCAGCCCCAGCTGCTGCCACCTCACAGACAGGTTTCTAGCCTCCTGGGGATTGAGCAGCTGAATCCCAGGAAGGCAGAACAATACATTTCCTATAGGAGAGGGGTGTTACACCCTCTCCCATTGGAAATAGGTGTTACAGACATGGGAGGGGTATCCTCCCAGAGCCTCTGGAAATGCTTTGAAGGGCACAAACGGAGCCCTCCTTGCATAATCCAGTCTACACTGGTTCAGGGACCCCCGGTCCCTGCTCTGGCATGAAACTGGACAAAGGAAAGGGGAGTGATGATCCATCCACCCAGGGGTGATGCCCAGAGCTTCTCCAGAGTGGCCCTGGCGTTAGCCATCTTGTATTCCAAGGTGTGGGGACCCTCTGGAGATCTCTGAGTGGCCAGTGCCAGCAGGTGAGCTCAGAGACCCCTCGTGATAGGTGCATTACTGGGTAGGTAGCCAGTGCCCCTCTCAGGGCTATTTAGGGTCTCCATTTTAGCTATAGCTCCGTGCACGTTATTGTAACACACTAGGCCAAGAAGGTGTGCACTCTAACCCAGATATACTTTATTCAGCTTTATTTTATTATTTCAATAGCCACTTTTATGGTCTTGTTTTATTTTCTGTTTATCTACTTGTTTTCCTAAGCCAGCACAAAGTTCTCAAAGAAGACATTCTTGCTCACTCTGTGCTTCTTCCAAGGCTACAGCACGGTACACTGCTGGTGAACGTGGTATAAGTTTATTCTCCAACATTTGTAGGAAATACACATCCTTACGTAGGGACATTTTCTCAGAACATCAGCTGCTTTATTATAAAAACACTTCTTTGTCCCTTAACACGTTAAAGGGAGATTGCAGCCAGAGAACCACGACTGTATGCTGATTACTGAATGCTTCGCTACAGATGCTAACGCAGACTGCAGGCCTTTGCTCAGGTATGGGGGATGATGTCTTCCCAGGGGAGCCTGAAGGGCAGAATCAGAGCTTAATATGTTGTGCTCTTTTATAGCTTAGGTAGGAATTAGTCTATCAACTATAGTGACAATATGATAGCATTATTTCTATGCTTCACTCTCCTCATTACCATTTTAGTATTGTCATGCTGTGTCGTCCTGGTTATGGCAGCTCATGCTTTGCTATCTAAGATGCAGTTGTTTTATTAAAATCATTATTAAAACATATACTGCCTCTGTTTGTCATTTATATATAAGACTGAGGTAACTGAGAGAAACGGATGAGACCTGAGTGACCACGGCTTCCCTGAGAAATCAATTATGTCATGCGCTCGGCTGCCCAGTCATTCCTCCCCTTGAGTGGAGATGAGGCACTGCTCGTTGGCCGGAGCAAACCCCGGGTTGGAACGACAGGTGTCACCTGCAATGGGTTAGAATCAGTCTCCCACACTGTGGAAGTTCTGCCTCTCAAAATCCAGTAGACTCATTAGAATAATAAGAGCCTACGCGACATGGAGCCACCAACGTTTGGTCAGTCTCTAATTTTCAGGTCCTCATGAGTATCTCAGTCTTGGTATATATAATGACACCTCTATACCGTATAAGAGACGTCCGTGGTACTGAGGATTTCCGCCCCAGCTACGTAGGTTATCCTATCTGGTGCTGGAGGTTGTTCAAGCTTGTACTTTAAAAGGAAAAACCCTATTTGGTGTGCCTTCTCTGAACATTTCTTAGATCTAGTATGGCGAATCCACAGCAGATAGCAATAGCAGTTAAAATGAGATAACCTCTGACTGCACATTTACTAGCTAATGGCCTAATGGCCCGGGGGGTCCAGTCATATTTTTGGTGGACACCCATCCAGCTTATAGAACAGAACTTTTTTATTCTTGGGTCACATTTCCAGCAGTAGATGGGAACACAAATACATTTGATCACTATACACATGCAAACGTACCTAGACAATACAGGGCATATGCATATTTAGAAATACCATTATCTTATCAAGAACATAATAATTGGCTTGATGGCACCCTACCACACACAATATCACCAGTAAAGTTAGGTCCTCTAAGTAATGATGGTCCTACCTGGCCTTTATTGGCCACCTATACCCCACACCCTGCAGTAGCAACATTAACAGGAGCTGAGGTTTGTTGCTTATATACTGAATTAACAGTGACATATAGGGGGTGATTCTAACCCTGGCGGTCGGTGTTAAAGCGCCGGCCAACCCACCAACAGGCTGGCGGTCAAAAAAATGGAATTCTGACCCTGGCGGGAACCGCCAACACAGACAGCCACTTTAACACTCCGACCGCCACGGCGGTACAAACAAACAGCGCAGCGGTCACCGCCAACAGGCAGGCGGCAGACAATGTACCGCCCACACTATCACAACTCACCAATCCGCCACCTTTTCCGGGGCGGGAGCACCGCCGATAAAAACACGGCGGAAACAGACTACGAACGGGAAAACGCACACCACTACGCACTCCAGGAGGAAGGAGGACAGCATGGAACCCGAATTAAACATCCTACCTGCTCTCGTCTACCTTCTCATCTACCACGAGTACGAAGTCCGGCGCAGACGACAACGGTGAGTACTGCACCTACGACACAAGGGAGGGGGAGGACGAAAGGTTACGGCCACACACATATGCGACCCCCCCCCACCCCCAACTATGTACACACCAATGCAGAGCAACAAGTCACAGTGACACCACCCAAACACCCCTGAAAAATGCTATGACATAATCAAATTTGGAATAAATATTTATGTACAAAAAAGCTCCTGAAAATTATCGTACAACCATGAAAGATATTTACAAGAAAACAAATGATATACACATCAGTGTATAACTGAAGTAACAAGTCCTGCACATCCTACAAATTCATCATGTCCGTGGGCCAAAGTTTTGAGAAACAAGGGCAAAGCCCACACAGGAGACCTGAGTCCTTTGGAGAGAACACTGCAGGGGCATGAGATGTAAAAACTACAGGCACCTCAGGGGGAAGGGATGGGGGGGCACCACAGCCACATGAGTCCACGACGCCAGATCCACGAGGAGCCACCATGCCCACTGTACCATCCTGGGGAGTGCAAAGCCACAGTCTCTCAATGTCTCTACAGTGGGTGGGCTGCCCACTGTACCATCCTGGGGAGTGCAAAGCCACAGTCTCTCAATGTCTCTACAGTGGGTGGGCTGCCCACTGTACCATCCTGGGGAGTGCCAAGCCACAGTCTCTCAATGTCTCTACAGTGGGTGGGCTGCCCACTGTACCATCCTGGGGAGTGCCAAGCCACAGTCTCTCAATGTCTCTACAGTGGGTGGGCTGCCCACTGTACCATCCTGGGGAGTGCAAAGCCACAGTCTCTCAATGTCTCTACAGTGGGTGGGCTGCCCACTGTACCATCCTGGGGAGTGCAAAGCCACAGTCCATCAGGTGGATGACAGTCTCCACTGGTCAAGGAGGAGGCATGGTGGGCACAGTGAACCATAAACAGTGCTTGAGACGGCGGTGCCCAGCGGAGCGGTGCTTGAGAAGAAGGGCCCAGCGGAGCGGTGCTTGAGATGGCGGTACCCAGCGGAGCAGTGCTTGAGAAGAAGGGCCCAGCGGAGCGGTGCTTGAGAAGAAGGGCCCAGCGGAGCGGTGCTTGAGACGGCGGTGCCCAGCGGAGCGGTGCTTGAGATGAAGGGCCCAGCGGAGCGGTGCTTGAGACGGCAGTGCCCAGCGGAGCGGTGCTTGAGATGAAGGGCCCAGCGGAGCGGTGCTTGAGACGGCGGTGCCCAGCGGAGCGGTGCTTGAGATGGCGGTGCCCAGCGGAGCGGTGCTTGAGATGAAGGGCCCAGCGGAGCGGTGCTTGAGACGGCGGTGCCCAGCGGAGCGGTGCTTGAGAAGAAGGGCCCAGCGGAGCGGTGCTTGAGAAGAAGGGCCCAGCGGAGCGGTGCTTGAGACGGCAGTGCCCAGCGGAGCGGTGCTTTGAGATGAAGGGCCCAGCGGAGCGGTGCTTGAGACGGCGGTGCCCAGCGGAGCGGTGCTTGAGAAGAAGGGCCCAGCGGAGTGGTGCTTGAGAAGAAGGGCCCAGCGGAGCGGTGCTTGAGACGGCGGTGCCCAGCGGAGCGGTGCTTGAGATGAAGGGCCCAGCGGAGCGGTGCTTGAGACGGCGGTGCCCAGCGGAGCGGTGCTTGAGATGAAGGGCCCAGCGGAGCGGTGCTTGAGATGGCGGTGCCCAGCGGAGCGGTGCTTGAGATGAAGGGCCCAGCGGAGCGGTGCTTGAGACGGCGGTGCCCAGCGGAGCGGTGCTTGAGAAGAAGGGCCCAGCGGAGCGGTGCTTGAGAAGAAGGGCCCAGCGGAGCGGTGCTTGAGACGGCGGTGCCCAGCGGAGCGGTGCTTGAGATGAAGGGCCCAGCGGAGCGGTGCTTGAGACGGCGGTGCGCAGCGGAGGGGTGCTTGAGAAGAAGGGCCCAGCGGAGCGGTGCTTGAGAAGAAGGGCCCAGCGGAGCGGTGCTTGAGACGGCGGTGCCCAGCGGAGCGGTGCTTGAGATGAAGGGCCCAGCGGAGCGGTGCTTGAGACGGCGGTGCCCAGCGGAGCGGTGCTTGAGATGAAGGGCCCAGCGGAGCGGTGCTTGAGATGGCGGTGCCCAGGGAAGCGGTGCTTGAGATGAAGGGCCCAGCGGAGCGGTGCTTGAGACGGCGGTGCCCAGCGGAGCGGTGCTTGAGATGAAGGGCCCAGCGGAGCGGTGCTTGAGACGGTGGTGCCCAGCGGAGCGGTGCTTGAGATGAAGGGCCCAGCGGAGCGGTGCTTGAGACGGCGGTGCCCAGCGGAGCGGTGCTTGAGATGGCGGGGCCCTCTTCAGCGGTGCCTATCTTCACGGCGGGGCCCTGTTCAGCGGTGCTCTTCTGCACGGCGGGCCCTGTTCAGCGGTGCTCTTCTGCACCGCGGGCCCTCTTCAGCGGTGCCTATCTTCACAGCGGGCCCTCTTCAGCGGTGCTCTACTGCACGGCGGGCCCTGTTCAGCGGTGCTCTTCTGCACCGCGGGCCCTCTTCAGCGGTGCCTATCTTCACGGTGGGGCCCTGTTCAGCGGTGCTCTTCTACACGGCGGGCCCTGTTCAGCGGTGCTCTTCTGCACGGCGGGCCCTGTTCAGCGGTGCTCTTCTGCACGGCGGGCCCTCTTCAGCGGTGCTCTTCTGCACCGCGGGCCCTCTTCAGCGGTGCTCATCCAGCAGGTCAAGGGAGCCAGACCTGTGCTGCACTCCCTGCTCAGTCGCCCTCGGACCGTGACGTTTCTGGACCCTTTGGGGATGGACTCCTGGCCTCTTTAGTGTCCTCCTTCCCAGCTGGGATGTGACATGTGGGGTCCACCTTCTCCGCGCTCCTGCTGCCCTTCCGCTCCTTTGATGGGGCTCTCGGGCCCTTGCCTCCCCTAGATGGTGTGGCTGGTGAAGTGGCCGCACCTTGCTCCTTGGGGGCAGCCCTGTCAGTCCTCGCACGGCGGCCCTTGTTTTTGCGGGTCCTCTTGCCGGGGGGGGGGGCTGGACGTGTCCTTGCTGCTGATCGATGTGTCACTGCTGGCAAAGGGTGGACTCCAGAACCCATGCACAACAGTGACACTCGAAGCTGGGCTGGTGGTGGCTGCGGTGCTCTTGGGACTCTTTGCAGATGGAGGGGGGAGCTCATCGGAGGGAAAGAGGTTAAGATTAGCCAGGAAAAGCTTTTTAGGTCCAAGGTAAAGGGTAGGAGAAGTGGTGATGGGAGTGGAGGAAGAGGATGTGGTTGTAGGAGAGTCAGGTGTGCTGTCATTGGGTGAAGGTGCTGGTGCTGTAGGCTGACGTGAGGTGGATGGCTGTTGGGTGGGTGGCTGCCTGCGTTTGTGTGTCTTGGAAGAGGGGGTGACAGACACAGTGGGAGAGGACACAGGGGACGTGTAAATGGCAGTGGGGGTGGTGACTGCACGAGTGTGGACTGTACTGGAGGGTGAGGTGGTGATGGAAGCACTGGCTGATGTTGGGGTGCATGCAGGTGTGAGTGTAGACGTCACAGGGAGGGAGGAGGGAGACGAGGAGGAGGGGGACACAGAGGTGGTTGTGACTGCTGGAATGTCTGCATCTGTGTGTTGCTTAGGTGAGTGTTTGTGGGATCTGTGGTGCTTGTGTCTGGATGAGCTGCTCTTGGGTGTTGAGGTGTGTGCAGGCTGGTCTGATGGTGTGGATGGGATAGGCTGAGGAACAGGAGACAGAGACAGGCTGGAGGCAGTCAGAAGAGGGAGGCTGGAAACAGGGAATTTGGCTGCCGTCAGTGCTGAGGCCAGAGCAGTGAACGCTCGTTGATGGGCAGCCTGACCCGAATGAATGCCCTCCAGGTACGCATTGCTCTGTTGCACCTCCCTTTGCACACCCTGGATGGCATTCAAAAGGGTAGTCTGCCCAACAATGAGCGTCCTCACCAGGTCAATGAGCTCCGCACTGAGGGCAGCAGGGGCAACAGGGGCAGGGGCTGAGGTGCCTGGGGCGAAGGAGACGCGTGCCTTCCTGGGCGAGCGGGCACGGAGCGTAGGCTGAGGGGCTGCTGGGAGGGCGGTGCTGGTGCGCTGGGTGGCGGCTGTACCTGTAGAGGCGGGGGGCCCGGATGTTGCCGCCACTGCTTGGGAGCACCCATCCGAGGACGTGTCTGAGTCGCTGGTCTCACCACCGGTCCCCGTTGTGGTGCTCCCCTCGCCCTCCGGATCACTGGTGCCCTCGGTGTCTGTTCCTGGGCCCACCGGGGCCTTGTGTCCTGCAGCTCCCTCGTGCTCCGATGCCAAATCTCCTCCGCCTGATGATGCTAATGCACACATGCACAAGAAGATGAAGAGAAAGGGTGGGGGGAGAAAAAAGAAGACCAGGTTGAGTGCATGCAATGTCAACACCGTTGGCGGAGAGGACAGACACAGGAGCCTCATGCACTAAGCCGCGCATTCGGTGTACACTACTCAGTACTACTGACTAGGACAACAGGCCAAGAGACGTCAAACGCGCACATGGGTGATGCTGGACCATCAATGGCTGTACTTGTCACCCTACAGAGGTGGGGGCCGGGGGCACAGGGCCATGCCTAAGGGAGAGGACTACACTACAGAAAGCGCACTGGCCTAATGTCACCCACAGCTCTCCTCCCCCACCCAGACGCCTCCACTGCGCAGAAAGATAGGAGAATGTGCTGATACTCACCCCCTTGTGTCTGCTGTGATGTCTTAAAGCGCCCATCCAATTCAGGGTAGGCCACCGCCAGGATCCGGGACATCAGGGGGGTCATGGTCCGACTGGCACCCCTCCTAGGTTGGGAGGCCATCCCCAGCAGTGTTTCTGAGGTCTTCCTTGTTCCGCGGCGGATGTCCTCCCACCTCTTGCGGCAGTGGGTGCCCCGTCTGTTGTGGACCCCCAAGTTCCGGACTTCCTTGGCGATGGCATGCCAAATCTCGATCTTCTGATGGGCGCTGACCTATTTGACATGTACAGGGTGGAAAGGAGGAAATCATCAATGACCTGCATGTTAGATGTGATTGGCCCCCCCCACCAACTTTGCCATATGGCACATGCTCTCATCTGTCGTGCGTTGCACTCCTCATTCGCCCCCCACCCCACCAACTTACATCCACCCCAATCCACACAGGCATAGCCCATTCCATGTGCACCCGGTGTACTCACTTGTTGGTCTGGAGGACCGTAGAGTAGCGCATACTGGGGGAGGACCCCATCCACGAGCTTCTCCAACTCTTCAGACGTGAAGGCAGGGGCCCTTTCCCCAGTTGCAGCAGCCATTGTCACTTCCAGACCGAGGTCACAGCAGCACTTGCAGTATAGGTCCTCTCCTGTGGATGATCAGGTCTCGAGTGATCAATCAGCTAGGAAATGGCGGTCATGCCCGCGGCAGTGCGTACCGCGGCGGTGCGTACCGCGACCGCCGGCGCACATCGTCATTGGCTCCTGAAACCCATAGGGTTCAATGTTAACCAATGCGGCTTTGCGCCGCGGTCTTCGACCACCTACCGCCACGGTGTGCCCCGCCAGCGCATTGACCTCACATCCCATTGTCCCACTTCACAGGTCAGGCAGCCGCCATTTCAAGGGCCTACATGGCTTAATTTTGACTGCGACACACAGGCGTAGGCCTTGCATTGCCACACATACACGCCTTTCAACCCATTGCCATTCTTTAACTGTGCAAGCTGTCTGTACGTACCTGTGGTTTGCCTGACTCTGTGCTCCATGTTGTCCTTCCTAGGCACCGTCCGCTGGGACTTGCGAGGAGAAGGACGAATCCTCGCGTGTACCGACCGCTGGTGGACCTGTCGACAATGGAAGAACGCCATATAATACTTCGATACAGACTTGACCGTGCCACTATCCATGAACTGTGTGCCCAGCTGGAGCCAGCCCTGATGTCCCCCACCCGCCAACCCACAGGGATTCCCCCTCTGGTGCAGGTTTTGTCAGTCCTCCATTTTTTGGCAAGTGGGTCATTCCAGACAACAGTGGCCATGTCATCTGGAATGTCTCAGCCTATGTTTTCAAAGATTTTGAGCAGAGTGTTGTCTGCCCTGATGAAACTCATGCGGAGCTACATCATTTTCCCAGAGGAGGGTGACTTACCTACAGTGAAGGGTGATTTCTATGCCCTTGGACATATCCCCAACATCATTGGTGCCATTGATGGGACCCATGTGGCTTTGGTACCCCCAAAAGACGATGAGCAGGTGTACAGAAACAGGAAAAATTATCATTCGATGAATGTGCAGGTGGTCTGTTTGGCTGACCAGTACATCTCCCATGTAAATGCCAAGTTCCCAGGGTCAGTGCATGACGCGTATCTTATGCGAAATAGCAGCATCCCCTATGTGATGGAGCAGCTACAGAGACAACGTGTGTGGCTAATTGGTGACTCTGGTTACCCCAACCTGCCTTGGCTACTGACCCCAGTGAGGAATCCCCGGACCAGGGCAGAGGAACGGTACAATGAGGCCCATGGGCGAACTAGGAGGATCATCGAAAGGACCTTTGGCCTCCTGAAGGCCAGGTTTAGGTGCCTGCATATGACAGGGGGATCCCTGATGTACTCACCAAAGAAGGTGTGCCATATCATCGTGGCCTGCTGTATGCTTCACAATCTGGCATTGCGACGTCAGGTTCCTTTCCTGCAGGAGGATGGTGCAGATGGTGGTGTTGAAGCAGCTGTGGAGCCTGCGGAGAGTGAAGAGGAGGAAGACTCAGAGGACGACACAGACAACAGGGACAGAGTAATAGAACAGTATTTTCAGTAGCACACAGGTAATAATCACCCATGCCATTTTACATTTCCTGAAAGCCTCCTGCATCTCAACTTTGTCGATTTCCCCCCAGAACTATAAACATGATGTTTGATTTTCCCTTCCCTTTTCTGTGCTGTATGAGCCACTGCGTGACCTCGGCTTGGTTGGCCCATGGACTAATGCTAAGTTTCCTCGGTATGTGTAATTCACAATGTTAAAAATACGTAATTGATATGTAATGTGTCATACATTTGTAAATAAGACAGGCTGAGTCCTGATTGATTTCAGTGCAATGTGTGATTTATTATTAGTGCATAGATATTGGTACATGATAGTGAAACAGTGATGGGTGGGGGTGGAGTAATGTCCATGGCAGAGTCCAGTTCTCAGTCTGACAGGTGCATTGTCCATATGCCTGTGGCAGGATGGAGCAGGGGCAGTTCAAGGTTTGACAGGGTGGCAATGTTGAACAGTGGGAGGACTTCAGGGGGTATGTGATGCTGGCGGGGGTCTTGACATCCTACTCTGTCGTTTTTTTTTAATCTCAGGCTCCTTTTGCGGGGTGGTTGTTGTTCAGCAGGAGGTGGGGTTCTGGTGGGCTGTCGTTGTGGTGGGGCCTCCTGTCCACTAGCGCCGGCGGAGGTGGTAGGCTGTTCCTGTTCCTGGCTAGTGACAGGGGCCCTGTGTGATGCCACATGGTCCTGAAACGTGTCCTCTATACGGTTCAGGGCCTGGACTTTGCTCCCCATAGCGGTTGAGATGTTGGTGAGTTGGTCGCTGAACCCCATGTAGCGTTGCTCCTGCTGTGCCTGGATCTCCTGGAACCTGGCCAGTACCGTCGCCATCGTCTCTTGTGAGTGGTGGTAGGCTGCCATGATGGTGGTGAGGGCCTCTTGGAGAGTGGGTTCCCTGGGCCTCTCCTCCCCCCCCTGTCGCACAGCAGCCCTCCGAGTTGCCCTGTTTCCCTGGGCCTCTGTCCCCTGGACGGTGTGCCCACTCCCACTGCCCCCAGGTCCCTGTTGTTGTTGGGTTGGTGGGTTACCCTGGGTGCCCTGTAGTGGTAGACACACCGCTGCTTGACCTGTCCTAGAGACAGAGGCATGGGCCCGCTGGGTGGGAGCTGTGCTGTTGTTCCCAGAGGGGGTTGGGTCTGCAGTGGCCTGTGTCTGGGTGAGGGGAACCGACTGCCCAGAGGTCCCCGATGGTCCGGGCTGGTCATCAGGGTCCAGGTCGACAGAGCTGCTGTCATCACTAGGGGCCTGTTCCGGGGGTGGGATGGACATTTCTGGTCCCTCCTGACCGGTGTGTTGTCGTTCGGGTCCTGCATGGGGTAAGAGGGTATGGTTATTGTTTCTGTGTGTGCATTAGCTTGCGTTTTATGGGTGCCCTTGTCCCCCAGTGCTGGCATTCCCTTGGGGGAGGTGTTGTGAGGGTGTTTTGTGGGGGGGATGGGTATGTGCAGTGGTCATGCTTAGGTGATGGGTGTCCATAGTTTGGGGATGGCATGCAGGGGTTGGTGTTGGGTGGGTTGTGCTGGAGAGACATTCTCAGGGAGGATGTGTGCTGGGGGGTTGGGGGTGAGGGTGGGGGTTAGCATGCTGGGGGGGGGGGTGAAGTGGTTGGCCTTGTACTTACCAGAGTCCATTCCTCCGTGTACTCCAGCGAGGCCATCAGGATGCAGGATGTTTAGTACCTCTTGCTCCCATGCTGTGAATTCGGGTGGAGTGGGTGGGGGTCCCCCGCCAGTCTTCTGCACTGCGATGTTGTGTCGCGAGACCATCGATCGCACCTTCCCCCGTAGGTCGTTCCATTGTTTGCGGATGTCGTCCCTATTTCTGGGATGCTGTCCCACCGCGTTGACCCTGTCCACGATCCGCTGCCAGAGCTCCGCCTTCCTAGCTATTGTGGTGTGCTGCACCTGTGTGGCGAAGAGCTGGGGTTCAACTCTTATAATTTCCTCCACCATGACCCGGAGTTCTTGGTCCGAAAAGCGTGGGTGCCTTTGTGGTGCCATGGGGTGGTGTGTATGAGGTGTGGGGTGGTGTATGTGATGATGTGTGTGTTGGTGTGTGGTGCTTTGTGCTTCTATGTGGTGTGTGTGATGTTGTGGTGTGCCTCTGTGTGTCTGGCTCTCTATTCTCTGATGTGTCTCTCTCTCCTTCGTCTCTGGTTTTTGTTGGTAGGGGTTTGTGGGTGATGTGGGTGTGTGTTTTATATGGTATTGGATGTGTGGGAGTGGTGTGTGTATGTGTTTCAGGTGTGTGCCTTTCAAATTGTCCAATGTGGTAGGGGTTTGTAAAGGTGTGTGTATTTTGACCGCGGCGGTGTGTACCGCCAATGGAATACCGCGGTTGAATGACCGCCGCTTGGATTTGCGGGTCATAATGGGATGGGCGTATTTCTGTTGGCGTGGCGGTGGAGGTTTGGTCTTCTCCAGTTTACCGCTGGCCGCTGATGTGGCGGACTGCAGTGGAGGGTGGATTTTTGGAGGTTTTGCAGTTGTGGGTCAGAATGTCCGTGGCGGCTGACCGCGGCCGCGGCGGTATTGTGGCGGCCTTCTGACCGGCGGTAAGCGGCTTTTACCGCCGAGGTCAGAATGACCCCCATAATAGACAGTTAGTACAGTTTGTGATGCAAACATTAAATACAAACCCAGCACGCCAGCACAGCCACACGCAGTAATGCCAGGTATAAACCCTGAGACTGTACATTCGATCATGGGTAAAGTACCGACCAAACGAGAGGAAATTTCGTTTTGGTTAGCACAAAAAATAAATGCGCTGGAAGCAGTATTTCCATAGAATTCTAACAATGTGCTTGCCATTTGGGATGGTCCCTACAGTAGATAACTGTGATACCTGGGGCAAGGTATTTGCTGCACTCTATACAACCACACATGGTACACCGACACTTGCCAACTTACCGGAAGTGCTGAAAAAAATTCAAGATGAATACGGGGCTGCCCCGGCCCTGGACTTGGAGATGCAAATGATGGGAAATTTTGCCACGGTATCCTCAATTATTTTAACTAATCTTAAAGGGGAAGAAGTCTCACTAGCAGTGCGCATGCGGCTCCGTGACGTTCCTCAACAGGACCAGGAACGTGAGCTGCCTAAGATTATCGCAGAGACCTATTCTAGCATTGGTCTAGATAGTTTAGGGGCCAGGCCAACTAAATCCAAATTTCAGGGCAAATCTAACAAAGATTTTTCCAAGCAAGCTCCTGAGGGTAATAAGAAACGCTGGGATAAAAAACAACAAACTCCTAAAAAACAGAGGGGAGAATCTCCACGCACGGAGACCCCACTGAATAGATATAATCTCAGAAATATAGATAATATAAAAAAGCCTGATAGATATCAATATACTGATACTCGCCAATCTCGTTCCTTTCAGGACTCATTGGAAAAACTAAATGAGAGAGGTGGACGATCAGAGCGAAGAACAGAGTACGTGAAACCGAGTCAGGAATCACAACGCTCATCGGAAGTTTCTGTTAAAAAAGAAGAGAAACCTGCCCAACAAAAACCCCAATTTAAAAAGAAAAAAGAGGCAGCAGTCGCAATTCGACATGGCACTCAGGAAGAGGGTCCTCTTGAAGAACAGGAAGTGGGCACTAGCGCTGCTAGACAGTGCGGCACGGGTCACAATAGTTCACCAGAGTCTTCTAGAGCATCTGGAGATGAAAGCAACTGATGACTTTCTAGAAGTAGAAACTGCGGACATGCGTGTCTCCACGCCTGATAGAGTGTATAAAGTAACGCTACAGTTAGAAGGAGACATTGAGCGCAAAATAGATGCAATCTTTTGGGATCGCGTAGTAAACATATATTAAGTTTTGTTGGCCAAACAAGATTGGCCACCTGAATTTGTCCGTACCCGCCCATATGGAAAAGATGTTATTAAACCTTCTTTCTCGCCCCTTGTTCCGGAGGAACTCACTGAATCCAATGCAATCGATTGGGCTTTGGCACAGGCACCTGCGTGATATCACAATAAATAGGATGGGATAAAGAATCCCCCTACCATGTAATTCCTATTAAAAATAAGCCACAACCTCAGTATCCAATAAAACATGATGCTAAAGCACCTGTGAGGGAAATACTCACGAAGCTAGAATTCCAGGGTGTATTTGAACCCTGTGTCTCTCCAATGAACACTCCATTATTCCCAGTGGCTAAACCAGACCATTCATACAGAATAGTCTTAGACTACAGACATTTAAACAGTCATACACGCACATCTGCTATACAAAACTCACATAGCACAGCACTGATGAACAATATAGTGCGTAAAAAATATAAGACAGCACTGGACATTTCAAATGTTTTTTTCTGCCAGAATATAGCGCCTGACAGTAGAGACTTAACAAGTTTCAGTGCACTAGACTCCCAGAAAAATTCTGTAGTTAACCTCAGGGGCATAAGAACAGCCCAGGATTGTTCACAGCTTGTGTCACTGCAATTTTGCACGAGATTGACCCTGAAGCATTATACTATGTAGATTATATTTATCTGATGGATGATGAATTACTGCAACATTTAAGACGGGTAGCCCGCATTGTTGTCGGATTTGTTGAATTTGGCTACAAATTCAACTTCAAAAAAACAGAAATTGCCTTCCTCAGCGTCCTGTTTCTGAGCCTAGCGTCACAATTCTTAGAAAAATGCGCACAACTGCAACCTCCAAACACGATCAAAAAACTCCAATCTTTATTGGGTTTCCTGAATTTTGGCAGAACTTACATTCCAGATTATGCTACATGCATAAAACCTTTATATGATTTGATACGTCCTGGTTTCTCAAGTAAATTTTGGACAATTGAACATACACACATTCTCAAAGATCTGCAGACAGACATGCTTGTAGCACAACATCTACACACAAGGGACAACAAGACACACTTGGGTATCAGAGTAATTGCTGGTGCCATCGGTTTCACCTATGTGACATTTAATAAAGGTGAAACAGTCCTGATTGCAGATAAATCTCACTTATACTCAGCAGCAGAACAACGTTTTGCTCCCACAGAGAAAATTCTCACTGCTGTACAGATGGCTGTCAATAAAGAGAGACCTCAGGCTTAGGGCAAACGCGTAATTGTTGTTTCCCCAATCCCAGCCCTAGAGGCTCTCACTAAAGCCAGCGTTCCAAACGCAAAAGCATTACATCCAAGTTGGATAGAATGGGCCACGTCTTTGACAGCCACTGATGTAGACTACATTTTTACCCAAAAGTACAAACTCAAGAATTTTTGCAGTACAAACTAGAGTACCCAGTTCCATCACACACACTGCCTATCGAACAATATCATAGAGTCATGTACACTGATGGCTCTGTACAACCTGCAATTGGCACAAAACACCAATATTCTGCTTCTTGCGCAGTCGGAAGCGGCTCTATGGAGGACAATACATTTTGTTCCCTACACACATGCACGCAAACCCTTGGGGATTGCACAGCACAATTGGCAGAGCTAAAAGCTCTGCTGATGGCACTGAAACATACAGATCCTGCACAGCTAACGCTGATTGTTTGTGATTCGTATTATTTGTCCAGTCCTTCAATGAATACCTGCATTACTGGCGCCAGAATGGGTTCAGAGATTATAAAGGCAACACCATAAAACACAGATTACTGTGGGGGAAAGTAGCAGATCTAAAAGAAATGCTACCAAATGTCCATGTTTTACATACACTTGGACACCAACGTGTTGGAATACAAGTGGCTGGAAACACACTGGCTGATGAAGCCGCAATGTCAGCAGTAGCTACGGCTGCTGTAGCTGCAGTAACACGTTTAAGTACAAAACCGGACGCAGACATATGGGCTGTAGTGGAAGCTATTGCTGATGGTACGCCCTATCCTAAAACATTTCCGGCTAAATATTCCTACCGAATGGGAGATCGCCTGAACGTTGAGGTTAGTATACCAGGTGTAGGCAACAGAAATATTCCCAATAAAGATGTAAGACCAGAGTTGATTGAAGCAGCGCATGAAGGGGTGGCATCTGCTCATGATGGTGTGGCGGCTACAATATCAATCTTACAAGCTCGCTATTGGTGGCCAGGCCTCTACAAGGAGACCAAACAGTATGTCCTTTGTTGTGACATCTGTCAACAAATTAAAGTTTCCACTGCCAAACGCCCTCCGCAGACACCCCTCCTAATTTCAAACAAACCTTTACAATGTGTGTACTTGGACCATTGCGGTCCTCTAACACCGGATAGTGCATACAGGTATATATTAGTAGCTGTTGATCCTTGCTCCAGATTTTTATGGGTGTGGCCACAACGATCAGCCTACGCTCGGACTGTTCTTAATGATTTGCGAGTCTTTATCGGTACATATGCAGTTGCGGCTTTCCACTCGGGCCAGGGCCCTGCTGTCACCTCAAGGGCATCCAGGGATGCCATGGCTTATTTGGGGGTCCAACTCCAGTACTTGTCTCCATTTCATCCCAAGTGAAATAGTGTTGTGGAGTGATTAAACTGTGATTTAAAGCAATCCTTAACAGCTAGAGTCTTAGGTATGGGTTGTAGTTGGCTTAATCACCTATATGGAGTCCAGAGAGCACTTAACAATCTGCCTACAAGGTTCCTGGGGGGGTTGTACTTCATATGAGTGCCTGTTCAGAACTTGAATGTATGTTCCAGATCTTGATGGTCCTGGCATGGAGGGGAAAGAAACACCTTTTGACATTAATGATCGTGTCACTGTCTTACAGGAATTACAACAGTTCTGTGATGACAATTCTTCTGCCATCACTGCCTCTGTAGGAATTGAGGATGTAGCAGTAACATCTACTGGCTGGATTTCTAGAGTTGGGGATCTAGTACGTAAAAAGGTTGCTGTGAAAAAGGAGTTAGGTCCTTCCTATCGTGCACCGGTCCCAGTCTTGGGGATACACAGTACCAGAACTGTCATTCTACCGCTGTTGCCAGGTGCCAAGGAAAATTGTTTTGTCTCCATCGACAATGTCAAACTACACCAAGTGGCCGATCCTGCCCAGCAGACCAAGAGGAACAAACGGTGGTTCACAAATCACTCTCACTACTGGTCAAGAAGTTCCTCTATAAGTTGTAAGCAGCAACACTGACACCTCTCCGAACTTGGGGAGGGTGGAAAATTATCTTGCATTGGTTCCACTAACATTAAATAATACAGAGACAGTTGATCGATTTGAATCAACATCAACACAAACGGATGGTGCTATTTATTCTTTGCCACCACGAGAAACACCAGCTTCACCAGTAAACACAGCTCCAGTTTTCGCACAAACTACTCCTGGATATTTTGCTGACATCAATGACGACATCTCAGACTGATTCGCCTCTTTGACACCTGAACTGTCAAACGCACATAAGCTATTGAACTGGCTTAAAATCACATACTTTGTTCTTCCATGGAACTATCTATGGCTTTCTTTGACTATAGTAGCTTTCCTACTTTGGATTGGTTTTGTCAAAACTTTCTTTTTGTTAATACACGGACATTTTCTTCCAGAAAAATTGACAGTTGAATTGGTGGATGAGGTCCTAAAACCAAATTTTTCCTCACACAAGGTCTGAAGAAACTTGTCTTTTGTCAATATTTCCACAATACCAATTCCTGATGGGATTGTTTGGGACAAAGTAATATTTGATATATATGGTCCCACAGAGGTTATTCAGATATCATATGTGTTCAAACTTTCTATGAACGATATAATAATACCAGGCATTGTTTCTGATGATTGGGATGTGAAAACAGTTGATTCTATGATGACTGAATTGCAGTATTATACTGTATTTGAAAACTAAGATGTTTATCAATCTAAAGCAAATTACAGTGATATGTTTTGCTATAATTATTATGGGCACCATTTTATACACAGAGCAAGTAGCCCAAAAACTGTTTTTAACTATACACAATGGGAATATTGTCCTACACCGCCACAAGGGAGTTCTAAAACTTGTTCTGAAAACTTTACGTATTTTTCTGGGCATGATGTTTGAAATGCTAAGTCGTATTATTTTAAATTGCCACCTACTAAGGACATACACATATTATTGGCGAATACGAAATTTATATATTTGGAATCCTTTGTTTCCCGGTTGATTATAGAAGGCTATGAATATTGGCTAAAGTCGATTGACTTAAAAAGTGTGTGGGGTACTAGACGTTGGTAAATAAGGGGGAATGAAGCTTTATTCAGAGCATGCCTGATACCTGCACAAACGATATTCTTAAACGAAACTGTACAACTAACAAGTTGTCTAGGCTTAGCAAAGATCAAAGAATTAAACACACCCAGTATACTTGCCCCTGCAAAATTGTATTAATGGCAAAAATGTACAAATTGTGGCCAGTAGATACCAATGGGTGTCACCAACGTTTGATCAACTCCTTGGGGGTTTTAGAACTAATAGGCCGGACCCTCGCTATATATCATCCGAACATGCGGGTATAGTTATAACATATAGGGGCATATTTATACTCTGTTTGCGTCGGATTTGCGTCGGGTTTTTTTTGCGCAAATCCGACGCAAAGCTAACTCCATATTTATACTTTGACGCTAGACCCGTCTAGCGTCAAAATTCTTGGAGTTTGCGTCATTTTTTAGCGTGGACACCTACCTTGCGTTAATGAGATGCAGGGTAGGCGTTTCCACGCTAAAAATGACTCTAAGGCATTTGCGCCTTATTTAAACTCCAGTGCAAAAATGACGCACAGGAGGGGGCGGGCCTTAAAAAATTACGCGCAGCCGCATTTGCGTAATTTTTTAACGCCTGGTCAGGGCAGGTGTTAAGGGATCTGTGGGCTCGGAAGGAGCCCAGAGGGGCCCTCCCATGCCCCCAGGGACACCCCCTGCCACCCTCGCCCACCGCTGGAGGACACCCATGGATGGGGGGACCCATCTCAGGTAAGTACAGGTAAGTAGAGGTAAGCATTTTTTAAATATATTTTTAAGTGGCATAGGGGGGCCTAACTTGGGTCCCCCTACATGCCACTGTGCCCAATGGCCATGCCCAGGGGACAGAAGTCTCCTGGGCATGGCCATTGGGCAGTGGGGCATGACTCCTGTCTTTGCTAATACAGGAGTCATTTCCATGGTGGTTGTGCGTCATAAAATGAGGCGAGTCAGGTTAGCGTCAATATTTTTGACTCTAACCTGACTTGCACCATCTTTTGACGCACAACCCCCATTATTCCCTATGCTAGCGCTGCCCCATTCGCATCATTTTTTTTTACGCTCACCAGGCAGCAGCGCCTGCAAGCGTCATCCCATAAATATGACGCCCGGCTGGCGCGTTGGAATGGGGTTAGCCCGAGTTAAATATTTTGACGCAAAACTGCGTTAGCGCGTTTTTGCGTCAAAAAGTATAAATATGGGCCATAGTGTGGGGAAACTTTGCCAGCAATGGTTAAAAGCTTCCTCACTACATGCAGTTAGAGAACACCTTAGTCTCCTGTCTAATAATACTGATTTACAGGATTTCCTGTTAGGACCCAGAAAACACCACACAAAGTGTTTCTTATATGAAGTACAGAACAAAATTTTGAGCTTTCCCAACAAGAAGCAGCTGCCCAGTTAAGGCAAATAGACCAGGAAAATCTAAAAGAAAAGGCATTAGCTGTTGAGGATAATGGGATTAATACCCACTCTGACCGGATATACACCTGAAGTAACATTGTTACTTCTGCTATAGACATTATACAAACAGATATGTCTTCTTTACA
Source organism: Pleurodeles waltl (assembly GCF_031143425.1). NCBI lineage: Eukaryota > Metazoa > Chordata > Amphibia > Caudata > Salamandridae > Pleurodeles > Pleurodeles waltl. The sequence continues at coordinate 363,884,291 of NC_090447.1, forward strand.
CCATAGACAGAGTCAGCTAAGGTCCATTATGCAGTTGGGTTGGATACTTCAAACACTGAAGGCGGGTCACGTTCCCTGGCAGCATGTCAGCGCGAAGAAAATTAAAAGAAAAACTATTAATTTAAAGTGACATCAACAACTAATGGCTAAGAAAGAAGCGACTTATGTCATGCTAAACATCGAGAAATTAGAAAAGTTGCCTTTTACTGTGGCTGAAATACCATCTGCTGAGTGGCTAATAAACGGGGTCATTAATCTGCCTGTTCCTACACTTCTATTCACCTCCAGTTTAAAACACTTTCCGGTAGGCAGATAATAAAGACTGGGAGATAGTTACATCCATGAGGTGTGGGAGCTTCCCTTCTCATACAAATGTCTCAGTGGCATGAAAGAAGTCTTTCTTAGAGGTAGTGAATGCAAGACTTCAGTCAGCCATCAGATGGTTTGTAAACAGCTGTCCTTGCATGGGGCATGTAATACGTCTGCTGCAAATTTAGCTTGTTATCTGAAGGGAGTTCCAGTCCCCTTGATTAGACCTACGTTCCAGGTGCTTTCAAATGGCAGCTATGTCCTCCTCAACAGTGAAGACTGTTGAGGAATGCGAGCCGGAATAGTCTATGTTGTTTCGGTCTCTAAGCTCGTTACATGCTGCGGGAACACACTTTTTCCCCCTACTAAGATTAAAGAGGTAGCTGATATATGGGATCACATTGCTACTTCAAATGTGAATTTTGACAAGTTGAGGAGACTCAAGGCTTTATTATTTCAAAAGCATGTGGCCCTTACATCTGCACATGAGACCTACGCACTTCAGGTGGCAAGGTCATCTGCAGAGATACAGTCCCTTTTAAGTACAAACTTTCCGAGACACTTTGGTGAACTCGTAGGACGGATATTTAATGCGTCCAGTACTTCTGGATTCGCAAACTCTGTTAAGGCTGTTGGTTCTGGTTTCATTCACACCTTCTCCTCCATTTTCGGTTTAATACCATCAGCCATTCACTCAATTTTCTCAAGTATTTTCGGGGGATTTCCAATAACTTTGGCTATATTAGCTGGTGTTTTGCTGTTGCTATTTTTCATGCGCAATGGCTGTCCCGCCGAAACAAGAAGGTATGAAAACTCTTCCATCAGCGCAGCTGTGTCATGAACATATGATGTAGTACTTTGGAGCAACACTCCTAGAGCAATTGGAGTGTGACTAGTATCTGTCATTCAGACCGGGTCTACAGTGTGTGCAGCCCGTGTTTCGGTGCCCCTGGTGCTCATTCGAACACGCACTGGAAGTTTGTCTTTCTACGCAGCACTTGCTTTCATTGGACAATGATCTGTTGATGTTCTTGCTGAGGCCTCATTACCAGACGTGAGTATTGAGGTTGCGTTTGCTACGGGAAGCTACTTATGAGTTGCCCTTCCTGCAGGATGTGGCTTTAAAATCATCTTTGGGTACACCACGGAATGCTGCCTTGGCTGAGGCTATGGAACACGACTATTCTTTGGCCCGTCTTGGCAATGCTTTTTCATCCTTAACATCTGCTGAAGTGGAAGATTTTGTGTCATTTATGGTCCCTGAATTGATTGGAACTTTTAAAAAATAACTTTAAATCTGAAAATGTTGTCATTTATGCCACATGTTCCTGTTTTAAATTGTCCCTTTATATGCCCATTTGTCCTTTCAACTTGTCATAATTGACGTTAATTTTTACATATATATTTTAGGTTGAGCTTTTAGTAGTCCTTTTATATGTCATTAGGCTTTGAACCACCTTCAACCGACAAAGGGAGGGTGTAGTGTAGCCATTTTAGCTATAGCTCCGTTCACGTTATTTTAACACACTAGGCTAAGTTGCTGTGCACTCTAACCTAGATATATTTTATTCGGCTTTATTTTATTGTTACAATAGCCACTTTTATGGTCTTGTTTATTTTCTGTTCATCTACTTGTTTTGCTAAGCCAGCGCGGTACATTGCCGGTGAACGTGGTAGAAGTTTAGTCTCCGACATTCGTAGAAAATACACATCTTTACGTAGGGACATTTTCTCAGAACTTCAGCTGTTTTCTTATAAAAACACTTCTTTGTCCCTTAACACGTTAGAGGGAGATGCCAGCAAGAGAACTACAACTGTATGCTGATTGCCGAATGCTTCGATACAGCTGCTAACGCAGGCTGCAGGCCTTTGCTCAGGTATGGGGGAGGATGTCTTCCCAGGGGAGCCTGAAGGGCAGAATTAGAGCTTAATATGCTGTGCTCTATTATAGCTTAGGTAGGAATTAGTCTATCAGCTGTAGCGACAATATGATAGCATTATTTCTATGCTTCATTGTCCTCGTTACCATTTTAATATTATCATGCTGTGTCGTCCTGGTTATTGCAGCTCATGCTTTGCTATCTAAGATGCAGTCGTTTTATTAAAATCATTATTAAAACATATACTGCCTCTGTTTGTATTTTATATGTGAGACTAAGGTAACTGAGAGAAACAGATGAGACCTGAGTGACCACGGCTTCCCTGAGAAACCAATTATGTCATGCGCTCATGAGGCACTACTAATTGGCCGGAGCAAACCTCGGGTTGGAACGACAGGTGTCGCCTGCAGTGGATTAAACTCAGTCTCCCACACCGCGGGTGATTCTGCCGCTCAAAATCCAGTATACTCATTAGAATAATGGAAGCCTATGCGACAGGGTGTTTCCTCAGATTCAGTTTGCAAGATTCCTCCAGAGCTCCTCTGCATCCTCTGCTTCAGCTTCGGACCGTCAGATCAACCACAGACTTCTCCAGGAACCACTGTAACTGCAACAAAGTATCCAGGACAACTCCTGTGACATGCAACTTCAACTCCAGCCAGCATTTGTAACAAATTCCTAGGTGTGCACGCTCTGAGGACTGCTTGTCTTCACCCTGCACCTGAAGAACTGAAGGAATCTTCCGTGGAGTGACGGAATCACTTCCCTGCCTCAGCAGGCACCCTTCTGTGATGACATCCAGTACTCTGGGACTCATCTCCTGGTGACAAGCATGCTCCCTGGAACACAGGTGGTGGACCAAAGTGACCCAGACTGTCCAAATGTCCAGCTGTCCAAATTTGGTGGAGGTAAGAGCTTGCCTCCCCATGCTGTGACAGTACCCCTGTGCACCGCGTCTTCTGCAGCTCCTTGGGCTTCTGTGCACTTCTTCCAAAGGTTCTTCATGCACAGTGTAGCCCAGGTCCCCGGCACTCCGTCCTGTGATGCACAGCTCCCTGAGTTGTTCTCCAGTGGCGTGGGACCCACCAATGTAGTGCTGCAATGACCACATTTTGCATCTTCTTTGTCCCCATGTTCTGGGACGCACGTGGGTACTGCCTGGTCTTCTGAGGGCTCTCTGAAGTGCTGGGAGCCCCCTCTGCCTAATCAGTCTGAGTTGAGACCCCCAGGCCCCTCCTGGGTCCAGGCAGCTCCTCTTTAATGCAAATCGAATATTTGCTTGAACCAAGGCTTATTGGTGGAATCCAGTGACACAAACAGTCTGCATCCAACAACTCGATGTGGGACCAAGCAGGAACACACAGCTGTCGTCTTGGTGCATTTCCGTACTTTTCTTCTAACCGGAGAATCCACTTTTGCACTTTCTTACAGGTTAGCAGGGGCACCTGTTCTTCCTGGGATCTTCTTCAACATCTGGACTTGGCCTCCTCTCTCCACAGGTCCTCAGGTCCGGGAATCCATTGGTTGTTGCTTGCAGTCTTGCTTGGTTCATGCATAATTCTTCATCATGACTAGTAGTGTGTTCTGAGGAAACTTGTACTTTACTACTGCTTTCCTGGGCTCTGGGATGGGGTACTTTACTTACCTTTGGTGTTTTCTTACACTCCCAGCGCCCCTCTACACAATACACTTGCGTAGGGGGGAATTCGACATTCGCATTCCGTATTTTAGTATATGGTTTGTGCTGCCCCTAGGCCCATTGCAATCTATTGTATTTCCTACTGCTTGCACTATTCCATGTCTGTTTACTTCCATGATGTTGGTTACTAGTGTATATATTGTGTATTAATACTTACCTCCAGAATGAGTATTGTCTCTAAGATATTTTTGGCCTTGTGTCACCAAAATAAAGTACCTTTATTTTTGGTAACACTGAGTATTGTCTTTTATTGTTTATACGTACTGTGTAACTATAGTGGTATTGCAGAAGCTTTGCATGTCTCCTAGTTCAGCCTTGGCTGCTCTGCTACAGCTACCCCTTGGCAGCTTAAGCTGCTAGAACAGTGCCTACATTTCACTAATAAGGGATAACTGGACCTGGTATATGGTGTGAGTACCTTTGGTACCCATTACAAACCAGGCCAGACTCCTACACTTACTAGTAACCCAAATATGCCAATCATGGAGAAAACCAATCACCAATGCATTTTAGATAGAGAGCATATGCACTTTAGCACTGGTTAGCAGTGGTAAAGTGCCCAGAGTCCTTAAGCCAAAAAGCAGGTAAAAGAAAAAGGAGGAAGGAAGGGACGACCCTGCAAAAAGTAGCAGGGCCAACACAACCCCCCACCAACCTAAAGTGAGGAGAGACCAACCAATACCTTGATGGACTTCCCTGATTGGGGCAATAGATCATGGACCCTGGCCTTCAACAGCAGGGCTCGTTCCAGTTGTATGCTTTCCTGAACCCAGTTGGATTCATCTGTCCATATTCTCAGGGCCCACTAAGCTAACCCTTGGGGAATCCTTCTCCTCACCTGAAGACCCCATCTGTGCAGCACCTAACCTTACTTGGTTCACAGATGTATCCCGGTAGGCAGACAGAACCACAATGGTCAACATAGGGGTGTGGTCCATTCCACATTTGTGGTGTGTCCCCAACCTAAGAGCAACTCTGTCCACAATGACAGCAACCAACACGGGCCCCTGATAGCTGTCAGAGATGAGAGCCAGGCCCAGCCTAAGCCCTTCCAGGGCTCTCTAACCTCTGTGGTTTCTCAGAGTGGGGGCAGTATCTCCAGGTGACTGGCACCCTCCCTCAACTTTCCCACCACTTCAGGGGTGGTATCCTGAGACTGGTATTCCAACCCAGGGTCTGTACCCACAGGCTGGACATGAGTCAGGGGTGAGTTCCTCCTCCCCTTACCCCTCTTCCAGGGGCTCTGAACCCTCCTTTTGCAAGCAGTACCAGCATTCAGACCTGTCAGGGTGCTTTTGGCAGGTGTCTTGCACAATTCTCCCACCAGTTCAGTGGTGGCACCCTATCAGCCCAGGTCCACGCGGCCCTCTTCCCCCACCAAAAAAAAATATTAGTGTGGGCCCCAGGAGATGGCATCCCCAGGTCTAAGATAAGCTGGGGGGAAGGGGGCTGCACGGCCTCCCTCCCCCCCAAAAACAAATTAGTCCAGGCTTCGGGAGATGGGGTCCCTGAGGTGGAGATCGACCTGGGGAAGGGAGCTGCGTAGCCCTACTCTCCCTAAAAATTAGGGCCCTCATTACAACCCTGGCGGTCAGTGAGAAAGAGGCAGTAATACAGCCAACAAGCCGGCGGTAAAAAAAAATGGGATCATGACCACGGCGGAAACCGCCAACATAGACAGCCACTTTAACACTTCGACCGCCAGGGTGGTAGCAACAAACACCGCGGCGGTCACCGCCAACAGACAGGCGGAAGACAATGTACCTCCCACAGTATTACAAGTAACCAATCTGCCAGCTTTTCCAGGGTGGTACCAATGACATCAAAAGCACGGCGGAAACAGTACACTGAAGGGGAACCACTCACCTTTCGAAACTCAACGAAGAACCAGGACGCCATGGAGCCTGAACTGCAGGTCCTCCCCATGCTGGTGTATCTGATAATACACCAGGAATTTGAAAGAAAGCGGCGGCGAAGACCACAGTGAGTACTGCACCTAGCACACAGGGGGAGGAAAAAGAGAGTGACACAGACACGCAATACACACCCCCACCATCACCCACAACACCATACACACTAACAGATGCAACAGCATTACAGATACACCCCGTAACCCCCTGGAAGAATGCAAGCACAAAAGGAATTGAGTCAAATCTGTGATATTTAGAAAATGCATATAAAGTGAACGATTGTAAACAAGTTAATACAAATATTTACAATATGTAGAGAGGGCTGTACACTGTCCATTGCAAATGTTGGTGGACCAGTGGCCCAAAAAATCTTGGGCAAAGCCCACACTTGACTCCTGCCTCAAAACGGAGAGAACACTGCAGGGGCATCAGGTCGAAAAAACACAGGCACCTCAGATGGATGGGGAAGGGGACACCTCAGCCGAAGGATGGTACTATACCACTGCTCCTGGAGGGGACAACATGCCCACTGCTTGGTCCTGGGGAGTGCAACGCCACAGTCTCTCAAGTCTCTCAAGTGGGTGGTTTGCACACTGCTTGGTCCTGGGGAGTGCAAAGCCACAGTCTCTCAAGTCTCTCAAGTGGGTGGTTTGTCCACTGCTTGGTCCTGGGGAGTTCAAAGCCACAATCTCTCAAGTGGGTGACATGTTTCACTAGTTCTGGAGGGGGCCTTGTGCCCAGTCTGCTTCATCCTGCCAAGCATAGGGGGAGTGGATGCCTTTCTCCACTGGTTCTGGAGGGGGCCTTGTGCCCAGTCTGCTTCAACCTGCCAAGGATACGGGGAGTGGATGCATCTCTTCACTGGTTCTGGAGGGGGCTGTGTACCCAGTGATGCTGCACCTGGGGTATGGCAGTTCACATTCCCTCACCTGGGTATCTGAGGCATGAGATGTGCAGGGAATAGGCAGCATGATACCCCATGGAGGCAGAGCTGGACTCCATCCTGCGGCAACTTAGGCTGCAAACTGCTGGTAGTGCCAGTGCTGGTGGTGGTGCCTCATGTGGTGGGTTGGTGGGTGCAGGGTGCAGGACATCTCCTGCAGCCTCGGATTGCTGCCCACTGAGGATGCTGCTGATGTCCGATGTAGTGGCACCAGCTGGGCATGTGGTGGTGCATATGCCGGTGCAGGTGGCGGTGCCTGCAGCGGTGTCTGTGGCAAAGATGCTGCCGTTGCTGCTCATGGTGCAGGTGATGGTAGTAGTGGAGGGAGACACCAGGCCGTCTCCAGCAGCCTCGGACAGCTGCCCACTGGGGATGATGCTGGTGACTGTTGCTGTGGCAGCGGCGGTGCATGGGGCGGTGCATATGGCAGTGCAAATGGTGGTGCAGGTGGCAGTGGTTGTGGCGGTGCTTACCGTGGTACAGGTTGCTGGCCTTTCAGGACAAATGGTGGTCACCAGTCCCTCACCTGGAGGCTCCGAGCCCTAAAATGCCTTGCCTTTGCTTTTTTTTCCCTTCCCCACCTTCGTAGACACTGCTGGGACCTTGGCACTGTCCTCTTGTTCTTTGGATGAAGCCTTGCTGGGTGGCTCGTGCGTCTTGTCCGTGCTGCATTCTGGCCTCTTCTGAACCTTGGCAGTTGGCGGAATTGGTTGGTCTCTCGCATTGGTAGGTGGCACACTGCCTGCCCTGACGGGTGCCCCCTTCGATCTTCTCAGACTTGCAGGGACCATAGCGGACGCCGAGTTGGTGGCTGAGGTGCTGGCCTGGGATCTAGACATCCTGGCCCTAGGGGTAGGATGGGGGGAGGCATGGGGAAGAGGTCAATGTTAGCCAGGAAACATTTTGTAGACACACTGGGACAGGAAGATGGAAGAGGTGTGGGAGTGGAGGAAGAGGTAGTGGTTGTAGGAGGTGTACGTCTGCTGAGTTTGGGTGAAAGTGCATGGGCTGGAGGCTGTTTGAGGTAGATGGCTGTTGAGTGTGTGTGTGTCTGCGTTTGTGTACTTTGGGAGGAGGGCTCACAGACACACTTGGAGAGGACACAGGGGACATGTGCATGGTTGTGGGGGTGGTGATTGCTCGTGAGGGGTGTGTTGTGATGGGTGTGCTGTGATGGAGGTAGTGGTTGAAGATGTAGTGCATGCATGTGTGAGTGCAGACGCTACTGGGAGGGAAGTGGACAAAGAGGAGGAGGTGGACACAGTGGAGGAAGTGGATGTTGTTATGTGTGCATGGGTATGGTGCTTGTGTGAGTGCCTGTGTGATGATGTGTGGTGCATATGTTTTCCCGAGCCACTTCTGTGTGTTGATGTGTGTTCATGCTGGTTTGAAGATGTGGTTGGGATAGGGTGAGGTAGAGGGGATTGGGTTGGGGTAGTTGAAGTTGGAGGGGGAGGCTGGACACAGGGACAATGGCTGCCATCTTTGCTGAGGCCAGAGCCTGAAATGCTCTCTGTTGGGCCACGACGCCAGAATGAATGCCCTCCAGGTGTGCATTTGTTTGTCGCAAATGCCTCTCGACACCCTGGATGGCATTCAGAATGGTTGCCTGCCCAACAGTGAGGAATCTCAGGAGTTCAATAGCCTCCTCACTGAGGGCAGCATGGCTGACTGGGGCAGGGCCTGAGGTGCCTTTGGGTGAAGGAGATGCCCACCCTCCTGGATGAGCGGGCACAGGAAACATGCTGAGGGGCTGCTCGGAGGGCGGTGCTGGTAGGTGGGGGGTGGCAGCTGTAGCTGTTGTTGGGGTGGGCACAGAGGTGTCTGCCACTGCCAGGGAGCTTCCATCGGAGGAGGAGGAATCGCTGTCATTGGTATCCTCTCCTGTCCGCTTCGTGGAGCTCCCCTCGCCCTCCGTTCCCCTGGTGCCTTCACGCTCAGTGGTTTCGCCCTCATGGGTCATGTGGGATGCAGCTCCCGCCATCGCCGGTGCCTCTGCTTCTCTGCCAGATGTGGAACATCAGAGGGGTCATGGTGCGACGGGCACCCCTTCCACGTTTGGAGGCCAGCCCCAGCTGGGCCTCCGCCGTCTTCCTAGTCCAGCTGCGCAGGTCCTCCCATCTCTTGCGGCAGTGAGTGCTCCGCCTGTGATAGACCCCCAGACTCCGCACCTCCTTGGAGATGGCACGCCAAATACCCTTTTTCTGGTTTGTGCTGACCTAGAGGGAAAAGACAGTGGAAAATGTAATTACTCACCCGACTGGACCGTCATACTCATTGCCCACCAGTTCCCACCCATGCCCTGATGCACATACACTGACCACCTCTCATGCAGCATTCAGGCCAGGACGCCTTAGCAACCCCAACATGTAGCTTACATCCACATCACTCGAAACAGGCATTACCTACACATCATGCTCACAGTGTACTCACCTGTTTGTCTGGAGGACAGTAGAGTACCGTGTACTGGGGGAGGACCCCATCCACCAATTTCTCCAACTCCTCTGCAGTGAAGGCAGGGGCCCTTTCCCCAGACACTCTAGCCATTGTCGCTTCCAGACTCAGATCACAGCAGTACTTGCAGTGTAGGTCCTCTCCTGTTGATGGTCAGGTAGCAAGTCACCACCGGCGTACATCGCCATTGGCTCCTGGGACCCATAGGGCCCAATGATAACCAATTCGGAGTTGCGCAGCGGTCAGCGCAGTTACCTCATTTCCCCTTGTCCCTCCTCATAGGTCAGGCAGGCGCCATTTCAGGGAGCACATGGCATGGCACCTAGCTGGTCACAGCACATATTGGCACATCTACTGACTCTTGAATTCACACACCGCTTCTGTGACATTAATTTAAAAACTGTTGTGCCATCTATGTGGAAAATTACCTTCTGCTCACCGTTCTCCTCCATAGGCTACAACCGCTGAGGCAGATGATGAGATCGAGGCATCCTCCGGTGTAGACACCCCTAGTGGACCGGTCGACAATGGAGGACAGACACATTATCATCACATACAGACTTGATCGTGCCACAAATCCAAGAACTGTGTACCCGATTGGAGCCAGACCTGATGTCAGCTATCCTCCAGCCCACAGGAATCCTCCCTCTATTGTAGGTCCTGTCAGTGTTCCATTTCCTGGCAAGTGGTTTCTTTCAAACAATAGTGGCCATGGAATCAGGGATGTCTCAGCCAATGTTCTTCAACGTGTTGACCAGAGTGTTGTCTGCCCTGCTGAAACACATGCACAGCTACATCGTCTTCCCCCAGGTGGAGGATTTTGCCACAGTGTAAGCTGACTTCTATGCCCTGGGACATATCCCCAACATCATTGGTGCCATTGATTGTACACATGTGGCATTTGTCCCCACCCCGCAGAAATGAACAGGTCTACAGGAATAGAAAAAGCTATCATTCGATGAATGTGCAAACGGTGTGTTTGGCAGACCAGTACATCTCCCATGTGAATGCCAAATATCCTGGCTCAGTGCAAGACACCAATGTCTTGATGAACAACAGCATCCCTTATGTGATGGGGCACCTCCGGTGTGGCTATTATGTGAGGCCAAGGTCCCCACACAGTGTAATTTGGGGTCTGAGTATGGAGTTGTCCCTAAGGGTTAGTGTGTATCTAACAGTTGTCCCTCGATATTTACAGGTGACTCTGGTTACCCCAACCTCTCATGGCTACTGACCCCAGTGAGGAATCTCAGGACGAGGGCATAGGAACGTTACAATGAGGCACATGGGCGAATAAGGAGGATTATCGAGAGGACCTTCGGCCTCCTGAAGGCCAGGTTCCGGTGCCTCCATCTGACAGGTGTATCCCTGTACTACTCACCCAAGAAGGTGTGCCAGATCATCGAGGCATGCTGTATGTGGCACAACCTGGCCTTGAGACGCCAGGTGCCTTTTCTGCTCGAGTATGATCCTTGTGATGGTCTTGTGGCAGCGGTGGAGCCTGTGGACAGTGAGGAAGAGAAGGCAGATGAAGAAGATGTGGACAACAGAACAAACATTATACAGCAGTACTTCCAGTGACACACAGGTAAGAGACTGTAACTCAACTTCGCATTTCAGAATACTTTTGGACATTGTACATGGTAGCCTCTTACCCTGTGTCTATGGACACTGACTGTTCCCTTAAGATTCAATTTTTTCAGATCTGTGTACCCCATTCTGGCTCCTGCTATATGCACTGCTGCCCACCAACTGTCATCCTGTGGTATAATTCAATGAACATAGACGTTGCAATGCTTTGAGAGTGTTGTAAGAATACATCTTTCCAATCATTACACTGACTCCAGTATGGTTTATATTTCAAGGGTGTTTATTTTTTGTGCTAAATAGTATGGGGGTAAGTGCAAGAGGCTGAGGTGATGGTGGAGGAAGGTCCAGGGTAGAGTCAAGTCTCTTAGTATCACAGGTGCATTGTCCAAAGGGGCATAGGAAGTGAAGCAATAGCAGTTCAAGGTGGACAGGGTGACAAAATGGGGCAGAAGAGTGACAATCAGGAGAGTCCTATTTCCTGGCAGGGGGTTTGGCAATGTTCTCTGTCTTCTGCCTGGATCACAGGGACCGTTTGCGGGGTGGTTCTTCTTCTTCAGGGGGTGGGGTGCTGTGGCCTGTTGTTCCAGTGGCAGGGCCTCCTGTCCACTAGCGCCGGCGGAGGTGGAGGGCTGTTCCTTGGTTTGGCTAGTGTCAGGGGCCCTTTGTTGCACCACTGCCTCCCTCATGGTCTTGCCCATGTCAGCCAGCAACCCTGCTACGGTGACCAGGATGGTGTAGATTTTTGTGAGGTCCTCCCTGATCCCCAGGTACTGTCCCTCCTGCAGCCGCTGGGTCTCCTGTAACTTGGCCAGTACCGTGCCCATGGTCTCCTGGAAATTGTGGTATGCTCCCATGATGTTTGCGAGTGCCTCGTGGAGGGTCGGTTCCCTGGGCCTGTCCTCCCCCTGTCATACAGCAGTCAGGCTGGTGTCAGTGGCCCAGTGGTATGCCACTGTCTCCCTCATGGTGTTGGCCATGTCTGCCAGCACCCCTGCAATAGTGACCAGGGTGGTGTTGATGGACTTCAAGTCAAGTCAAGTCAAGCCTGATCCCCAGGTACTGTTCCTGCTGCAGCCTCTTTGTGTTCTGAAACTTGGCCAGTACCGTGTCCATGGTCTCCTGGGAATGGTGGTATGCTCCCATGATGTTGGAGAGTGCCTTGTGGAGAGTGGGTTCCCTGGGCCTGTCCTCCCCGTCACACAGCAGTCCTCCCAGATTCCCTGTTGTCCTGTGCCTCTGTCCCCTGAACTGTGTGCACAATGCCACTGACCCAATGTCCCTGATCGTCCTATGTTTGTGGGGTTGCCTGGGGTCCCTGTAGTGGTGAACACACTGCTGATTGACGTGTCCAGGGAACAGAGGTATGGGTCTGCTGGGTGGGTGCTGTGCTGGTATTTCTTGAGGGGGGGGCTCTATGGTGGGTTGGGACTGTGGTAGGGTAACCAACTGTCCAGAGGTCCCTTATGGGCCAGGTTGGTCATCGTGATCCAGGCTTGCAGAGCTGCTGTCATCACTGTGGACCTCTCTCTTCTGGGGGAGGCTGGATGTTGGTGGCACCTCCTCTCCAGTGACGTTGGGTAGGGCGTCCTGTTGGGATGCAAATGCATTATTATTGTATCTGTGGTTGGATTAATGTATAGTAATTAAAATTACTAAACGTAAAAACAAAACTGAAATTCACTGAAAAAAAACAAAGGTTATAGGGACGTTATCGTTAGGAAACTGAATTAAAAAGAAATAGAAATTCATTTAAAGAACCAATGGTTACAGGGACGTTATAGTTAGGCTCATATTTTAAACGTTTCAAACCATAGAAATTCACCAGTTAGAGTTCTCTCAAGTAACTATAACTTGTGCCCTAAGTTAGCTATAACTCGCGCCCTAGCCATGAACTGCTAATTACCCCACAAAGTACAGCGCTCATGACATCTTTCATAACATCATTGTATCACTGTAACATCTGCAGTAAAAATTATTGATCAGATAAATGTGCATGGCAGGGGCACGATGTGCAGTTACCTAGTTAAGGGGCACATTTATACTCTGTCTGCGCCGAATGTGCGTCAAAAACTTTGACGCACATTCAGCCTAAACCTTGCCCCATATTTAAACTTTGATGCCCGAGCCCGCGGACGTCAAAATTCCGCCCTGTGCGTAATTTTTGGGATGCGGCAACCCACCTTGCTATGATCATATGCAAGGTAGGCGTTCCCCTCCAAAAAATGACTGAAACGCCTGCGCATCGTATTTATGCTTCTGAGCAAAAATGCCGCACAGCTGGGAGGCGAAGCTGGAAAATGACGCACAGCCCGATTTGCGTCAATAATTAACGCCTGGGTCAGGGCAGGCGTTAAAATGGGGCAAACACACCTGTATTTAATCAGAACACACAGAAGCAACAGCAGAGCAGCAAAAGGGAGACATGGAGGTGCTTCTCATCCAGCATGCACGCAGACGTAGAGCCCAGCAGCAACAACAGCAGCTACCACAACACCAGCAGGGACCCCAAAGGCAGCGCAGAAGGAAGGAGAGGATATTCCGCACCAGAACAACCCTTCATGGCCTCAAAGAACATGACATCATCCAGAGGTACAGGTTGAACTGGCAGGCCATTCAGCAGCTGCTGCGAAACATAGAGCCACAGTTGGCACCCACCTTGCTGACACCACGCACCATCCCAACATAAACCAAGCTGCTAGCTGTAATTCACATGCTGGCAAGTGGCTCTTTTCAAACAACTGGTGCCATGGTTGCCGGAATATCACAGCCATCATTTTCTGCCTTTTTGCCCAAAGTACTAGATGCCATCATTGGACTCACACCCTGCCACATCCACTTCCCAAACACACTGCAGAAGCAGCAAGAGACAAAACAGGGGTATTACCTCATTTGTGGCTTCCCACACGTCCTTGGTGCCACTGATTGCACACAAGTACGCCTTGTGCCACCTGCTGCAACTGGACACCTCTACCGCAACAGGAAGCACACACAATCCATCAGTGTGCAGGCCATTGTTGATCACCAAGGATTGATCCCCAACATCGTGGCAAAATATCCTGGGAGTGTCCATGACTCATTCATCTTCCGTCACTGTACCAACAATCAGCACTTCCAGGATGGACGGTATGGAAATGGACTACTTGTTGGTAAGTACAGAAACCTACTTATCTACACACTGCACAGCAACCCTTTAGGACACACAACGCATACACCACCACAGCAACATGTCGACAGGAACTCACTGAGGTCGTGACATCGCTCGCCATGTTTCATAGGTCTGCATTGTACCTGTCACACATCTGAAATTGTTGTACAGTCTAATCTTAAGACATCAATGATCACAACGTTTGGAGTGGTTTGCCTAATTGTCACCTTGCAAAATGTAAGCGTCTCACTGATGTTTAAATTAATCCATTGCATAAGTCTAAAGGTATGGGATGTCCAGGGTACATTGATGTGAACGTGTTAACAACACTGTCAAAATTAATCTGTGTATGGAACTATCATCTCACCCCCAGTGAAGACACAGGGACACCTGTATTACAAGTCACAAAGCTAGGGAGTGCACACTGTACTGCAAATCCCAAACCACGCTGCTGACAACCGGTCAGCAGCCAAACACTCGTTCAGCCAAGGAAACAACACAATGCAGATGTCACATCCTACAAGCCTAAGAAGGAACACTATAATACAAAAGAGTCACAGACAACACAAGACTACTGCCATGCAAAGTGATTTCAATGGGGCAAGCTACATCAACATGATCCCATTCATTTTCTTTTTCAGCTGATCAGGGGTATGGGATACAGCCATGGATAATGACACAATTTGGCAACCCAAGCACTGCAGCAGAGCATGCCTACAATGACGCACATAGGAGGACACGTAGCATAGTCGAGAGGACCTTCAGCATCCTCAAGTCGAGATTCAGGTGCCTCAACATCACTGGTGGTAGCCTCCTATATTCCCCTGAAATGGTCTGTAAGATCATTCTAACATGTGCCATCCTGCACAACATTTGCATAAGAAGGAACATTCACCTCTTGGAACCAGAGCCACACATGCCTGAAGAGGAGGAAGAGGAGGATAGTGGCCCGCAACATGAGGGGAAACAACAAAACACAGCTGTTGGAGTGCGTAGGTGCCAAAATATCGTGAACAATTTCTTTTAAAACTAATCATCATCACCACTGTATTAACTAATGTAAATAAACACCTATAATAATCACCATATCATGGTCTGGCTAATCATTTGTGCTCACCTTTATCTCTAACTATCAGAATAAGTGTAGCCTCATGGAGCATTGCTGATATACCGATCAGGACACAGAAAATCCCAGAGTAATTGTGATGCGTATCATACAACAGTCACATACACACACACTTTAAATGACATATATCCTGTACATTTCACCTTTGAATGGCAATAGCAGAGGACCACACCAATTTCACACACACATGTTGGCAACATAGTTCATCGCAGCATATGGCACACAACTAAGACACCATCACTCAATAAGGGGAAAACAAGCCTCATACATGAGGCAGTGGAAGTGCTATTGCATTGGTAACAGGAATGTATGACCAGACCCTTGACAGCAGTAAGTCCAACTGCACCGATCTTTGCAAGGACTATCTGTGACTAGAGTTCCATATAAGCAGAACATAGACAGCACAAGTGCCACACCTATGACAAGCATTGCACACATGATATTCCATGTACATGTCAGCCCATTTCCTAACTCCTGACACACCCATGCTCCTGGTCACAACTCACCTGTCTGAAGAGGTCCCTGGAATGGTAATATGTGTACCCCAATATTCCCTCCTCTACACACACAGACAAACAATACTAATCCTGTGTGCTAAACCATTTCCTATGTTATGCCATTGTCATAGTACATCTGACTGCATGGATGTCAGGTCAATTAATACACTGGCTTGTAGTTTCTAAGCCCTGTTATTACCTGTAGATTGCTTCCCGTGTGAAAGGTACTGTTGGCCATTTGAATTCAAATCTCACATACAGGACTTGTGAGAAACTGATGCAGCAGACACCTGTGATCATCTCCATGCACACCACCCATTTGAACATGCACTGCCCCTGCTGATGCCTGGAACAGCCTAGAAGTTTCCTTTTTGTCAAATACACCGTTATGCATTGCTACTAATTAACCCGTGTAACACAGCCTTTGGGTTTATGTAGTATCACTTTCAAAAACACAGGACATACACAGTTTTAGTGCATTTTAATTCCCCATGTGACTTACCCTGCATGTGCGTTGTTTCCTGGTAGTCTGCGCTGTCCTGTCCTTGAATCCCTGTGACGATCTCCTCAGGGATGACAGCTGCGACCATCTCCTCCATGTGGTCCAGGGCCTCCTGGTGTGCTGGACTCCCACCTCCAGTCTGCAGTGCTGCCTTCCTGTTCCTGGCCATCTTTTTCTTGGCCCTGCGCTTGCAGTCATGCCAGCGTTTCTTGCACTCAATGACTGTTCTGCGTACTTCTGCCACACTGTTGATCTTGTCAACAATTTGTTGCCATATTGCCTCTCTCCTACTGATTGGTAACTTTGAGGTGACAAACAGTTGGGGCTGGTGTTCCGTCACCTCTTTAACCAGAATTTCCTGTTCCTCTGCACTGAAGCAACACTTTCTTTTCTTCTTAAAACTGTCCTGGGTCTTGTGTGGGTCCTCCTGACTGATTTCTGCTCTGTTGTCATCTCCCTGGGGTCTGTACAGGCATCTAGGATCTTTTTTGGCTCTCCTCTGCTGAAATGGCTATGTTTGCGGGGAATTTTGATGCTATTGCATCAAAAAACGCTGCTAATCCGGTGTGCGGTGTCATAAATCGACCCACAGTCATTTTCGCCGCGTTAACACTGTTTTGCTTTGCGACATGGCGCTGCGGTGTGCGTAAAAAAAAAATGACTTACACCTGTGGTTTGCGCTGCAGTGTGTCAAAGTATAAATTTGACATCAGCACGGCACACAGAAATGGTGTTAGCCGGTGGTAATATTTTTGACGCAAATCTGCGCCAGCAGTTTTGGATCAAAAAGTATAAATGTGGGCCTTAATGTTTTGTTTTCTTTAAATCGTTTTAACACATTTTTGTCTACCTATGGGTGTGTGTGTGTGTGACACCTGTGCTAACTAGAGAAAGCAGCAGGATTTGCCAACCGCAACTTCCCTGAGGAGTTAGTGTGCCATGAGTCAGGCTGCCACAAATCACCTTTACTTTTCAGGTTTTCCTGAGGAGGTGCTAGCTAGCCGAAAGGGTTAGGCCAACAGCTACCAGACGGTGTGGGATCAGCTCAGTCCCCTACACACAGTGGTGCTGCCAATCGAAACCAGCAGTCTTAGTTCCATGGTAAAAGTCCTACTACAATATTTTCCTAGTACAGACATGGTTTTATATGTACTCAAAATAAATCAAAAATTATATTTTGTTAATTGCCTGCAGTACATTATAAACCTAATTTAGAACTGCTTTTGAACCATGCTGTATGGTGGAGCAAATTCTATCAGAAAATTGTTCTCTGGATTTAGCACTTCCTTCAAGGTTTAGAGGGCCTTCTACTACCACCCAAATCCAAATTAGGCCAGCTTGCCCAGATATGAAAGTTGAAAAATGCACGTTGATGCTCCTGTTTGAAAAACTGACCAACTATCTATTATACTTCATTGTCAATTTATACTGATACTTTACCACTAAAAATTGTCTGCTCTTGGAGTTCCACTTTCCTTGTACACATCTACTCTTGATTCCACCTGGAGAAACAAGATGTCCTCCCTTCGTTGTGTTACTTAACCAAGGTGGAACATTAGTGTAGTAAAGATAAAACTCTAAACATTACACTGTGAAAGAAATTCCATGATAGATATGCTCTTTTTTGAATAAACATGACACACAGAAGAAAAAAGAAGTTCCAGTTGAAGATCATGACCTCAGCCATTCTCAGGACGCACGTCCAGTCTAGTGATAATTTGAAAGGAGAATGAGCACCTTCTTAAGTTTTACCTACAGGACTAGGATTGTTCCAGACTGCTTCCTTGTGTCAGTAGGAGGCTAGGTATGGGAGAAATTTATTTTTGCGGAAATGACACAAAAAGACCAAAAAGACCGATGTGAAATACTGGTAATGCATAATATGCTATTTTTTTAGCGTGAAATGCATTCTCACTTCCATTTTGGACACAAGACACATTTGGGCTAAAAATGGCACTAAATCGCATGTGATGCGAACAACGGCCACTCAAATTCTGTACATTTGCTTTTTCATGGACACCCGTGATATTATTTATATTCAAACAAAACCTTAATTATATGATATGGCATAATCTTGGCATTTCCCATAACAGATGTAAAGTGAAATTCTGGAAATTAGGCTGTGTAAACAAAATTTAGTTTGGGCCTAGACAAGTCTCCGTTAGCTACATCCATAGAGGGCCTAGTTTTTTCCAGGCATGCTGCCCTAGCGGTTTAAAGCATGCAGCCTCCAGATGCCTTAAGGGATTGACAGCATCTTTTTTTAGGGTCGAGCCTGCGTCGCATGCGTTTCCCTAAGAGACGCTTTAGGAATTAAAAAGGGCTCAGAGCCCTGTCCACGTCACGTCAGTGTCTTTCACTGGCTCGTGGGCTTGCCTGTTAGAATCTGCTTGATTTCATTAGTGGAAGGCATGCATACCTCATGCCTTTTCCGGTGGATAGCCCTCCTCTAGAGCATCGACCATGTACAGAAAACATGCAAGGCTCTCTGTTTTCCGTCCGGCTCGTGGACTACTTTTTCTCTATTTTCCCAGAGTGATCTCGCTTGGCTGAAGTCGCGCGCTTTCATAATATCGACCCTGTTACACAGTTAATTGCACTTTTTCCGGTTAGGTACATAAATGCACTTTTACAGATAGGTTTCATTAGGAGTGAAAAGTCGGGTTAGGAGTTTACAACGCTATCAGCTCTAATACGAGCAAACGCGAGACCCGTTGCATTGCAAATGCTTGTTTACATTTCCCACTAAAATATTCAAACGAGACCCACTCCTTTTCTACCCTCTCTCTATCCTCTTGCATCTATAAATTCTGTCTCACTCGTCTCTCCCTTTATGGTCTCTTTCTTTTTCTGTCTCTCTGTCTCTATTTCTCTGCTCTCTCCCTTTCTCTACGAGTCTGCTGGCCCTGCCTTCGGGGCATCAGGGGAGTGGTGATTCTACCTTGATTGGTGAACTTCAATCCAATGTTAAAAATGTTTTTTGTGCGATTAACCGACAGATGTACTGCAAACAACATTTTATGACGTTTTGGGTAGGGTGGTGCGAAGTTGTCAGTTTTTCTCTCAAAAAGATGCAGAAGTTTAGTTTTTAGTTTTCCAATGAAAATGTAGATTTTGGAATTTTGTACACTAGTTTAATTTGTTTTAAATCACTCATGAGGAAAAATAAAGCTCAGTCAAGTATAAAATACTCTCGAGTTACTGACACAACGCGATTTCTGATTACTGGCTAGAAAAAAATCAGCAAGTATGCACTGACATACGAATTGCTTACATGTTACCAATGCCAACTAACACTCAGTAGAGAGAACTAATAAAATACATAGGTTCAAGTATTGCGGGAACCTTAGCAAACTATAGATAGGTCAATATTTGGAAACTCCACGAAAAAGCACACGTCTAAAAAAAAAAACACCCTTAGTGTTTCTGGACATTTGTCTTCTACCAATCCGCAAGTAATTACTTTCCACATTTGCAGCACTTTTCATTATCCAGTGTGTATCAAATCACCATCCAAACTGCATCCCAGGCATTGAGCTCTGCTTTTATGTTCCGGGTGGAACAGCTTCCAACAGCAGGAGTCCAGTGTCGTCAAAAGTACATTTATTAATAGTACTGCTTTGTGTAGCAATGTTGTTAATCATCAGTCAAATGTGTTAATACCGCGGCCAGGAGCTCATCACTTCCCAATGCAATCTATGCTTTAGAATGAACTGTACACACTGAGGGGCATATTTATACTTTGTTTACGCTGAATTAGTGTCATTTTGTTTTGCGCAAATTCAGGGCAAACTTAACTCCATATTTATGCTTTGACTCTAGATGAGTCGCACTTCAAAATATTGGAGTTATTGTCATTTTTTGGATGTGTGAAACCATCTTGCGTCAATGAGATGCAAGGTGGGTGTTCCCGTCCAAAAGATGACTCAAAGTCCATAGCTCCTTATTTCTCCTCCCATGCAACATTGGTGCACGGGGAGGCAGGCCTAAGTAATGGCAGGCGTTGGGGATCCTGTGGCCCCATTTCTATGGTCAAACATCATGGAAAGAGTCCACAGGTGCCCACCCCAAGCCCCAGGAACTCCCCCACCCACACCAGAGGGACACCAGAGGATGGGGGGACCTCATCCCAGGTAAGTAGAGGTAAGTATTTTATATTTCTTTTTTAAGTGCCATTGGGGGCCCAGAAATGGGTCCCCCTACATGGCACCGGGTGCAATGGCCAAGCCCAGGGGACCCTTGTACCCTGTGCAGGCCACTGGGGTGGTGGGCATGACTCTTGTCTTTTATAAGACAGAAGTCATGTGGTATGGATAGTTTTCCGTGATGGAATGACACTTGGCTGGTTAAATGCATTTTTTTGCCTCTAACCAGCCTAGCATCATTTTTTGGTGCAAAACCCGCTTTCCCCCATACCACCACCCCCACCCGGCTAATTTAATTTTCCCAGACACTAGACCACCCTTTGCACCGGCTTGAGGGATTCCATAAATTTGGCTCCCGGCTACCTCTCTGGAATGACACAAGATGGTGCTCTACTTTTTGACGCAAAACTGTATTTACACAGTTTTGCGTCAAAAAATATAAATATGAGTCAGGCAGCCACAAATCACCTTTACTTTTCAGGTTTTGCTGAGGAGCTGCTAGCTAGCCGAAAGGGTTAGGCCAACAGCTACCAGAAGGTGTGGGATCAGCTCAGTCACCTACACACAGTGGTGCTGCTATCCGAAACCAGCAGTCTTAGTTCCATGGTAAAAGTCCTACGACAATATTTTCCTAGTACACATGCTTTTATATGTACCCAAAATCAATACAAAATTATATTTTGCAGTAGATTAACAACCTAGGGCCATATTTACACTTTTTGACGCAAAACTGTGCCAATGCAGTTTTGCGTAAATTTTTTTAACTCCGACTAACGCCATTTCTTTGCGCTACCCGGGCGTCAAATTTATACTTTGACACTCCGTGGTGCAAACCACGGGTTACAGTCATTGCGCCACATCATAAAGAAAACCAACGTTAACGCAGCGAAAAAGATTTTAACCCGATTTACAACGTCGCAAACCAGATACGCGCTTTTTTTTGCTGCAATAGCATCAAAAAGCGGCGCAAACACAGCAAAATGTGCAAAGAAGCCCCAAAATCGATTCCAGAAGCCATGAGAGACCGCAGGAAGACTACAACCGACCAGGAACCAGCCAGGAGAAACCAGACAAGGAGACCCAGGAGAGGGAGAAGAAGAAAGTGTTGGTTCAGTGCAAAGGAACATGAAATACTGGTGAAAGAGGTGACGGAACACCAGCACCAACTTTTTGTCACCTCAAAATTGCCAATTGGGAGGAGAGAGGCAATTTGGCAACAAATTTTCAATAAGATCAACAGTGTGGCAGAGGCATGGAGAACAGTCACTGAGTGCAAGAAACGCTGGCATGACTGCAAGCGCAGGACCAAGGAAAAGAAGGCAAGGAACAGGAAGGCAGCACTGCAGACTCGAGGTGGGAGTCCAGCACCTCAGGAGGACCTTTGACCACATGGAGGAGATGTTGGCAGCCGTCATCCCTGGGGAGATCGTCACAGGGATTCAAGGACCAGACAGCGCAGACTACCAGGAAACAACACAGATGCTGGGTAAGTTGCAAGGGGGACAAAAAATGCCTAAATGTTAACTGTAAACGGGGGGGGGGGGCATACCTACTACACAATGCATGTCAACCATGATAATCAGGTAGTGGAAAGGATATAGGGGCACGGCACTGGTGCATGGGCTGGGCAGGGGAAACAGCACAACACTACACCAATAACCTTTGCATGGGGGCACTCTGCCATGCCAAGGATGTTGGAAAGGCAAAGCCAGTCCAGGAGGGTAGGGTACACCGTAAAACTGGCCTGCTGTCACACGACAGCTGGTATTGTTGCTACATGAACTAGGGCTCAGTTTCCGGTATCAGGCCGTATCCGAAAGTGGTATTTACCATTGACAACAGTTGCCACTACCACCTGTGCTGTGTGTGCAGGTCAAGTAGCCAATGGCAGTTATGTGACCATGGATCAAACACACCCAAAATAGAGGGTCCAGGATGACGACGTTATCAATCCCCTGTAATTACTGACAATGTGCAAATCCTGTCAAATGCTCATGTCTATAGACGCTATAAACATCAGGTATTGTTAGTAACATTATGAGGTACACAGCAGTAATGTCATACCCATGCTGCACATTTCAGGGTCTACCCTGTGCCTGTGTTACAATAGTTGCAATGCCACCATGTAACATCTCAAGTGTCATAGTGCTAAGACAACAGCATTGAGGGGGAGAACATATGTGCTAGCTAGTGAAACACACCCTCACAGTCATAAGAGGAAATGGAACACTGCTAGGACCATCAGTGCAATACAATGTAGCACACATTGACCCAACATCAGCAGTAAACACTACCAATGCTGACACCTTTATTGTACCATCCCAGTGCTATACAAAGTATATGCTAGGTCTCAGCAACATATAGGTGGATGTCAAATATCTGAGACTGGGTCAGTTCCAGATAGTCAAGTATATTGCATGTGCCATCAGAACACCCACAGCCAGTGCAAGGCCACACCATGATAATGGAAGTAGACGGAGGGTTGAGTAGTACAAGAAGGTGGCAACATACAATTTGGACAGAACCTACACCTAGAGGATGTGACGCAGACAATTCACCAAACTGCCCACACTACATGTGACATGCAGGTGGGGCAAAGGCCTGGGAGACTGCTAATCTTAATGACAGGAACAATGAACCAGAACCAAGATCACAATGTGTAACTAATAGGAAGTCAGGAACGTCACATTACAAATGCCACAACACAGACACACTAACTGTACAATATCTCCTTGCAGAGGACAATGGCTCTCCTGGGGAAATGCCTGTCCTGGACTTCCCTGATGACATTGATGACGAGCTGACAAACATTAGCCAGCAGACCCTCCAAGATGTCCTTGGAACCCTCCAGACCCCACCTTCAGTCGCAACGAGGAGTACAGATGTAGCAGCCATCACAGAGGACCCACCTACAACTCCAATAGTACAACCTGCCAGCTCCAACCCTGCTGAGGACTCTGTGGACACTGGTACCACCTTTGAGAGGACTGTAGTTGGAGTACATCGGACGCTGGCCAAGGAGGTGTGGGTAGGGATGCAAAATATGATAGCCAGCCTTGAGGGGATGCGTTCATGCATGATGCCATCTGCAGAACAGGCAGCAACAATGCAAGTGCTAACATCCATCCTGCAAGGACTACACAAAGTGTAAGGGAAGTCACCACTGCAGTAAGGGAGTTGCCACAACACCTGGCACCCCAAACCTTTCACTGCATGCACAAATGCAATCATGACTCCCTCAGGGCCGACCTGGCTGCCTACAACAGTGTTGTAGCTGCTATACTCAAGAACCAGCAGCTCCTCCTTGCTGCTGTAATACCCTTAATAGCCCCACAGTTGGCAGCTACCAGGATTTCTGACTCCACGTCTTCAAATACTGAAGTGTGTGTTGCCCCTTCAAACCCACCACCACCAAGGGCAGAGTAGAAGACACACACATCAGAAGATGAAGACGTGGAACAGATCACCTTCACCCATAGGAGTACCTGGTAGCACAAGTCCATGCCACATGGGCACTGATATCCTAGGTCCTGTGCTTGATAAACTGCCAGTCTTGCAACAGCTGCTCACATGCACTGTTCTCCAGCACACTGTTTACCTTGACACTATGCTCTGTGATTGTCTCTCACTACCTCATGGGCAATTCATGTTCCTCTGCAATGTATGACACTTCACCCCAGCATGTCCAATGACATGTCCCATTGCACTTGTGTGGCATCACAACAGAAGGTGTCACACTAATGGACTCACAATCCTGGACTATGTAATTATTGCACTACAGCACTTTAAAACAAATAGCACTTACACAACCACTTTTTCTCTGTGCAATGTGACACATCAATTGTGTAGGAGATTAGTGATGTATGTCACATGTCAATGGCCATAGAATGTCAATACAACTGCGTTTAAATATTGTGGGCTGATAGCTATGCACTGGGGTCTGGATTGTATCTTCATCTGCGCTTCCTGAGTCTTATTTCTGAAGTAAATTGAAAACTAAGGAGGTTATTATGAACACAGCAGAAACAACCACCGTGTTCATGATGACGGTCAAAACATTGACCGCCAGTGACCCCGGAACCCCACTGGCCACATTATGAACCTTTCTGAGAGCCAGAGGGCGGAAACATTTTTTCCGCCCGCCGACCCACAGAAAGGCTCGGCCGGGACATTGACTGAGACTCCATATGGAGCCGCCGTCAATGCCTCTGTGCGGCAGGTGCAGCTGCACCCGTCGTGCAGATCACTGCCTGAAAATCAGGCAGTGACCTGCGCAACGGGGCTCTGCACGGGGGCCCCTGCACTGCCCATGCAAAGTGCATGGGCAGTGCAGGGGTACCCCCTCCGCCAGCCTTTTCCTGGCAGGATATCCCGGCAGGAAAAGGCTGT
Source organism: Pleurodeles waltl (assembly GCF_031143425.1). Lineage (NCBI taxonomy): Eukaryota > Metazoa > Chordata > Amphibia > Caudata > Salamandridae > Pleurodeles > Pleurodeles waltl. Next base: position 363,908,880 of record NC_090447.1, read on the forward strand.
CGGGAAATGAAACATAATCCACAGGGTAGCACAGCTACCCTGGCAGATGGTGTTTCAACCCACCGCCAGGCTCCAGCCTGGCGGTGGGTGACGACTGCTGCTGGCGGCCATCACCATGTCCATAATATGGCGGTTCAGCCTGCCATGCCGGCTGGCAGCTTCAGCCATCACTGCCGGCATGCCAGGCCGAACCGCCATGTTCAAAATGAGGGCCTAAGAGCATAATGCTGAGTTGGACTGAAAAAGTCAGCTTCAAGGTATGTATAAGCTGAAAATCAATGTGTTCAAATTTCCCTTAAAGACAATCTTTATGTATGTGACATCTGACTATAAACTTTCATCTCACACACACACACACACACACCATACAGCAGGAATGGATGTGTACGGGTGTTATGACAATTATGTAACCTGGGAGTACAATGTAAGAAATGATAGGTGTGAGTTATGTATACAATACTACATAAGATTATAACATCATTCAGCTTTTCACGGATCACATGAACATCAGGCTGCAGGCAGACGCACCACAGTGGCCAAGATTCCAAATCAGGTCTCAAACGATGACAGATTTAAAACACACATCCCAAATTCACAACACATTCGGAACCATAGTAACCTTGAGTGGTGGGTGCAATGGATGGCAGATGCATTGAGAAGTAGCTGTGGTGTAGCTGCCAATGTGACTGCACATTAGGAATTGTGAATAACCATGTCAATAATGGGATTCGGATCCAGGATGGTACACAAATGCAAATACTAATTTGACTTTGTTCACCCATGCCAAGGCCCTGATCCCCAAGCATATGACACATACTGTAAAGGAATACCTAAATATTTATTTAACAGTAAAAAAGAATAATAGAACTAGGAGAAACACCTTAACTAACTTAACCTATACCTAACTACACATTACCCACAACTGGCCCTAACTACCCTAAGCTAAACGTATCTATCACATTTAACTAAACACTCTAAACATCAACCCCTCACCCCTCTTATATGACGGAACACATATAGGACAACATATACTAACTTAAATACATACTATCTTATCCTAAACAAATATAGATTTTTTTGGTATTTTTTATATATATATATATATATATATATATATATGTATATATATATATATATATATATTTAATACACATAAACCCCAACATCATCCCCACCCACACACCCACAAAAAAAAATACATGTAATAATATAACCCCCTCCACCCCCTAACCCACTTATACTAACTAAACTAAAAGCCTACTCTAACCTAACACTAAACCCTCTAAACCCACTAAATATAAGAACCAGGAAAGAGGAGGGAGGGGAGGGAATCATGGCTGAGGGTCCCAAAGCCACATATTTTCCCTTTGCAGGATCTTCTTTATACCCCACAGTCTCCTGCTATTGTGGGACACCTCCTGCTGCAGCCTGTCCATCCTGCGCAACATCCATTGCATGTCACGTCTCATTGCTTGGAATTCGGCATTGTCTATCACTGCAGCTGGGGTTGTCTGTGTGCCACTAGTGGACGGTAGTACTGGTGCCAGTACCGTGCTTTGAGGGGGAAGTGCAGGAGCTGCTGTCTGTGGGCCTGGAGCTGATGAGGTAGACGGACCTGCAACAGGGGCTGTCATCCTTTGTGAGACTGTGGTCTGAGCGGTTGTGCTGGTGGTGGTGGCTGTTGTGGGCAGGGATGGCCCCCCTTGGGCAAATGCCCTCTAGACCCCTGTGGCTCTCTCATGGTGATAACGCCGTGCCGTATTGCAGAACCCAAACTCCACATCTAGTATGTGGTAGTAACGCATCGCCCGCCTCTGGAATTCCCTGATCTCATGGGCATTCATGTTGGCAGCCATAAAAATAGAGAAATCCAAACATTAGTGACATTATTGTGTGATACATCTACAGATGATATTCTAACACTTCCTCAAAATTAGCTTAAACAGTCCAAATGCCAGTACACATCACAGAATGTCCCTGAGGAATGACATGCCAACACAGCCTACACATCTCCTATCTAACAGCACAGCTATGCTCAAAAAGGTGTGTACCTACTTAAATCATCTGTGTATTGTTGTACTGCCATTAGTCACATAACAAATGCTGCAAGTACTCCACATGTTTCAGGCCAACTAATGACTATCTTCTGGATGACAATCAAGGCCCACAAGATCTGTGATTTGTAAATGGAATTACCTGGACGGTATGCAGTTGCTAATCATGAGGGGGTATCCTAGGTTGGAACAAATGAATGTTGGAATTACATGTCTGTCTTCTACACTGGGATCCTCACACCTAGGTACACATATTTCATAAACCTACCCCTGTGCGTCCGGGGGTGATGGACATGCAACTCATTCTTTCAAACATAAAGGGCAGCCAGGAAGCTTTGGACAGCTGTCCATGGGTTTAGTCAGTCCACCACAGGTAAGGAGGGCTGCCAACTAGGATTGACTCAAACATTGGACAATCACATCCACATTTATGTTCCTAATTGCGGACAATTGTCAACATCATTTGATCTCACTAATACCTTTCCAAAAACAAGCACATGGGGGCAAACAGCCATCTGGGCTTGAGCTGCATGCACATCTATGACATTCAACTCAAGTGCCACATAAACGTAGCACAACATGTGGAGCTAGAGGTTGCTTGGTAGCCAAACATACAGTCCAACATGTTCATTAGTTAACAGGGAGGCTCAAGTCTGTGGGTAATACTTTGGCATCACTGGTCTGTGTGAATCAGGGTATGACTTGCTGACTAAATCATGAAAATGGCCACCTCCAATGTTTTCATTGGCATAAATGTAGCAACAAATATCACCCTGTTCACCTGCCCATGCCTATAGCGCAGCACTAGAATCCCAAAAATGACTCTCCGCCACTGATTGTTCAACTCAAACATGAAACAAAATGTCAAACTCCAGGTATGGTATGATGCAAGGTATGATGTGCCAGCACATCATACCTTGCAATGTGTCCAACACACAGGAGTCAATCACACAACAGCTGCAAACACAACACATAACTAACATATCAACACTTACTGGATATGTCTGGGTTCGCAAATTGAGCCACTTCTCCAATTGTGTAGGGGACTGGTCCACCTGTAAAACATGGAAGGGTGAAATGTGCTCAATGTCTGCTCACTGTTCAAAACTTGGAACAACAAATCACTGGGTGTGACATTTTATATGATAGAGCAGCACCTCAGGCATGAAGACACCCCATCAGACATACTACTGCAAACCTGTATTGACACTGTCACTCCGGTTAGTGATAGACACACATATTTGCACACATGCACTGGCCCTAACTATCATGTGGTGACAAACCTGATTACTCAATTTTGTGCAGAATTCTTTATAGAGGGTACTCAATGTCTTCATTTGTTGTTATGAGAGACATGCAAAGCCACATTGCTGGTGCACTGCAATACCAGTGACTCAGGTATTGTGGCTTGTGCATCAAGGGACAATAAGTTACTATGTGATGCTCATGAGGGTTGAGTTTAGTTCAGGTATTATTGTGCTTTCTATGGTCCATTATATGTGTGCCTGTGTTGTATGTAGGTTACATATGCCACATTGGCAGTGTCCCCAGAGCCGTATATGACCCCTATGACACCATGATGGCAGGGATCCTGTATGTTACTTGATGACAATGTTACGATAAACATGGATTGGTCATTTATCTAAATCAAAACAACAAAGAAATATATGCTGACAGTGTCTAATTTGATCATCCGTGACAGAATGCATGGGCACAGGTGTACTCATTGCACCTGAATTGTGTTACTCAGTGCCCTGTGTACCTGTATCAGGTATTGTAGATCACAGTTAGCCACATTCATTATCTTACATTTGCCAAGTTGGGTGATCAGTGCTTATACAACAAACTGACACTGTCCCCTAATTGAAACATGGTTTAGCAAATGTCCTACTTTGGCAAACTTGATGAGGTAGGTCTCAATTTGTATGCACCTTGGGAACGGCAGCAGTCACAGGAATGCTGGCCTGCTGATCTTAGCATACACCCATGTCTGTGATAGCTTTCATACTGAGAAGTTAACAATTGTACATATGCTGCACTAGATCAGCAGGGGTGTACCAAACGTAAACAAGCAAACTATATTGTCACCTTAAATGTATGGTGGAAGCAGTTAGGGGTCCCTTATCATGCAAATAAATTATTTGTGACCATGCATTCACAAAGTTCAGGGATCACATGATGACCCATTAACTTTAGAAAATTGCTTGGCTACAAAGTGAGACAGATGGCAAATGCATCAGCTCTGTACCAGCAATTGTGCCCAAGGCAAAATAAAACACACAGGAACAATGAACTTAGGGCCAGATCATTATTTTTTTTATGTGTAGCACTTGCTTCATTTATTTACGCCACAGCTATGGAAAGTAGCACAAAACGTTTAGATATTATCAAGTGTGCATTACTTTGGCATCCATAATAAATTTAAATGGTGTACAAACCAAGCCAAAATATCAGCCTGAGATATTACCAGAGGTTAGCAAGATCTTTGTACTTATGGCCATGAATACAATTCAGACATGTATTCAAAGTAATTGGGGAATACATTTGTTCCTTGTATTAGCATGTGAAATACATTTCATTCCTGGTACACTCACAGGCCATGAATAGTACTTTTGATTGTGCTGCATTACCATCCTCTACTGACATCAAAGCAGCACGAGTTTACAAGATTAAGTTGTCTGTTGTAAGTTTGTGCAACTTTTGCATCAACAAATGACAGTAATGTGTAGCAAATATTGGATACATCAGGGCCACTGTTTGTTCAACTTGCATTCCACTTGTTCACAAACATTGCATGCAGCACGTTACCAAATCTGCTACTGTCGCTACAGAACATTTTACTGTACACATTAGTCTGATTTGTACTCACCAACAGGGCCACCAATCACCACACCCAGGTGGTGCAGCAGGTCTTGCTCTTTGGCCACAAGATCAGCCCAGCGATGTTTGAGTTGGTGGTCTTTGCACTGGCTGTTGAACACTCTCTTAGGTGAAACAGCACTTTGGACCACCTGAGCCTCCTCGCCTCAGAGTGATACCCCTGTATCACCCTGCCACCAGCCTCTAACATTAGGGGGAGGAAGTGGCACACCAGCCAAAGGAAAGCCCCCAGCTCCTCCTCGCCCATTCTCCGTGTCCTTTCCAACATCACAAAATAATAGGGATAGGAAAGGGAAAAGAGAGAAATACAGGGAAAGGAGGTATGAAAAATGAACGTAAAGAACCCACAAACAGCCCAACAATACCCCAACTAACAATACCCACTACACACTCCCAACAGTACAAAGACCAATTTAAACACGAAAAAAGACAAAAACACACTTACACTAATTTACTGAGACACTTACAAAAACAACAGCTGGCAATTGAAATGGCACACAGGAAACAAAAGCACAATTTGGACAGACACATCTCTCGACACAGCCACACAGTCTAGAAGAATCACAGACTGCAAAGTGAAAGTGAAAGTATACCCACTGTACCATTTCTGTAAACAGGATATTCTATTACATCACTTCCTGTCTCAAATGCAGTGCGTTTTTATTATGATGTGTGTAATTTGATGACGATTACGGGCTTTGTGTCAATATTTTTTGACGCATATGCTTAAAAATTACCCCGCATTCAAAGATCAATATATTTTTCATTGATCACCTATTTCATGGGGTGCAGTGTTGGAATTAAAGCTAGGGACCAATCGATGTATAATGGCTGTGAGCGTCATATTTTAACGCATATGCAGCATATTTTTACCCATATGCGTCTTTTTTGATGCATTTGCGTCAACATATCTGTCTTTAACTGTATTTGTGCCATTTTTCTCATTTTTAACATACATGAAAGCTATAACTATACAAACATAGGCTGTTATGACCTGCTGTGTACGTTCTAGTGTTTGGGCACATGTGGCAGACCACACTACTGCGGACCATAATACTCATGTTGTTGTGCCAGATTAGCACTCTTAACTGATGCACCAGCAACCCAAACATTTGGAATTAAAATTGGTATTTCCTAGTTTGAGCAGGTGGTGCGTCAATAGAAGATAGCAAGGCTATGCAACTTAGAAAATTCACTCATGGCCTGTGTGTTTATGTCTTTGAATTGGCTATTTCAATTGTTGTTGTTCCTCTGGGTGAACGTCACAAGATGTGTTTTGCATAATGCGCTTGTATGCATGTGTTGTAATTGTTGATAACCATCAGATGACATTCATTGAGGTACATCAGTCGTGATGTGTGTATGTCATATCTGTTGCGTCTTATGCTGTGTGAACTTCCCCAACTTTAGGGGCAAAACATCTCCAATGACAAACTCTCTCACAGTAAGTCTTGGCAAACCTAGACCTCAGGTAGACAAAGGATGGTTTGAAAGTGAATGTACACAAGCCCATAAGAATCTAAAACAGTATTTACAAAGATAAAATCCTGACAAACATGGAATGAGTCTTTTGAGGAAGGAGTACAAAAAGGCCATAAAAAAAGGAAACAGAATTTAAAAAATGAGGCATGGCACTCTCTTCATGACGCAAGTCTTCAGAATGACAATGTCCAATCTGGAAAATAGTGAACTCTCCCCTCTTATGTGATGGAATGTCACCAACCATTGAAATAGCCATCACGGAAGAGGATTGGGTCACTTTTTTATTCCGGAATATATTCCTTAAAAAACTTGGGTGGTCATTACAACCCTGGCGGATGCTGTTAAAGCGGCGGTAAGACCGCCAACAGGCTGGCGGTAAAAAAATTGGAATTACGACGGTGGCGGAAACCGCCAACAAAGACAGCCACTTTAACACTCCGACCGCCACGGCGGTACAGACAAACAGCTTGGCAGTCAACGCCAACAGACAGGCGGAAGACAAAGTACCGCCCACAGTATCACAACCTACTAATCCGCCACCTTTTCCGGGGCGGATTCACCACGGACAAAAACATGACGGAAACAGGACTTCGAAGGGAAAACACTCACCTCTACACACCCCACGAGGAATCCGGACGCCATGGAACCAGAGCTGCAGATCCTGCCAGCCCTTATCTTCTTGCTCCTCTACCAGGAGCACGAACGCCGGCGGCGAAGACAACAGTGAGTACTGCACCTATGACACAGGGGAGGGGGGGGCAAAAAACAGGGACACACACACACAACACCCCCACCCCCACCCTCACCCACTGCAACACACACACCAATACAGCATGATATTTTACAGTTACACCCCCAACCCCCCACCCCCCGGAAGAATGCAAAGACAAAAGGAAATGAGTGTAACCATTGTAATATATTAAAATCAAGTACACAAAAAATATATATATACACCATAAACAAAATATACACCAAGCTTAGTAGTCCAGGTAGTGCTCCAATGAAGTCCGTGGAACACTGGGCCCACACGGTATGGGCGTGGCCCACACAAAATCCCCGACCATGATGGAGAGAACACTGCAGGGGCATCAGAGAGCAAGAAAACAGGCACCTCAGGGGGAGGGGATGGGGGGGCACCTCAGCCGGCTGAGTGCACGACGCCAAATCCACAAGAGGGCCACATGCCCACTGTTCAATCCTGGGGAGTGCAAAGCCACAGTCTCTCAAGTCTCTACAGTGAGTGGGTTGCCCACTGTTCTATCCTGGGGAGTGCAAAGCCACAGTCTCCCAAGTCTATGCAGTGGGTGGGTTGCCCACTGTTCCATCCTGGGGAGTGCAAAGCCACAGTCTCTCATGTCTATACAGTGGGTGGGTTGCCCAGTGTTCCATCCTGGGGAGTGCAAAGCCACTGTCTTTCAAGTGGATAACAGTCTCCACTGGTTCTGGAGGGGGAATGGTGCCTAGAGTGCTTCATCCTGCTAAGGACAGAGGTAGTGGATGACAGTCTCCACTGGTTCTGGAGGGGCATGGTGCCCAGAGTGCTTCATCCTGCTAAGGATAGAGGTAGTGGATGACAGTCTCCACTGGTTCTGGAGGGGCATGGTGCCCAGAGTGCTTCATCCTGCTAAGGACAGAGGTAGTGGATGTCTTTCTTCACTGGTTCTGGAGGGAGCTCTGTGCCCAGAGTGCTTCATCCTGCTCGTGACGGACTCAGTAGCATCAGTGCCCGTGGCGCTCATGGGCCAGCAGTGCTTGTGGCAGCGGTGCCCTGTTCAGCGGTGCTTGTAGCGGTGGTGCCCTGTTCAGCTGTGCTTGAGGCGGCGGTGCCCTGTTCAGTGGTGCTTGAGGTGGCGGTGCCCTGTTCAGCGGTGCTTGAGGCGGCGGTGCCCTGTTCAGCGGTGCTTGAGGTGGCGGTGCCCTGTTCAGCGGTGCTTGAGGCGGCGGTGCCCTGTTCAGCGGTGCTTGTAGCGGTGGTGCCCTGTTCAGCGGTGCTTGTAGCGGCGGTGCCCTGTTCAACGGTGCTTGAGGCGGTGGGCTCCTTTGCAGTGACTCAGCTGCTGGCGGTCCTCTCTAGCCCAGCGGGGCTTGTGCTGGCGGTCCTCTCTACCCAGCGGGGCTTGTGCTGGTGGTCCTCTCTAGCCCAGCAGGGCTTGTGCTGGCGGTCCTCTCTAGCTCAGCGGGGCTTGTGCTGGCGGTGGCCTCCTGGGCAGCGGGGATGATGGCGGTGGCCTCCTGGGCAGCGGGGATGATGGCGGTGGCCTCTTGGGCAGCAGGGCAGGTGCTGCCGGTGGCCTCCTGGGCAGCGGGGATGATGGCGGTGGCCTCCTGGGCAGCGGGGATGATGGCGGTGGCCTCTTGGGCAGCAGGGCAGGTGCTGGCGGTGGCCTCCTGGGCAGTGGGGTGATAGCGGTGGCCTCCTGGGCAGCGGGGATGATGGCGGTTGCCTCTTGGGCAGCAGGGCAGGTGCTGGCGGTGGCCTCCTGGGCAGCGGGGATGATGGCAGTCTTCTCCGCTGTGCTGCTGTTCCCAGACTTGCTGGGTTTCTTGTGGCCCTTCCCCACCTTGGAAGGTGTCGCAGCTGACTCCACACTCCCACCGGGACCCCTGGGAGCGGCTTTGGTGGCTGGAGTCTTCCCCTTCTCCCGCCGGGCACTGGCCAACTTTTGATGCTTGACAGGTGGGGGACTGTCCGTGCTGTGGCTCCGAGCCACACTGCCTGCCCTGGTGGCCGGTGCACTCCAGATTCCGGTGACTACAGGCACTACTGGTCCCAGAGATGTTGTGGCTGAGGTGCTAGGTTGGGACCTGGAGAGTCGGGCCCTAGGAGACGGATGGGGTGGGGGAGGTGTGGGAAAGAGTTCAAGGTTGGACAAGAAAAGATTTTTGGAGACACTGGGATGGGTAACTGGAGGGGGTTTGGGAGTCGAGGAAGAGATTGTGGTTGTAGGAGGTGTACGTTTGGTGACTTTGGGAGAAGGTGCATGTGCTGGAGGCTGTCGTGAGGTGGATGGCTGTTGGGTGGGTGTGTGCCTGCGTTTGTGTATCTTGGGAGGTGGTGTCACAGACACACTGGGAGAGGACACAGGGGACTTGTGAATGGTAGTGGGGGTGGTGACTGCACGTGAGCGGGGTGTGGTGGTGTGTGTGCTGGTGATAGCAGTAGTGGCTGTAGATGTAGTGCATGCAGGTGTGAGTGTACACAAGACTGGAAGGGAGGAGGGAGACGAGGAGGAGGGGGACACAGTGGAGGCAGTGGATGTTGGTGTGTCTGCATGTGTGTGATGTTTGCGTGAGTGTCTGTGGGATGTGTGGTGCTTATGTTTGGCTGAGCTTCCCTTGTGTGTTGACGTGTGTGCATGCTGGTCTGAAGGTGTGCTTGGGATAGGCTGGGGTACAGGGGATTGGGTCTGGGTGGAGGAAGTTGGAGGGGGGAGGCTAGAGACGGGGACAATGGCTGCCATCAGTGCTGAGGCCAGAGTCTGAAAAGCTCGCTGGAGGGCCGCCTGACCAGAATGAATGCCCTCCAGGAATGCATTTGTTTGTTGCAACTGCCTTTCTACACCCTGGATGGCATTCAAAATGGTAGACTGCCCAACAGTGAGGGACCTGAGGAGGTCAATTGCCTCCTCACTGAGGGCAGCAGGGTTGACTTGGGCAGGGCCTGAGGTGCCTGAGGGAAGGTGATGCCCACCCTCCTGGGTGAGCGGGCACGGGGCAAAGGCTGAGGGGCTGATGGGAGGGCAGTGCTGGTGGGGGGGTGGCGGCTGTACCTGTAGATGCAGGGGCACAGATGTTGCCGCCACCACAAAGTAGCTCCCATCAGAGGACGAGTCTGTGTCGCTGGTGTCAGCTCCTGTCCCCGCTGTGGAGCTCCCCTCGCCCTCCGTCCCACTGGTGAACTCCGAGTCTGTAGTGTCAACCTCCAGGGCCATGTGGGATGCAGCTCCCTCGTGCTCCAGTGCCACTGCTCCTCCGCCTGATGATGCTAATGCACACAAGAACAGGGAGACCACAAAAAGGGGGACGACGACAGAAGAAAGACATGTTGAGTGCATGCATTACCACTACCGTTGGCAGACACGACAGACACAGAAGCCCCCTGCACTACGCCGTGCTCTTGGGCTCCACTGTTCAATCCCTTGGAAATGGCCTACAAGGCTATCGATGACATCTGCACAGAAGGATGACACAGGGGCATGACTAGGTGTACTTGGCACTCCACAGAGGTGGGGCGGGGTGCCACATGGCCTGCCTTACGGGGGGACCTTGCCTCCTAAACTCGCCCTGGCCTAGGGAAACCCACAGCCCACCTCCCCCACCCAGACACCTCCACTGTGTGCAAAATCTGCAGGATGAGAGTGTACTCACCCCCTTGTCGCTGCTGTGATGCCCTCAAGCGCCCATCCAACTCTGGGTACGCCACCGCCAGGATCCTGAACATCAGGGGGGTCATGGTGCGACGGGCATCCCTCCCACGTTGGGAGGCAATCCCCAGCTGAGCCTCCTCCGTCTTCTTGCTCCAGCGGCGAATGTCCTCCCATCTTTTCCAGCAGTGGGTGCTCCGTCTGTGGTAGACCCCCAGGGCGCTGGCACGCCAAATATATTTTTTCTGGTGGGCGCTGACCTACATGAATTGTACAGGGGGAAGAGAAATGTTATTACCGACTGCACCGTCACAGTCATTGGCCCCCATCCCTACCCTTGCCATGTGGCACATGCATTCATCGCCGTTTCATGCACACCCCAATCTCCCCCCACCCCATCTTTCATCCACCCCACTCCAGACAGGCATACCCATACAGCATGCTCCCAGTGTACTTACCTGTTTGTCTGGAGGACCGTAGAGTAGCGTGTACTGGGGGAGGACCCCATCCACTAGTTTCTCTAACTCCTCCCATGTGAAGGCAGGGGCCCTTTCCTCAGACACTCGAGCCATTGTCTCTTCCAGACGGAGGTCACAGCAGCACTTGCAGTGTAGGTCCTCTCCTGTCGAAGATCAGGTATCGAGTGATTAAACAGATGGAAAATGGCTGTCACGTCCGCGGCGGTGCGTACCGTCACCGCCGGCGTACATCGCCATTGGCTCCTGGGACCCATAGGGTCCAATGTTAACCAATGCAGCATTGCGCCGCAGTCTTCGACCGCCTACCGCGACGGTGTACAATGCCAGCGCAGTTACCTCACATCCCATTGTCCCACTTTACAGGTCAGGCAGCCGCCATTTCAGGGGCCCACATGGCTTAATTTTTAACTGTGCCCAAACATATAGGCCACTTTTCGGTTTAGGATTCGTGTTCTGCGTAAGCTGTGGGTACTTACCTCTGAGTTGGTTGACTCTGTGCTCGCTTTTGTCCTTCATAGGCACCGTCCGCTGGGACATGTGAGGAGATGGCGGCATCCTCCGGTGTACAGACCGCTGGTGGACCTGTCGACAATGGAGGAAAGACATGTGATCATCACCTACAGGCTTGACCGTGCCACAATCCATGAACTGTGTACCCAGCTGGAGCCAGACCTTTTGTCAGCTATCCGCCATCCCACAGGAATCCCCCCTGAAGAGCAGGTGCTGTCAGTGCTCCATTTCCTTGCAAGTGGGTAATTTCAAACAACAGTGGCCATAGCATCAGGGATGTCCCAGCCTATGTTTTCCAACGTGTTGTCCAGAGTGTTGTCTTCCCTGCTGAAACACATGCGGAGCTACATCGTTCTCCCTCAGGTGAAGGATTTGCCGACAGTGAAAGGTGATTTCTATGCCCTGGGACATATCCCCAACATCATAGGTGCCATTGATGGGACACATGTGTCTTTGGTCCCCCCCGCAGGAGTGAACAGGTGTACAGAAACCGGAAGAGTTATCATTCCATGAATGTGCAGATGGTGTGTTTGGCAGACCAGTACATCTCCAATGTGAATGCCAAGTTTCCTGGCTCAGTGCATGATGCCTACATCCTGCGGAATAGCAGCATCCCTTATGTGATGGGGCAACTCCAGAGGCACCGTGTGTGGCTATTAGGTGAGCACCTGGAAACAAGAGAGTGGGAATGGTTGTCTGGGTCTTTGGATATCCCTACAGGTTAGTGTGTGTCTAAAAGTTGTCTCTCACCATTTGCAGGTGACTCTGGTTACCCCAACCTGTCATGGCTACTGACCCCAGTGAGGAATCCTAGGACAAGGTCAGAGGAACGCTACAATGAGGCCCATGGGCAAGCTCGGCGGATTATCGAATGGACCTTCGTCCTCCTGAAGGCCAGGTTCAGGTGCCTCCACATGACAGGTGGATCGCTATTCTACTCACCAAAGAAGGTGTGCCAGATCATCGTGGCCTGCTGTATGCTTCACAACTTAGCTTTGCGACGACAGGTGCCTTTTCTGCAGGAGGATGGTCCAGATGGCGGTGTTGTTGCAGCTGTGGAGCCTGTGGACAGTGAAGACGAGGAAGCAGAAGAAGAGGACATGGACAACAGTAACTCAGTGTTCCTGCAATATTTCCAGTGAGACACAGGTAAGAGTACAGACCTGCCTACTAAAACTACTTTAACAAGACTACCTCTTTACTGTCTGTCGTTTTCACCCAGTGTATGGTCACTGAGTTGTCACTTTCCCTTACAATTTCACAGATGTGGGTCCCACTGTGTGACATCTGCTTTGTTTCCTCATGGACTAGAGCTGTGTGACATAGGTATGTTGATATTACAATTGAAAGAGCATTTTGGCACTGTAATTGTTAATCCAAAATTTTGAAATCACAGACTAACTCCAGATTGTTTTGTGCTTCAAGGGTGTTTATTTAAGTGCTAAATATTGGAGGGTGTTGTAAAATGGTCAGGTGTGATGGTGGAGGAATGTCCATGGCAGAGTCCAGTCTATTAGTCTCACAGGTGCATTGCCCAAATGGGCATAGGAAGTGGAGCTGGGGCAATTTGAGGATGGACAGGGTGACAAAGTGGGACAGAAAGACGGCATTCAGGGTGGTCTCATTTCTTGGCAGGGGTCTTGGCATCGTTCTCTGTCTTTGTCCTGGATCTCAGGGACCGTTTGCGGGGTGCTGGTGTGGTGGTCCTGTGGTGGGGCGTCCTGTCCACTAGCGCCGGCGGAGGTGGTGGGCAGTTCATCATCCATGCTTGTGTCAGGGGCCCCTTGTTGTGCCACAGTGTCCCTCCTGGTGTTGAGAACTTCCTTCAGCACCCCTACGATGGTGCCCAGGGTGGAATTGATGGTTCTGAGTTCCTCCCTGAAGCCCAAATACTGTTCCTCCTGCAGGCGCTGGGTCTCCTGAAACTTGGCCAGTACCGTTGCCATCGTCTCCTGGGAGTGGTGGTAGGCTCCCATGATGGAGGAGAGGGCCTCGTGGAGAGTGGGTTCCCTTGGCCTGTCCTCCCCCTGTCGCACAGCAGCCCTCCCAGTTCCCCTGTGTTCCTGGGCCTTCGTCCCCTGGACTGTGTGCCCACTACCACTGCCCCCAGGTCCCTGTTGTTGTTGGGGTGGTGGCTTAGCCTGGGTTCCCTGTAGTGGTGGACACACTGCTGATTGACGTGTCCTGGGGACAGAGCTATGGGCCCGCTGGGTGGGTGCTGTGCTGGTGTTTCCAGAGGGGGGAAGCTCTGTCGTGGCCTGTGACTGTGTGATGGGAACTGACTGTCCAGAGGTCCTCGATGGGCCGGGCTGGTCATCTAGATCCAGTTGGACAGAGGTGCTGTCATCACTGTGTTCCTCTTCTGTTGGTGTTGTGGACATGTGTGGACCCTCCCGTCCGGTGACGTTGAGTAGGGGTCCTGCAGGGGTATAAAAGGATGTTTATTACATCTGTGTGTGCCATTGTGTGCAATGGGTGGGTGACCATGTACCCCAGTGCTTGCATTCCTGTGTGGGACCTTGTGTGATGATGGTTTAGGGGGGTGTATGGGTATGTACAGTGGACATGCTTTGGTGATGGGTGTCCATGCTTTGGTGTTGCATGCAGGGCTTGGTGTTGGGATGGGTGGTTTGTGATACTGGGACATTTGTGAGGATGAGGGTGGGGGTATGTGGTGGCATGCAGGTAGGGTGGGGATGTAATAGTTAAGATTTGACTTACCAGAGTCCATTCCTCCATCTACTCCTGCGAGGCCCTCAGGATGCAGAATCGCCAAGACCTGCTCCTCCCATGTTGTTAGTTGTGGGGGAGGAGGTGGGGTCTGCCGCCAGTCTGCTGAACCGCAAGGTGGTGTCTTGAGACCACAGAACGCACCTTCCCCTGTAGGTCGTTCCACCTCTTCCTGATGTCCTCCCGATTTCTTGGGTGCTGTCCCACTGCGTTGACCCTGTCCACTATTCTTCGCCATAGCTCCATCTTCCTAGCTATGGAGGTGTGCTGCACCTGTGCTCCGAATAGCTGTGGTTCTACCCGGACGATTTCCTCCACCATGACCCTGAGCTCCTACTCCGAGAACCTGGGGTGTCTTTGCCGTGCCATTGGGTGGTGTGGGTGATGTGTGGGGTGGTGTGTGTGGTGATAAGTGTGCTGATATGTAGTGGTGTGTTGTGTGAGGTGCGTGGAAGTTATGTGGGTGATGGTCTGGTGTGCCTGTGGATGCTTGGTAGTAGTTTGTAGTGTCTCTCTCTGGCCTTCTTTCGGTATTTTTGTTGTAGGGGTTTGTGGGTGATATGGGTGTGTGTTTTATATTGTATTGGGAGTGGTGTGTGTATGTGTATCAGGTGTGTGAATTTTGAATTGTCCAATGTGGCTGTGTTTTGTATATGTCTGTGTATTTTGAGCGCAGCGGTGTGTACCGCCAATGGAATACCGCGGTTGAAAGACCGCTGCGTGGATTCGTGTGTCGTGATAGTGTGGGCGTATTTCTGTTAGCGTGACGGTGGAGGATTTGTTTTCGCCAGTTTATCACTGACCTTTGGTGTGGCGGACTTGTGTGGGTGTCTGAATTTTGGAGGATTCCGTGCTGTGGGTCATGATAGCTGTGGCGGATTTCCGCGGCCGCAGCGGTGTGGTGCCGGTCTTCTGCACTGCGGTAAGCGTCTTTTACCGCCAATGTTGTAATGACCCCCTTGGCCTTGGATTTAAATCCCCCTAGATTCGATTTTTACCCCATTACTCCACCATTTAGTTTAAATGAGGTTACTGACGCTATTAATGCCAGTAAAAGTGGGAAAGCACCAGGCCCAGATGGAGTCCCAATTGACATCTATAAGTCTAACGTTTCATTATGGGGCCCATCACTAACACAGGTTTTACGTGCCTGTTGTGCCACAGCCTTTATTCAGACTTGGGCTGAGTCCATTATTGTTCCAAGTTGAAAAAAAGGAGATCGTCAAAACCCTGCATGTTATCGCCCAATTCTCTGCTTGATACTCTTGCAAAGATTGCTGGACGTATTGTTCTAAATAGGCTACGAGAATGGAAGGAAGATAATAATATTATTTCGGACTTGCAATGTGGCTTTAGGGCCGGGATAGAGACCATGGAGCAGGCTCTGAACTTAGACATTATACTTGGTAAATATATGAAGGCCGTGTTAGGAGCCTTATATCTTGTGTTTGTCGAACTGACTTCAGCATTTGACTGTGTGGTTCACAGCAAATTGTGGCCTATCTTATTGGACATGGGGGTAGATACAACAATAGTTCATTTAATCAGGGAACTATACGCCGGAGCTAATGATAGGGTGCGTTATGGGCCTCAGAGGGAATGTACCTCAGCTTTTCCCATTGAACTGGGGTACGTCAAGGCTGTGTTCTAGAACTCTTATTGTTTGCTTTATACATTATCAAACTAGAGGGGGTGTTATCTAATGCTTGCAGTGATCTCCCACAAGTTGGTTCTCGAAAGATCCCAGCACTCTTGTATGCGGATGACGCCGTTTTGATGGCCCACACTCCAGTAGCTTTGCAGCGGCTACTAACAACTTTTGATAATTATATGGAAGCCTTAGGCCTTAGAATCAACCACTCTAAAACCTTCTCAATGACATGTGGTAGAAATTCCACAAAGAAACCCCAGATCATGTTAAAAGGTGCGAAACTAGATGACACAGGAACCATTTCATACTTAGGCATCATGTTTGATAATAAAGGTACATGGTCACAAGCCATGAAATCGAGGAAATTGTCATTCACAAAAACTATTATGGCGATAAAAAAAAATTCTAAAAAGGTTGGTAGAGTGACCCCTAAGGATATGATGACATTGTACAACGCAAAATGTGTTTCCGTTGCATTGTACGGGGCAGGACTCTGGGGATATAGGAATTGTAACATCTTACAGTTAGCTGAAAATGATTTTTTAAGTGTTCCAAAATCTACCTCGACATTGGTATGCCATACAGAAATGGGGGTAACATACCTTACAGACTTAATTCGCATTCAACCAATTTTACTTTGGCACAAAGTATGGACCTCTGACTCTGCTAGGCTGAACAGGGCCATTTTAGAAGATGCACTAGCATTAACTCATTCGCTGAAAATCTCATGGCTGAATTACATAAAGAATTTTCTCACAGAGTTGGGTCATTCTGAGCTATATTTTACCCCAGATAAAATGGAAACAATCTCTAGGAAAGACTTGAAAAACATTTGCCTTACTCATTTGACTGATTTGAGATTGGCTACTGAGGTAAAGAAATCTAGTGTAAGGAGGAACCTTTTGTTGCAACAAATAGATGGCATGGAACCATATTTAAAGAATATACTGAACTCAAGGCATCGGTATGTCCTTACGCGCCTAAGACTAGAGAATTTTCATCGTCTTGTTGTTATCTTTCCGCTTATAAATGACTGGGCTATAGCTTTGGAAAAATTTCCTTGTGATTCAGTGTCTGATCAAAGTACAATGCACATACTTTTCTTCTCCAAATATTATTCAGATTTGAGGAAAGTGTTTGTGATCCCATTTTTTAAATCCCTGCATTTTAAACAATGTCACCCAGCCTTTATTTACCTTTTGTCCCTCCCATCAATTATGATCTGTAATGGATTAGCCTTATATCTATGTGCAGTGATTAAGGCTAGATCACACTATTAGGTAATCCAGCAATGCCTTTTAACATTCACAAGTATTTTAGCCAAGCTAATAGCTTCTGTTTTAAATATACTGTTTTATTGATATTATATTGCTTCTCATGGGAATTCATTTAACTTCCTGAAGTGAAACCTGTTTATGGCTTTTATTTTTTTGTATGGTCTGATTTATTCTGTGTTTCCTTCATCTTTTATGATTGTTGATTGAGGTTATCAGTATGTATTATTTGCTTTTATGATTGTGGAATTCAATCGAATAAAGTATTTTGATGATGATGATGATGATGACAAACTATACACAGCATAGATAGAGGACAGTGGATAATGGCAATGTTACAAAGGTAAGCCATCACATGTAATGGAATGTTGGATACCACTTCATGGTCACTTGTGTGTATACTTCCCATGAGTCAGGCATTTGAACATGCTAGGTAGGTACCGTGTTTGTGACACAGAGTCCCCAATCCAATCCAATAAATTTATGGTACACCACAGTTTGAGTCATGTAAATGACCTATGTTTCTCCTGTGGCTGTGGACGACAGCAGACCATGCTGCATGTGTTCACGTATTTCCAGTGGTTCAGTGCACAAAGGTGTCCAGTTCAAGTGTGTGGCCACGTGTACCCTGTGTCAGTATTGGCCTCCATGTTGTCACAGTTACGTGCAGACCTAGTCATGAGTCTGTGGAGCCATTCCCTGAATTAACAGAGTATCCTTCAAAGCAGATTTGGCGTAATGCCAAAGAACAGCTAACGACACACATGGGGATAGTCCAGCTATGGTACTGCAGAACTTTTATAAGGCAGACGACAGGGCAACCTTGGTGTGCTTAAAAACTTTATGGATCAGTAATAGGAAACAGTCAGGTTTCATCACAACATTTGTGCACAGGGTGGCTTCTAAAATTCCCACTACAACAGGGAACATCAGTGCCTCTGTACTGATTAATGTCACAGCTAGTTATCATGCAAGCACCATCAAAAGGTGGCGGTAGAAGTGAATCTGTGTGTGGACCATCAGGGCACAAACATGTTTTGTCCTTACATACACATTGGCAACCCTTGTTTGTTGTGCTGGGGGCACGTCCTGAATCCATGCATACAGCCATAGCACACTGTCACTGTTTGGCACTAATGAATACATGCAAAAACCAGACAAGGGATGGGGGCTGGATTAGTCCATTTGAATACATGTCCAAGAACAGAATACAATAAGGTAACTGAGTTCTGTGTCCTGTGCTGCAATGGACCATGTTGGCAACATGGATGTGTCTCAAAGCTGTGGTCCTCTGATATTGCTTCTCACATGTGAAAGAGACAGGATATATGTCATTTACACTGTGTGTGATGTTGGGTGTATGCTCAATGAAGCTAAACTTTGATTATGACTCCTAGGGATCATGTGATGCATAAAAGTTACCCAGAGCATGATTGAGTGATGAAGGTATGTGTTTAATGACATATGATAACAAAGTGGTAATGGTGACTATAGTTAGAAGACATTTTGTACAGTGTGTTGTCTCCAACGCAATCCTGCTGCAGTGTTTGTATTGTCCCCCCTCAAGTTCATGAACAGCATTCTCCTCTTCCTCCTCTTCAGGCCTTTGTGGGTCTGGTTCATAGTGGGGAAGGTTCCTCCTTTCACAAATGTTGTGCAGGATGGCACAGGTAAAAATGATCTTGCAGACCATTTCAGTTGAATATCAGAGTCAGCCTCCGGTGATATGGAGGCACCAGAATCTAGATTTCAGGATGCCAAAAGTCCTCTCTGCTATGGTGCGTGTCCTCGGATGTGCCTCATTATAGGCACGCTCTGCTGCTGTGCTTGGGTTGGGAAATGTGGTCATGTTCCGTGGCTGGATCCCGTAACCCTGATCAGCTGAAAGAGAAAATTAGTGTAAATATTTGAATGTTGCTTGCACCTTGATTATCACTTTGCATGGCAGTTGTTATCTTGTGTCGTATGTGACTCATCTGTGTTTGTGTTATTGTGTGGGATCCTAGGCTTCTAGGATGATCTTTCTGGTGTTTGGCTGATTGACCTGATATCAGCAGTATATTTATAAACTTGCAGTTCATTGTGTATCTCCCATGCATTATGTCATGTGAAAGAAGTGTCCATATGCCTTCACTGGAAGTGACATGATACTTCCACACACAGAATTGATTCCACTGTGGTGCTATCACGGTTACACTATATGGCCTGAACATCCCATCCAATTCAACATATGTAAAAGCATGTGAAATACAACAGTTAGGCTTTTTGATTTGGCTAAGTGACATTGTACAACACATCTCCATAAGTTGGCAGCACTGAAGTGTTCACAATTAACAATGCACAAATATCCCATGTGTGACAAGTTCTATGCAAACCTATTTTTGTTCCCTTACCGAGTTGGCTCATGTGCAAATGTGTACCTAAACTACTGTACCGGCTCCAGGTAAGCTGGCTAACTTGGTTATGTGGTGAAGGTTTAAGTGTCAGAAGGTCCATGTGCCTGTACATCTGTTATGTATATGTGTAATTGTCTCAATCCGTGTGTGTAGCAGTGTGCACTTTGCAGTATTGTCACATCAATATGTGTTCTTAGCACAGTCCACTTCCTTATTGGTAGCGAGCAATGTCACCCCAGGAGTGATGTGAGATGTTAGTACTGCCTCAATGATTCCATGTCACCTTCATTAGAGTCAGCATCATCATGCTATGTGTCTCATGGAGTTTGACCTGCAGTAAAACACATTACACACCCCTTACACAGTATGTATTGCTTGGGAGGGTGTGTGATTGTGTGTTATTGATGTGATATTGGAAGAATCATCTTCCAAGTTGTACTGCCTGTTAAGACCATGTTATTGTCACTGTGTGGTTTTAAATTGGTCCCTTGTGGCTCTGGAGTTGCATCTGTTGTTATTTGCATCTATCATTTGTCCATAGGTGTGTATCCCATTGGGTCAGGATATCAAACATGACAAGCAGTGTCACAACCTCTGTGTCTTCCTGGCCACGTGTCGATGTAGTGGTGTATGTGTTGTGTGTGCTGTGCAGTGTGTACATAACTAGGTTTCCGTACTTAGCAACAAGTAGGCCATTTCCATATCGTCCATCCTGGAAGTGTTGATTGAAGGTGCAGTGGTGGAAAATGAATAAATCATGTACACTCCCAGGATACTTTGCCACAATGTTGGTGATCAATCCCCAGTGATCCACAATGGCCTGCACATTGATGGAGTGTGTGTGCTTCCTGTTGCGGTATAGATGCTCGGTTGCAGCAGGTGGCACAATCCGTACATGTGTGTAGTCAATGTGCAGTCAATGGCACCAAGCACGTGTGGGAAGCCATTGATTTGATAGAAGGCCTGTTTGGTCTCCTGCTGCTTCTGCTGTGTGTTGGTGAAGCTGATGTGGCGGGGTGTGAGGGAGATGATGGCATCCAGTACCTTGGGAAGGAAGGCAGAGAATGAGGACTGTGAGATTCCGGCAACCAGGGCACCAGTGGTTTGAAAACACATGTACTCCTTGTGCCACCTGCTGCAACCGAAAGCACACACACTCCATCAATGTGCAGGCCATTGTGGATCAACGGGGATTGATCACCAACATCGTGGCAAAGTATCCTTGGAGTGTACATGATTCATTCATCTTCCGCCACTGCACCATCAATCAACACTTCCAGGATGGACGATATGGAAATGGCCTACTTGTTGGTAAGTACAGAAACCTACTTATATACACACTGCCAACAACCCTCTAGGACAAACAACACATACACCACTACATTGACACGTGGCCAGGAACACACTGAGGTTGTGACACCGCTAGGCATGTTTGATATCCTCACCCAATGGGATACACACCTAGGGAAAAATGACAGATCCAAATAACAACAGACGCCACTCCACAGACAGAAGGGAACAATTTAAAACAACACAATGACAATGACATGGAATCAACTGGCAGTACAACTTGGAAGATTAATCTTTCAATATCCCATCAAGAACACTCAATCACACACCCTTCCAGGCAATAAGTACTGTGTAAGGGGTGTGTAATGTGTTTTTCTGCAGGTCAAACACCATGACACACATAGCATGATGATAACTACAATGAGGGTGACATGGAATCATTGAGGCTGTATCAATATCTCACATTAATCCTGCTCTCACATTGCCCACTACCAATAAGCAAGTGGACTGTGCTAAGAACACATATTGATGTGACAATATTGCAAAGTGCACATTCCCACACATACGGATTGAGACAATTACACATATATACAACAGATGTACAAGCATATGGACCTTCTGACACTGTAAATGACAACCTCACAACCAGGTTAGCCAGCTGAACTAAAACATGTTCAGTAGTATAGGTACACGTTTGAACCTGAGTCGACTTGGCAAGGGCAGAGAAATAGGTCTATAGAGAACTTGTCACACATGGGATATTTGTGCATATTCAATTGTCAACACGTCAGTGCTGACAACTTATGGAGATGTGTTGTATATTGTCACCTTGCCAAATCTAAGGGTCTCACTGATGTTTAACTAATTTTATTGCATATGTTAAGTTGGATGGGATGTCCAGGCCATATAGATGCAACCATGTTACCACCACCCACTGTGGAATTGATTCTGTGTATGGAAGTATCATGTCACCCCCAGTTAAGACACATGGACACCTCTTTCACATGACGTAATGCAAGGGAGTGCACAATGTACTGCAACTCTACAAAAATACCGCTGACATCCGGTCAATCAGCCAAACACCAGTTCAGATAATGAAACAACCCAATGCTGATGGTACAACCTAGAAGCCTAGGATTCCACATAATAACACAAGCACAGATGAGTCACAGACAATAGAAGATAACAACTGCCATGCAAATAGATAATCATGGTGCAAGCTACATCAACATTTTCTCACTCATTTTCTCTTTCAGCTGATCAGAGGTATGGGATCCGGCCATGGATCATGACCCCATTTGCAAAGCCAAGCACTGCAGCAGAGCGTGCCTACAATGAGGCACATTGGAGGACATGCACCATAGTTGAGAGGACCTTTGGCACCCTGAAGTCAAGATTCAGGTGCCTCGACATCACCGGAGGCAGCCTCCTATACTCACCTGAAACGATGTGCAAAATCATTTTGACCAGTGCCATCCTGCACAACATATGTGTAAGGTGTAACATTCCCCTATATGAACCCGACCCAAAAATGCCTGAATAGGAGGAATAGGAGGATGCTGTCCATCAACATGAGGGGGCCATCCAATCACAGCTGCAGGATTGCGTCATGAACCAACATATTGTCTAAAATGTCTTTTAACTCTACTCACCATCACCACTGTCTTACATATGTCAATAAATACCTATTCTATTCACTATATGATGGTCTGGTTAATCATTTTTGCATAGCATTATCCCTAAGAATCATAATCAGAGTGTAGCCTCATGAAGCATTGCAGAAATACAGATTAGGATACAGAGAAACCCACATCATATTTGATGGGTATGAACGTACACCCAACTTCACACACACTGTAAATTACATAAATCTTGCCCATTTTACATTTGAAGGTCAATATCAGAGGAGCACAGCTAATTCACACATACATGTTGGCAACATGGTTTATTGCAGCATATGGCACACAACTAAGACACCATCATTCAATATAGAAAAAAATGCCTCAGACATGAGGCAGTGGATGTGCTATAGCATTCGTAACAAGAAGGTATGACTAGACTCTTGATATCAGTAAGTGTTACATCAGCTGTCTTTGCAAGGAGTATGTGTGAGAAGAATTCCATATAAGCAGAAAATGGATAGCACGAGTGCCCCAGGTATGACTAGCATTGCTCACAAGACATCCCCTGCAAATGCCATCCTAGGTCATGAGTCCTGTCACTGCCATGTTCCCTGTCTCACCCCGCCCTACTTCAGAGTGCCCTGGAAAAGGAATATTTGTACCCAGATAATACCTCATCTACACACACCCAGACTCACATTCTGAATCCAGTGTGCTTCCCTCTTTGGTATGGTATGCCACAGTCATTGTTCTTCTGTCTGCATGGACTTCTGGTTGAATGATGCACTGCCTTGTAGTCTGTAGGACCTGTACTCACCTGTACATTGCTTCCCATGTGAAAGGTACTGTTGACCCTTTGAACTTGATTCTCACCCACAGGACTTGTGAGAGACTGAAGCTGCACACACCTGTGAGCACCTCCATGCAGACCAGCCATTTAAACATGCTATGCCCTTGCAGCTGCCTGGAACGGCATAGAAACTGCCATTATATGTATAACACTGTTATGCATTGCCGTATAAATAACTTGTGTAAAACAGGCCTTGGGTTATTGTGTTACGTTGCAACACACAGGACAAATACAGTTTTCATTTTCCACAGTGTTGTTCCAGCTTTGACCAGTCTCAGTCTGCTCACTGTGTATTTGCCTTGTTTATTTTTGTTCCTGATTGACCCTGCATCCTGTTATCCTGACTGGTTCCTGTCTTTGCGTCACCATTAAGGTTCCCTGTGGCTACATTTGTCTCATAGTTGCTTTCCATGCCCTCACTTTCCTCCTGGGGTATTGTGTCATGTAGGTCTACAATGATTACTCAAATACTTGTATAACGTAATCAGTTTACTTATCGTATCAAGGGGTGGAACTTGTCTTCAAATAGCCTCAACATGGCCCATCCCTTGTCTGGGTTTTATGTATGCATGAGTGACAAATAGTGACAGTGTCCCATGGCTGTATGCATGGATTGGGTATGGTACCTCCAGCACAACAAACAACGTCAGATAATGTGCATGAAATGTCAACACATGTTTATACCCTGACAGTCCACACACTGATTCACATTGCCCCAACATAATGATGGGGCTTGAGTGGTGAATAGCTGTGAGATTAATCAGCACAGAGGCACTGATGTTCCCAGCTGCAGTGAGAATTTTAGAGGCCACCCTGTGTACAAATGTTGTGAGAAAACCTTCCAGTTTAAAGTTCCTGATCCATTTACTTAGTCAGCACACCAAGGTTTCCCTGTTGTCAGTCTCATAACATGTCTGCAGTGCCATTGATGGGCTATCCCCATGTGTGTTCTCAATTCCTCTTCGGCTTTCCTTCAATTCAGCTTTGAAGGGTACTTTGTAAATGCAGGAAATGGCTCCACAGACTCATGACTAGACCTGCACGTAACTGTGACAACATGGACCCCAATAATGACTCAGGCTACACATGGCACCACACACTTGAACTGGACACCTTTGTGGAATTAGCCACTGGAAATATGTGCACACGTGCTGCTTGGTCTGCTGGTCCTCCATTGCCACAGGAGAAACATGGCTTACTTATATGATTCAAACAGTGGTGTGACATGACATTTGTGGATTGGTTTTGGGACTCGGTGTCACAAACACTGTACCCACAAAGCATTTTCCAATGCCTGACTCATGGGTAGTGTACAAACAAGTGCCCAGGAAGTGGTATCCAACATTCCAGGACATGTGATAACCTAGTCTTGGAACTTTGCCATGATCAACCGTCTTCTATCTATCCTGTGCATGGTTTGTCATTGGTGATGCTTATGTCCCAAAAAACCCGGGATGTTCACACAGCATTTGTTACTACGTGTATGACAAACACATTTCCTTTCTCATTCCCACACTGAATAGCATCTGATGGTTGGACGCATTGACAACACATGCATACAAGCAGATCAGAGAAAACGCGTCTTGTGACGTTCACACAGTGGGACAACTACATTAATAAGAGCCAATTCACACACATTGACACACACTCATTGAGTTACTGTATTGAGTTGCATAGCCTTGCTATCCTCTATTAATGCAAAACATGCCCAAACTGGGTAATAGCTATTTGTATTCCACACGTTTGGTCATCTATTGTGTCAGTGAAGAGTGCAAATCCGGTACAACAACTAGAGGATCATGGTCCGCAGTAGTATGATCAGTCACATGTGCCCATACACCTGAATGCACAATGTAGGTTCAATCAGCCTATTGTCTGTATTGTCACACGTGTCATGTACTATTAAAAATGAGAAATGACCCAAACCCAGTCAAAGACATAAATTTTGATGCATACGCATCAAAAAAGCCGCTCGTGTCAAAAAATGCTGCATATGCGTGGAAAAATGACTCTCACTGCCATGATACATCCATTGCCCCTGAGCGGTAATTCCCACACTGTACCCCATGAAATTGGTTAACTATGAAACATAATTGAAAATATGGATGTGGGGTAATTTCTAAGCATGTGCGTAAAATAAAAATCACGCACAGACTGTAAGAGTTATAATATTTTGACGCATAAGAATAGAAACGCACCACATTTGAGGCATGAAGGGATGTAATAGGATATCCTGTTTACAGAATTGGTACAGTGGGTGTACTTTCACTTTCACTTTGCAGTCTGTGATATTTCCTGACTGTGTGGCTGTGTTTTGACTTGTCTCTCTGTGCATTTTGTGAATTTGCCTCCTGTGTGGTCTTTAAATTGTCTTTTGGTGTTTCCTAAGTGTCTGTGGTATCCTGTGTAAGTGTATTTTTGTCATTTCTGGTGTCTAAATTTGTCTTTGTACTGTTGGGAGTCTGTTGTGGGTAGTGTTAGTTTGGGGATAGGTGGGCTGTTTTAGTGTTAATTGTTTTTCATTTCTCTCTCCTACTTTTCCTTTGTTCTCATCTTTACCCCTTTATTTCATTTCTTTTTTTCAAGAATGTTGGGTAGGCCTCGTTTTGGTAGGATGGGAGAGGAGGAGTTGGGGGGATTTATTTGGCTGGTGTGCCACTTCCTACTGTTAATGATTGAAGCACTTGGCCATGTGATACAGGGGTATCACACAAAGGCAAGGCAGCTCCGGTGGGCAAAGGTCCTGTACCATCTTCAAAGAATCTACAACACACCGCTCAACGACTACCAGCTGAAACACCGTTGGGTTGACCTGGTTGCCAGGGAGCAAGACCTGCTGGACCATCTGGGGATTGTGATTGGTGGCCCTGTTGGTGAGTACAATTCAGAGTAATGTGCATATTTAAATACTCTGTAGTGACAGTAGCAGATTTGTTCATATGCTGCGGGCAATGTTTTTGGACATGTGGAATGCAAGTTAAACATACAGTTGCCATGAGTTATACAATAATTCCTACACATTACTGTCATGTGTTGACACAACAGCTGCACTAACTTACAAAACACAATAGGAGCCTGTAAATTAGTGCTGCCTTTTTGTCAATAGATGATGCAAATGTGGCTCTAACATATGTTTTATGCATGGTCTGTGAATGTACCAGGAAAGACAAGTTTTTAATCCAGATATTTTCAAGAAATAATGTGTCCCTCAATTATTTCTGATACATGTCTGAACTGGATTCTGACACATACGTAACAAGTTATAGCTGACCTCAGGTAACATCTTAGACTGATATTTGTACTTTGTTGTGCCACAATTAAATTAGGGATGGATGCCAAAAGTAATGCACACGGGTTCATATCAAAATGTTTGGTGCAACTTACCATAGCTGTGGCACATAAAATGAAGCTAAATATACAAATTGAGGGGTAACAACTATCCCTGGTCCTCTCTATATCGTACCTGTGTGTTTTATATTGGTCTTAGTCACAATAGCTGGCCCGAGCTAATGCATTTGCCATTTGTGTTACTCTATTGCCATGTACTTCTCAGAAGTTATGGGATCATCATGGGATACGTGACGTTGGGGAATTCATGATCACAATGGATTAAGTGCATAATATCATGCAAGGTACCACTGACCACTTCCATCATACATATAAAGTTGACTAATACATAGATAGTTAAGTTTGGCACACCCATGCTGATCAAGTGCAGCATATGTTTAAGAACTAACCTCCCAGTATGTAGGCCATCATTGGCATGGGTGTATGCTAAGATCAGTAGACCAGCATTCCTGTGGCTGCTTTCATTCCGAAGGCACCTACAAACTTAAAACTACATCATCATGATTAACAGACTGGTACATTTGCTAAACCATGTATTAATAATATCACGGTGTCAGTTTGCTATAGATCCGCTGATCAACCAAATTGGCAAATGTAAGATCATGAATCTGGCTCATCTGTGATATCCGAAACCCATATTGGGTAAACAGGGCAATGAGAGACACATTTCAGGTGCAATGACTACACCTGTGCCCATTCAGTCTGTCGTGGAAGAATACAATATACACTGTCAACATATATCTCCTTGTTGTATCCAAATATGAAAACTGGTCAATCATGAAAATATGAAAACTGGTCAATCCTCATTCTGTCACCAAATAATGCACTGGATGCCTGCCATTATGGTGTCATAGGGGGCATATGTGGCTCAGGGTACACTGTTAATGTAGCATATGTAACCTAGACACAACACAGGCCCTACATGTAAGGGAACATAGAAAGCATGATAAATCATGCCCTTAATCGAACACACAGGGGCGTAACACAGTAAAGGATTGTCCTTTGATGCCCAAGCCACAATACCTGAGTGACTGGTATTGCAGTCCTCCAGGAAAGTGGCTTTGCATGTCTCTCATGGATACACATGATGAGAGGAATACACTCCATAAATGAGTCTGCAAACAAATGATGGAGCATGTTTGCCACCACATGATAGTTATGGCCACTGCATGTGTGCAGATATGTGTGTATCACTCTCTGGAGTGCCCGGGTCTGTACATGTTTGCAGCGGTATGTCGGATGCAGTATCATCATGGCTGAGAGGCTTGACTTTCTGATTTAATCTTACACACAGTAATTGTATTTGGAAGTCTTGTACAGTGCACAGACATTGAGCACATTTCTCCATTCCATGCTTTACAGGTAGATCTGCCCCCCTACACTATCGGAGAGGTGGCTCGATTTGCGGACCCAGACATCTCCAGTAAGTGTTGATATTTCTGTTCTGTGTTGTGTCTGCTGGTGTTGTGTGATTGACTCCTGTGTGTTGGACACATAGCAAGGTATGATGCGCTGGTCAATGATCGGATATGTTACTTGAGTGGAGTTTCACTTTTTTTCCATCTTTGAGTTGGACAATCAGTAGCGTATAGTCATATTTTGGGATTGTAGTGCAGCCCTGTACGCATGGCCATGTGAAGAGGGTAACATTTGTTTTTGAAATTCGTATAAATAAAAATTAGCAGAGGCCAATATTCATGATTTAGTCGGCAAGTCAGACCCTGAATCTCACAGTATAGGGATGCCAAAGTCTTACCCACAGACTTGAGCCTCCCTGTTCACTAATGAACATGTCCGACTGTATGTTTGACTTCCTAGCAGCATGTAGCTCCACATGTTGTGCTACGTGTATGTGGCACTTGAGTACAATGTCATAGGTGTGCATGCAGCTCATGGCCAGATGTGTGCTTGCATCTATCTGCTTGTTCTAAGTCATGTATGGTATGAAATGATGTTGACAATTGTCTGCATTTCCAAACATAAATGTGGATGGGATTGTCCAAGGTTTGGGTGTATCCTAGTTGGACATCCTCCTTACCTGTGGTGGACTGCCCAAACCCATGTACAGCTGTCCAAAGCTTCCTGGGTGTCCTTGATGTTTGAAAGTATTTGTTGCTTGTCCATCCCCGCTCTCAGGCACAGGTGTAAGGTTATGAAATGTGTACCTAGGACTGATGATCAAAGTTAAGGACTCATGATTAGCAACTACATTCTATCCTGGCAATTCCATTTACAAATCACAGATCTTGTGGCCCTTGATTGTCATCCAGAAGTTAGTCATTAGTTGGCCTGTCACATGGGGGGGACTTGCAGCATTTGTTACATGACAAATGGCTGAACAATAATGCATAGGTCATTTAAGTTGTTACACATCTTTTAGAGCATTGCTGTGCTGTTTGATAGGACATGTGTAGGCTGCGTTGGCATGTACTTCTTCAGAGACAATCAGTGATCTGTATGATGATATGGCCTGTTTCTGGTACATTAGATGTTTTTTCTGATTTACTTCTGGAGCCATATCACACAATGAAGTACCTAATGTTTGGTTTTATATATTTTTTTAACAGCTGCCAATATGAATCCCATCCAGATTTGGGAGTTTCAGCGCAGGGCGATGCGTTACCGCCACATTCTGGATGTGGAGTCTGGGTTCCGCAACATGGCAAGATGTTATCCCCATGGAACAGCCTCTGGAATGTGGAGGGCATTTTCCCAAGGGGGCACTTCGGTGTCCACCACAGCCACCAGCACCACCACTACCACCCAGATAGCACCAACCATATCAGGCACCTTTGCTGGACCGTCAACCTCCACTGCTCCAGGACCTGTCACAACACCACCTGCACCTCCTCCTACATGCATGTCACCGACAAGGGGACATACATCTTCAACTGGCACCCAGACCACCCCGCTGCAGTCATTGACCCAGTAGATTTTCAGCGGATGCAGAGGAACTTTGACTGTATGTTGAGGAAAATGACCAAGCTGCAACAGGAGGTGGCAGAAGTGAATAGGAGGGGGGTGTGTGCCATAAGGAAGACCCTGCGGAGGGCAAACTTGTAAACATTTTACCCTCAGCCATGATTCCCTCCCATCTCTTTCCTGGTTCTTTTCATTAGTGGGTTTAGGGGGCTTAGTGTTAGGTTAGAATAGGCTGTTAGTTTAGTTAGTAGTAGTGGGTGGGGGGTCGGGTATGATACTTTTAATATCTGTTTGTTTTCATGTGTGTGGGTAAAGAATGATGTTGGGGTTTTAGTGTTTTAAAAAAAAAAAAGAATTAAAAATATAAAATATAAAAATAGAAAAAAATGTATATTTGTTTAGGATAATACAGTATGTGTTTAGGTTAGTATATGTTGTCCTCCATGTGTCCCGTCTTATAAGGGAGGGTATGGGGTTGATGTTTAGAGTGTTTATTTAAATGTGATAAGTGAGTTTAGCTTAGGTTAGTTAGGGCCAGTTGTGGGTAATGTGTAGTTAGGATCGGTTAGGTTAGGTAAGGTGTTTCCCCTGGTTTTAGTTTCTGTGTTTACTGTTAAATAAATATTTAGGTAACCCTTTACAGTATGTGTCACATGGTTTGGGATCAGGGCATTGGCATGGGAGAACAGTGTATCTTTAGTATTAGCTTTTGTGTCCCATCCTGCAACCAAATCCCAATTGAGCTGTTACATTGGCAGCTACACCAAAGCTACTTTGCCAAGATTCTGCCATCCATTGCACCCCCCACTCAAGGTTACCATGTATCCCAAAGTGCTGTTAATTTTTGATGTATGTTTTCAATCTCACATACTTTGCTACAAGAATTGGTATCGAGGACACTGGGTTAAGTCTGCCTGCAGCCTGATGTCCAAGCAAAGCCTTATAAGGTGAGTGGTAGTATAATCTCATGTAGTATGGTATGCATAACTCACACCTCAAGGTCTTGTGCTTTGGAACATGCTAGTCTTGCACACCTCAGTGTTTGAAGACGTGGAGTCAGACATCCAGGTAGCTGCCAACTGTTGGGCTATTAAGGGCAGTATTGCAGCAAGAAGGAGCTGCTGGTTCTTAAGTATAGCAGCCATATCACTGTGGTAGGCAGCCAGGTCTGCCCTGAGGGGGTCAATTTTGCATTCGTGCATGCGTTGACAGGATTGTTGTTGTAGGTGTTGTGTCAACTCTTTTACAGCTGTGCTGATTTCCTTCACACTTTTTTTGAGTTCTTGCAAGATTGATGCTCGCCCTTGCATGGCTGCTGACTGTTCTGCAGTTGACATGATGCACGAACCCACCCCCTCTAGGCTGGCTGCCATATTTTCCATTCCCACCTGCACCTCCTTGGCCAGCTCCCACTGTACTCCAACAACAGTTCTCTCAAAGCTGGTGCCAATGTCGTCAGAGTCCTCAGCTGGGTTGGAGCTGGCAGGTCGTACAATTGGGGTGGTGGGTGGCTCCTCTGTGATGGGTGCTACTTCTGTGCTTCTCCTTCTGACTGAAGGTGGGGTACGGAGGGTCCCAAGGACATCTTGGAGGATCTGCTGGTTGATGTTTGTCAGCTCGTCATCCATGTCATCAGGGAAGTCCAGGATAGGCATATCCGCAGGAGAGCCATCGTCCTCTGCAATGAGATGTGTTACAATTAGTATGTCTGTGTTGTGGGATTTGTAATGTGACGTGCCTGCCTTCCTATTTGTTGCACATTGTGATCTTGGTTCCGGTTCATTACTCCTGTCTTTCATATTAGCATTCTCCCTGGCCTATGCCCCACCTGCATGTCAAATGTATTGTGGCCAGTTTGGGTTCTTGTCAGCACCACATCCTCTAGGTGTGGGTTCTGGACAAATTGTGAAGTGCCACCTTCTTGTCCTACTCAACCCTCTGTCTACTTCCATTCGCATGGTGAGGCCTTTCACTGGCTGTGGGTGTTCTGATGGCACTTCACCACAGTTAATATCCTGGAACTGACCCAGTCTCTGATATTTCACATCCCGCTATATGTTGCTGAGACCTAGCATATACTATGTATTGGATTAGCATGGCACGATACCGGTGTCAGCATTGGTAGTGTGTACTGCTGATGTAGGGAAATGTGTGCTACTTTGGATTGCAGTAATGGTCCTACAGTGTTCCATTTCCTCCTCTGACTGTGCGGGTGTATTTCACTAGCCAGTTACATATGTCCTCCCCCTCAATACTGTTGCCTGAGCAGTATGACATTTGGGATGTTGCATGGTGTCATTGGAGCTATTGTGACCCAGGCACAGGGTGAACCCTTACATATGCAGCATGGGTATGGCATTAGTGCTGTGTACCTCATAATGTTTATGACAATGGCTGATGTTTGTAGCAACTATGGACAATCACATGTGACAGGATTGGAACATTTGTATTGATTTCAGGAGCTTGATAACGTTGTCATCCTGAACCCTCTAATTTTGGTGTGTTTGATCCCTGGAGACGTTACTGCCATTAACTACTTGACCTGCACACACAGCAGAGGTGGTAGTCACAACTGTTGTCACTGTTAAATTCCACTTGCAGATATGGCCTGAGACTGTTAATTGAGCCCTGGTTCATGTAGGGAGAATACCAGATGACGTGTGACAGCAGGCCAGTTTAACGTTGTACCCTACCCTCCTGGCCTGGCTTTACCTTTCCAACATCCTTGGCATGGGAGCATACCCCCATGCAAAGGTTGTTGGTGTAGTGTAGTACTGTGCCCAGGTTTCCTCTGAACGAGCCATGCCCCCGTGCTGTGCCCCTTTACCCATGCCACTCCCTGAATATCATGACTTACATGCATTGTGTAGTAGGTATGTCCCCCACGCTTGCAGTTAACATTTGTGCATTTTAATTCCCCATGTGACTTACCCTGCATCTGTGTTGTCTCCTGGTAGTCTGCGCTGTCCTCAGGGATGACGGCTGCAACCATCTCATCCATGTGGTCCAGGGCCTCCTGCGGTACTGGACTCCTACCTCCAGTCTGCAGTGCTGCCTTCCTGTTCCTGGCCATCTTTTCCTTGGTCCTGCGCTTGCAGTCATGCCAGCGTTTCTTGCACTCGATGACTGTTCTCCGTACTTCTGCCACACTGTTTATCTTGTCAACAATTTGTTGCCATATTGCCTCTCTCCTACTGATTGGCAACTTTGAGGTGACAAACAGTTGGTGCTGGTGTTCCGTCACCTCTTTCACCAGAATTTCCTGCTCCTCTGCACTGAAGCGACACTTTCTTTTCTTCTTCTCCCTGTGCTTCTGTGGGTCCTCCTGGCTGGTTCCTGGTCTGTTGTAATCTTCCTGGGGTCTGTGCAAGCATATGGGATCCATTTTGGCTCTCTTTAACACATTTTGCTGTGTTAGCACCGCTTTTTGACGCTATTGCATCAAAAAACGCCGCATATCCGGTTTGCGACGTCGTAAACCGGCTCACAGTCATTTTTGCCGCGTAAACTTTGTTTTTCTTTATGACGTGACACATTGGTTTAAGTAAAAAAAATGACTCTCACCAGTGGTTTGTGCCGCCGTGCGTCACAGTATAAATTTGACACCCGAGCGGCGCAAAGAAATGGCGTTAGCCGGCGGTAAAATGTTTGACGCAAAACTGAGGTGGCACAGTTTTGTGTCAAAAAGTATAAATATGGCCTGCAGTGTTTCTGTACATTTGTCTTCTACCAAGTGGCAAGTTATTACTTTCCACATTTACAGCACTTTTCATTATCCAGTGTGTCTCAAATCACCATCCAAACTGCATCCCAGGATATTGAGCTCTGCTTTTATGTTCCGGTTGGAACAGCTTCCAACAGCAGGAGTCCAGTGTCATCAAAAAGTACATTTATTAATAGTACTGCTTTGTGTAGCAATGTTGTTAATCATTAGTCAAATGTGTTAATAGCACGGCCAGGAGCTCATCACTTCCCAATGCAATCTCTGCTTTAGAATGAACTGCACACTGAGAGGAATATTTAACTTTGTTTACGCTGAATTAGTGTAATTTTGTTTTACACAAATCCAGCGCAAACTTAACTCCATATTTATATTTTGGCGCTAGATGAGTCGCACTTCAAAATATTGGAGTTAAAGTCATTTTTTGGATGTGTGAAACCATCTTGCATCAATGAGATGCAATGTAGGTGTTCCCGTCCAAAAAATGACTCAAAGTCCCTAGCGCCTTATTTATCCTCCCGTGCAAAATTGGTGCATGAGGGGAGGCGGGCCTAAGTAATGGCGCTAAGCCACTTAGCACCATTCTTTAACATCTGGGTCAGGGCAGGTGTTAGGGGACCTGTGGCCCCATTTCTATGGTCAAACACCAAGGAAAGAAACCCACAGGTGCCCACCCCAAGCCCCAGGAACTCCCCCACTCACAACAGAGGGACACCAGAGGATGGGGGGACCTCATCCCAGGTAAGTAGGGTAAGTAGAGGTAACTATGTTATATATTTTTTTTAAGTGCCATTGGGGGCCCAGAAATGGGCCCCCCTACATGGCACTGGGTGCAATTGTCATGCCCAAGGGACCCTTGTCCCCTGTGCTAGCCATTGGGGTGGTGGGCATGACTCCTGCTTTTTATAAGACCGAAGTCATGTGGTATGGATAGTTTTCCATGAGGAAATGACACTAGGCTGGTTAAATGCATTTTTTTTTTGCCTCTAACCAGCCTAGCATAATTTTTAGGTGCAAAACCCCCTCCCCCCATACCACCACCCCCACCCGGCTAACGTCATTTTCCCAGACACTAGCCAACCCTTTGCGCCTGCTTGAGGGATTCCATAAATTTGGAGCCCGGCTACCTCTCTGGAATGACACAAGCAGGTGCTCTACTTTTTGACGCACAACTGTATTTACACAGTTTTGCATAAAAAAATATAAATATGGGCCTGAATATCCTTTGGAAACCTCTGTTAAAGTGCTTCACCTCTGTCTGGACACTCAGGTACACGGACTGCATATGTATGTCGTGGAAATTTACACAAACATTTTTAAGTCAAAATCATTCTTGATAGTAATGATACTGAACAAAAATTTGCTTTTGCATTTGTTAAAATGATTTAATCCAGCTTTTGCCTTTTGTTATGTAAAGTATCAGGATTATTGAATACGTGGGAACAAAAGGAAATCACGGAGATTATCTCATCACAGGAAAACATGCATGATTTTTGTATGGAGATATTTGCGTATGAGGAGAAATGAATGTCTTTCAAAGATCAGAAATAACACAAAACTAGACATACATTTTTTGCAAATATAAATCTTCCATAATCTGTGGAGTGGATTTCAGGATTGTATATGAGGATTTCAGATTTGAAATGAAGATTAGAAATCCGTTCCAAATCACACCAAAGATGTGAAAAGGTTTGGAAGAGAATAATGGAAATAGTCCTAGGGGAATAAATAAAAAAGACAGGACTACCGACAGAGACAAAACTAGAATACCTTTGTGGGCATTTTTTCTATCTCGTTCCTTCAATCATTGGGGAGGTTAATTTTTTGTGTGGTTCAAGACGATTTGTTCACTGTTCCTGCAAAATTTCCAAGCTCATTGTAATCAAGACCACTCATTATGTGACCGGTAGTGCACTAAACTGATTTCAATTGAAGATTATTAAAGCAGAAATCTCAGCTATATTTTAGTTATATCAAACTAGATAGCGGATTTCATGCTTTAGGTAGATGAACCTTTTGTGCTGCTTCAAAGAAAATTTTGAATATATCAAGTCAATTACTAAACAATGCAATAAACATCATTATGAAGTCAATAAAGAAAAACACACCATAATCAATGCTATCATGAATAATCACACCAGTTTATTAAGAACTTAAAATGTTTATTTCCCTATATTGACAATGCTAAGGTCACGAATCTTAATCTCAAAATCAATAGATACATGTGAAGAAACAATATAGGTTAATTGAGTCGGCAAATGAATCTAAGCTTAATCAATGCAATGAGAATTATTATTTCAATAGAGAATACACAAGTTAATAGCAACAATATCTGAGCAAGAGAAATTGAATACATTGAATCAACAAAGCAAATGTCAATGACCGTTCATGAGTATGAGGGTAACACCTCACTAACCACTGATTAGCATTCGCATGTTGGGCTTCATGCAAAGGATTTAATAACACAAATTTGGAAAAACACTTAACTATGACACTATAATAATAAGCAGCAGTTTGGTACCTGTAGAACAAAAGACAAAGAGCAAGACATCGTATTAATAGTTACTTATCCTAATAGAGCGGCAAACAGCTCGGCTTCATCAAGAGGACAGCAACATCAGGAACGGAACAGGAACAAGTAAAGGGGAAGATGGTTTAGAACTTTGGAAGATATTGTGCCTAAACCATCAGACTTTTAGTTCATCATAGAACAGTAAAGTTAAACTCAGAAAAAAACAAAATACCAAAAGTCAGTAGACTATATGGTTAAAGAATAACTCAAAGTATGACAAAGTAGCAAGGAATCAAATCAATTAGACCCCAAAATTATGGTGTAGTCTCATTATATTAAAAGACAATAAACTTTCTATTGGACAAGCGACTCAGGTGAAGAAAGAACAACCAGTTACAAAGACATTAAATATCGACATTACATTCTAAGTTTCTCTTTTATACGTTCGCAGGACTCTGATTAGTCACGACTCCATTCATGTATTACCAGATTTATACAAAAGTATCCTAATAGGTTTCTTCCGGCCGGTTTAAATGGTTCCTTTTGTTCGACATTACTGATTATTTTACAAATATTTAGTAACAGCAGGAACAGGATGAAATGTTGTGAATCCTCAAAAGAAAACAAGAGTTACATAAATTAATAGAGCTAGTATAACAGCGGACATGCAGTCAGAAGAACAGAGTACACTAGAAACATTTATTACAGATAACATTTCAAAGTGGCCTTTGCTAAGTTTCAGGCCCAGCAGAGAACAAGAAATACTCTTATTATTTCAGAAATTAAATTCTACAGAAGGCAAATTAACTCCTAACATTACACTTAACTTTCGTAGTTAATTTTCGTGTTGGCCTCACGTTCGAAGGTGGCCAATTTTTAACAAACACATTTTGCACAATGCATAAAATTTAACATATCATGCTCTATACATTAAAAGTATGCTTACATTTAAGAAAAATATTAGTACAAAATCTATGCGCTCACAATCCCTCCTCTGATGACTATATATGTCATCACACAAATACCCCAAATAATTTTTTTATTTCAATATAAATTTCTGTAAATTTTCTTTCTTCTCGAATTTTCCCCATGAAATTTTCCCAATTTAAATTCATCCTTCCTTTGATTCTTTTCAAATCTTGTCCTTTTGATCATTCAAAAGAATTTGTACATTCCCCATATTCCAATTAAACAAAATACAATAATTGATATCCATTTTACTAATTTTAATATAATACCTTCTCCCAGGTTGCCAATCCAATTTCCAACTGATGCAATTCCCTTGCCTGCCTTTTCCCGAATATTAGTTTCAGTTAATTATTTTAGTTTTGATTCATGTTTCGTTAAATTATTAATCAAATTTATAACTACTTTGCTATTGTCTATTATGTAGGAGCAACAGTGATGCGGACCTTGCAATTTACAAACTCCGCCCTCCTTTGCTAAGAGAATGTCTATTGCAAGGCGGTTCTGAAGAGTCATAGCTCTTGTCGCAGCCCTTTCAGTATCTAAGAGAATAACTCCTGAAAAATCCATTAACACATAAGCCCTCATTACAACCCTGGAGGTCCGTGATAAAGTGGCGGTAATACCGCCAACAGGCCGGCGGTAAAAAAAATGGAATCTCGACCATGGCGGAAACCACCAACACAGACAGCCACTTTAACACTCCGACCATCATGGCAGTAGAAACAACCACCTCGGCTGTAACCACCAACAGACAGGCGGAAGACAACGTACCCCCCACATTATTACAAGGCATCAATCCACCAGCTTTTCCGGGGCAGTACCAACGCCATCAAAAGTACGGCGGAAACTGTACACAGAAGGGAAAACACTCACTTCTTGACACCGAACGAGGAACCAGGACGCCATGGAGCCCGAGTTACAGGTCCTGGCCATGTTGGTTTACCTCCTCATCTACCAGGAACATCAAAGACGTCAGTGACGACGATGGTGAGTACTGCACCTAATACACAGGGGGAGGGAAGAGAGTGACACACACACGCAACACCCCCACCCCCCAAACACAACAAAATACACACACACACATTCAATAACATCACAGATACCCCCGTCACCCTCTGGAAGAACGCAAGGGCCAAATGAAATGATTTAAACGAGTGTAATAATCGAACAATCAGATAGCCCAAGATAACTTTAAATTATCAGTACATACAAATATTTACAGCAAGTACACAAGTCCTTACACAGTGCCATTAAATGTCCGTGGACCAGTGGTCCCAAAAAGCATGGGCGAAGCCCACACATGACACCTGCCTCAAAACAGAGAGAACACTGCAAGGGCATCAGGTAGAAAAAAACAGTCACCTCAGGGGGAAGGGGAGGTGGGGCACCTCAGCCGGATGATGGTACGACGCCACTGAGCCTCGAGGGAGCTCCATGCCCACTGCTTGGTCCTGGGGAGTGCAAAGCCACAGTCTCTCAAGTCACTCAAGCGAGTTCACTACCCACTGGTTGGTCCTGGGGAGTGCGAAGCCACAGTCTCTCAATTCACTCAAGTGGGTTCACTGCCCACTGCTTGGTCCTGGGGAGTGCAAAGCCACAGTCTCTCAAGTCACTCAAGTGGTTTCACTGCCCACTGCTTGGTCCTGGGGAGTGCAAAGCCACAGTCTCACGAGTAGATGCTGTTCTCCACTGGTTCTGGAGGGGGCTTGGTCCCCAGAGTGCTTCATCCTGCCAAGGACTCGGTGAGTGGATGCTGTTCTCTGCCCACTGGGGATGCTGCTGATGTCTGCTGTAGTGGCACTGGCTGGGCACGTTGCGGGGCAGGTGGCGGTGGCTGCGGGGTGTCTGCGGCAGAGATGTTACCAGTGGTGCAGGTGTCTGCACTTGTGGAGGGAGACACCAGGCCGTCTCCTGCAGCCTCGGAAGGCTGCTCACTGGGGATGATGCTGGTGACTGCAGTTGAGGCAGCTGCCATGCAGGTGGCGGTGCAGATGGTTGTGCAGGTGGCGGTTGTTGCGGCGGTGCTCACCACAGTGCAGGTTGCTGGGCTGTCTTGCAAAAGTGGGGACACCAGTCCCTCACCCGGAGGCTCCATGCCCTGAGGTAACTTCCCTTTGCTCTTGTGTCCCTTCCCCACCATGGAAGTCGCTGCTGGGACCTTGGCACTGTCCTCTTTGGTTCTGGATGAAGCCTTGCTGGGTGGGTGGTGCAGCTTTCCTCTTCTGCATGCTGGCCCCTTCTTTACCTTGGCAGGTGGTGGAATAGGGAGGTCCTTGGCTTCATTAGGTGGCACACTGGCAGCCCTGATGGGTGCCCCCTTCGATGGTCCCGGACTTGCAGGGACCACACTGGACGAGGATTTGGTGGCTGAGGTGCTGGTCAGCGCTCTAGACAACCTGGCACTTGGGGAAGGACAGGGGAGGGAGGTGTAGGGAAGAGGTCAATGGTAGCCAGGAAAAGTTTCTTATTAGACACACTGGGATGGAAAGATGGAGGGGGTTTGGGAGTGGTGGAAGAGGTAGTGGTTGTAGGAGGTGTACGTCTGCTGAGTTTGGGTAAAGGTGCATGGGTTGGAGGCTGTTGTGAGGTGGATGGCTGTTGAGTGGGTGTGTGCTGGCGTTTGTGTACTTTGGCAGGAGGGCTTACAGACACACTGGGAGAGGACACAGGGGACATGTGAATGGTAGTGGGGGTGGTGATTGCACGTGAGCGGTGTGTGGTGATGGGCATGCTGGTGATGGAGATAGTGGCTGAGGATGTAGTGCATGCAGGTGTGAGTGGAGATGAGACTGGGAGGGAGGTGGAGGACATGGAGGAGGAGGACACGGTGGAGGCAGTGGATGTTGGTGTGTCTGCATGGATATGGTGCTTGTGTGAGTGCCTGTGGGATGTGTGGTGCTTATGTTTTCCTGAGCCAGTTTTGTGTGTTGATGTGTATGCATGCTGGTCTGATGGTGTGCTTGGGATAGCCTGAGGTTGAGGGGATTGGGTAGGGGTAGTGGAGGATGGAAGGGGGGAGGCTGGACACAGGGACGTTGGCTGCCATCAGTACTGAGGCCAGAGCCTGAAATGCTCTCTGTTGGGCCGCCACGCCAGAATGAATGCCCTCCAGGTATGCATTTGTTTGCTGCAAATGCCTCTCGACACCCTGGATGGCATTCAAAATGGATGACTGCCCAACAGTGAGGGATCTCAGGAAATCAATATCCTCCTCACTGAGAGCAGCAGGGCTGACTGGGGCAGGGCCTGAGGTGCCTGGGGCAAAGGAGATGCCCACCCTCCTGGGTGAGCGGGCACGGGAAACATGCTAAGGGGCTGCTGGGAGAGTGGTGCTGGTAGTGGGGGAGGCAGCTGTACCTGTTGTTGCGGTGGGCACAGAGGTGCCCGCCACCGCCAGGGAGCTCCCATCCCTCCTGCTTCAGTGCCACTGCTCCTCCGCCAGATGATGCTAATGCACACAAGGACTGGGTGACAAAACAAAAAGGGGGGGAAAGACAGAGGAG
Organism: Pleurodeles waltl; assembly: GCF_031143425.1. Lineage (NCBI taxonomy): Eukaryota > Metazoa > Chordata > Amphibia > Caudata > Salamandridae > Pleurodeles > Pleurodeles waltl. The sequence goes on from NC_090447.1 coordinate 363,949,437, forward strand.
ACACATGGTCAATGCCACCAATATCACTGCCGTTGGTGGGCACAACACGCAGGTAGCAGCCCTATGCACTAGCCCATGCACTAACAGTTCTTAGGAAAATCACCTGCCCATGGGGGACTATGCCTAACCCAATTTGCTGCACACCTGGAACCCACAGAAGACTGACTAGTTGTAGATGGCCACTACCACAATTGGGTTTTTAGTGCCACAGAGCCTGCCTAACAAGGGGCCTACCCCACCAAGTTCTCCCTGGCCTAGTGGAACCCAAAGCCCCCATCCCCCCATCCAGACACCTCGTAAGGCGTGCAGAGTCAGATGAATGAGACTGTACTCACCCCCATTGTGGCTGTTGTGATGCCTTCAAGCGCCCATCCAACTCCGAATATGCCGGCGCCAGGATCCGGAACATCAGGGGGGTCACGGTGCGATGGGCACCCCTTCCACGTTGGCAGGCCATCCCCAGCTGGGCATCCGCCGTCTTCTTGCTCCAGTGGCGCAGGTCTTCCCATCTCTTGCAGCAGTGGGTGCTTCATCTCTGATGGACCCCCAGGGACCGCACTTCCTTGGCGATTGCACGCCAAATACCCTTCGTCTGGTGGGCACTGACCTAGAGGAAAGGTAAAGTAAGAATGGAACTTACTTCCCCGTCCGGTTCTTCATATTCATTGGCCACCAGTTCCCACCCATGCCCTGAAACACATACACTGACCATCCTCACATGCAGGCCTCAGCCCCCCCACAACATGTATCTTCCATCCAGACCACTCCATACATTCATGTCCCATGCATCATGCTCACAGTTTACTCACCTGTTTTTCTGGAGGGACGTAGAGTAGCGTGTACTGGGGGAGGACCCCATCCACTAGTCTCTCCAACTCCTCCGAAGTGAAGGCAGGGGCCCTTTCCCCAGACACTCGAGCCATTGTCACTTCCAGACTGAGGTCACAGCAGCACTTGCAGTGTAGGTCCTCTCTTGTTGAAGGTCAGGTATCAAGTGAGTGAACAGCTAGAAAATGGCAGTCACGTCCGCGGCGGAGCGTACCGTTACCGCTGGCGTACATCGTCATTGGCATCTGGAACCCATAGGGCCCTATGATAACTAATGCTGAATTGCGCGGCGGTCTTTGACCGCCTACCGCGATGTTGCACAACGCCAGCCCAGTTACCTAATTTCCCCTTGTTCCTCCTTACAGGTCAGGCAGTCGCCATTTGTAGTGGGCACATGGCAGGTCACCTAACCGCGTCACAGCACATTTGGGCAGGAATACGGAGAGACAGCGCCATACACCGAATAAATCACATTAGTGCAAAACACCCTTGTCAAACCTATGTCGTACATGACCCTCTGCTCACCATTCTCCTCCATAGGGCACATCCAATGGGGAAGATGATGAGATGGCATCATCCTCCGGTGTACAGACCCCTGGTGGACCTGTCGACAATGGAAGACAGACACATCATTATCACCTACAGACTTGATCTTGGCACAATCCAAGAACTGTGTGCCCAATTGGAGCATGAACCTGATGTCAGCTATCCGCCATCCCACAGGTATCCCCCTCTAGTGCACGTCCTGTCAGTGCTCCATTTCCTGGCCAGTGGTTCCGTTCAAACAACAGTAGCCATGGCATCAGGGATGTCACAGCCAATGTTCTCTAACGTGTTGTCCAGAGTGTTATCTGTCCTGCTGAAACACATGCGCAGCTACATCATTTTCCCCCAGGTGGAGGATTTGCCCACAGTGAAAGCTGACTTCTATGCCCTGGGACATATCCCCAACATCATTGGTGCCATTGATGGTACACATGTGGCATTTGTCCCCCCCCCCTCAGGAATGAACAGGTGTACAGAAATCGTAAAAGCTACCATTTAATGAATGTGCAGATGGTGTGTTTGGCAGACCAGTACATCTACCATGTGAATGCCAAGTATCCTGTCTCTGTGCATGACGCTTACATTTTGAGGAAAAGGAGCATCCTTTATGTGATGGGGCAACTCCAGAGGCACCGTGTGTAGCTAATAGGTGAGCCCAAGGTCCCCACACAGTATGAATAGGAGTCTGGGTATGAGATAGTCCTTATGGGTTGGTGTGTGTCTAACAGATAACCCTCGACATTTGCAGGTGACTCTGGTTACCCCAACCTGTCATGGCTACTGACCCCAGTGAGGAATGCCAGGACAAGGGCAGAGGAACGCTACAATGAGGCACTTCTGCTATGTTCACTGCTGCCCAACAACTGTCATACTTTGGTATGTGCAAATGAACATTTATTATGTTGTTTGTCAAAGAGATTGTAATAACACATTTGTGAAAGTACAGACTGACTCCAGATTGTTTTGTGATTCGAGGGTGTTTATTTAAGTGCTAGTAAGTGGAGGGGGATGTGCAATGGGCTGGGGAGGTGATGGAGGAATATCCATGGTAGAGTCCAGTCTCTTTGGATCACAGGGGCATTGTCCAATGGGGCATATGAAGTGGAGCAATGGCAGTTCAAGGTGGTCAGGGTGACATAGTGGGACAGAAGGGTGACAATCAGGAGAGTCTTATTTCCTGACGGGGGTCTTGGCAATGTTCTCTGTCCTGTGCCTGGATCACAGGGACCATTTACGGGGTGTTTCTCTTTCTGCAGGGGTGGGGTGCTGGTGGCCTTTTGGTCCTGTGGCGGGACCTCCTGTCCACTAACGCCGGTGGACATGGAGGGCTGTTCATCGTTCGAGCTGGTGTCAGTGGCCCGGTGGTATGCCACTGTCTCCCTCATGGCGTTGGCCATGTCTGCCAGCACCCCTGCAATAGTGACCAGGGTGGTGTTGATGGACTTCAAGTCCTCCCTGATCCCCAGGTACTGTTCCTCCTGCAGCCGCTGGGTGTCCTGAAGTTTGGCCAGTACCGTGCCCATGGTCTCCTGGGAATGGTGGTATGCTCCCATGATGTTGGAGAGTGCCTTGTGGAGAGTGGGTTCCCTGGGCCTGTCCTCCCCCTGTCACACAGCAGTCCTCCCAGCTTCCCTGTTGTCCCGTGCCTCTGTCTCCTGAACCGTGTGCCCACTGCCACTGACCCCAGGTCCCTGATCATCCTGGGTTGGTGGGTTTCCTGAGGTCCCTGTATTGATGGACACAGTGCTGATTGACATGTTCTGGCATCAGTGGCATGCGCCCGCTGGGTGGGTGCTGTGGTGGTGTTTCCTAAGGGGGGAGGTTCAGTGGTGGTTTGGGACTGTGGCAGGGGAGCCGACTGTCCAGAGGTCCCTGATGGGCCGGGTTGGTCATCTTGATCCAGGTGTGCAGAGCTGCTCTAGTCACTGTGGGCCTCTTCTGTGGGGGAACTGGATATGGCTGGCACCTCCTGTCTGGTGACATTGGGTAGGGGTCCTGTTGGGGTGTAAATGCATGGTTATTGTATCTGTGTGTGCCATCTTGTGCAATGGGTGAGTTTCCCTCTACTCCTGAGCTTGCATTATCACATTGGCCCTTGTGTGAGTCGTGATTGTGTGCCCTGGCTGAGTCTGTCTAATGGACATGCTTTGGTGATCAGTGTCAATGCAGGTCTGTGATGAGTGTCCATGCATTGTTGTCACATGCAGGGCTTGGGATTGGGATGTGTGGGTTATGATAGTGGGGTATCTGTGAGGTGTTGGGGTGATGGGTGTGAGGGTAGGGGTAGAAGATTGTGATGGCATGCAGGTAAGGTGGGGGGGATATAATAGTAAAGATATGACTTACCAGAGTCCAGTCCTCCTGCTACTCCTGCGAGGCCCTCAGGAAGCATGATCGCCAAGACTTACTCCTCCCATGTTGTTATTTGTGGGGGATGAGGTGGGGGTCCACCGCCAGTCCTCTGTACGGCTACCGGGTGTCTGGATACCACGGAATGTACCTTCCCCGTAGGTCGTTCCACCTCTTCCTGATGTCATCTTGTGTTCTTGGATGCTGTCCCACTGCGTTGACCCTGTAGACAATTCTCCGCCATAACTCCATCTTCCTAGCAATGGAAGTCTGCTGCACCTGTGATCCAAATAGCTGTGGCTCTACCCGGATGACTTCCTCCACCATGACCCTGAGCTCCTCCTCCGAAAACCTGGGGTGTCCATGAGGTGCCATGATGTGGTGTGGGTGATATGTGAGGTGATGGTTAATGTCATGTTTCGTGTGATGTGTTGGGGTGTGTTCTTTGATGTGCGTGGATGGTGTATGGGGGATGGTGTTGTGTGCCTCTGGATGCTGGTGTTGTCTTTGCTTTTCTGTCTCTCTGCTGCTTCCAAAAATTTCATTGTAAGGGGTTGTGGGTAATATGGGTGTGTGTTTTATAGTGGTGTGAGTGTGTGGGTGTATGTGTATCAGGTGTGTGTATTTTGATTTGTCCAATGTGGTTGTATTTTGTAAGTGTGTGTGTATTTTGAGCGCGGCGGTGTGTACCGCCAATGGATTACCACGGTTGAATGTCCACCGCGTTGATTCGTGGGTCGTGGTAGTGTGGGCGTATTCCTATTGGCGTAACAGTGTGGGTTTTGCTATCGCTAGTTTATCACTGACATTTGGTGTGGCGGACTTGTGTGAGTATCTGTATAGTGGAGGATTTCTAAGTGTAGGTCATAATACCTGTAGCAGATTGCCACCGAGGGCACGGTATGTTGGCAGCCGTGAGCACGGCGGTCAGTGGCCTTTACCACCAGGGTTGTAATAAGGGCCATAGTCCACTACTGTAGACAACCTCTGTATTTTCATTGAATTCAGAACAACTCCCACTGAAGGAATTGTTGTTCCAAATATGTCACCCACCATGCTAGAAACTGTTTCTCGCTTCTGTCTAGGTTGTGATTCTGTCAATTTAGGATATTGACTCAAGTCATCCAGTTGGTACATTTTCAGTAAGACTATTCCCAAATAACATGTGCCATACCGTCCTCTAGGAAGACGGTAATAGGCATTTTTTCCACAGATGTAATAGACAACAGGCATTGCTGGATCCTGACCATTCAACATAAATGTCCATTTACTCTGAAACAAAAACACATGTTGACTTTCGCTCGTTCCCACATATATTCTATCAAAATAAGATTGCGGCCTATATATACAAAGCTTGCCTACATGTTGTGCATCTAAAGCTAACCTCCTTTGTTTGATGATGTCAGTATAAGTATGATTAGTTCCAGGGTTTTGTTGAACTATTCCCTTATCTATATTAGTCTTCATCGCACTTCTTCTTTCTTCAGTGTTCTCTAAGAAGCTGTTAGTAAGCAGGTTAGATTACTACAGTGTGATTACACCGTCCCAAAAGTTAATGTAGGTTCAAAGAAGCCTCTTACTAAAACTATGTCATTACCCTTCACTACTTTACTCAAATATCTAATTATAGTGACAAAGGAAAACACAAATCCTAGTTTGCATAGAAATATTGAAAACTCTCTTGATTATAGAACCTTGTTATTAAAAGACTGCAAGTTTTGCCATAAGTAAATGGCAGACTGTGGTATGAAATTCCCTCCTCAACAGAGGTTGGAATTTGCGTAGACATAGCAATGTCTCGCATCCATAGTGTCAACATACTCTCGCAATAAGCAATAGAAGACATTAGAAGAAAGCTCTTTCTCTTTGTGTAAGTATTTTGTATATATTCTAAACCTATCTATTGCCGAAGGAGTAGGAATTCATTCTAAAGATGTAGTACTTGTATGTACTGCTATGGTATGGTTGGCTCTATTCGAATCAAAGACAATCACACTCACAATCAATAACAAACATACTATTGCACAAACGATTGCCAAACCAATACCTATTAATTTACATCTGTTCCTAGTGTGGTGTTTGCTAAAGTCTCTCATGGTCTGTAAGGAATCAAAAGTAAAAACCAATACAAAACTATGGCTGTGCAGCAAAAATCAAAAGGAAAACAAAAGACAAAAATGTTCAATTCTTAAATCTTCAATCTTCTATTTTCTATCCCTCCTAGTTTTTTTTCCTTTTTCAAAAGTTCATTCACACTTTCAGGAACCTTTGTCAAAGTTTGGTAAAAGTTGTCAAAATCAGTTTAGCAGCGTGTGAAATCAGGTTATCAAAGTCTTTTGAGTTAAAATTTCAACAAAATCTTTTTATCTCCTTTCAAATTCCAATGTATTGATTTCCACCCGCCTCATTTATCTTCATGTACCACAATATTGACCTGGAACGTCTCTGTCAAAACAAAAATTCAAAAATTCTTCTTGCCATTCATTGGTAGTTGCATATGCCCTTTAGGGACCAGAATATCTTTTAATGGCAACTCTTTTCCTTTTCAATCTTCGACCAACGTTGGCTTCTCCTTCACTCAGATCTTCTTCTATGGTTAAACAGTCTTCTTCCTGAATTGGTGGTACCACATTAGTCTTCCCTGTCTTTAAGTTTGACTCTGGCCAGTTGTTACCTTTTAGAGCTTTTCTTGTTAATGCTCTTTTCAGAATTGGACACAAATTCTTCTCCTTTGACGTTCCCGCAACTGGTCCAAGAGGAGTCACACCCTCTAGGCTTGGATCTTTCTCAACTCCTTTGCCATTGGGGTCAGTCACTTGTTCAGTCTGGTTGCCCAGAACACTTTCTGCATTTGATGGCCTCCTCTATATGACTTCAGTCTGAAGAGTTTCTTATTCTCTCACTGTTTCATTTGTAGATGATGCATCCTCATCTTCCAGGATACGCTTCCCTTCATCTGGCACAGGAGTGGGTAAGTTGACTGGAGTATGCTCAGGCACAGGTTCCTGCTACTCTCTTTCTTTTTCTTGACCTGAAACATGCTTAAGTGCTGGTAATTTTAACAGCTCTTCCTCTTGTTCTGTTGGATTATGTACTTTTGTAGTGTGACTTGCGTGGATCCAGTTCGGAAGTCCTGCACACTTTACAGCTGTAATTGTTATTAATATCACCAGGAAAGGTCCTTTCTACCATGGTTCCAAACATGATTTTCTCATGCGCTTTCAGATCACAACCCAATCACCAATCTTCAGTTTGTGTCCTTGACCTTGAGGTGCTTGAAGTGTGGTAGCTTCCACAGAGAGAAAGATCGAACCACATCAGCTAGACTCTTGCAATAGGCTAACACCATATCATCTGTAATTTCACAAGAGCGTTTGCAGGTACAGCTGGCAATCTCATAGCTCTTCCCATAAGGATTTCTTGGGGTGACAGTCTCTAGTAAGAGCTACCAATTCCGCCACTTGTGCAGAAAACACTCCTCAAAGCCATGAAGCTTCCAACATGCCAGTAATAGTACATACTCCATATACTGCTCTTAATTTACCCACATTATCTCTCAAGCAGGAACCATCAACTATGATAATTTGGTCATTTTCTTCCAGTATCTCTAATATCCGCTCTGGGTTTTGTGCATAATTCTATAATTTCCAGACAATCATGTTCTGTATCATCCAATTTGTCAGAAAAAAACATTTTCAATCGGGAGTAAGGTTGCTGGGTTAAGCACTGCACATCTTTTAATTGTGTCATGAGGAGACCCCAAGATTGTGGTCTCATTTCTGGTCAGCGTAGAGCTGGTCAGATGTTGGGTTTTAAACCTAGTAAGCAAAATCTCAATTGAATGTGGGACCATAATTGTGAGATTTAACCCATCACTAATCTCTCGCTCTGAGCGAGGCTCTGCTTAACTGCTGCAATGGACCATAAACATCCTGGTAAGGCTGCTGCGACCGGATCCAAAGTGACTGAAAAATATGCCACTGGGCGATTTACACTGCCATGCGTCTGAGTCAAGACACACAAAGAACATGCATCACGTTCATGACAAAACAGTAGAGAGGGTTTAGTGTAGTCAGACATACCTAATGTTAGAGCCTGACACAAAATTTCTTTCAAAATCATTAAGAGCTTTCATACAAGCTGCATCGATCGATGCAGGATCAGAAACATCTTTATGAGTCAGCTTCTGTAGGGGTTTTAAAAGAACCGAAAAATTCGGAATCCACTGGCAGTAGCCAACCATTCCTAGAAACATCCTCACATCTTTTTGTGTACTCAGTACTTGCATTTGTAAAATTGTAGCTACTCTCTCTCTGGGAATTTTCCTAGTTCTATTTTAAATCAGATAACCCAAGTATTTCACTTCTTTCTGACAGTACTGCAGTTTAGCAGGGGACACTTTGGGGGTCATTACAACATTGGCGGTAAATGCCACTTACCGCTGTGCAGAAGACAGCCAACACACCGCTGCGGAATTCCGCCACAGCTATTATGACCCATAGCTCGGAATCCGCCAAAATTTAGACACCCGCACAAGTCCCCCACACCAAAGGTCAGTGATAAACCGGCGATAACAAAACCTCCACCGCCACGCCAACAGGAGTACGCCCACACTATCACGACCCATGAATCCATGCAGCGGTCTTTCAACTGCGGTATTCCATTGGCGGTACACACCGCCGCGCTCAAAATACACACACATTTACAAAACACAACCACATTGGAAAATTCCAAATACACACACCTGATACACATACACACACCACTCCCACACATGCAGATTTGAAGGAACTGAAGGAACCTGGAGTTTTGGAAAAAGTTGGGAAAAGTATTACCAAAGTAGGGAATTGGTTTATTAGTATTTGGAATGGGGTTCTTGTAAAAATATTAGGGGGTATATTGATTGTCCTGACTTGTCTTTTTGGACTATGGATATCATGCAAAGTTAATTAAAGAATTAAAAGAAATTTGGCAAAACGTAATAAAAGAAAAGAAGAAAAAGAAAAAGAGAAAATGTTCAAAGAAATTTGGTAAAGATCACATATGGAGGAAGAAATTGAAATGCGTAGCCTAAAGAAAATGAAAGGTTGTGAAGGGAAAGGTTTTGTGTGATGACAAGTGTCATCAGAGGAGGGACTGAGAGAGCGTAGCTTATATACTTCGAAATTAACATAAAATGTTTATGAACTAATGCGTAATAATGCTGCATAGAAAATGTATTAATATGTTTGCTAAACGTGTGCTTGAAATGTGCCCACGGGGAGTGGCCGTCAATATATACAATGACTAATGAAACTGACTTATAATGATGAAATGTTATGTTAAAGTATGAATTTGCACTAATGTAAAGGGTTATATGTTAAAGTTCTGCTAGTAAATCATTAGGCCTTAGTTAGCATGAGTCGAGGCCTAGCTGCCTGGTTTTCATATTAAAGGTGTTTTTCTAACGTACAGTGTGCTGACTTGCTGAAGGACATGAACTCGTATTTTTTCCAAAGCTAGAAGATGAATGTAACTGTAGTAGATCTGTTCTCATGAAATTCGACTTGCTTAGTGAAACATTCTTGCTGAATGCAACAGTGTAGACTTCTCACAGGTACAAGGTCGCCTGAACCGGTACAGACAATGGAACCACTGACTAAAGACGCAAAGAGGACCACGAGAGTATGAAATCATACCGGACATTCTACCCACTGAAGACGTCAATCATGAGGACCAATAAACTACATGAGAACTGTTAAGGGGTGACAAATTTAATGACGTCATTGAAACCCTATTGGAGGAAGATAATGGGGTGCAAACCCCAGACCAATGGAAAATTAGGGGAACGGAAAAGGGATAAAAACCCTTGACACAATGAACTAGAGCAGACGGAGAGACTAGGAGAGAAGAGATGCTGTTGCGAACTTTGCTATGACCCAGACACTTTGTCACTCTGAATAGAGACTTTGCTGTTTGGTTCTTAAAACCATCCTTGCTTTATATTGCCCGTTTACACTTTACCTCCTTATCAGGGAAGTGCCCTTTTACCCGACTTGCTGAATTTCTGGCTGATGGCGAATCAACTGATGTCCTGAGGACAAAGACTAAACCTGTATGCTGACTCAATACGGAGGGTAACTATATGACAATGGAATCGTGATTGTCTTTTCCTTTCTAGGTACCAACTGCTTCTTTTGACAGAGACCATAGTTAGATGTTTTTCTAAATTGGTGTTACTAAATTGTTTCGCATGAAGCCCAACATGCCAATGCTAATTCGAGGTTAGATGAGGGGTTCACTAAACAGACGCATATAGACAAATAACTGAATCTATACTTTGTTAAATAATGCAATAATGATTCCCTGCTAAGGATAACTTATGTTGACGTTGTGCTACATTCTAATATTCGTGATTCTTGCTTTGATTAAATCTTATCAGAGTTGCCATATTGTGACCATGCTAATGTGTTTCTTGGTTTTGAGATTAATAAACTTACTAATAGAATTGTAATCAATAGGGAATAAACTTCACATAATAGTACTAAACTGGTGTGGTTATTCATGACTGCAAGGTCATGGTGGTTCCTGAGTTTTATTAATGTCTTTAACTAATCTGAAGGTTCCTATTATGATAAATATTGATGACGTTATTGACATATTGATTGACATGTTGGTTAGTTATCTCGTCCTAAGGTGTCTTTAATCAGGGTCAAAAGATTAATTGGCCTAAAACGAGTCCCAGAGTGAGTAAATTAGTCATAAGGGGACGCGTTGACATATCCAATACAATTTAAAACACACACCCACATCCCCCACAAACCCTTACGACCACAATTGAGACGGAAGGCCAGAGAGAGAAACCACCATCTACAAACTAGCATCCACAGGCACTCAACACCATCACTCACACAACATCCACGCACGGAACACTACACACCCCTAAACATCACCCCACACATCACAACACACACCACCCCACACATCACCCACACCACCCCATGGCAGTGCAAAGACACCCCAGGTTCTCTGAGGAGGAGCTCAGAGTCATGGTGGAGGAAATCATCCGAGTAGAGCCACAGCTATTCGGATCACAGGTGCCGCACACCACCATAGCTAGGAAGATGGAGCTATGGCGCAGAATCGTAGACAGGGTCAATGAAGTGGGACAGCACCCAAGAACACAGGATGACATCAGGAAGAGGTGGAACGACCTAAGGGGGAAGGTGCGTTCCATGGTCTCAAGACACTACATTGCGGTTCAGAGGACTGGCGGCGGACCCCTACCTCCTCCGCCACAACTGACAACACGGGAGGAGCAGGTCTTGGCTATACTGCATCCTGAGGGCCTCGCAGGAGTAGCTGGAGGAATGGACTCTGGTAAGTCAAATCTTAACTATTACATCCCCCACCCTACCTGCATGCTATCACATACCCCCACCCTCGCCCTCACCCCATCACTCCAACTCCTCCCATATGTCCCACTATCACAAACCACACAACATCCCAACACCAAGCCCTGCATGCAACACTAAGGCATGGACACCCATCACCAATGCATGGCCACTGCACATACCCACACACACCCCTAAACAATTATCACACAAGGTCGCACACAAGAATGCAAGCACTGGGGTACAGGGTCACCCACCCATTGCACACCATGCCACACACAGATGCAATAATCATGCCTTTACACCCCTGCAGGACCCCTACCCAACGTCACCGGACAGGAAGGTCCAGACATGTCCACTCCACCCACAGAAGAGGCCCACAGTGATGACAGCAGCTCTGTCCAACTGGATCTAGATGACCAGCCCGGCCCATCTGGGACCTCGGGACAGTTGGTTCCCCTCACACTGGCACAAGCCACAAAAGAGCCTCCCCCCTCTGGAAACACCAGCACAGCACCCACCCAGCAGGCCCATACCTCTGTCCCCAGGACACGACAAGCAGCAGTGTGTCCGCCACTACAGGGAACTCAGGCTAACCCACCACCCCAAAAACATCAAGAACCTGGGGGCAGTGGTAGTGGGCATACGGTTCAGGGGACAGAGAACCAGGAACACAGGGGAACTGGGAGGGCTGCTGTGCGACAGGGGGAGGACAGGCCCAGGGAACCCACTCTCCACGAGGCCCTCTCCAACATCATAGGAGCCTACCATCATTCCCAGGAGACGATGGCAACGATACTGGCCAAGTTTCAGGAGACGCAGCGGCTGCAGGAGGAACAGTATTTGGGGTTCAGGGAGAAACTCAAATCCATCAACACAACCCTGGGCACCATTGTAGGGGTGCTGAAGGAACTCGTTAACACCAGGAGGGACACTGTGGCACAACAAGGGGGCCCTGACACTAGCCTCGATGATGAACTGCCCACCACCTCCGCCGGCACTAGTGGACAGGGGCACCGCCACAGGACCAGGACACCAGCACCCCACCCCCTGCAGATGGAGAACCACCCTGCAAACGGTCCCTGAGATCCAGGACAAAGACAGAGAACAATGCCAAGACCCCCGCCAAGAAATGAGACCACCCTGATTGTCATCCTTCTGTCCCACTTTGTCACCCTGTCCATCCTTAAACTGCCCTAGCTCCACTTCCTATGCCCCTTTGGACAATGCACCTGTGAGACTAATAGACTGGACTCTGTCATGCACATTAATCCATCATCACCCCTAACCGTTTTACAAGCCCCTCCAATATTGAGCACTTAAATAAACACCCTTAAAGCACAAAATAATCTGGAGTCAGTCTGTGCTTTCGAAAATGTGTATTTGCAATAACTGTGTAAAAATGCTATATCCATTGTATTGTCAACATACCTATGTCACACAGCTCTAGTCCATGAGGAAACAAAGCAGATGTCACACAGTGGGACCCACATCTGTGAAATTGAAAGGGAAAGTGACAACTCAGGGTCCATACACTGGGTGAAAGTGATAGACAGATGAGAGGTAGAACAATTATAGCAGATGTAGCAGGCAGTGATGTTTTCTTACCTGTGTCTCACTGGAAATATTGATGAATCACTGTGTTTCTGTTGTCAATGTCCTCTTCTTCTGCTTCTCCCCTTCACTGTCCACAGGCTCCACAGCTGCCACAACACTTCCATCTGGACCATCCTCCTGCAGAAAAGGCACCTGTCATTGCAGAGCCAAGTTGTGAAGCATACAGCATGCCACGATGATCTGGCACACCTTCTTTGGTGAGTAGAATAGGGAACCACCTGTCATATGGAGGCACCTGAACCTGGCCTTCAGGAGGCCGAAGGTCCTCTCTATAACCCTCCTAGTTCGCCCATGGGCCTCATTGTAGCGGGATCGTCCTAGGATTCCTCACTGGGGTCAGTAGCCATGACAGGTTGGGGTAGCCAGAGTCACCTGCAAATGTCGAGGGAAATCTGTTAGACACACACTAACTCTTAGGGACATCCCCAGACCCAGACACCTAGTCACACTGTATATGCTCCATGTCCTCACCTAATAGCCACACACTGTGCCTGTGGAGTTTCCCCATCACATAAGGGATGCTGTTATTCCTTAAAATGTAAGCGTCATGCACTGAGCCAGAAAACTTGGCATTCACATGGGAGATGTACTGGTCGGCCAAACACACCATCTGCACAGTCATTTAATGGTAACTCTTTCGGGTTTCTGTACACCTGTTCACTCCTGCGGGGGGACCAAGGCCACATGTGTCCCATCAGTGGCACCTATGATGTTGGGGATATGTCTCAGGGCATAGAAGTCACCTTTCACTGTAGGCAAATCCTCCACCTGAGGGAAAACGATGTAGCTGCGCATGTGTTTCAGCAGGGCAGACAACACTCTGGACAACACATTGGAAAACATAGGCTGGGACATCCCTGATGCTATGGCCACTGTTGTTTGAAAAGACCCACTTTCCAGGAAATGGAGTACTGACAGCACCTGCGCTAGAGGGGGATTCCTGTGGGATGGTGGATTGCTGACATCAGGTCTGGCTCCAACTGGGCACACAGTTCCAGGATTGTGGCACGATCAAGTCTGTAGGTGACAATTACATGTCGCTCCTCCATTGTCGACAGGTCCACCAGCGGTCTGTACACCGGAGGATGCCGCCACCTCCTCATCTGTCCCAGCCGACATGCTCTATGGAGGAGTACAGCGAGCAGAGAGTCAACCAACACTGAGGTACGTTAACACAACTTTATTCCTCAATTTTTTAAAACCGCTATGTGCCTGTATTAGTGTGTATGCAAGGCCTCGATCTGTGTGACGCATTTAAAATTAATGTCATGTGGCCCCCTGAAATGGCGTCTGCCTGACCTGTAATGTAGGACAAGGGGATATGAGGTAACTGCGCTGGCGTTGTACACCGTCGCGGTAGTCGGTCGAAGACCGCTGTGCAATCCTGCATTTGTTAACATTGGACCCTATGGGTCCAAGGAGCCAATGATGATGTACGCCCGCGGCGACGGTACGCACCGCAGCGGACGTGACCGCCATTTTCTCTCTGTTCATTCACTTGATACCTGACCTTCGACAGGAGAGGACCTACACTGCAAGTGCTGCTGCGACCTCAGTCTGGAAAAGACAATGGCTCCTTTGTCTGGGGAAAGGGCCCCTGTCTTCAGCACGGAGGAGATGGAATCCTCCCCCAGTACATGCTACTCTACGGTCCTCCAGACAAACAGGTAAGTACACTGTGAGCATGTCGAATGGGCAATGCCTATGTGGAGTGGTGTGGATGCAAGATTGGGGGGGAATGAGGCGTGCATGAAACGACGGTGAGTGCATGTGCGTCATGGCAAGGGTAGGGATGCGGGCCAATGACTGTGATGGTGCGGACGGTTATATCTTCTCCTTTTCCCCTGTAGTATTCCTGTAGGTCAGCGCCCACCAGAAGAAGGATATTTGGCGTGCCATCGCCAAGGAAGTCCGGGCCTTGGGGGTCCACCAAAAGATGGGAGGACATTCGTCGCTGGAGCAAGAAGACGGCGGAGGCCCAGCTGGGAGTGGCCTCCCAACTTGGGAGGGGTGCCCATCGCACCATGACCCCCCTGATGTTCCGGATCCTGGCGGTGGCGTATCCAGAGTTGGATGGGCGCTTGAGAGCATCACAGCAGCCACAAGGGGGTGAGTATACTCTCATTCAGCTGATTCTGCGCCCAGTGGAGGTGTCTGGGTGGGGGAGGTGGGCTGTGAGTTCCCCTAGGCTAGGGCAAGTTTAGTAGGCAAGGTCCCGTCGTAAGGCAGGCCATGTGGCACCACACCCCACCTGTGTTCAGAGCCAACTGCACCTAGTCAGGCTCCGGTGACTTCCATGTGTGCAGCAATCGGGCATAGGCCTTGTAATCCATGTCCCTGTGATTAATTAGGGAACTCAAAGTGCACGGCGTAGTGCAGGGGGCTTCTGTGTCTGTAGTGTTCGCAAATGCTAGCAGTATTGCATGCACACAACATGTCTTTCTTCTGTCTCCCCCCCTTTTTGTGGTCTCCCTGTTCTTGTGTGAAATAGCATCATCAGGCAGAGGAGCAGTGGCACCGGAGAAGGAGGGAGCTGCATCCCACATGGCCCTGGAGGTCGAGACAACAGAGTCTGAAGCCACCAGTGGGAGGGAGGGCGAGGGGAGCTCCACGGCTGGGACAGGAGCTGAGACCAGCGACAAGGACTCCTCCTCTGATGGGAGCTCCCTTGCGGTGGCGGGCCCCTCTGTGCCCACCGCATCTACAGGTACAGCCGCCACCCCCCTACCAGCACCACCCTCCCAGCAGACCCTCAGCGTGTGCCCCGTGGCTGCTCACCCCAGGAGGGTGGGCATCTCTTTCGCCCCAGGCACCTCAGTCCCTGCCCCAGTCAGCCCTGCTGCCCTCAGTGAGGAGGCCATTGACCTCCTCAGCTCCCTCACTGTTGGGCAGTCTACCATTTTGAATGCCATCCAGGGTATAGAGAGGCAGTTGCAACAGACCGATGCATACCTGGATGGCATTCATTCTGGTCAGGCAGCCCAACAGAGAGCTTTTCAGACTCTGGACTCAGCACTGATGGCAGCCATTGGCCCTGTGTCCAGCCTCCCCCTCCAACTTCCTCTACCCAGACCCAAACCCCTGTACCTCAGCCTATCCCAAGCACACCATCAGACCAGCATGTACACACCTCAACACACAAGGGAAGCTCTGGCAAACATAAGCACCACACATCCCACAGGGACCCACACAAGCATCATATCCATGCAGACATACCAACATCCACTGCCTCCACTGTGTCCCCCTCCTCCACGTCTCCCTCCTCCCTCCCTGTCTCACACCTGCATGCACTACATCTTCATCCACTACGTCCATCACCAGCACATCCATCACCACACCCCGCTCACTTGCACTCACCACCCCCACCACCATTCACACATCACCTGTGTTCTCTCCCAGTGTGTCTGTGAGCCCACCTCCCAAGGTACACAAACGCAGCCACACACCCACCCAACAGCCATCCACCTCATGACAGCTTCCAGCCCATGCACCTTCACCCAAAGCCAGCAAACGTACACCTCCTACAACCACTACCTCTTCCTCCACTCCCAAACCCCCTCCATCTACCCGTCCCAGTGTGTCCCAAAAACTTTTCCTGTCCAACCTTGACCTCTTCCCCTCACCTCCTCCACCTCTTCAGTCCCATAGGGCCCGCCTTTCCAGGTCCCAACCCAGCACCTCAGCCACCACATCACTGGGCACAGTGGTGCCAGCAGTAACCAGCTTCTGGAGTGCGTCAAGCAGCAAAGCAGCCAGTGTGCCAAGGAGCCAGACCACGGACAGTCCCCCATCTCAAAAGCATAAAAAGTTGGCCAGTGCCCGGCGGGAGAAAGGCAAAACGTCTACCACCAAAGCCTCTCCCAGGAGTACAGTTGGGAGTGGGAAGACAGCTGCGCCACCATCCAAGGTGGGGAAGGGGCACAGAAAGACACGCAAGTTGCCGAAAACCTGCACGGCGGACAATACATCCACCAGGACCACTGCCAAGGACACCGCCGCCACAAGCAACGCTGTCAAGGACACCGCCGCCACAACCACCGCTGCCAAAGACACCGCCGCCTCCAGCACCACTTCACAGGACACCGCTGCCACAAGCACCGCTGCAAGGACACCGTTGCCACCAGTACCGCTGCCAAGGACACTGCCGCCACAGGCACCACTTCACAAGGACACCGCCACCACAAGCACCACTGCCAAGGACACCGCCGCCACCAACACCCCTTCACAGGACACCGCCGCCACCAGCACCACAGGCCAATGAGCGCCAAAAGCTCCGACGCTACTGGGGCCACCATGAGCAGGATGAAGCACTCTGGGCACCAAGCCCCCTCCAGAACCAGTGGAGAAAGCCATCCACTACCTCAGTCCTTGGCAGGATGAAGCACTCTGGGCACCAAGCCCCCTCCAGAACCAGTGGAGAAAGGCATCCACTACCTCAATCCTTGGCAGGATGAAGCACTCTGGGCACCAAGCCACCTCCAGAACCAGTGGAGTATCCCATCCACTACCTCAGTCCTTGGCAGGATGAAGCACTCTGGGCACAAAGCCCCCTCCAGAACCAGTGGAGAAAGGCATCCACTACCTCAGCCCTTGGCAGGATGAAGCACTCTGGGCACAAAGCCCCCTCTAGAAACAGTGGAGAATGGTATCCGCTACCTCAGTCCTTGGCAGGATGAAGCACTCTGGGCACAAAGTCCCCTCCAGAACCAGTGGAGAAAGACATCCACTACCTCAGTCATTGGCAGGATGTAGCACTCTGGGCACCAAGCCCCCTTCAAAACCAGTGGAGAAAGGCATCCACTACCCCAGTCCTTGGCAGGATAAAGCACTCTGGGCACCAAGCCCCCTCCAGAACCAGTGGAAAAAGGCATCCACTAACTCAGTCCTTGGCAGGATGAAGCTCTCTGGGCATCAAGCCCCCTCCAGAACCAGTGGAGTATCCCATCCACTACATCAGTCCTTGGCAGGATGAAGCACTCTGGGCACAAAGTCCCCTCCAGAACCAGTGGAGAAAGACATCCACTACCTCAGTCATTGGCAGGATGAAGCACTCTGGGCACCAAGCCCCCTTCAAAACCAGTGGAGAAAGGCATCCACTACCCCAGTCCTTGGCAGGATAAAGCACTCTGGGCACCAAGCCCCCTCCAGAACCAGTGGAGACTGTTATCCACATGAGAGACTGTGGCTTTGCACTCCCCAGGATAAAGCAGTGGGCAAACCACCCACTTGAGAGACTTGTGAGACTGTGGCTTTGCACTCCTCAGGATAAAGCAGTGGGCAAACCACCCACTGGAGAGACTTGTGAGACTGTGGCTTTGCACTCCCCAGGATAAAGCAGTGGGCAAACCACCCACTTGAGAGACTTGTGAGACTGTGGCTTTGCACTCCCCAGGATACATTAATGGGCATGGAGCCCCATCGTGGATCTGGTTGTGCACTCATCCAGCTGAGGTGCCCCCACTGAGGTGCCTGTTGTATTTCGAACTGATGCCCCAGCAGTGTTCTCTCCGTTTTGATCGGGTATCTTTTGTGGGCCTCGCCCATGCATTTTGGGCCCAGTGGTCCACGGACTTTAATGGTGGAATACCTTGGACTTGTATTCTTGGTGTATATATTTGTTAATAATGTTTATATATTTTTTGAGTACTGGATTTTTATTGATTACAATCGTTACAATCATTTCCTTTTGTCTTTGCATTCTTCTGGGAGGGTTGGGGGTTGTAACTGTAAATTATCATGATGTATTAGTGTGTGTGTTGTCGTGGGTGAGGGTGGGAGTTGGGGTGTTGCGTGTTGCGTGTGTGTGTCACTCTCTTTTCCGTCCCCCTCCCCTGTGTCATAGGTGCAGTACTCACCGTGGTCTTCGCCATCGGTGTTCGTGCTCCTGGCAGAGGAGCAGGAAGACAAAGGCCGGGAGTATCTGGAGTTCCTGTTCCATGGCGTCCTGGTTCCTCGTAGGGTGTGTAGAGGTGAGCGTTTTCCCTTCCAAGTCCTGTTTCCGCCATGTTTTTGTTCGCGGTGAATCCGCCCCGAAAAAGGTGGCGGATTGGACTGTTGTAATACTGTGGGCGGTACATTGTGTTCCGCCTGTCTGTTGGCAGTTACCGCCGCGGTGTTTGTTTGTACCGGCGTGGCAGTCGGAGTGTTGAAGTGGCTGTCTATGTTGGCTGTTTCCACCACGGTTGTGATTCCATTTTTTTCCGCCGTCCTGTTGGCGGTTTTACCGCCACTTTAACACCGACTGCCAGGGTTGTGATGACCACCTTTATGTCCATTGTCTTCCAAGAAATTTAACAAAGCAATCATATCATATTTACAACCTTCTTTTGTCTTGGATGCAATTAACAAATCATCAACGTATTGCACCAATTTTTACTGATAAGGCATCACTAATGATTCCAAATCCTTTTTCAAGACCTGGTTGAAAATGGATGGTGACTCTGAAAACCCTTGTGGAATTCTAAACCAACCGAAGAGTTTGTTCAGAAATTTTAAACAAAACAGATCTCTGCTGTCCTCATGAAAATGCATGGAAAAGAATGCGCAACATAGGTCTATCACAGTAAACCATTCAGCATCGAATGGAATCTGAAACATAATAACAACTGGATTTGGCACAACTGGACAACATTTGACCACAATTTCATTTATTTTCTCAAATCCTGGACAAGTCAAATTTTCCCACATGGTTTTTCGCAAACCCATTATGGGTGAGTTACATGAACTGCTCAACACTTCTTTTAAAATTCCTTTCTCCACAAACTGCTCTATTAATAGTTTCACACTCTCAATAACATCAACTGACATTGGATATTGTGGAGTCTGAGGGAAAACTGCATTTGACTTAACTGCAACATTAATTGGTTCTACTCCTTTTATTAACCCAATGTCCTTCCCTGAAAGATCCTAAACTTTAGACTTAACAGTCTGCTGTAAATCAACAGGAAGATCTTTCACTTCGAAAACTGGAAAGAAACTAATCAAAGGACCTTCCTCATTCACTGGCTCATCAAAACTGATCAAAGGAAATTCTTTGTACACTGACTCATTGCTGACAGTAAGTAATGAATCTTCCTCTTCATCACTGTTTGTTTGAATTTCAATACCTTCATCTGAACAATTAATTGACCATCTGGGTTTGCACAGTAAATCCCTTCCCAGTAAGGACAAAGGACTTGAATCACAAACCACAAACTTGTGCAAACCTTTAAAATTTCCAATTGTAACCAAGACTGGTTCGGTAATTGTGTTGGTCAAATATTGATTAGCAACTCCCACAATCTGAACTGTCTTCCCTGATAAAGATAAATCTGAAACCTCTGCAGATCTCACTGTTGAACGTGTAGATCCAGTATCAACCAGAAAAGAGACTTTATGACCCTGCACTTTTCCTTTAGCATAAGGACCTTTCTGATCCACTTCTAAAGAAGCAGCCAACACACATTCTTCCTCATCTGAACTTTCCAACATCCAAACATTGTTTATTCCATTCTCACTGTGCAAAGGAAATTGGTGTACTGCATTATTACTCTGATTCATTTTCCGATTCATGATCACTTGAGGAAGCATCACCTGTTACTGATCCATAGGAGATTGTGGTACCTGTAATTATCTAGGCATTTAAATTTGTTGTCCAGGCACCATCTTCACTTGTGGCTGCATCTGCTGCAATTTGGGTAATTATACTTGTTATACTTGCGGTTGTACAATTTGCATAGGCTGCATGGGTTGTAATGGTTGGAAACCCTGCATCAGATTTATATTCTTCTGGAAATTTGAAAATTGACCTTTCATTCTTGGTCCTCTCATATTCTGGAAAGCATTGACACCATTCATCTGCTGAACAACACCTCCCTGATTTATCATTGGACACTGTCTTTTCCAGTGTCCGATGCCTCTCAAATGTGACAAGGAAACAATTGATTTCCCTGAGACTATCCCTGTATCATTACAAAATTCAATTCAAAACCACGATTAACATTTCCCGTCGCCATTCCTCCATGTCCTCTACCTCTGCCTTGATTCTGAAATATACCACTTCCTTGCTTCTGCTGTTAAAATGGAAATCCTCCCTGAATTCCTGATTGTGCTGCCTTAATCTGCATCACCATTCTCTTTTCCGTCAACTTTTTCTGTTTCCATTCAATCTCAACACTACAGTATTTTGCATACTGAAACACCTCTTCAATCGGTTTCGTTTGCCAACAAATCAAATGACTCTTAATCATCTGACTAATTTCTGGTCTGAGTCCTTCAACAGAGCTGAACACAATATGAATCAAGTCTTTCTGCTCAATTGTTTCAGTTCTACTGTAATGCATAAATGCTTTTAACAACCTCTCATAGTAAGCATGAATTGATTCTTTCACTTCCTTAGCTGTTCTATCTATCTGCTGCCAATCAATGTTTTTAGGCCAAATTCTCATTTTCAGAAACTCAATAACTTTGTAGTAATATTCCATTACTTCAGGAGAAGGTGCACCTGTTGCTGGATCTCTCGGTGGCTCAGTTGTTGGCCAATCTACACTCCTCTTACACTCGATCCACAAGTCTGCTGGAACAACTATCTCCAAAAGAGTGTTTAAATTCTCCCACATACATTTTGTAAGTTTTACAAACCTGTCTGACTGTTGATACCATTCTACTTGTTTTTCCCTCAACCTGTTGTAATCATTTGTAAATAACAAAATGTCACTTTTGCTCCAAGGGACATGTACAAAATTCCCTCCTGTAATTTCTCTCATTGGTAAGACTTTTACTGGCTCTCTATTTTGTGATGCATCTAAAGAAGGAGTATCTGAACCGTTCCTCTGCTTTTCTCTTTTCTTGACCCATCTGCCTTCCCATTTTTCTAGTGCTCTCCAAATTTGTACTCTCTCGAGTGTCTCTATAAGGTGTGTTTTCATCCCTGCAGACCTCGTGTTCAAAATCTTCAGCTTCAAAATGTAATCTATAACTTCTTTTCAGGAGTTTCATTTTCATAACATCTATTCCATGTTTATCTGCTAACTCTTGTAGTTGCTGGTGTACTTTAGCTGCTCCCTCTGTAATTAAAGGACACATGTATCTCAATTCAGCTTCAGTGTAAGATTTGAGTCTATTTACTCCCATCGTCCATTCAAGAAGTTCACATGCTTCCATCGACAATCTTGTCCGATTTATAAATTCCCTTTCTTCGGATCAATTATCTGAGGCATTTAATTCTTCTAACCACACTGTTAATTGCTGTGCAGTCAAACCATGCAATTAAATATTACCAGGTTGTATACTCGGCAACTGCTGTTGGTTTGAAGTAGTAATTTGAGGAGTTAACATTTTCAGCTCAGAACCATTTTGTAATCCGTCCAAATCTGAATTCCTAATAGGGTTTGAGTCTAATAATGACTTCAATTTATTTGAAGTCTGTGTTATAAGTGAAATTAACCTAGTGTTTTCATTCTGGTTTTGAACTCTTTGGTCATCTGCAGTGTTATTGCCTTGAACAAATAAAGGTACAAGTGGACCAATTGTGATAGGCATTGACACTGCATCTGGATTTAATCTTGTCCCTATGTTTTGCGTTTGTGAAACACCAGTGTTCTACCCCATTAATGTAGACATGTTAGTCTGTGTACTTGCTAAAGGAGTAAACTTTGGAATTTCCTGTGGCTAAATGTTTGACAACAATAATGGAGTTGGATCTGTGTAAATCAACATCGGCTCCTGTGAGGTTCACCCTGTAGATAGTACTAGATTAGTAACTGTGTTCACAATCGGTACATCTGGGTAAATCGTAGAAACACTAGATTGTGGCAGTTGCCTACTGTCGTGAAGGTCTAGCAAACCTGCAACAGTATTTCCCACACTCAGCAAATGGAAGCTGCTCTGCATCGGTATTTGTACAAAAGGACTAGTGTGTAGTGAGCTCTGGTTCATGTCAGGATTAACCTGTATGGAACTCTCATTCATATTATTCCTCATAGGACTCTGTGTCACTGTAACTGGTATTGGTGCAGTAGGGGTTGTACCACTTGTATTTGGATCTTTTTGAGCTACATAAGGTGGCTGGTGATTCTTGTTAGACTCTTCTGATTTCTGTTCTTCATCTGATGAAGAGAACACCTTTTTAGAGTTCTTGGAAGCCTTCTTCGCATCTTTCTCGCTGTCTTTAGACATTGCAGGAAACAATCTAATACCTTGTAAGGTATCTAATGTCCACTGTCTTTGGTCATTATCCCACCTAGCTTCTTCTAGTGACTTCTCCGCTTTTCTCATTTTTCAGTCAAATTTCAATACCTGTGGTTGTCTAGCTACTTGCTCCCAGATCACTAATGCTTCGAACAGAGCTGGTCTTGGTGGAGGTCTTAGACCATACATCACTTGTCTCAAATTTTCCAAAAGTCTCAAATTAAATGTCCCATTTTCAGGAAATGTTTAGCTCCCTTCTTTTCCTGTGATTTTGCACCCACGTTTTAACCAAAAGCATACTCCAGTACCTTTCTGTTCAATTACGATATATGCCGGAGTACCTTCTGGCGGACAAATTTCTCCTACCCCAGCTGGAATATATTAATCTTCTCTAAGAGCACTTTTTAAAGCTTTGAAAATCTTAATTCTTTCAAAAATTAATAATCAGGAAGTGTAGTAGTCAAATCTTTGTTAGAATATAATAATATCCACAAAAACACAAACAAAAACATACAGGCAAATCACTGAGACCTTATATAAGTTCAAGGTACTAAAATTCACACAAGATAAAGAGGCATATAAAATATAAACAACACTTACAGGTCCTCCCCTACATTTAATTCAAACAAACACCTATCACATGAAATGTAAAAACATATAAAATATAAAAAACACTTACAGGTCCTCGCCTACGAACAAATCATCTCAACTGCTTTAAAACAGCATCCTCTTACGCCAGGCCACTGCTCCTTCAAAAAAATGGCCTGCGGAGCTACATATTTCATAATCATTTAACTGGTGAAGAAAAAGCAAAGCAGCCCTGCAATTGGTAAAGCTATAAATTCGTAACAGAGGTACCAAGTGCAATTTTCTTAGAGGCGCATAGAATTCACAGAAGAACATAAAATGTAGCAGTGATTGTGGGAAGTGCTCATCACAGGGGCAGATATAGATAGTGCTGGAGGAGAACTGTCTTTGAGGAAAGGGCAGTAACCAATGAAGGGACCCTACTCTGAAGCAGGTTAAAACCAATCTTTCATACACATTATGTACAAACAATAAATAAGGGTCTGGGCCAGGTCACATTTGTACCATACAGTAATCTTTGACAGTTACCTTGACCACTTCATTTGATTCACGCGCCGCCCGCCTTAACTCGAGGAAGTAGACACATCTCCATGTTTTGTCTTTTTTGATAATCAAATGTGGATTTTTAAACAAATGTGGGCAATCCACTTCATTCAGAAGTCCTTTGATGTATTTCAGCCATGGGATTGAACAAGCGGGATCACTAAGAAGGCAATACTGAATTATTAACTGGTTGAGGGCGGCTTCTTTATTAAGCCAAATTGCACACCACATCTCCAATAGGGCAACACTAATCCTATCCTGTAAGTATTCAAGACCCAATTCCTGATGGACAGAAAAATGGGGAGTAGAGGGGGTAACACCCAACAACCGGCGACATAATCGATTTTCCTCTACCTAAAGGTTGCCAACATCTTTATACCCCCAAACCCCCATGCCATAGGTCACAGCTGGCAGACATTTTCTCTTATAAACCTCCAATATGGGGGCAACCGTTTTCCACCCTATATTGGCAGCCAGGGAGTGGGTAATACCCACTGAACGCACCATGCGTAAAATCCTGTTTTTTAAGCAGGGACGCCAACTACATGCTTCGTCAAATTCTAGCCCAAGATACGAGAAGGAACTACTTTTGTTAAAGTTCGTTCTCCTATCTGCATAGGGCACATCTTGGTATTTTTAGGGCCACAAACCATTACAAAGGTCTTCAAGAAGTTGGTTTCCAGGTCTAAATTTTTCATGAGCTCAACAAAACTATCCACTAGCAGTTTGAGCCCGTTTGCATTCCTCGTCAGTAAGACTGCATCGCCCACACACAGTAGGGCTGGAATGGCGTTATTGTGTATGCGGGGCACATCAGCTCCTGTAGAAACCAAGGTTTTCTCTAGGTTATTAATGTATAAAAGAAATAGAATGGGGGCAAGGAAATACCCTGGCGAACACCCCGACTTACACCAAAATGGGAGGTGGTCTCGCCATTCAACCCATACCTTATTTTTGTCCTCCGGCCCTGGTGAAGGAGTCTCAAAAGAACTACTAGGCCATCATCAAGGCCCATGTTTAGAAGAATTGCCCAGAGCTTTTCCCTATTAACATAATTGACCGCGCTAGACAAGTCCATAAAGGCAAAGTGAATGAGCCCATCTTTCACATACTTGTACTTGGCCTTAAGAAGGTAAACGGTCAGGCACTGCTCAGTAGTGCCCAGACCTTTCCTGAAACCATATTGGACCCAAGAAATAATTTTTTTCTCCTACACCCAAGAGATCAAACATTCCAAAACCACCTTCCTCATTAATCGTGAGGAGGAGTCGAGCAGCGAGATTGGCCGATAACACCTAGGGTCTAGGCTTTTTTTAAAATTGGAACCACTACAGACGTTTGCCACGATATAGGGGGCCCAAACCTGCACCCCATATTAAAAATCCTGGTCAACAAAGGGGCCCACAACTCAGGGGATTTTATGAAAAGGTCCATGGGGGTCCCACCTGGACTGGGGGCCTTATTTGGGAGACTGTCACAAATTGCCTTTAGGACCTCACACCGTAAAAAGAGGGAACCAGGGTTCAAGGGCAAAGTTATCTGTACAGATTGATCCCTTACCTCGTTAGCCCCATAGATACCTGAAAAATGACCAAACCAAGCATCGGGGGGATATGCAATGTAATTGCTTCTGGCAGTTTGCCGTCTGAGAGGCCAGCCCAGGCTACCCTCCAAAAAGCCTGGTTGTCCTTCTTTTTAGAGGCTTCTATCATATTTTCCCACTGCTCTATCTTAACTTCAGCCTTCCACTGTTTTACCGACTGGGTATCTGCCTTTCTACAAGCAATGACAGTTGCTTTGTCTCTAGGATTTTGGCTAAGCGCCTGGCGCAGAAAGGCATTGGCTACCTACACGATCAATCAAACCATGGGCAGCCAGTCAAAGTGGCATTTTTAATTGGGCTACTCATGAGTTCCCTAATGTAAGACGTGATCTCAGTAAAACCTGTAAGGCAAATGGCAGGGTCCCCACTGCTTATGTGACTTAATGTTTGCAGCGATGGGGGGAAGGTTTGCACCTGGTTCATAATAAATGCCAGATTTGCAGAGTGCCAAACTACCCTCCTACCATTGTCCTTTGTCTCTAGTTTTAATCTGGGACCAAGTTCTCTTGGTTTAGTCTGGAAAGGGCCTTGAAGTTGGATCACCAAGGGGTTATGGTCACTGAAAACTGAGTGAATCAATTCAAGCCCATTGGTCAGGGGTAAGAGATTCTGGGAAACACATTCATAATCAATTGTGGAGCTGCAGCCCTGGCCAATAAAAGTTGGTGCCATTGTGATATTTGGGCAGGATTAGAGGCTAACCAAGTTGTGTGCCAGAAGGACGGCATATATGTGCTGTCCATTAGGGTTCATCCCCGTTTGATCCACTTCCCTACTAGCGGGATCGAAGGGAGAATCCACTGAGGTGTATATTTCTCTCAGTTTGGCATTGAAATCCCCTGCCAAAAGCACATTAAAAGGACCGCCACCCACGGAAGCCCTATCAGCCAAACAACTGATAGCTAGTGAGAGGTCAAGAAAGGAAGAGTTGTTATTAGATGCAAAGTTATTGTTGTAGTAATTCACCAGATAAATTCTTAACGTGCCACCCCAATTAAATGCCATCTGAGTCCATTGTTATTGGTAAAACCTTGTAACCAAGACTGACCTTAAACCAGGCCAACAGGCCCCCTTGGTGAGGGGGTTGCAAACTTACTACAGCTAGTGTATCCACCAATAACCAATTCTGAAACAGCCCAGGTTTCCTGGATAAAGATAATATCAAAATTTGATGTAAATAGTCGCTAACCCTCGACCTCTAACTTTGAAGCCAAACTGGCCACATTCCAACTAAGGAGTTTCCAGTGTTGAGTTTTATCAGTTGATGGACACCTCTTGGATGGCAAAGCAGCCAGTTCCCCAGGAACATTTACAGGTGGATTCACTTTAGACACACTCTGCTTGGCGATAATATGTCCCTTCTCACCCAAATTCCTCTCCCAGTAGTTCTACTAGGCTCAATTTGGGCTGCCAGTGGTAGTCAATCCACCTCTTTCAATTCACTCAAAATTGAGTAGTGATTGTTAAGTGGAAGGTGGCTTGCAAGTGAGCGGCTCCCTGAGCCCCATATAGGGGCTTGATGGAAAGTCTGGGTGTTCTCAGTGTTCGGAGCATCTCTTGTGGGTTCTAGATGTTTATAAAAATAACCGAACAGTAGAATTCTAATCTGTTTCAGCCTCACCATACTGGCATCAGTGAGCGCTAAAATTTCCCTGACAACATTCGGATCTCAGAAGTTGACAATCACGAGAGCTCCAAGTGATTGTCTCCTCACTGAGCCATACCACCCACCGACGGACAAACAGGATCTTTTTACAAAGGTCCAACTTACAGCTTACATTTGTATTTAACCAAAAAATAACTTTGTTTTTAAGGGCTGATGTAGATTCTTTTATGGGGCCTGAAGCTTAGCGACATTATCCAGAAATACCACATGAAATACCACATGTGGGCAAGAGGCTGGTGGCAGATTTATAACCGGGTACTGGGGTAGGGAGTGGACAGCCTGCTGTTGTACATGCTGGCTACCGAGGGATGAAGAACTATTTACAATTTGAGGATTAAGCTCCTGTGTGTGTGAATTTACAGGAAGAGTGGCCAGCTGGTCAATTGAGCTACCTTCTCTACCCCCATTCTGTAACCCTGTAGAGATTTGTGTGTCTACTCTAGAAAGGTAATTCCCGTTTTGAAACCATCCCCTAAAAGAGGGGCAATCGAGAGCCCCTGACTGAGATGCTACTGACCGTGCTCACAGGGGGTCCTTCACCGACATTGAGAATAAATTACCCAAACTAGATTCTAGTGTTGCTAATCAAGTATGGATTAGTTGCAGCTTAGAGTCCAATAAATCGTTGAACCAAATCTTCAGTGAGGCCCAAGGGTCAACATTTGGGGGGGGTGAAGGCACAGAACTAATGAGAGTATTTTGATTCAAGGGCTGTGACTTTGGGGCAGATTACATCTTTGATTTAGCAATCCTCCTTTGCCTTTTTGGTAATGGGCTGGAGTCAAAGGAGCCACACAGAACATCTGGCACACACAATCAACAGTACTCACACATTTACATCCCCAGCTATGTTATTCAAAACCACCCCTTCCGGGTCCACGCAAGGGGTTTGAGTAACAGGAGCCGGGGTGGAGTATCATGCAGTGTACTTTTTGCAGAACCAATGTTACATACAATGGCAGGGCTCAAGGGCTTGCTAGGGAGCCTAGATTCAGTATCTTCTGCCACAAAAGAAAGGCGGCACTCTCGCAACTTCATTTCATTTGAAACCAAATCCACTGCGCGTACCAGAAAGTTATCAATGGAGGACCGGGAATGAGGTTTTGAAGTGGATGTGGAACTTGTGGTCACCTTCCTTTTCCCCAGTATTCCACAGGTCACTAGGGAAAAAGGCTACCAAGATCTAATAATGCCTGCAACAGTAATAACCCAAATATATGCATCAAAAATGAAAGTCTAAAGAATATGGGTCCAGCCTAGTCTCTGCCAGTCTCTGCCGGGTTAAGACAGGCCTGTCTTGGCCCAGTCTTTGCCCATGCGCGTCCCGTGCTGCAAAGTGCCACCACGTGCTTTATAGCGCTCGTGGTCTGGTCAAGTGGGTGCAGGTGCTCTGGAAAATGGCTGCCTCCTCTGGTCTCAAAGCAGTCTGGGATATGTAGTCCCTCCAAAGTTGCTAGTGCATCGAGCGCTGTGAAGTGCCCCCACGTGCTTTATAGCACTCGTTGGTCAGATCAAGTGGGTGGAGGTGCTGTGGAAAATAGCCGCCTCCTGGGGCCTCAAAGCAGTCTGGGATATGTAATCCCTTCAAAGTTGATAGCATGTCCTGTGCTGCGAAGTGTCCCCACATGCTTTATAGTGCTCGTTGGCCTGGTCAAGTGGGTGCAGGTGCTGTGACAAATGGCGGCCTCCTGGGGTCACAAAGCAGTCTGGGATATGTAGTCCCTTCAAAGTTGCAAGCACATTGCATGTCTCATCGTCCGCCCTGATGTCAGCTGGGTTAGGTAGTGAGCGTATCGTCCAAGAATGTCAGTGCTTTCGGGGTCCGTTATTCACCAGGAAGTGACTGTAATCCCATAATCCTCTTCGTCTCCCTTCTCGTCCAATTACGCTTCACGGTTGTCCACCAATCTGTGTGCGACCCTTCTCACTAACCAACCTATGCCAGCGCAGCAAAATATGACATCCACACTTAAACACAGCGGCTGACAAAGTCTTTTGGCTTGTCCATCTATACTCAAAACCACTGAAACCGAATGCTAATTATTTGCAAGCACTTCATCAAAACTAATAAAAACAAATCTGTCTGTTTACTACGGGTAGAGGGAATCACAATCACTTCAGGAACCTTACAGAAATTTTCACTGACAGCTTTCGCTCTTGCAGCTATTTCTCTCTTTTTCAGTTCCCCAGATTCGCAAGCAAAATTCTACCCGCAAATTTTACTCTCAACCAATCAATGCATACTGTCCTGGTGCACATAGGGCTCGCCAAATCTCAGTCGGAAAGACTTAACACTCAATTTGAACTTACATACTCGATTTGCCAACCATGCCAGATTGGCCTACTAAACAAACAAATTGACTCATTTAAAGAGACACAAACCATCAAACTTGGCTACCAAAACTGTTAAAGCAGAAATTGCAGCTATTTTTTAGTTATAACATACTAGATAACGGATTTCACGCTTTAGGTCGATGAACCTTTAGTGCAGCTTCAAGGAAAACATCAAAAACATCAAGTCAATTGCTAAACAATGTAATCATTATGAAGTCAATAGAGAAAAACACACCATAATCAATGCGATCATGAATAACCACACCAGTTTATTTCCCTGTATTAACAATGCTAAGGTCACGAATATTAATCTCAAAATCAATTGATACATGTAAAGAAACAATATAGGCTGATTGAGTGGGCAAATGGATCTAAGCTTAATCAACACAACAAGAATTATTATTTCAATAGAGAATACACACATTTATAGCAATAATATCTGAGCAAAAGCAATTGAATACATTGAATAAACAAGGCAAATGCCAATGACCATTCATGAGTGTGAGAGCAACACCTCACTAACCACTGATTAGCTTTGGCATGTTGGGATTCAAGCAAATGTTTTAATAACACAAATTTAGAAAAACACTTAACTATGACACTAAAAAAAAATAAGCAGCAGCTTGGTACCTGTAGAACAGAAGACAAAGAGCAAGACATTGTATTAATAGTTACCTGTCCTAATAGAACAGCAAACATCTTGGCCTCATCAAGAGGACACAACATCAGGAATGGAACAGGACCAGGGAAAGGGGAAGATAGTTTAGAAATTTGAAAGACAATGTGCCTAAACCATAAGACTATTAGTTCATCATAGAACAGGAAAGTTAAACTCAGAAAAAAAAACAAAATACCAAAAGTCAGTAGACTATATGGCTAAAGAATAACTCAAAGTATGGTAAAGTGGCAAGGAATCAAATCAATTAGACCCCAGAATAATGGTGTACCCTCATTATTAAAAGACAATAAACTTTCTATTGGATTAGAGAGTCAGGCAAAGAAAGAACAACCAATGACAAAGACATTATATATCGACATCACATTCTAAGTTTCTCTTTTAGAAATTCACAGGACTCTGATTGGTCACGACTCCATTCATGTAGTCCAAGATTTATACAAAAGTATCCTAGTATGTTTCTTCCATCTGGTTTCAATGGTTCATTTTGTCCGACATTGCTGGTTATGTTAGAAGTACTTAATAACAGTAGGAACAGGATGAAATGTTGTGAATCCTCAAAAGAAAATAAGAATTAGAAACATGTTCTTACATAAATGAATTGAGCTAGTCTAACAGCAGACATGAAGTCATAAGAGGAGAGTACACTAGAAACATTTATTGCAGATAACATTGCACAGTGGCCTTGCTCAGTTTCACTCCCAGCAGAGAACAAGAAATACTTGTATCATTTCAGAAATTAAATTCTACAGAAGACAATTTTTAACACACACATTTTGCGCAATACGTCAAATTTAACACATGATGCTCTATTCATTAAAGTATGATTACATAAAAGGAAAATATAAGCACACAATCTATACGCTCACAAGATCACTAATTTTTTGATAAATAGCAATCGAAAAAAAATCTATCAATAACGACCTCCTTGTCTACATGAAAAAATCTGAAATTGTCCTATTTCAATAACACTTAAAATCAAACAATCATTGTGAAAAAATGGATGATTAAAAGATGTAATATATTCTTATTTCTCTGGTGTCATATTTTCATTATGATACCCAAAACAGACATGGCTGATCATGTTAAACCAAACAGGCAGACAATTTGTTTCTGATGAAAATTCTGAAAGAATACACTTCATGAATTAGACTGCATAGTCGTATTAACTGCTTCAACCACATGGTTTTGCACTAAAAAAGTACAGCCACATATTAAATAAACTACACATTACATTTCTAATCTGAATGCATCCTGGAATGTCTCTGGAATGATGCCCTGTGATTAAAGATGATATTCAATAGAACACAAATTACCTCAAAGAAAGCTTATTGGCCCTGCCAACAAATCTCCTGTGTGGTAAAGTCACTGCTTCTCCACTGCGATAGAAGGCTGGCCAAATCTAGAACCAAATCTATAATTACACGCTATGTCAGTTAACATTTTTTCTCAAAATATTTCCTGCATTCATAATTGGAACTGACTGAGAATAAAAAAAGCAAAGGCCACAGGTCCTGTTGTCCATTACGCTATCCTTGAAGATATAACAGCCCCGAAACAGGGGTCTGTTTTCAACTCTGTGGTCCCCCACACACTGGGAGCTTTCTCCCTGTACATAGATGACATGTAATATCTCCACCTACCTGGAACTGCCATGATTCACTTGTTGAGCATGGGCGATGGAAATAGTGTTAAAGGGCTCCGTAAATTGAGTGCCAACCTTAAAAGAGTTATCTGTAATACAGGAATGTGCCCTGAAGGTGGACAAAGAGCCTTGAATGAAACAGAACTGTAAAAGGGATCCTGATTGAGTGTGGCGGGACAGCACTGAGAGAGTGATTACCCAGAAATTCCTCCTCCCCAGCCAGACTATACCACAGCATTGCCCGTGACAACAGAGGTGACATGATTTGTGCCACAAGTATCCATTGGTTTGCTCAATTCTTTCTTTCTGTGACCCAGCAATATCACCACTGCTGTCTCAACTGTCAAGCGCACAGCATTGGGTAGGGAACCACAACCATTTTTTCAACCAACCTACTTCAATGGGGCTGTTTCGTTCACATGTAAATGAACTTTATTCAAATGCCTAAATGTAGTTCATAAATGCTAATAACAATTGCAAAAGGGCTGATTAAGGATTTCAAGATATATGTAGAAAGGCATTTTGCAATTCTTAATGGTGTCATTCGCAATTTTGAGCTGTTAGGAGAAATGGCATTTTGATAGTCGCTAAATAGGAAATCCCAAATAGGGATTTCCAAATAATGAATGGCTGACACTATGTGCAAATGATGTCCTAATTGCGAATAGTCACAAAATGACCATTTAGGATACCCATTTACTGTCATTCTGGATCTGGTGGTAACCAGGTGCAAACTAAAAAAAAACACCCACAATATATCTGGGTCATTCAGAATAGTGGTTCTTGGTGAGGGGGATAAGGATTTTGGCTGATAGGCAGAGAAGGAGGCAGAGACAGGAGAAGATATTAAGGGTGACAGTCAACCTTTTAGAACAGACTGAGGAGGAGATATATGAGAAGTACAGACTCAGTAGTGAGTAATCCTGGAATTAATTGCTGAGTTATAACCTCAGCTACAGATCACAACAGTCAGAAGTCATGCAATCCCCCAACATGTGGAGTTATAGTGTTATCTACACCTTTTGGCTTCAGGAAGTACCAGGGAGTCATAGCAGTGGCAGGAGGAACGTCACAAAGTGCATTTTCTAGGTTTTTCACAGGTTTCTGAACTTCGTGGTTAGCAAAGTAAGTAAATATATATGTTAACCAAATATACCCCAGTATTAGCAACAGGCCAAATTAATGTTTTACAGGGTAGCACAGTTTCCCCATTCAATTGGCTATGCTGATGGCACAGATATTCACATATGCCCCCCGTGCAAATGCATTTAGATACAACAAGAGGAAATGCAGCAATTCGCACAACATACAGGTAGTGTGTGATGCCTCATGCATCATAACTGGCCTTGTAGGCAGACTCCCAGGCAACACACATAACTCCTTTATGTTCTGCCACAATGGAATACATAACTGTCTATCTCAGGGTGACTTCGGCAATGGCTTTGGCACTTGGTAAGAGAATAGCAAACTCAATTCATACAGTATCCATAAGTGTGTTTGTAATGTGACCTAATGTTTTCTCTTAAAGTGCATCTGCCTTGCGCCCTTGGATACTGACACCATAGTTGAATCCAAGTAAAAGAAGTGAAAAGCAAACAACCGGGCACATAAGACAACATCATGGAACTTACCTATGGTACTCTGAAGTCTAGGTTCAGATGTCTCCGCAAGACTGGTGGAGCACTGCCTTACTTCTTTGCAGACCTGAAACATGCTGTGCAATCATTGCCACATGTGTCTTTCTCCACAACATAGCCATGAGGAAGGGTCTGCACAACATCAACCTTGAGGCCGAATCCGGATCAGATGAGGAATTTCCACCACTACAGCTGCAGCAGGACAGGACATGTGCAGCAGAGGGTCATGCACGACACACAGACCTCACCAATGCGGGAGCATTTTCATCCTTCACAGGAATCAATACTGATTGAGGTCAACGGATGTTTGGATCCTGCATAGCATGTGGGAGAACCATTCCCCAAAATGTAAGTACAAATCAATTAAAATATACAGTATGACCAATGTGGCCATACAAGGAAAACTCCAGTCAGGAAATAAAGTTAAGGGATTTATTGCAAACTCAAGAGCAGAGTCATGTAGACAATTCGCAAGACAAAGTTATAAAGATACAGAATCACAAAGGATGACCATGGCGATGAAATATGTTCAGGCAAACTAACTTTAGGAGAACTAGGAACTCAACTAAGATGATATAAAACATCATTAAGATGATTTGGTGTACAGAAAATAAAGGTTGCTCAGTTTTGATGAGCATTAAGGCATTTCAGATCATCAAAGTTCAATTTAGCTGGACACAGGAAAAACCCTACATTTTAACCAATCAGGGATACATGTGTGGGGCATGGAAACAAAGTCTGATAGAAAAGGTACACGTGAGCAAGATGACTTGACATTTTTTGTAGAGTCACGAAATACAGGGCTAAATTAAAACAGCACATTAATACATTCAAAGAAAAAACATTTTAATATGCAAACTATAAATTCTGCATTAATAAATCTTCATTAGCTTTAATGTTACAGTTACTTTAAACAAGAGGACTGGTAATACATTTCAGTCAGTATAACACAGAACTGCATTTCACAGTTTCTGCACACTCATTTAAAGTATTAATTATTGGAATCTCAATATTGTTCCAATACAAACTATCACTTTAGAGTATAAACTACAACATCATGTCAGTTTCATCCATCAAACCTTTAATTAAACTCCAATATCCCTATGTCTAAGTCTCTAGTCTAAACAAAAGCACAATAAAATGGCTTATCAGTGTATCACCCTACAGTAAAACTATTAGTACCTTGATCAACATAATGCATAGATTGAAATGTATAGGTGATCTTTGTTACATGAGGAACTGAACTAAAGTTTCTGCGACATCAGACCCCCCTGTGATGGCGCATCAAGCCATCACAAAACACTCCAACTTTCATTTTCAATGAGACAGATCAAAATTTCTAAGGCTTATTCAGGTAAGGGTTGTGAAGTCAAGTAACTGCTTGATGTTGCTATCATATATGCTCTTCTGGTCTGCATTTCAATCTCCTCTTTTCTCTATATATTCTTGTCTCTTTTCCACTTCAGCTTGTTGAAGAATCAGTGAAGACCAACTGCAACTAGAGCACACAAAGCCATAATTAATAGGAGTCTCAAAATGGTTCCAATAATTCCTCTCCATAGATCATAAATTTCCAAACCACTTTGCAATTGCTGATAAACCACTACCTATTGCTTCCCATGCACCTGTTGCTGTTAGCTCTTGTTTTAAGTCAGTCATGTATGCAATGTATTTTCTTATCTATTTACTTTTGTCAGGTATGTAAGTGCAACACTGCTGAGCATGCAACATCTTGCAAAGTCTGCCTTCCGTTGCGAGAAGAATGTCTAACGCAAGACTATTTTGTAAAACCATTGATCTTACAGCAACCATTTCTGTCTCCATTAATAATATGGCACCTGCATTGCCTGTAGATAATTTATCTTCTATTGTTGGCAGCTTTCTAATCGTGAGATCATTCAAGATAACACCTATCGATGGAATGATGGCACCGACATCTCCAAAATTTCTGAAGCACTGGCACCTGTTTTGACTCTGGTGTTTGACTTCTCACTCCAAACTGGATCATTAAAATCGTCCACATGATATATCTTTGAAAAAACTACTTCCAGGTAACATGTACCATACCAGCCTTTCGGCAGCTTCTACTAGGCATTCTTTTCACATATGAAATAAACACCTGGTTTGGTGGGGTCTTATCGATTCAACAGAAAGATCCAAACTTGTCTACATTCACTAGTCACTACAAAAAGTATGTCAGTTTTTGATTTAGGTATATTACACCTAATCTGACTACATGTTGGCAAACTAAAGCCAGCAATCCTTGGTTTCCAGCTACTGAATATGCTTTTTCTTTGTCCCAATTTTGTAAAACCACTCCCTCTTCTATTTTAGCCTTCATAGCTCTCCTCAACTTGTCCAATGAACTCCTTCTCCACTGGGGTAAGAATGCGGGTCAAATTGTTCTTGTGGGCCTAAACTGTGCCAAATGTCAGTGTAGGCTCAAAGAAACCTACTGTGTCAATGTTTTTTGACTTTGCTATGTTGCTCAAATGTTTAATGATTGGGACAATTGAAAACACTAGTTCACAATTAGAGTAACATTATTAATACTCCTCCTGATACAAAAGTGTTAGCAACATGCTACAGGAAATTACATAGGTTAGGGGTAAACTGTGGTATGTACTGTAATTCCCTAACTTACTGATGAAGGCAACTGTGTGCATACATAGCAATCTCTTCCATGGTATCTACATACTCATGTACAACTTATAATATGAATTTGCAGATTTATCACCTTAGAATCATCAGAGTGTAAGTAATTCTCATTATTGTAAAGTAGATTTTAATCTGCAATGTGAGTTGATAAATTCAGGGCATTGGTGGATTTAGCCTTCTCTGATTCATGGATATTGCGCAATATTATACTCATGACAACTCACATTACCACTAAATCTATACATATGCATTGCACTTGCTACTTCTATTTCTATTCAACTCTATGAGATCTCTAATATCAGACCAAAAGTTCAAATTCATAATTCAAAAATGCAAAGCGGCCTTAATGTATCACCTTCTCTTTTCACTCCTTTTTATTTGTGAGCAAAGCAATTAATTGCAAATAGTCTTTTTAAAGGTACACACTATTCCCAGAAAGTTCCTTGATCTTCTAGAAAGTTTATCAAGAGTTGTACCTACTTGCAAATGTTCAAATGCTTCTAATAAATGTTCAAATGGTTCTAATAAAGACACAGCTCATAATTACTAATAATCACTTCCAAAATGTAATGCCTTAGTTCATTCAACGGCAATGAGATTTCAAAGTTATGCTCCACCACAATTTCAAGCTCAAGAATATTGAACTGGATTCACATTTTTCAAGCAAAAGCATGCAAACTCGTTCTCCCAGTCATTTGCAGCAAAACATGTCCATTCAGGTGCTGAGAATTTTCGGCTTGGTACTCTCTTTCTCTTTGATCTTCTGTTAACTCAACTCTCTACATCACTGTCACTTTGACTTGATTTTTCAGTCTCCTCAGAAATAGTCGGAGACACCTGTTCAGCAGCCACTGAGTGCTATTTAGCCTAATTG
The DNA here is from genome assembly GCF_031143425.1 of Pleurodeles waltl. Classification (NCBI taxonomy): domain Eukaryota; kingdom Metazoa; phylum Chordata; class Amphibia; order Caudata; family Salamandridae; genus Pleurodeles; species Pleurodeles waltl. The sequence goes on from NC_090447.1 coordinate 363,986,541, forward strand.
TCTACTGGTACAGCTCTTTTATCTATAGCAACTAGTCCTTTGTCAGCTTCCGAGCTTGTATGAGTCAACTGATTCTGTCTTGACCCTTCTGTACCATCCCCTGTTGTTGACTCACTCAGACCCCCCTCGGACCGCACTTGTGTAGTAGCAGCCATATGTTCAACCCCAACAGCTTGACTAACCTGATCCCTCTTGCTTACTGTTACCAACCCTTTTGGAACAGGTGCTGTATCATGTAGGGGACCTGGAACTTTGTGAGTGTGGCTAGTGCATACCCTGTTAGGGAGACCAACATACTTAAGAGCTGTAGTGGTTACCAAAACCACCTGAGAAGGGCCTCTCCACGTTTTTATTATGAGTTTTTTCACCATGACACAGTCGCCTGCACATAGGTCTATCGTAACGTTACTGCTGCAGCTGTGATGTAGCTTCTCCAACCTGATGAAACAAAGAATGAACCACATCAGCCAGTCCTGTGCAATGATCCAGCACCAAGTAATCTGTAATGTTTATAAGCGCATTCACAGTCACTGCTTTCAATCTCATGGCTCTCCCCCAGATACTCTTATGAGGGGACAACCCAGTCTTTATCTTGGGTGTACTGCGCATACCCATCAAGACAAGAGGCAATGCATCTGGCCATTTCAAAGTGGTGGATGCACATAGTTGTGCCAATATGGACTTTAGGGTGCCATTAATCTGTTTGACAAGTCCAGAAGCCTCAGGTCTATAGCTGCAATGTAAACTTTGCTCAACTTTCAATGTCACGCACAATAATTTCAGAACTTCACTGTTGAAATTGGTTCCTTGATCTGACTCTAGAGAAGTTGGGAATTTTTGCTGGCAGCTATAATGCATTCAACAGATTGTAAATCTTCTCACCATTGTTGATAGGTGATCCAGAGAAGGTCACAAACCAACTCTAGGACCACAACTGTCTGAAATCATGAACAACCCCAAAACTATACTGACTATCAGTGAAGATTGTCACTTTGAGCTGTTCAGAAATACAGCATGCGCTGGTGAGAGCAACCAATTAGGGTACTTGGGCAGAAAAGCCTCCTGTAAGGAGGCTTCAATTACACCTGCTCTTAGGGTACCATTTTCATCTCTTAAACTGGAGCCATGTATGAACATAACATAGTCAATTTCAGTTAAGGGAACATCTTCAGTGTCAGGTCTTCAAGTGGTGCACAATTAAATGACCTCGTGACAGCCATGCCCAAACTTATCCACACAGTTATTGACATTTTCAGCGAGAAAGTGTCAAAGCCCAGCTCACCTGAGTTCTTGTTCAGTTCTGATGGAGGTTGAAGACAATCCGACCCCACCCTGAAACTGCTTGTTCCAGCACACTAGTTTTTAAAACAGTGCACTAAGAACAGAAGTTCAAGGGAAGGGGGGAAGTGGATAAAATAAAAAAGAGAGACAACACCGTTCTTGCGTTTCCACTGTTGAAGTGCTGCACAAATCTGCAGCCCTTTCTGACTTCTGTAGAAACTGGTGCCTAATGAAACATAAACAAAGAACAGATAAGTGCAACCTATTCCTAAATGGGTTCCTGACTATCCCTTTATTTATTAGAAATTCTCTTCTAAAAGTACCTCTTGGATCCTGGTCTCTAGTTTCCAGGTTTGGAATGTGTTACTGCTCTGGGATGTGTTTTCTATTACTGTAAAGCTTCTAAGACATTAAACAAATACCGTTATCAGAATTACCAATATCAAACATTCATCATAATATAACTAAAGCCTAAATTCCCAATAGCAGACTCACTTTTCCCATATTTCCAGAATCTTTTATAAAACAAATACTGTACTTTTACATCAAAATACAGCATGTAATTTGTGCAAGTCCTTGATTTACTGTTTGCCTTGCTGTTAATGGTTTCCACTGTTCGATTCTTAAAAGTTCCATGAGAAAAAACAATGTTTGCTCCACAAAGTTCTGCAAAATATTCTTGTAACAAAGAGTTTGAATCACAATGTTCGTGGAAGGTATTTCGTTTCAAATTGTCTATACACGAATCCAGAAATTGTTGTCAAAGTTATTTCGGGTAATAAAAGGTTTTGCACTTACTTGTTGCTGGCAAGAGATACTGATCAGTCTAACCTTGTCTTCTTTCTCTTTTGCAGGTTACTCATAGGAGAGAGGCTGAAGCAAGGAGGAACCGGAAACCGGAAGAAGGAAGAGCCAGAAGCTGCGCCCATTGAAGTCAATGAAAGTCTGTAAAGAGCAGGAGAGCCAGCGCCGAGGGATCTGTTCTCAGGTAAGCGGGAGGTAGACTATCACAAGCACTGGGTGAGGCTCGGGGATGCCTTTTATAGACAGGGCTGGGTGTGGTCCTCACATGCTGCACATGTTCTTGGAAGGCGTGCAGAGCTGGGTGTGGTTTGAAGAGCTGGGTGTGGTCCTCACATGCTGCACATGTTCTTGAAAGGTGTGCAGAGTTTCAGTTATTATGCAAATGAGTTGGATTAACACATGGCCTAGGGAGGAGTGTTTTAAAGAAGCCTTGGTAAAAGCAAGGCCCAATGTGTAAACAAAACAGCACATTAAACAACATACACAGAAGCCTAGGGGGGGGGGGGAAGGTGAGATAACAAGAAAGGCTTTCAATAGTAAGTTTAAAAGGGAGCTATTACAGAACCCACTAGTGCAGTGAGAGGTGACATGCTCTTTGCTGTGTACAAACCCTAACAGTTGCCCCCCTCAAAGGCCCTCCTACAGGACGGGGTTTTCCTGGATTTTTTAAATAAAACCGTCTAATCAGCTGTGGGGCATGTACATATGATGCTGGTTCCCATGAATTCTCAGATTCATCATATCCTTTCCATTCTACTAAATAAAACAGACGTCCACTAATTCTTTTTGAGTCTTTTATGCTTTTCACTTCATATTCCAGATTTCCCTTAATTGGTATGGGTGGAGGTGGGGGTTCAGGTCGGGTTTTTGAGTTGTACGGCTTAAGCAAGGACACATGGAATGTAGTATGTACTGGATATTCTTTTGGGAAATCTAATTTTACTGTTACCGGGTTTACTATTGCAGTTATACTAAAAGGTCCAATGAAACGTGGTTGCAGCTTTCGGGATCCCTCTATGTTTAGGTTCTTTGTGGAGAGCCATACCTTGTCACCAATTTTATACATTGGGGCCTCAGACCTGTGTTTGTCTGCTTGTCTTTTCATGCTTTCCTTGTACTTTAATAAATGTTTCCTGGCTTTGTCTTGTATGTCACCTAACCTCGTTAGTCTATCCGTTACTGTAGGCAACAGGGAATCTTCTAACAAAATGGGTATAGCTCTTGGATGATACCCCTGCAAGAAATAGAATGGTGAGCAAAGTAGAGCTGAATGCTCAGTATTATTATAAACAAACTCTGCTACAGGGAGAGCTTCCAACCATTCACTAGAATAATCAGCCAATAAACAACGTAGCGTTTGAAGTAAGGTTTGGTTCAGTCGTTCAGTCTGTCCATCTGTCTCTGGGTGGAAAGCAGTGGATAAGGCCACATCTATTTTCAGTTTTTCACATAATTTTTTCCAAAATCTGGAGTTGAACTGGCTCCCTCGGTCTGACACCACTTTGCTTGGCAAACCATGTAAACGCACAATTTCCCTTATAAAAATATCGGCAAATTCTGCCGCCGTGGGTAATTTCCGTAATGGTACAAAATGTGCCATTTTAGATAAAAAATCCACTATAACCAACACTGTTGTGAAGGATTTTACAGGTGGTAAACCTACAATAAAGTCTACGCTCACAGTGTGCCAAGGTTGTTTGGGTGTTGGCATTGGTATTAACAAGCCGTCAGGAGCCTTATGAGAAGATTTATGTCTTGCACAAATTGGACAGGTAGTGACAAATTGCTTAATGTCCTTTCTTATAGTGTCCCACCAAAAGTGTTTTTGCACATTTTCCAGGGTTTTTACCCAACCAGGATGACCGGCCAACGGTGAGGCGTGATGCCAAATTATCACCTGTGTTTGTAATTCAGAGGTGGGCACTAACAGCATGTTGTCGTGATACAATAAACCTCGTTGTATTGTGTTATGGGAATCCTTTAACCAATCCTGAGGTGCTATTTGCATGTGTGCATTATATAGATCTGTGATGAAATCCTTCTGTTGTACTGGTGCCAAAAACTTTTGGGGAGGAATAATGGGTTCTCCTATTTTATCTTGTTTCATGTCTGAGGTATGTCCGTATCTAGATAACACATCAGATTGAATTTGTTGTGCACCTGGTCTATAGGTTATAACAAAGTCAAATGTGCTAAAAAAATTTAACCAGCGCATCTGACGTGGTGTTAGTGCTTTAAGTGATCCAAAAAACTGTAGGTTCTTATGGTCAGAAAAGATTGTAACTGGGTACTTGGCTCCCATTAAATGGTGCCTCCATTCTGAAAAGGCTACTTTTATAGCTAGTAGTTCCCTTTCAGCCACAGTGTAATTTTGTTCAGCTGGCAATAACTTTTTGGAATAGAAGGCTATAGGATGTAACTGGCCATCTACTGCATCTCGTTGAGAGAGAACTCCTCCTAAAGCTACTTGTGAAGTGTCCGCTTCAACAAAAAAGGGCAAGTCAGGATCAGGATGTTTCAGAATTGGGGCTGAAGTGAACTTTTGTTTTAGGAGTTGAAAGGCGTGTGCCGCCTCATCAGTCCAAAGAAATCGTTGCCCTTTCCGCAACAAGGTAGTTATTGGGGCCGCAATGTCTGCAAAATGTGCAATAAACCTCCTATAAAAATTGGCGAAACCCAGAAATTTCTGAATATCTTTTACAGAGGATGGTTCTGGCCAATCAGCAATAGCACTGATTTTCTTTACATCCATAGTTATTCCTTGAGGTGACAGGCAGTATCCTAAAAAGTCCACCTTGTTGACATTAAAAGTACACTTTTCTAACTTAGCAAAAAGATGATTTTCTTTTAACTTTGATAATACTGCACGAACATGTTGGGTATGTTCTTCTGAGTTCTTAGAGTAAATGAGGATGTCGTCTATGTATACTATGACACAAACGTCCAGGAATTCGTGTAGGACCTCATTTATAAAGAACTGAAAGGCCGCAGGGGCATTACATAACCCAAAGGGCATTACTGTGTACTCAAATAAACCAAACTTTGTCTTGAAAGCTGTCTTCCACTCATCCCCCTCTTTTACTCGGACCAGGTGGTAAGCTCCCCGCAGATCTAGTTTAGTGTATACAGTAGAATGTCTTAATTGATCCAACAACACAGGTATTAGAGGAAGAGGATATTTATTCTTTATTGTAGCCTTATTTAGTCCTCTATAATCGATACACGCGCGCAGGGATTTATCCGGCTTCGGGATAAAAAAGAGTGGAGATGACACCGGAGATGTGGAATGACGGATGAACCCAGACTGTAGTAGGTCATCTAGGTAGGTTCTTAAGTATTTGGTTTCTTCGTCAGTCAAAGCATATACTCTGTTATTAGGTAAAGGGGCCCCTGGGATAAGATCTATACGGCAGTCATAAGACCGATGTGGGGGCAGCACACTAGCCTTTACTGGATCAAAGACGTCTTTAAAGTCAGAATATTCAGGAGGGAGACTTGGTTCATCTTGTGTAACACTAGCACAGTGTAATACTGTGCTCTGTTCTGTACCTGCTTCTTGATAGCAATTGGTTCTACAGAAAGAGGAATCCAAAGTAACAGTTCTATTCACCCAATCAATTTTTGGGTTATGAGTTGTTAACCAGGGTACCCCGAGAATCAAACCAAAATTAGGAGTATCTATCAGATCAAAGCTAATCACCTCTGTGTGCCCGTTCTGACAGACCATAACAAGTGGACTTGTTTGTTTTGTGATTAATCCAGAGGTCAATTCTGACCCATCCACTGCACATACTGCTTCTGGACAAGGCTTTAGGCACATAGGAAGTCCTAAGATTTCAGCTAACTTATTATCCACAAAATTTCCTGTCGCGCCTGAGTCCAGTAGGACAGGGAGAGAATGCCTCACTTGGGTAGTAACAATTAAAACGACCTGAATTATGAAATGTCTAGGTATGTGCGGTACCCTGAAGGCTGCAGCATTAGAGGTTTGATTAAGATGTTTTCTCGAACAAGTAACCTCTCCCCTTGTCGAGCTTAATCGTTTCCCGATTCAGTTGAGAAGGAGGAGGAAACCGCACCCTTTCGTGGAGTTTTAGACTTTACTGGACATTCTCTGGCAAAGTGACCTGCCCTGCCACAATATAAAGATAATTGAAATTTTCTCCTTCTTTCTTTTTCCTCTGATGTGAGTGGACCTCTGAGTGTCCCTATTTGCATAGGCTCTGGTTCAGGGAGTTTATTATCTGTGTCTTTCTTCTCGTGTCTAATAAAAGTTAACCGTGATTCCAGTTTGTATTTATCTCCCTTTCTTTCTCCTAGTCTATGTTCTAATTTCACAACTAAATCTACAAAGTCCGAATAGTCTTTTGGCAAATCAACGATATGAGCCAGCGCGTCTTTTAACTCGTCTCTCAAACCTTTATAAAAAAGGGAGACACGCTTTTCTTCTGGCCACTGTGTCTCGGTGAGTAAACGATTAAAACTAGTAAGATAGGTCAATAAATCCTTGTTACCTTGTTTAAGATTTAAAAGCTCAAAATCACTTGCCTGCATGAAAGTGTGTTTTGCAAAAAGGCTGGTCATGGTACGTTTAAATTGATTCCAATTATGGAGGATGGGATCATCTCTATCCACGAAAGGAATTGACCAATTGGCTGCTGTGCCACCCAAATAAGACAAGACGAATGCCACTTTCGTATCATCAGTAGGGAACTGTTGTGGCTTACAAATTAAGTGTAATTGACATTGATTGATAAAAACATGGAATTTGTTACTATCTCCATGAAAACGTTCAGGTGCTGCTAAGGGCACAACATTAGGAACATTAACAGTAACCTCAACTGGGGAAGGCAAAGTTGTATGTTTTGATGGCGCCCCTGTCTCTGAGGAGGTTTTAAACAAAGGCGTAGAAGCTGTGTTCCACTGAGATCCCCTAAATTTATACCTGCTTAAATCCTGTTTTAAAGAGGTATTCTCCATCTTTAATCTCTCTATTTCCTCTTGCATATGTTGCAAGATGCCAGACACTGATTCATTATGAGCCAAGTCCTCATTTAGGGCCTGCGCCATATCCGTGACGTCAATGCCCTCTATTTCTTCCCCGGTATTCATCGTCCATCAGAACTGAAATTTTTTAAGGCTTGTGCTTCTGTCAAAGCCCAGCTCACCTGAGTTCTTGTTCAGTTCTGATGGAGGTTGAAGACAATCCGACCCCACCCTGAAACTGCTTGTTCCAGCACACTAGTTTTTAAAACAGTGCACTAAGAACAGAAGTTCAAGGGAAGGGGGGAAGTGGATAAAATAAAAAAGAGAGACAACACTGTTCTTGCGTTTCCACTGTTGAAGTGCTGCACAAATCTGCGGCCCTTTCTGACTTCTGTAGAAACTGGTGCCTAATGAAACATAAACAAAGAACAGATAAGTGCAACCTATTCCTAAATGGGTTCCTGACTATCCCTTTATTTATTAGAAATTCTCTTCTAAAAGTACCTCTTGGATCCTGGTCTCTAGTTTCCAGGTTTGGAATGTGTTACTGCTCTGGGATGTGTTTTCTATTACTGTAAAGCTTCTAAGACATTAAACAAATACCGTTATCAGAATTACCAATATCAAACATTCATCATAATATAACTAAAGCCTAAATTCCCAATAGCAGACTCACTTTTCCCATATTTCCAGAATCTTTTATAAAACAAATACTGTACTTTTACATCAAAATACAGCATGTAATTTGTGCAAGTCCTTGATTTACTGTTTGCCTTGCTGTTAATGGTTTCCACTGTTCGATTCTTAAAAGTTCCATGAGAAAAAACAATGTTTGCTTCACAAAGTTCTGCAAAATATTCTTGTAACAAAGAGTTTGAATCACAATGTTCGTGGAAGGTATTTTGTTTCAAATTGTCTATACACGAATCCAGAAATTGTGGTCAAAGTTCTTTCAGGTAATAAAAGGTTTTGCACTTACTTGTTGCTGGCAAGAGATACTGATCAGTCTAACCTTGTCTTCTTTCTCTTTTGCAGGTTACTCATAGGAGAGAGGCTGAAGCAAGGAAGAACCGGAAACCGGAAGAAGGAAGAGCCAGAAGCTGCGCCCATTGAAGTCAATGAAAGTCTGTAAAGAGCAGGAGAGCCAGCGCCGAGGGATCTGTTCTCAGGTAAGCGGGAGGTAGACGAGCACAAGCAGTGGGTGAGGCTCGGGGGATGCCTTTTATAGACAGGGCTGGGTGTGGTCCTCACATGCTGCACATGTTCTTGGAAGGTGTGCAGAGCTGGGTGTGGTTTGAAGGGCTGGGTGTGGTCCTCACATGCTGCACATGTTCTTGAAAGGTGTGCAGAGTTTCAGTTATTATGCAAATGAGTTGGATTAACACATGGCCTAGGGAGGAGTGTTTTAAAGAAGCCTTGGTAAAAGCAAGGCCCAATGTGTAAACAAAACAGCACATTAAACAACATACACAGAAGCCTAGGGGCGGGGGAAGGTGAGATAACAAGAAAGGCGTTCAATAGTAAGTTTAAAAGGGAGCTATTACAGAACCCACTAGTGCAGTGAGAGGGGACATGCTCTTTGCTGTGTACAAACCCTAACAGAAAGCCCTGTTCAAAGAGGGTCAAAGGAGCATTGGTCAAATACTATGTTTTGTTTTGGGTTAACAGTGTCTTCACAGAGTGGGGAATGAAAACAGTCAGGGAATGACCCATAACAACTCCTTTGCACTGTTCGATACTGGTGCTCAAGGCGGGGACTACCTTTAAACAACCAGGCAGTGCTGAAGCCACAGGATCTTGTGTGGCAGAAAAATAAGCTACTGGCTTGTCTGCATTTCCATGCAGCTGTGTCTAAATGAGAGAGCACATCCATCCCTCTTAGAGAAAAAAACCCAGACATTTGTTATAATCAGGCATTCCCAGAGCTGGGGCTTCACATAGGCTTTCTCTCAGCTCCAGGAATGCACATATGCAATTGTCATCCAATGGTATCAGATCAGACACATATTTGTGTGTCAGCTTCTGTAGAGGCTTGACTAAAAGGAAAACATTTGGAATCCACTGGTGATGGTAACCAACCATTCCCAAGAACATTGTGACTTCTTTCTGTGTGGCAGGGGGATTCATTTTCATTATTGCTGAGATTCTTTCTTGTGGCACTTTCTGCACAACGTTTTCAATGTGGTGACCTAAGTATAGGACTTCTTTTTGGCAATATTGTGTTTTTCTGGGAAAACTTTATGTCCATTCTATTCTAAATGACTCAAGAGAGCAATTGTGTTTCTCCTCCATGCTTCTCGAGTGTTTGATTCAGAGAGTAGGTTGACTATGTACTGTACTAAGAGTGAAAGGCATTTTAAGGGATTTCAGATTCTTTTTTAAGATCGGATTGAAAATCGAAGGACTATCAGTATACCCCTGTAGACCTGGCACTATGCCAAAATACAACAGCTGAATTAGAATGCGAAGACAATTGACTTGTCTCATGCAATGCTATGGAGAAAAAAGCTTGATATAAATCAATCACAGTAAACCATTTTGTTTCACATGGAATTTGAAATAAAATCACTGTGGGATCCTGTACAACCGGACAACATGGAACAACAATCTCATTTACCTTTCTCAGGTCCTGGACTATGCCATTCGTTCCATTGGGCTTCCACAGCCCTAGAATGGGAGAGAAACATGGACTTCCCATTATCTCTTTCAGGATACATTGTTCAATTAAACAATTGATCAGGGGAGTGAACCCAGCAATTGTCTTGGGTGTCATGGTACACAGGTGTGATTTTGTAAACAATGCATTTGGTGTCACTGTTATTTTGATAGGCTCAACTCCTTTGATGAGTCATATTTCCTTTCCTGAAAAATCCCAAACTTCAGGTGTCACTGTGTCTTTTAAATCTTAACAATTCATTACATGTCAGCATTGAATTCAATGTTATACTCGGGTACTGCTTCACAACTTGTCACAGGATGCTTGTTTCTGGTCCAGGGAGGACCTGGCCTGGCAGTTCAGGCTGGACTGTTCCCATAGGGAACATGGTCAAGATTGATTTGTATATGGCTGGGTTCAAACTGGGTTGACCTGGTGAGCAAAAGAACTGATGGATTTAGCCTGGATCTGTGACTGGACGTGAATGTTTAATTTGTTCTGCACTCCGTCCATCATTTGGTTTGTTTACAATTTTAGAAAGCCATATCTTCCTCATTTGTATGGATTGCAGTTCCTCGGGGTGTGCAGCTATTAGAACGGTTTAGCTTACCCAGTAGGTCATGTTCAAGTAAGCTTACAGGAATTGAATCACAGACAACAAACTGGTGCTCATCTTCCAATGAACCTATTTTTACAGCGATATATTCTGTCACAGGGTTGGTCAGCTGCTGATTTGTGACTCCTACAACCTGAATACTCTTTCCTGAAAGGGCAAATTTGTCACTTCTGCCGCTCTGACAGTGGGATGTGTAGCTCCAGTGTTGACCAGGAATTACATATTATGACTGATATTATTGTCATTTACATAGGAACCACGTTGCCCTACTTCTAACAATGCACCTAGAATGCAATCTTCATCATATGAGCTACCTGCTTGAAGAATTTCTGAAAATTCCTTGTTAATCAGGTCCATTAGGGTAAACTATGATGCTATCGGATTCACATTGGCATTTGCAATTTGATTTGAATTATGTTAGCGAACAACCATTTGCTGTTGAACTAGCGAGGCTTGTGGTACCTGCTCTTGGGGTCTTGAACTCTTGAATATTGCCTTGTATTTGAGCAGTTCCAGTATTCTGTACTTGATTATTCACAATACTAAAAGGACACTCCCATCGCCAATGACTCAAATTGCCACACACATGACACAGATTAATTCTCTTCAAAGTCTGAACATACAGAACACTTACACTTTGATCTACCTGAACACCACATCCGCTACCTCTAGGCTGAACAACATTTGTTACCTGCTGTGGCACTCTTTTCATATCACCAGTGTTCACCATCATCTGTGGACTCTGATTAGTCTTCTATGTAGCTTGCAATGGAATGATCATAACCTTCTCTTTCAACTTTTTCTGCTTCAATTCCAATTTGTCGCTACAGTACTTTGCATACTGCAATATTTTATCAATCGATTTATTCTGCCAACAAATCAGGTGCTGCTGAAGCAAATCGCTTATGTTTGGCTTCAATCCTTGCACAAATCTGAACAGAAAACGACCCATGTCTTTGGCTTCTATTGTTTTTGTACCACTATGATTTTTGAAAGCCTGCAGCAATCTTTCGTAATAAGCATGGAACGACTCCTTTTATTCCTGAGCTGTCCTATCAATTATTTGCAAATCAATATCTTTCAGGAATACCTTGTTTTTAAAACATGCAATCACCTTGTAATACTTTTTCATCACTTCTTCAGATGGTGCATCTACTACTGGGTCTCTTTGAGGTTCACAATCAGGCTAATTGACATTCACCTTGCATTCAGTCCACAGTTCACTCAGAACCTTGTTAATGCTGAGTTTTTAGTGATACTATTAATGATTATTCATGTATTCTGGGTGTTGAATTTGCGTAGAAAATGCATAGTATAGAGGAAAATAATGCACGCATTTGAAAGTGTGCCCACATGAGTGGCCACCAGGTTTCACGAAGTGTACTTATTAATGGCTTATTAATATGAAATGATGAGCTTATGTCTGATTAATGTAGTATTATGTCATATTAAGGGTTATGTATTATGTGTCAGCTTTATTAATTGTGGACCTTAGCTTAGCGGAGGTCTTGGCCTAGTTCAACTGCCTCATGTCAAGCTGTATTTCTTAGGTGTTTTATAAAATGGATGCTTAGAGAATTAAATTGTGATTTTCCACTGTACTGTCCATGTGCTCATAGCTAAAAGTCTTTCTCATCAGAATTACTTGCTAGAAAATGCTGTACTTGCTAATGCAACATTGTTAATGTAATGTGTGTAAGACTGACTTTCTCAGGAGAATACTATGGAGACTGTGACTGGAGTATAAGCTGCAACAAATTGCTACCTGATGAGCCGAATGACGGAAGTTGGACAAGAGGAGCCAGTCATGGACATGTGAAACATGTACTAGTAGAAATACAGATTTGAAGTTTTAGTTTTATTGGTCAAAGTGTGAACATGTGATCCCTTGACCAATAGAGACTTGGAGAAGTAGTTTTAGGAAATCTAACTTAGCCGGACTGCACTGAGGAAAAACAGCGCATTTGCCCATTTTCTATCTTGTTTTTAAGACCGCTATTACTTTCTTGACCATCTTGAGCAGAACCGTGCTTATCTTTATTGCTTGAAGAGGCTTTGCCTTTCCTGAACTTTGATGCTGAATTCTGATGCCTAGCTGACTGAACTGATGTCCTGAGGACGAAGACTGTCACAGCTTTCTGATCCAAACTGAGGATAAGTATATTGACTATGATACTGTTTGACATGTCTATTTGCTTTTGTTTCTAAGTACCAACCACTATTTTGATAGAGCCATAGTTAGATGTTTTCCATATTTGTGTTGACTAAAATTGTTATACATGAAGCCCAAACATGCTATTCCAATCTGATGTTAGTTAGGGTCCCCACTAATGGAGTTCTATACATGAATAACATTTGATGTCGTTTCTTTGTTGAATCTAAATGTATGTTATTACGTTTGCGAAGTTTTTCTTGCTATTAATTTGTACTGTAACTTAAGAATGTGTAGTAGCGCAAGCTTTGATTAGATTGCGATTCTTTTGCAACTTTGGACAGCCAGTGTTGTTTCTGTATGTTTATCATTTTAGTTTGATATTAACCTACATTACATTAGCATTGTTAATATAGGGAAAAAAATATTCTAACTTTTACATAAAGGTGTGGTTATTCATGACTGCAAGGTCATGGTGTGTGACAATTACTGACTCCTATTGATTATTAATACTAACAATTGATTATTTGTTATTGATTGTTATTGGTAATGGTGGTTCGTATGGTGGGAACATCTTAAGCGTAGTCAAAAGGTTAATCAACCTATTTGCGTCCCATTGTAAGTTTACTTATTAAGGTCAGGCGCGCTAACAGACATGGTAGCAGTTTGATGGTTTGACGCCTTAAGAGTCCATCATAGATACCCGGCCCAGGTTTGTCTCTTTAAGAGCCCATCATACAGTCCAGAAAGAGAGGTGGCAGAGAATTTGGTCTCAGAGATTGTAAGCGAGAAATAATAGGTGTCCCCAGAGACAGTAGTAGGGTAAGGATAAGTCTTCCAGAGAGAGCAAAATAATTCGTAGATTTGGTGAAATTGGCGAAGATTTTGATTTATTATTTCAATGATGCAAATTGGAGAGAAAACGTGCCCCTAAGTACTTAAGATGACTTTCCTAGAATCTTGGAGCTTGCCCATAATTGTTTGAGGATGTTCTCACCATTCTAGTGATGGTGTGAATGAAGTTGGTTTTGCGCTTGTATAGCCTATGCAAATCGCAGGTGAATTGTGATGCTTGTGCAGGTTTAGAGAGTTTGCTAAAGTTGTAGAAAGAGTGTGCGTACTCCGCAGTGTGAGAATAGGGAAGTTGTGAACTTCACATATATGTGGCGCTTTGTGCTAAAAAATTGTCCACGTGGTTGTTGATGTACTGACCCTGCATGGTGTAAGACTCCGGCGTATATTGAAAAGTGTACGAGACACTTGGTTTTGTTGTAATTTGTCTGGTTTAATAGGTCGATCGGGCGTGGTTGACAAGTCAGAGTGTGAGTCAAAGTGAGTGAAATAATTTTTCGACTGAGATCTGGAGAGTACTCTGTGCACCAGAGCAGACCCACTGATGAGTTGAGTGTGAAATATTCAGGGTCTAATTTCACTTGTGAATCAAGGAAACTGAGAAAGAAGGAGTAGCTGCTAGAGTGAGAGCCATCGGTGAAAAATCCTGAGTGTTTCTGGAGAGATTGTGTTACCTTACCTGTAGTAAATGGACAAATTTGGTTTTGATTTTGTTTAGGGCTCGCAATAAATTGCATTTGTTTAGTGTGAATCTGAGTTTGGGGAGGACAAGCCACAGGACTTTGTTAGCCACAATACTTGTGAGTGTGACGTCAATGGAGCAACGCTGGGATAGGTTGGTTAGTGAGAAGGGTCATGCAGGGATTGGCAGCCGTCCATGAAGCACAATTGGTTGAGAAGGTGGGTGAAGAGAATTGTGAGATTAAAAGTCACTTCCTGATTTGATTCAGAATAAAATAAAGGTTGCAGAAATGAAAAATTTCAAAGCTTTAAAGAGTGCTTTGAGGGGAGATTCATAGATTACAACGAGTATAGGGGATATTGCACCGCAAGAAGGTACACCAGCTTACATTGTAGAAAAGGATGTTGCGCCATGTCTTTGGCTAAAGCTAGCATTTCCTGCCAATGGAACCTTTAATTTGAGGAGTTTAAAGAATCAGAGGAGGGTGCTGTATGATCTGAAACCCCCTCTGAGACCAGCACAATTTGGGGCATTAGCAATCTGGGAGCTGGTAGGCAGACAGCAACAGTAACGGAAATGTGAGTGGAGAATGAGAAAGGCAGAAAAGACACTAGCGGAGGCTAGATGGGACAGTGATTAGAGGGTTTGGAGAACCAATACCTTACAGGGGATTAAATTGTTTCCAGCGATTACACAGGACAGTGAAAGAGAAGGAACGAAAGCTACTAGAAAGACTTTCCGAAAGTAAGGAGGCTAGAAAATCTTTGACATTGGAGAAAGAGTCAGACGATGATGAGTTTATTTTGCAGTTATCCTCCACCATGTGCAGCCCAAGAGAGTGGTCTGAGCACTAGTGTAAATCATTCAGCTCCGACACAGGTTAATGGGACAATGAGTTGTGTGCAGGTTAATCGTAGCCCAACACAGAGCCCACTACCCCAGTAGTCCAAAATCAGGCACCATAGCCAAATGTCCAAAGAATTTACCCTGATGTGCCCATTGTGGAAACTGACACAAACCTAAGAGTGCCAACAGGACAGGCCTTCCCGAGACTGATGTTGGTTCAGACAGAGCCAATTCAATTTTTAATGCCTCAAGCGCAGTCACAAATGATGCTGAAATACACTTCAATTACAGGGACCCACACAGATATGTCTGTACTGATGAACCAGAATGCGGGAATTACATTCTCACAGAACCTGAATGTTAGACCAAGCCCAGATAGTGTATCTGTACCTCTCACTATTGGTCCAATTGTGCCTCTGTTTGCACAAGAGAAAACCAGTGCAGATGGACTTGGAGTCCTGAGTCAGAATTCTCTTAATGAGAATGTCTGCGTAGTCTCTCCTGTGGGACAGACATTTGACAGATAAAGATCTTTGTTAGACCTTAGTTCATTCGGAGTTCCTCCGAATACTGTCATAGGGATGAATGTTAGTTAGGGCCTGAAATTAATTATACCACAGACCCGAGTACAGTGGTACAACAGGTGCCACATGCCCAGACTAGCAACATTTAGTTGCAAGGTTTGACTGCCCAATAATTGACTGAATGGTTGGATAAACTGAATACCCCACAGAGTGCTCCTAAGGGAGAGGAGTACGCAAACTATACAAGACTAGGGAGGGAAGCGGGTGAGCTCATTGAAGGAACTATGGGTGTGAACAGATTAGAGTCCTATACAGAAGCAGAATTTAAATATCTATGCTTGAAAATTACAAGGGAAGTGCACAATGGGCATCAAAAGCTCGGAGACCTGGCAGAGAAGTATTGCAAATAAACAGAGAAAACTAAGCATTTGAAAAGGGGTTACAGGTTAGATTTTGACACTAAAGATTTTGAACACATGAGATCTGGCAGAACGAAGGCACACCTTAGGGAGTTACTCCAAAGTGTCCAGACATGGGGAGCATTAGACAAGTGGGAAGGCAGATGGGCAAAGAAAAGAGATAAAAGGAAAAGGGATTCTGTGGAGCTGACTGCAAATGTGCAGCAGGGTAAAGATCCAGTGAAAAGTTTACCAATGAGAGAGATTCTAGGAGGGAATTTTGTTCATGTCCCTTGGAGCAAAAGTGTCATTCTGTCTTTTACAAATGATTGCCCCAGGTTGGGAGAGAAGACAGTAGAATGGTACCAGCAGACAGACAGGTTAGTGAAACTTGCAAAATGCCTTTGGGAAGACTTGAATACTCTGTTAGAGATAGTAGTTCCAGCTGATTTGTGGATGGAGTGTAAGAGGAGCGTAGATTGGCTGATAAAAGAACCAGAGAGAGATCAGGTCACAGGTGCACCTTCTCCTGAGGTAATTAAATATTATTACAAGGTGATTGAATTTTTGAAAACAAGAATTTTGCCCCAAAATATTGACTGGCAGAGAATAGATAAGGCAGCTCAGGAAGCAAAGAAGTCAATACATGTATACTACAAGAGATTATTTTGCAGGCATTCAAGCATTACAGTGGTACAGAGACAATTGAGCCAAAAGACATGATTCGCTTTGTGTTAAGATTTGTGGAAGGACTGAGACCTGAAATTAGCCAGATGATTAAGAGTCATTTGACTGAAGTGTTGCAGTATGCTAAGTACTGTAGTGACGAGAATGAGTTGAAGCAGAGAAAGCTGAAACAGAAGGCGATGGTGATGGAGATTAAAGCGGCACAAACAGGGATGCAGGGACATTTTCCACAGCAACAGCAGTAGCAGGGAAATGTGTTGTTTCGGAATCGGATGAGAGATACAGGTTGCAGAGGAAATGGAAACCGCAACCCTGATTTGAATACTGTAGTGGTTCAAAATGATGTGTAGGGAATGAAGAGATTGTTGCCTTGTCACGCTTGCGGAGTGGGCGGACATTGGAAGCAGGAGTGTCCGATGATGGTGCAGGAAGGTGTCGTTCAGCAAACAAGTGACATCAATTCACACCAAAATATGAGAGGACCGAGAATGAGAGGTCATAATCCAAAATTTCAGAATAGCGTGAATCAGATGCAGGATTTACAGCCCATGCAACACGTGCAAATGCCACATGTGCAAATGCCACAGTTGTAGCCAATGCAACAACAGGTTCCAATGGTATCTAGAGAGCAAATTCAAATACCTCAAGCTCCAATGGAACAGCAGCAGGTAATGATTCCTCAACAGGTCACAGGTCGGGGGTCCAACCAGAGTAATAACACAGTACACCAATTCCTGTTACACAGTTAGTATGGGATAAACAATCATTGGGTGAGCGAGAGTTCAGATGAAGAGGAATGTGTGCTTACAGCTTCTTTGGAAGTATATCAGAAAGGTCTCTATGTGAAGGGAAAGGTAATGGGTCACAGAGTTTCATTCTTGGTTGACACAGGAGCTACACGCTCCCCAAAACAAGAACGGCAGAAGTTCCGAACTTGCCCCGTTTCGGGAAAGACAGTTCAGATAGTAGCAGTAGCGAAACAGTATTTGACCAACCCAATTACAGAACCAGTTTAGTCAAATCTGGCACCTTTAAAGGATTGCACAAATTCGTAGTCTGTGATTCAAGTCCAGTATACCTACTGGGAAGAGACTTACTGTGTAAAACCAGGTGCTAGATTACTTGTTCAAATGTTGGAATCAAGATACAGACAAATAGTAATGATGAGGATGACCCAGCTCCAAAAACCGAGTGTGAGATGATAAATGAGGAATATCCTCTGATTAACTTCTTTCCAGTGTTCATCTAAAGGAGCTTCTCTCTGATTTACAGGGAACGGTTACAGAGAAAGTGTGGGACTTGACAGGGAAAGAGATAGGTCTGATACAGGGAGTTGAGCCAGTTAAACTTCCTGTAAAGCTGAATGCAATTTTTCCTCAAATTCCCCAGTATCACATGCCACAGGATATTCTTATAAAGGTTGCCCAGATATTTGCAGAATTTGTAGCACAAGGGGTTTTAAAAGAAATGTTGAACAGCCCATGTAATTCACCGATAATGGGATTGAAAAAACCCTGTGGGAAAGTTTGAACTGTCCAGGATTTGAGAAAGATAAATGACATTGTGATCAAATGTTGCCCCATGGTATAAAATCCAGCTGTGATAATCTTTCAGATCCCTTGTGATGCTAAATGGTTCACTGTCATAGGCTTATCACAAGCCTTCTTGTCTGTGCCTCTCCATGAGGATAGTCAATTTCTCCTTTGTTTAAAATTTTTGGACCGAGTTTACTGTTGGTGTTAATTTCTTGAAGGGTTTTCAGAGTCACCTTCTATATTCAATCAGATCTTGAAAAATAATTTGGAGTTGTTGGAATTACCTTTCCAATCGACATTGGTACAGTACATTGATGACTTGCTGATTGCGCCCAAAATGAGGGAAGAGTGCAAGTATGACACAATTGCCTTGCTGAACCATTTGGGAAAGAATGATCATAAGGTGTCTCCACTTAAATTGAAATACTGTCAGAGGGCCAGATGTATGTAAAAAGCCTTTTGCGAATCGGAAATAGTGATTTTTAAGAAATTGCTATTTCTGATTCGCAAAAGGCAATGTATCATATTTGCGATTCAGTAATAGCGATTTCTTAAAAATTGCAAATG
Source organism: Pleurodeles waltl (assembly GCF_031143425.1). Classification (NCBI taxonomy): domain Eukaryota; kingdom Metazoa; phylum Chordata; class Amphibia; order Caudata; family Salamandridae; genus Pleurodeles; species Pleurodeles waltl. Next base: position 364,005,127 of record NC_090447.1, read on the forward strand.
CTATTACCGAATCTCAAATTGAGATACCGGCCCCCATTCGCATCTATGGGCCTGTCGGCCCATATTTGCGAATATTTTGCATGTCCCAAATTGCAAATTGCTAACTGGAATTTGCAATTTTGGGAAATGCAAAGTCCAGGGTGCTGGAGGCCTAAGGCCCCCTCTGCTGCACCCCAAAACATTTTTTAACAACATGTGAGATGCACACATGCCAAAAGGGCATGTGTGCTTGACACGTAAATTTAAAAAATGCATTTTAAATGCATTTTTATAATTTGCACATGGTTACCACCAAGTTCAATTTGGTGGTAACAGCGATTCCTTAATGCCCAATTCGCATTAAGGAATTGCTTCATACATGTGCTTTAGAAATCGCAATTAAGGATTCCTTATTTGCGATTTCTTATTTAGAGAGTCACAATTAGCGACACTCTAAACATGGTTGCAATTTTAAGGAATCGCTATTTTAGCGATTCCTTAAAATTGCATTCAGAATGCCTTTGATACATTCTGAAAGGGCTTTTTGCATTCGCAAACGGGCATTCGAACTATTTGTGAATGCAAAAAGCTTTGATACATCTGGCCCAGAGAGAAGTGAAATATTTGGATCATCAGATTGAGAAAGGATCAAGGAAGATATCCAGAGAAAGGGTCACTACCGTATTGCAGACTAATCCCCCGAACACACAGAGAGATGTCAGGATGTTTTTACGGATGGTAGGTTACTGTCGTCAATGGATTCCCAATTTTTCAGTCATTTCCAAGCCCTTGCAGAAGCTGACCCACAAGGAGATCACCGATCCGCTAGCGTTAGATCAGGCTTGCCTGAAAGCGTTTTCTGAAGTGAGAGAGAGTCTGTACAAAGCACCTGCTTTGGGTATGCATGATAACACTAAGGCCCTCATTACAAACCTGGAGGTCGGTGATAAAGTGGCTGTGATACTGCCAACAGGCTGCGGTAATTACCGGTAAATTATGACCATGGCGGTGATATCACGAATAGACAGCCAATGTACCACACCGACCGCCAGGGCAGAAACAACAGTCACCACGGCGGTAGCCGCCTACAGCCAGGCGGAAGACAAAGCTCCACCCACCATATTTTGAGACACGATTCCGCCACCTTTTTTAGGGTGGTACCAATGCCATCAAAAGCCTGCCGGAAACACATCAGGACTCACCATTGGAGACACAGGGAAGAACCACGCTGCCATGGAACCACAACTGAAAGTCTTCCCGATGATCTTCTAGGTTATGCTCCACCTGGAACACCAACGCCGGCGAAGATGATGACGGTGAGTACAGCTGCCTAGCACACAAAGCCACACCTGACACACACACGCCATAAACACAACCAGCTGCATTACCTAAACAATCTGATCACGAAAATCAGCCGAATAATGAAAGGACAACATGAATTTACAAAAATGATTGTAATCAGTCCAGCAATAAAATGAAAAATCCGATTTGGCCATGATACAGATCTGTACACATATATAAAAAAGGGACGCTGCCCAGTTCATAGTGCCAAGGGCCCAAATGGCCACAGGGCACAGTCCAAGGCCCCACTGGAATCCTGCACCAATCTGGACAGAACACTGCAGGGGCATCAGTTGTCAAATAGGCAGGCACCTCAGGGAGAGGGGGGACACCTCAGCCAGATGCGGGAACAAGCCCACTAGTTCTGGAGGGGTCAACATGCCCTGTGCTTTGTCCTGGGGAGTGCAAGGCCACAGTCTCTGGAGTGGGTGTCTTCCCCACTGGTTCTGGAGGGAGCAACATGCTCTGTGCTTTGTCCTGGGGAGTGCAGGGCCACAGTCTCTGGAGTGGGTTTCTTGCCCACTGGTTCTGGAGGGGAAAACATGCCCTGTGCTTTGTCCTGGGGAGTGCAAGGCCACAATCTCTCAAGTGGGTGTCTTGCCAAATGGTTCTGGTGGGAGCAGGCCGCACAGAAGCCTCTTGTAGAATGGACTATATGGCATCCGCCAGCAGTGATGGCATACCTGTGGTGGTGGTTGTGGGAGGCTACTGCTCAGCACCTGCACCCTCTCATGGCTGCAAATTCATGGCTGGCGGTGGGGGCCCTGTGACAGCTGCTGGTGGTTGTGGTGTTTGACTGGCAGCTTCTGCTGGTGTAGATTGCCTCCTCTCCTCCTGCTCATGGGCTGGGGATCCCTTAACCTTCCTGTCACTGGTGGATGTGCTCTGTCCCCTTCTTTCCAGCTGCTGCAGGCTCCTTCCCCTTCTTAGCAGCTACTGCAGGCTCCTTCCCGTTCAGTATTGTTGGCCTGGGATCCTTTTCACCACAAATAGGTTGCGCAACCACTGGGCCTGTAGACTGTTTGGCTGAGGTGCTTGGCTGGGTCCTTGCTACCCTGCCCATACTACAGGACGGGGGAAGGGTAGGAAAGAGGTCAATCTGGGAAAGGAAAAGCTTTTTAGAGACGTTGGGGCAGGAAGAGGGAGGAGTAATGGGAGTGTAGGATGAGAGAGTGGTTGCTGGAGGGGTTTGTCTGCTGGATTTGGGTGCAGGTGCATGGGATTTCTGCTGTTGTGAGGTGGATGGCTGTTGGGTGTCTGAGTGCTTGCGTTTGTGTACTTCAGGAAGGGGGGACAGACACGGTGGGAGTGGACACAGGGGACGTGTGCATGGGTGTTGTGGAGGTGTCTGCCAGTGAGGTGTGTGTTCTGCTTGGTGTAGTGATGATGCTGTTAGTGGATATTGATGTAGTGCATGCAGGTGTGAGTGTAGATGCAACTGGGTGGGAGCTGGAGGAGGAAGAGGAAGGGGAGACAGTGGAGATAGTGGATGTTGTTGTGTCTGCAACTGAATGGTGTGTGAGTGACTGTGGGATGAAGTGTGGTGCTTGTGTTTACCTGTGACACTCTTGGGCGTTGTCTTGTGTGCATACTCATCTTGCTCAGTGCTTGGGATGGGTTGAGGTTGAGGAGAATGGGACTGGGAAGTGGAGGTTGGAGGGGGAACGGTTATAACAGGGACAATGGCTGCCATCAGAGAGGAGGCCAGAGCCTGGATCGATCTCTGTTGGGCTGCCAATCCACCATGAATGCCCTCCAGGAATGCATTAGATTGCTGCATCTGGGCTGCCAGCCCCTGGAAGGCATTTGCAATGGTTGTTTGCCCTACAGAGATGGATCTCAGGAGGTCAATAGCCTCCTCACTCAGGGCAGCAGGGCTCACTGGGGCAGGGCGTGAGGTGCCTGGGGCAAAGGAGATGCCCACCCTCCGGGGGGAGCGGCACGGGCAACTCGCTGAGGGGCTACTGGGAAGGCGGTTCTAGCACAGGAGTGGCAGCTGTACCTGCAGCTGGGCTGGTCACAGATGTGTCCGCCAACACCAGAGTGCTCCCATCGTAGGAGGTATCTGAGTCTGTATCGTCCCCTCTAGTCTCTGCCGTGGTGCTCCCCTCGCCCTCCATCCCACTGGTGCCCTCAGCGTCGGTGGACTATGCTTCCAGGGTCCTGTGGGATGCAGCTGCCTCTATCGCCGGTGCCTCTGCTCCTACGCCCGATGATGCTAATGCACGTAAGGACAGGATGACAAAACAAGAAAGGGGGGAGAGAGACAAAGGATACACAGGGTCAATGACTGCACCAACACCACCGTTGGCGTACACAGCACCCTCACACACAGGGAACAAGCCTACGCAGTATGCATTGCACTACCAGTGAAATGGCTAGTCACTAAGGAATGAGGAGGAGCACACACCGCCAACTGCAGCACACCTGGGATCCACGCATCCCTGCCCAGGAGTGAATTCTAACAAGCTAGGTAAGCAGTATTTCCCATTCAAACCCTTAGCCACCAGAGGACCTACAATGTAATGTCTGGCCTGTGGGCAGCCGAGGACACACAACCACACCAGCCATAAATTGTAATGATAGCCACTATACCCACCCCCTTGTGGCTACTGTGATGCCCTCAAGCACCCATCCAGCTCAGGGCAGGCCACTGCCAGTATGCAGGCCATCCGGGGGGGTCAGGGTCCAACGGGCACCCCTTCCTTATTGGGAGGCCAACCCCAGCTGGGCCTCCGCGGTCTTTCGCTGCCAGCATCTCAGGTCCTCCCACCATTTGCACAAGTGGATACTCCGCCTGCCATAGACCCTCTGGGTCCGCACGTCCTTGGCGACTGCATGCCATATTCCCTTCTTTTGATGGGCGCTGACCTGCAGAGGTAATACAGACAGGAGAACATCATTAGACAAACAGTCCAGCCGGTTACACAAATGGCCCACCATACCCGTTTACATCACTTTTGGTACACACATAGCCCAGCCCACAACATTTACACCGCCAAGAGGAAATCCACCCACCCCCCCTTACACGAGGCCTCCACACAAAACTCCAAGCATTCATGCCACATGCATTGTGCACAAGGTGTAGTCACCAATTGGTCTAGAGGCCCATACAGTAGTCCGTATTGGGGTAGGACCCCATCCACCAGTCACTCCAGCTCCTCTGAAGTGAAGGCTGGGGCCCTTTCCCAGGTCACACGGGCCATGGTAGGTTCCAGGCACAGGTCACATGCAGTGTAGGTCCTCTCCTATGGAAGGCCAGGAAACAAGTGAGGAATCTGATAGAAAATGGCAGTCACGTCTGCGGCGGTGCATACTGTCACCGCCGGCGTAGATCCCCATTGGCCACTGTACCCCATAGGGCCCAATATTAACCAATGAGGGATTGCACGGCGGTTCACGACTGCCTACCGCCACAATGCACAACTTCAGAGGCATTACCTCACTTCCACCTGTCGCTCCACAAAGGACATGCGTTCGCCATTCAGGGGGGTAGACAGGCCTATCGATTATTGCTGCGTCACAGGATCAATAGGCACATACTTCACTAATTACACTGTCCCATTACATGTTTGCACATTGTGGACTGCTGTTGTGGCTCCATTGTTCAGTTTGTAACAGCCTACTCACTTGTATGTCCCTGAGATACCTACCGCTGCAGATGAATAGGAGTTGGAGACATACCCCTGTGTACAGACCCATGGTAGACTTGGCTACACTGGAGGACAGGTACACAATACTCACCTATAGACTGGACAGGGCCACCATCACAGAGCTGTGTGCCCAATTGGAGCCTGATCTGCTAACTACTATCCGTCACCCCACTGGGACTCCCCCTGTTGTGCAAGTGCTTTAAGTTCTCCATTTCCTGGCAACTGGTTCTTTCCAAGTGATAGTGGGCTTGGCAGCAGGAATGTCACAGCCAATGTTCTCAAATGTGCTAACAAGAGTGTTGTCTGCCCTGATAAAACACATGTGCAGCTACATTGCATTCGCCCAGGTTGAGGATTTGGCCACTGTGAAGGCCGTATTCTATGAAATGGGACATATAATCGGTGCAATTGATGGAACACATATTGCATTTTTACCCCCCGCCAGAATGAACAGATGTTCAGGAATCGTAAGAGTTTCCACTCCATGAATGTGCAGATGGTGTGCTTGGCGGACCAGTACATCTCCCACGTCAATGCTAAGTATCCTGGGTCGGTGCATGATGCCTTTGTCCTGAGGAATAGCAGCATCCCAAATGTGATGTGCCAACTACAGAGGCACAGGGTGTAGTTAATAGATTAGCCCTGGTTCCACCCAGTATATGTTGGTGTATGCCTATGGTGTTGGCCATATAGGATAGTGTATGGCTAATTATTGTCCCTCAATATTTGCAGGTGACTCTGGTTACCCAAACCTGTCATGGCTGCTGACCCCCTATGAGAAATTCCAGGACAAGGGTTTAAGAACGTTATAATGAGGCACATGGGTGAACCAGAAGGATCATAGAAAGGACCTTTGGCCTCCTGAAGGCCAGGTTCAGGTGCCTCCATCTGACAGGTGAATTCCTGTGCTACTCACCCTAGAAGGTCTGCCAGATATTAGTGGCATGCTGCATGTTGCATAACCTGGCACTCAGACGGCATGTACCTTTTCTGCAGGAGGTGGACCCTGAGGACAGTGAGGATGAGGAGGCAGAGGATGAGGATATGGACAACAAAAAATCAGTGATACATTAGTACTTCCAATGACACACAGGTGAGACAGTGCAACTTTACATTTCTATGAGTATTGTATTCTGTGTGGCATTGCCATGCTGGCATTACCCCCTTCTTTGCCCTACTAATAGTTACCTCTGGATGTTAATTTTGCAGATGTTGGTGATATGACATATTCTCCTGGTATGATCACAACAGCAAGCTACAGGTCATTATTTCTATGCTCATTCTATGTTCAGTTCATTTGCAGTGGTTGTAGCTGTTTCAATCAATACAAATTTGCAATACATGATTTACTAGTAGTCGATTTTTATCCAAGGGTGTTTATTGTAGTGCTACAATCTAGGGGGGAAAGTGCAATGGAATGGGGTGATGATGAAGGAAAGCCCAGGGTATTGTTCCAGTCTGTTTGTAGCACAGGTGCATTGTCCATGGGGACATAGGAAGGGGAGCAATGGCAGTCCAAGATAGACAAGGTGACTGAGTGGGACACTAGGGGGAATCTCATTTCTTGGCAGTGGTCTTGGAAAGTGTCTCTGGCTTCTGTCTGGGTCATGGGGAGCGTTTGCGGGGTGGTTCACATTCTGCAGGGGGAGGGGTGCTGGTGGCCTGTTGGTCCTGTGGCAGGGCCTCCTGGCCACTAGCGGCAGCGGAAGTGGAGGGTTGGTCAGATGGCTGGCTAGTGGTAAGGGCCCGCTGGTGTGACACTGCCTCCCTCATAATGTTGGCCATGTCTGCCAGCACCCCTGCCATGGAGATCAGGGTGTTGTTGATGACCTGCAAGTTCTCCCTGATCTCCTGATACTGTCCCTCCTGCAGCCGCCTGTTCTCCTGCACATTGTCTAGGATCTGTCCCATCGTGTCCTAAGAAAGTTGGTAGGCTCCCAGGATCTTAGAGAGTGCCTCCTGGAGATTTGGTTCCTTGGTCCTGTCCTCCCCCTGGCGTACAGCAGTCCTCCCAGTGTCCCTGTTGGCCTGTACCTCTGTCCCCTGAACTGTGTGCCACTGACCCCAGGTCCCTGATTGGCTGGGGGGCGAGGTGTGGCATGGTGTCCCTGTACAGGTGGGCACACTGCTGATTGACATATCCTGGGAACAGAGGTGTGGGGACGCTGGGTGGGTGCTGTGGCGTTGGGTCCTGAAGGGGGAGGCTCTGTTGTTGTCTGTGATGGGCTTGGTTGACCGACTGTCAGTGGTCCCTGATGGGCCAGGCAGATCGTCTAGATCCAGAAGTCCAGAGTTACTGTCATCACTGTGGGCCTCATCTGTTGGGGAACCGGATAGTGGTGGCACCTCCTCTCCACTGACATTGGCTGGAGTACCTGTGGGTGTGTAATGAGGTATTATGCTTCAGGTGTCTGACATTTGTACTTCTGTAGCTTCCCCTCTATGGTTGCTGTTCCTCTGCCAGCTTTTACTTGTGTATGTTGGTGTATAGTGATTATGTTAGTTTCCCTATGCTGTGCATTCTTTGGTTATGTGTGTCCATGCAGGGCTGGGAGGGGTGTCCATGCATTGGTACAGCATGCAGGGCTTGGCATTGGGATTAGTGTAATGTGATGATGGAGTATGTTGGATGGAGGGGAGCGATGGGAGTGAGGGTGTGGATATGTGATGGCATGCAGGTATGGGGGTAATAATTGTTAACAGTTGACTTACCAGTGTCCAGTCCTCCTCCAACTCTGGCCAGGCCAGGCCCTCAGGATGCAGTATTGAGTTGTGGGGGAGAAAGTTGGGGTCCACCGCCAGTCCTCTGTATAGCGAGCTGGTGTCTTGCTGCAATGGAACGTACCTTCTCCCGTAGGTTGTTCCACCTCTTCCTGATGTTGTCCCTTGTTCTTGGGTGCTGTCCCATGGCGCTGACCATGTCCACGATTCTCCACCACAGCTCCATCTTCCTTGCTATTGATATCTGCTGCACCGGTGCTCCAAATAGCTGTAGCTCTACCCTGATGATTTCCTCCACCATGACCCTTAACTCCTCCTCAGTGAAACAGGGGTGCCTTTGTGGTGCCATGGGTATTTTGTGATTTGTGTTGGTTCGGGTGTGTTAGGTAATGTTGTGGGGTGTGTGATGTGGAGTGCGTGAGGGGTGTGAGTGGTATGTGTGTCTAGTTGAGGTATTGGTCTTGGTCTCTGTCTGGTGGCAATGATTTGTATTTGTAAGTGGTTGTGGGTAATGTGGGTGTGTGTTTTATAGTAGTGTGGGTGTGGTGTGTGTATGGGTGTCAGGTGTGTTGTTTGAATTGTCCAATGTAGTGTTGTTTTGGATGTGGGTGTCCATTGTGAGCACTGCGGTATGTACCAGCAATTGTTTACCGCCATTGCATGTCCCCGTGGTGATTCATGGGTCATAATGTGATTGGTGTTGTTCTGTTGGTGTAATGTTGTGTGGGTTTTGGGACCGCCACTTTTGCACTGACCTTTGGGCTGGCGGATTTGTGTATGTGGCTGTATTCTGTCAGATTAGTGTGTGTGTGTCATAATATGGTGGACGGATATTCGCCAGCACGACGGTAAGTTGGCGTCCGTCAGCACGTCGGTAAGCGGCATTTACCGCAAATGTCATAATGAGGGACTAAGGCCCTCATTTCGACCTCAGCGGTCTTTTTCAAAGACCGCTGAGGAACGGCCGTGCTGAAGAACGCCAGTGCAGGTGGTTTTCTGCGCAGCGTATTATGACTGCTGGCAGCCCACGTCCTTTTTCGGAGGGAGAGCTGCCAGCAGCCATACTGGCGGTCGGCGGGGAAGTGGAGGTTGCTTGACCTCCACCACCCAGTAATTAGACCACCGCCCACCGAATCACGTCCCATGATTCGGTGTGGCGGTGTTCTGGTGACGGGGAGCTGGCGGTGGAGCAGCCCCCATGGATCCCGTCCCCTCCCGGAGGATCAACGGACAAGGTAAGTTGATCGTTTGTTAGGGGAGGGGAGTTGGGGGGTGTTGTGTGTTGTGTGCGTGCATGGGGGTGTGCGTGTGAGTATGTAGAGGGGGTGTGTGAGTGCGTGTATGCATGCAGGGTTGTGTTGTGTGTATGGGAAATGTGTGCGGGTCGGTCTGTGTGCATGTCTGTGTGTATGTGGGCGGGTATGTTTTGTTGCAGTGTATGTGTGTGTGTAGGGGTGTGTGTCTGTGCATGTTGGGGGTGGTGGTGGGGAGGGGGGGGGTGTCTGTGCATGTTAGGGGTGGGGGCTGGTGGGTGTGTGTGTGCATGTTGGGGGTAGGGGTTGGGAGGGGGGTCCTGACACCTTTGGGGGTGGCAGGGGGTTGGAGGGGTTGGGGGAGGACTCAGGGGTGTGGGAGGACAGTGGGAGAGACCCCTATTAGTGCCAGGGAAGGAATTCCCTGGCACTGATAGTGCCTATCACCATAGATTTCGTGGCGGTTCCAAACCAACCAAAATCCATGGCGGTATGCAGGGTCATGATACCGCCGGTGGTCTGGTGACGGCCACGGGGCTGGAGACCGAAGTCTCCAGCCCAGCGGTCGTCAACGCCCTGGCGGTCGGAGTGGAGAAGTGGCAGATGACCATGGCGGTAACCGCCATGGTCATAATTCCATTTTTTTTCTGCAGGCCTGTTGGCGGTATTACTGCCACTTCTCCCCCATCCGCCAGGGTTGTAATGAGGGCCTAAGTCTTTTACATTGTTTTGTCATGAGCGTAATGCATGTTCTTTGTCTGTCTTTACGCAGGTCCATCGAGGTGTAAACCGCCCAGTAGCATATTTTTCAGCTACTTTGGACTCAGTTGCAGCAGCCTTACCAGGTTGTTTGCGTGCAGTTGCAGCGGTTGGACAAAGCCACACACAGTGTGAAGGAATTGTGATGGGATACCCCTTAACTATCATGGTCCCTCATTTTATTGAAATTTTACTTACCGAGGCCTGATGTTAGAGACACCTGATTGGAAGTAAATGACCAAATTATCTTTGTTGGATAATAGAAGGGATCCAGGATAAAAAAATTGGTAAATAATAATAATAATAAAATTACCTTACAAATCACCTATTTAGCTGGGGATTTTTAATGTAGGTGTTCGTAGGTAAGTAGAAAATCAGGGTAGGGACTCCGTTGAGAATGATGACTCAAGGAGTCTAAAAGAAAGGGACCAACATGTTTCTGCCCACACTAAGAGCTGGAAGGTCTGGGGAATTCATCAGGGTCTGGGATCCCTAAAGGACAAAGAGATAATATGGAAAGTGATCAAGTTGAATAAAAAAAATATATAGGGGGGGGCCTACCTGAGTCTCTTTTTTCGAGGGGAGGTCTACAGGAAGAATAAAGAGAAACGTGATGAAAAGTCCATAAAGGGAACTCCCTCCAAGGTACAGCCATTCTTCACACCCTTTCCTTGCCCGGAGAATAAGCGCCCAACTAGCGATTCCTGACCAGAGCCTAACAGTCCAGTTCCCGTCAGCAACAACCCAAACTTGACGTGTGTTCATGGTTTTCTAGTTAAAACAGGAGCATGTGTGGGGTTAAGTTACTCCCGATACTCTCCTTTTGTGTTTCAATACGACAATGAGAAACACACCCGACAGGAAGACAGGATTGTCACAGCATGAAATCCTCATGGGCAGAGCAATGAGGTTGCCAGTGGTGCCTGCAAATGCGCTTGTGAGCATTGCAGATGATATGGGGTTGGACTACTCCAGTCTGGCTAATGTGGTTAGCTCTTTCTTTCAGCAGGTGGAAGCCACCACACTACCACCGATCCATGACCCAGGACATAACCTGAGAGCTGGTGGCTGGGTTGTGGTCTGGAAACACATGAGGAAAATGTGCTTGGAGACTTCCTGGAAAGGCCCGATCCAGGTAGTTATGGTTACTTCCACAGCTCTGAAGTGCACTGGAATGCTGAACTGGATCCACACCAGCCACACAAAGAAAGTGGCATGTCTTTGGACACTGAAGACGAGTTGTTGAGAGTCCCAACAACTATGACAAGACAAGCCTCAGAGCCGGAAGGAGAAGAAAGAAGACCTGAAATTGGATCTGAGCCCATTGAGGATGGTTCAGTCAGTCCTGTAAGAGACGAAGGAGAAGACCTCTAGGAGGATGACAGTGAACTAATCTCGATTTGAGGCAGCAGGAGAGCCCAGTCAGAGGAAGGCTTTCCCAGAAGTAGACGATTTTGAGAGATGAACAAAGCAAACACCAGACCCTGAGGGGGAAGGAGTTGAGGTGGATCAAAGCCAATGTGATCTAACTCCTCCTGAACTAGTTGAAGGTCTGTAAAGAGAAAATCCGGCTGAACAAGAAGAACTTTCAAGTTCAACACTGAAAAGAGTATTGCCCAAGTGTCCTCTGAAAGGAGATAAGTGACTGGAGTCACAAGCAAAGAGAAAGGAAGCAGTTGTTGAGACAACAATCGAGGAAGAAGTAGATCCGATAAGGAGAGAATATCTAAATGAAGGGGAATTGACGGAGATCAAAAGTTGAAAAGAAAGAGAATAGCAAGTCGATGGCACGCAGGTCCTGAATGGGCGTATGGAACTGCAAGTGAATGGCAGAAAGGATTTTTGCCTTTTTGTTTTGATCGAGACATTCCAGGTCAATATTTTGGCACTTGAAGAAAACTAATGAACTGAACTGTTGAGACAAATCTGAGAAAGTGCAAAGAGAAAAGAGACTGTTTGAAGTAACGGGATAAGACTTTGATAACCTTATCTGACAAGATAACCTGATTTGACAAGCTACTAAACCGATTTTTGAGAAATGGATCCTGGAACTGAGACTGAGAGCTGTAAATAACTGCTGAAAGAAGATTTTTGTTTTGTTTTGCTGCATAAATTTTCAATTTTTCTCTTTTGCTTTTTAATTCTTTACCGATCATGAGTAACATTAGCCAGCAGGGTAGGAAGAACAGGTGCTGTAAATACATGAGTATTGGTTTGGCAATTGTGTGTGTGATATTGTGCGTGATATTGATTGTGAATATGAATGTTCTTTACACGAGTAAAGCCCACCATACTTCAACTAAGATGCAATGACTGCATTAACAGCACTAAAGAAGTTTAGGTTAGATGAGAAGTATCTGCATGTAGATAATAATGCACAAGGGGAACTTTCTTCTAATGTCTTCTATCGCTTTTTGAGTGAGTATGTTGAGACAATGGATGTGAATAATTGTTATGTGTGTACGCAGATTCCTTCACCAGTCGAAGAAGGTGTTACCTATCATAATTTGCCCCTAACTTATGGGATAAGCTGTAGTCTGTTACGAACAAGATTCTATAACTAGGAATACATTCAACATTTTAATTCAAACTATGATGTAGTATTTTTGTTTGTCCCCATTATTAGGTATCTAAGTAGAATAGCTAAGGACAATGACATAGTATTAAGTAGAGGTTTCTTTGAGCCTACATTAACTTTTGACACAGAAACAATCTGACATGCTTACTTACACTTTTAGAAAAGAGCTTTTTAGATCATACAGATGACAGGTGAAAAGCACTGAAGAAGTTAGAAAAGGGTTTATAGAAATGGAATTTTAGAAATGATTATGCTTGTAGTGCAATAAAATCACAAGGGAAATTAGCTTTAGATGTGCAACATGTAGGGAAGCTTTGTATATATAGACCTAAATCTCTCACTGACACCTTGTTTATGGGAACGAGTGAATATAGACATGTGATTTTGTTTCAGAGTAAATGGACAGTTATGTTAAATAGACAGGATCCAGTGATTCCTGGTATATATTGCATCTGTGGGCCTAATACTTATTACCGTCTTCCAAAAGGATGGTATGGTGTTGAGACGGGGCCACTCACCTGAAAAGCAGGAGGTCTGCAGGGGCAATGGTATGCTCCCCGACCTCCTGGAACACCTCTCAGCACTTCCTGGTGGACACAGAAGCCCCGGCAGGTGTCCCAAAAGGAAAGGGGGAGTGGAAGAGAAAGAGACAAACCACTACCACATCTTGCCGGTCCTGCCAGGGGTCCTGTATCTTTGGGTGGGCAGGTCGTTGTTGACAGAGTGATAGTAGAGTTAGTGCACTCAACTTCCTTGAAACTGAATCTCTCTTTCTGATATGGGCACGGGAGCGATAGAAGAACACTGGAATGCTCCAGCACTTTTCTTGGATAATAATAACTGTTGGCACAATTACTAACACTACATTACCAAAAACCCAAAATGAGTACCATAACAATAAGTACTGCAACACTAGGGCTGGCTTCACAGAGATTCGCTGTTGCACACTACAATTAGAACTGTGGTTGCACTCATCATGCACAAGAAAAACAAACAAGGGCATTAATTATATCACGTATAACTTTCCTGCATGCATAGGGTTAAGCTAAAAGGAACAAAAACAATCCTAGAAATACAAATGTCCACTCTGGGTTTAAACAGTTAGGGTGGCACTGTTTGATTTGGTTTCACTGTGTGTGTGAAAAACCCTTCAAAAGCAAATTCCTCTAACCTGAAACACAGGCATAAATGACACTATTTAAATCCAAGAGGTATGCTACTAGAGATAGAAAAGTCACGTAAATGCTCTTTTAAAATTGCACTGTCACTTTTTGTAGTACTTGAGCTGGAGCAGATTTCCTGAAACACATTTAGGCAAGCAACTACAAGAATAATGTAGAATGTTCAGAAATGCATTTGTCTCCTCAAGATAAGCACTCTGCCAAAATATGAGGTCTGAAATACACCATCTGTTCTAGGAAGGCGCGGCACTCAAAGAACAAACTCCCTGGAGAATACTAGTCACTTAGCTGCAGTCTTTTCCGGATTGCTGGAGGAATGCCTGGTGTCAGCTGGTACAGGAACGAAGCAAAGAATTGCCTCAAAAGTCCTGAATATGAGGATGACATCAGGGGTTGGACTGCCAAATCAGATGCTGAGATCAGGAACCAAAACAAGCTAAGCAGGGAGTTATGCTTCACTCTGCTATTTATAGCCAATCAGGAAAGCAGTTGAGTTTCCACATGTGGATGAGTCACCACACCCTGTTAGAAGCACATGTCTACACAACACCCAATTAGAAGCACTTGTCTACAACTGCTCACATTAGCAAACAAGCATTGCTAAAACAAGCATTGATAAAACCAATTGTGTAACACAGCACATTGGGGGTTATTACAACTTTGGAGGAGGTGTTAATACATCCCAAAAGTGACGGTAAAGTGACGGATATACCACCAGCCGTATTACGAGTTCCATAGGATATAATGGACTCGTAATACAGCTGGTGGTATATCCGTCACTTTACCATCACTTTTGGGACGGATTAACACCTCCTCCAAAGTTGTAATAACCCCCATTATGTTTACCTGAAGGTTTAACCATGAACAGAGATGTAACCCTAATCCCTGGGGATTCTGACAGATAACGCAGGAGGCACCTTGGGGATTCCTGACAGTATGGTACATGTTATTTGGGGATAAGTTTCCAAAGATTTTCCAACTCGATGAAATTTCTAAAAGAGAGTGAGTTACATCACATTAGACAACAGATAGAGTCCTCTTCTGGTATAGTGGGAGAGATATTTGGAGCAATGATACCTTCAGTGGGAGTTTTTCTGAATTCAATAAAGATTCAACAGTTGTCTACTGTTGTGGATAACATGCTGACAAATGTTTCGGGAGCCATACAAAATGTGTGAATGAATGTTTAGTGTGATGACACATTTAGTCATCAGAGGAGGGATTGTTGACGCTGAGTTTTTAGAGATGCTATTAATGATTATTCATGTATTTTGAGTGTTGAATTTGCAAAGAAAATTTTATAATATAGAGGAAAATAATGCACACATTTGAAAGTGTGCCCACATGAGTGGCCAGCAGTGTTCACAAAGTGTACTTATTAATGGCTTATTAATATGAAATGATGAGCTTATGTCTGATTAAAGCAGCAATATGTCATATTGAAGGTTATATATTAGCTTTATTAATTGCAGGCTTTAACTTAGCGGAGGTCTTGGCCTAGTTGCACGCCTCATGTCAAGCTGTATTTCTTAGGCGTTTTGTAAAACGGATGCTTAGAGAATTAAATTGTGATTTTCCACTGTACTGTCCATTTGCTCATAGCTAAAAGTCTTTCTCATGAGAACTGCTTGCTAGAAGATGCTGTACTTGCTAATGCAACATTGTTAATGTAATGTGTGCAAAATTGACTTTCTCAGGAGAATACAATGGAGACTCTGACTGGAGTATAAGCTGCAACAATATTGTTACCTGACTAGCCAAATGAAGGGAGTGGGACAAGAGGAGCCAACCATCGACATGTGAACCATATACTAGTAAAAATGTAGATTTGAAATTTTAGTTTTAGTGGACAAAGTTTGAACATGCGATCCCTTGACCGATAGGCACTTGTGAAGTTGTTTTAGGAAATCTAACTTAGCCAAACTGCACTGAGGGAAAACAGCTCCTTTGCCCATTTTCTATTTTGCTGTTAAGACCATTATTACTTTCTTGACTGTCTTGAGAAGAGACAAGCTTAACTTTTTTGCTTATAGAGACTTTGCCTTTTCTGAACTTCTAGCTGCCCAAACTGATGTCCTGAGGACGAAGACTGTCAAAGCTTGCTGATCCAAACTGAGGATAGGTATATTGACTATGATACCATTTGACATGTCTATTTGCTTTTGTTTCTAGGTACCAACCCCTATTTTGATAGAGCCATAGTTAGATGTTTTCCAAATTTGTGTTGATTAAAATTGTTTTGCATGAAGCCCAATATGCTGTTCAAATCTGATGTTAGTTAGGGTCCTCACTAATGGAGTTCGATACATGGAATAACAATTGAGGTATTTTCTTTGTTGGATCTAAATGTATGTTATTATGTGTATGCAGTTATTCCTGTTATTAATTGGTACTGTAACTTTAGAATGTGTAGTAGCTCAAGTTATGATTAGATTGCGATTCTTTCACCACTTTTGACAGCCACTGTTGTTTCTGCATGTTTATCCTTTGATTCTGAGATTAACCTACATTATATTAGCATTGTTAATATAGGGCAATAAATATTCTAACTTTTACATAAAGGTGTGGTTAATAATGACTACACGGTCATGGTATGTGACAATTACTGACTCCTATTGATTATTAATATTAATGATTGATTATTTGTTATTGATTGGTATTGGTATGGGGTTCATATGGTGAGAACATTGTAAGCGTAGTCAAAAGGTTCATTGGCCTATTCATGTCCCCTTGTACATTTTCTTATTAAGGTCAGACCCGCAAACAAACCACATTGTCGAACAACGTATTCAAATCCTCCCAAATGCATTTTGAAAGTTTCACAAATCTCTCTGCCTGCTTGTACCATTCCACTGGTTTCTCTTGCATTCTTGGGTAATCATTTGTGAATGACAAAATATCACTCTTACTCCAGGGTACATAAAAATACCCTCCACCTGGTACTTTTCTTATGGGCAGCATCTTTAATTTGTCCTAAGCTTGATATGCTCCTGCCAAAGACACAATTGGTTTTGATTTCTTCTGATCTCTTTTCTTCACCCATTTACCTTACCACTTATCTATAGCTCCCTATTTCTGAATGCATGTAATCAAATCCTTAATGTGCAATTTAATTCCTGGAAATCTCATGTTGACCATATCTTTTCCAACCTATAACTTCTCTTTAAGGATATTGATTTCTCCAAAACCATATCATATTTTTCAGCTACCGCAGCTAATCTTTCATAAGCCTGTCCTGCAGGTTGAGTAATGGCTTTGCACGTGAACCGTAGTTCATCTTCTGTGTATGTTTCCAAATGGGCTGTATCTAATAGTCCTAAAATCATTTAATTTAATTCCAATTTCAATTTGGGCACATTAAATGATCTATCTCTCTCTGGTGTCTCCTCTACTCTCTTATTGCAGTTTGTTGTACTTGTCGCACTCCCAGTATTCAAACTGTTTAACCAATCATTCAGCTGCTGTGCAATGAAACCTCGCAAGCTTATATTACTTTTCTGTATTACTTCTGCTCCTAAAGGACCTACAGTCTGCTGACTCAGAGTACTAAAGTTTGACATGTTCTCCAGTGTGTTAAAGGGTACTCTTCCTTTTAGAGTGCTGCAATTTACATTCAGGATCTGATCAGGTCTGGGCACAAAATAAGGTGGGGTTCTCTGAGGAAACCTCACACGAGCGCTAAATCCTGTTTGCCTTGTCATCACTTTCGGATCTGCAATTCATGTAGTGGTTAACAGTCTCACAAGTGAGAGTCTGTTTTCTCCATTTCTGAATTGTTGGAATACACTGATTTCTGCATACCAACTGGTAATGTCCCAGCGGTTGTAACTTGCGTATCAGGAACTGTTGGGACATTTATTGATTATACATTGCTTCCAGACGTATCTGGAGCATACAAAGGAACAACGGGACCTATAGAGACAGGAATTGTTAATGCATCTGGACCTATATAATTTGTCTGATTCTGAGGAATTGTCCTTCCTAAAATATGTCCTTTTAAGACAGTACTGAAACTTTGTCCTGTTTGACTCAGGGTAACATTTGGCATTGACTGACCTGGACTAAACATTTTTGATTCAGAATGAAATTTTGCACAGGTGGATTCACATAAGGTGACTGCAACATCTGGTTCACATTAGAACTTGGCACAACCTGATTCACAATGGGACTTGGTAGAGGCTGACTGTATTACAACTGTGAACTGGTTGATTTACATAAAAAATGCATGTCACTGAACTTGCAGGTGTACCTGGTACTATTTGATTCTGGGTTTGTGCAACTGGAGCAGTTGGCCCATTCGGAGTTACATTTTCTGTTTCTTCACTTCTTGCTCCTACCTCAACTGAATGGTACGGAAGCAGACGATTCATGAGGATCTGATTTATAAACTCATCATTTCAGTCACTCTCATATGTCGCTGTATTTTTATCCTCTTTATCTGTTGTCTGTTCTGCCTTACCTGTCTCTTTCTAGGTCTGGGGTTTAGTGCTTTTGCCATCTTCACTCGAAATAGCTGGATACATTCTGACTCCCTCAATCACATTTGCTCTCTATATTTTCTGTTCTGCATCCCATCTAGCCTCAGAATGTCGTGATTTCTTTCTGCATTCTGCTCTCATATTTATTTGTCATTTTCTCTTGTGATATTAGTTCCCAAATACTAAGGGCTTCAAATTGTGTGAGTCTTGGAGACGGTTACATCTCATAAAGTATTCGCCTTAAATTGTCTAAAATCCTCAAATTAAAAGTTCCATAATGGGGAAAAACTAAAGCACCTTCTTTCTCTGTAATCTTGCACCACTGTTCAAGTCACAAACATGAATGGAATCCTAATACAGGCAATACATAATGACCTGGAGTTCCTTCAGATGGGGTCTCTAAACCTTTTCTAACTGGAATAAACTCCCCTGCTCTTAAAGCACTTTTCAAAGCTTTGAAAAAGTTAATCTTTAATCAAATTCAGTTAATCACAATAACTTTTCAACTGAATCAAGAAGTAATTTCAGTCTCTCAATCCTTTTCTTTGGACGTCTACAACCAATAGCTACATGGCATTGTCCTCCAATACCAGCGCAGCTTCACACTGACCTACCTGTACCAGCATGGCACACTATGATGTCACACTCACTTCTTTCAGCACTGCAGTCACTTCATAATTGTCTCTCACACAAGACACCTGATGCAAAATATTGCAAGCAAAGATCACCAACGTTTTCGGCACACTTTAAGGTAGGAACTAAAACACCTCTAAACACTGCAGAGATACACTTTCCAGTTGTAGCATTCACAATTACACAACAAGTGAAACTTGACTAGCAATTCTCACTATGGTGAATAAATATGCTCTATGTGCACTCAGGATTCACTTAATACCAACCACAACTCACACTCATTCAAGGAAAACTACTGGCAGTATTAACAACGTCTAATGACAAATACGTCACTGAAGACAATAAACGAATAAAGCGTCTTTTACACTTGTGTGTAATCCCAGGATCTCTGGCAACGACAGACCCATCAACAACAACAAAAACAGCAACAACCGTGGACATTTTTTAGCAAGAAGCACCACAATGAAATGAGTACGACAACTCTGCAAAACACTTCACTACATCACACTTTACCACAATCTGCAGGCCAAAAGCGACGCCATTACAAAACTCTATTAATACTCACACATCCGTCTCTCGTAGGCACGGTGCTGGAACTTCATGCATCTCTGGAACGGATCCTGGACAGAATTTGGGGTGAGCAAATTTTGGACTGGGCTATCACAAGGGACCAATCCTTTCTCCCAAACACTATACTTGAATGGTTCTCCTCCTTGTGGGACAAACCATTGCTCTGCTACCAGACCTCCTGGAACAGCTTTATTCTTCGCAGAAATCAATGCTCATCAAGGTCAATGGATCTGTGGAGCTTGCTTAGAATATGATAGAACCATGTGACAAAATTTCAATACAAGCCAATTAAATTACACAGTATGACCAATGTGGCCATAGAAGGAAAACTCCAGTCAAGGAATAAAGTTAAGGGATTTATTACAAACTTAGGCTCATAGTCATGTAGATAATTTGCAAGACAAAGTTATAAAGATACAGAATCACCAAGTGTTGACCAAGGCGACGAAATATGTTCAGGCAAACTCATATTAGGAGAACTAGGCACTCAAATAAGACAATACAAAACATCTGTAAGATGATTTGGTGTACAGAAAATAAATGCTGCTCAGTTTTAAGAAGCATTAAGGCAGATCAAATCATCAAAGTTCAATTTGACTGGGCAAGGAGAAAACCCCACAATTTAGCCAATCAGGGGAACACATGTGTGTGGCAGAATATATGCGGGCAAAAGACAAAAAGAACAGAAGGGGCACATGAATTTGGAAAAGAGTGAACTGGGCAACAAGTTACTAAATAGGGTTTGCAAAGAGTAGGTAAAAAAGGAAAGCGTCAGCATATCTGAAGCTTGGTCAAGAGTCTCCTGTAGGGGATAGGAAGAAAATTTCTAATCTCATATTGGCATTTCAAGGGGGCAAAAAGGCAGAGATGAAGATACCTTTCCAAAGGGCTCAGCATTCAGGATACAGGACAAGGGATAGTTTTTGGAGCTTCTGGGATTCTGCATCTCAGGTATTTGTCTGGATTCTTTTGATCAAAATCCAGCTGGGCATTGACATATTAAGGTTCTTACAGCAATCTGATTCATCAGGGCAACAGTTCATTTGATGTTAAAGGGGCATCATCCAATCGATATCGATCAAATGACTCCAACTTGAAACATCTTCAGGTTTTCGAAAGTCTGTCATGAGAACAGCATCCATCCGTGTGACTCCACACAAGATTGAAACAATATTCAAATTCCTAGTGCACAGTCCAGGATGTTCTACATCAAAGGTCAAATGCTTACAATGCTCTATGTGTAAAACAATTGATATCTATTACCAAACTAGTCTTCTCATGGGAATGAAATCTGAAAGAAAAGGTACACATTAGCAAGATGACTTGACTTTCTCTGCACACACAGTGCATGATTGTACGACGAAACAACAACTTCAAAAACAACTACTGCCTTAACAACGAGGTCGGAACACCGACCTCGTTGCTACTACTAATGATTTTACCACGAATGCCTTAACAACGATATTTCGTTGTAAAGGCATTCCTGATAAAATCATTAGCAATAGGTACCATTCACCCTACATCCCTCACCCCACCCCCCACCGAATGGGAGTTAAGGACCATGGTGGATGAAATTTTGAAGGTGGAGCCACAAATCTTCGGGGCTGAGGTGCAGTACACACCCATCGCCCGGAAATTGGAGCTTTGGCAAACCATTGTGAACATGGTGAATGCAGTGGGACACCATCCACGCACTAGGGACAACATCCAAAAGAGATGGAACGACCTGAAGGGAAAGGTCCAGGGCATGGCATCCAGGCACCACATCGCAGTGCAGAAGACTGGGGGAGGACCGCCACCAACATCACCCGACTACACCGACTGGGAGGAAAAGGTACTGGCCATCCTGCACCCAAAGGGACTCACAGGACTCACTGGAGGAATGGACTTGGGTAAGTCATCTACAATTACCCCATATCCACCACATCTGCAATGCATGCACCACCCCACCCCACCCCACCCACACCCACATGAACCTACACCCCACACAGTCATTACCCACTACATCCACCCCCCTGCATGACCTCAAACCCACTAACACAGCCACATCACTCCCACTGTGCACAGCCAACCACCCCTGCATGTACCCACAATGAAACAATACCCACCACCACAATGCAGCCCCACACTGGCGCTAAATGCAATGTCAACCTCACAAAGGCACCCTGGAAGGCCACTGAAAGTAACCCCAGCACAAAATTGCCCAGTCCTGTACACCTCAAACCTTCATGCATATGCAACAGACATGTCTATGTCCCTTAACAGGCGCCACCACCCATGCAACCCTAACGGACGGTACAAGGAGTGCCACTGCCCTCCAGGGACAAAGAGGCACCCCACAAGACACTGGCGAAGGATCACTGGACACTGATGAGCAGGCATGCCCCTCACACAGTCCTGGACTCTCACCATGCAGCAGCCCCACCCAGGAAACCACTGTCACCCCTACCGCCCAGTCAAGACCAGCTGCCCACGGCAGGTGTACCCACACCAGTGTACTCAGGGAACAGAATGGTGGAACACAGGTACAGTGGGCACAGTCTCCCACTCCCAACATGCAGGAAGGCGAGGGCCCCAGTACAAGTGGTACTGCCAGACCTGTGCAGGGGACACAGGCACAGGGGGCTAGGGCAAGTGCAAGGGTCTCAGTGGGCCGGGGGGAGGCCACAGGATGGATGCAGCAGCCCAGGACGTTATTTCAGAGGTATTGGAGGCCTACTAACATACCCAAGACAGGTTGGCACAGATTGTGTCCACCCTGGAGCAAAGTCAGAGGATGCAGCAGGAACAACACCAACAGGCCATGGAGAAGTGGAAAGAGCACAATGCCACAACGGCCACCATAGCAGGAGCACTGCTGCAGTCGGTCAAAAACCAGCCTGACACCCACACCGGACAAGAGGCCCCCACAACAGCCCTGGACAACCAGCATCAGATGACCCAAGCAGCAGAAACATCCCAGGAACTACCCTCCCAGGAAACCCAAGGGCCAACCATGTCA
Organism: Pleurodeles waltl; assembly: GCF_031143425.1. Classification (NCBI taxonomy): domain Eukaryota; kingdom Metazoa; phylum Chordata; class Amphibia; order Caudata; family Salamandridae; genus Pleurodeles; species Pleurodeles waltl. The sequence continues at coordinate 364,027,274 of NC_090447.1, forward strand.
CCCCAAGAAGCTCCACAGCAGGTGCCCAAACGTACACTCAGGCCAAGATATGGCAGCCGGAAACTGAGTTAAGAATAAGGGCCCCTCCAACATTTGACTCTGCTACAAATGCAAAGCAACCATCCCACCCATTCCCCAACAACACTTAGTTGAGGTCAATTTTAAGTACTGTTCGACAAAATGGACCCATCAATACTACCAATACTGCCACCATGTTGGTTTTGAGGACCCCCCACCCTTACGACTCCCATCACTGTAAATAGCACAATTTACTCACTTCTACCAATAAAACACATTTCACACCTGTAACACTGTCCCCTGTCTTAAATTGTGAACAAAGTGGAGTATGGATGCAACTGGCAGAGAACAACTTTATTGTCAATTCTGTGCATGATGGTAGTCCTGTGTGCCCAAATGGTGGCAAGGAGGGAATGCATATATTTTCAGTCAGTACCATGCAGAAGTGGGCCATGTATCGCCTATCGTGACCAACCCCTCCTTTATGACAGAGCACACTGACAGTATTAGTCACCTACCCCTAATGTCAGGCTTAAGTCCCACACAGTTATTGGAAGTAGAGTTGTATCAGTTGGTTCCTGGCATTGACATCTTCCCCTTCCTCATCCTCACCATCACTCTCATCACCTCTCTGAGCTAGGTGATCAGGACCTATAGCACCCTCCACCTCCAAGAGGGGGATAGAATGTCTCACTGCCACGTTGTGCAGCATGCAGTAGGCCACCACTATTCTACACACCTTATCAGGCCCATAGGCCAGGGAACCCCCAGAGATATGTAGACACTGGAATCTAACCTTCAGGAGACCTGTAGTTCACTCTATTACCCTCCTAGTACGTCCATGGTCCTCACTGTAATTCCTCTCTTCATCCGTCCTGGGATTCCTCACTAGTGTCAGGAGCCAACGCAAGTTTGGATAGGCAGAATCACCTACAAAATGGTGCAATACAGACTAGTCATTGTTATGTCCCTTAGTCAGACAGGCTGGTTTTCTGCAATGTGTCAGTTAGTGACAGGCAAACTTACCTATGATCCACCCTCTGTCCTCTTGTAGTTGGTCCACCTTCTGTGGCACACTACTGTACATCAACACAAACAAATCATGGACTGAACCTGGAAACATGGCATTCACACGGGAAATGTATTGGTCTGCAGTACATACCAATTGGATGCTCATGGAGTGAAAGTTCTTCCTGTTTCTGTACACCTGTTCACTCACTCTTGGGGGGATGATAGCTATGTGTGTGGCATTGATGGCACCTATAACAAGGGGAATGTTGGCAAAGGCATAGAAGTCATACTTGATGGCAGGGAGGTCAGTACTTTGGGGAAACCTTACATAGGATTTGTCAACATCAGGGCAGTGCGCGCTCTACGGGCGACTAGAATGCAAAAATCCAGCACTCTCAAGATAACGTAATGTATGCATTGTGCTGATATGCTGTTGTTTAACCTTTTGCATTGCAGAGTTTAATCCTGAAGACTTATGTTCAAGGTGCATATAAATACTGTTCATTTGCAATGTACTGCTGCAGGCTTTCAGAGTGTGTCAGGGTGTGGCCCCCTTTCCAGGGCCTTCTAGAAGCTTTCCCTACAGCATGCCTGGGTGTGGTTTGTGGGCTGGGCAAAGACTCTATATAAGGGAGCCAGCCCAGCTCCACGGTTTCACTATTCAGAGGTCCCGTGCAGAGTATCAGCAACTTCCTGAGCTCCTGTTCCGGAGGCCTACTTTGATCTTCCAGGCCTCGCCCTTTCATCTTTGCTGGGTGATTCTTGATCTGGGCGGTAAGACAGAGGTTGGGCTGGGCCCCCGATCCTGTTCTCGAAGGATTTCGAGTTCTTGGGCCTAATTAGCATGATAAATCTATTTTGCTCTTGTGCGTGTGAAAGTGCGCTTGATGTTTGATGACATTTACATGCTGGCATTTGAATCGGCAAGACGCGCAATTCTTTCTTCGTATACAAATCTTGATATTCATTGTGCGCAACCATTTAATGGCATTTACAAGGATGCATTAGAATTGGCAAGACGCAAGATTCTTTACTCAAGTACAAATCTTGATATTCATTGTGCGCAACCATTTTATGGCATTCACAAGGTTGCATTCGAATCAGCAAGACGCGCGATTCATTTCCTGTGCTTAATTCATGTTATTCAGTGTGAGCTACCATTTCTTGGCATTCGCACGGTGGTCTTAAAATCGGCAAGACGCGCGATTCATCTCTTGTGTTTAATTCATGATATTCATTGTGTGTTACCACTTCATGGCATTTGCTTGGTGACCTTCGAGTCGGCAAGACGCACGATTCATTTCTCGTGCTTAACTCATGTTATTCATTGTGCACAATCATTTCATGGCATTTATAAACCTTTTGTGGAAATCTGCAAAGTGCACAATTCATGTTCCTGCATTTTAAGAAAACTAAAGTGTTAGAATTCTAGATGTTATATTGTATGTGCATAATATGTCCCTCTAGTACAATTCATATAATGTTATAGAAACATTTCAGAATATTTCCTGGTCCTCATGCAAAGACTATTCTTGAATTTGAAAGTGTAATGCTAGAAGGTTCTGATGTTTCTAATCCATGTGTAACATTTCACTGAGTGGTTCATTAGAAAATGGTACTAATCTTTCTTGATTCCCTCACAGATATCCAGACATCTGGAGGCCTAGTTATTTAAGTTCATGCTTATGTTATCCATGTTTCCAATATGACAATGCTTAGAGTCATAGCCTAATAATGATTAATATGGTGTAATCTTGATATTGTGTGTTTTAACCTTTTGCTTCCTACAGGTCTCCTTCCCAGCTGTTCCCTACCTAATCCCCTTTTCCCCACTTGGACTCTCTTAGACTCTGTGACATTCTAATCAGAGTATTGGAGGTGTCTTGTGGTGGACGTGTTGGGAACGTGCACAGACCCGAGGATCTGGTGACTCTGAAAGGATTGCAGATGTTGTACAAATGCATTCAGAAATCTTGTCAGTACCTGGCTGAACATTGGCTGTGAAAAAACCAACACCCATGCCCACTGTCACTTGAAATGAGCCCGTGGCCAGGAAATGGAGTGCGGAGAGCACCTGCACTTCAGTTGCATTGGCATGCTGATTACAATTTCCCAGAGTTAGTGCAGGATCCAGTAATGCACAAAGGTCCTGAATAGTTGCACGTGTGAGTCTGTAAGTGATTCTGATCTGACGCTCCACCATGGTCCCCATATCCACAAGTGGTCTGTACACCAATGGTGTCCTTCCTCGCCACAAGGGTCGGTACCTACGAGGGGTTACAAAAAGGAGTGATGAAAACACATACATAGGCACGCTTGTCATCATTTGTGCACAGCATTGTTCATTGCGGTGTCTCTACAATAACTGCTACCTGATAGATACACATGTACATCACAATGAGGGAACAGAGTATTTCATGTGTGCTATAATACTGAATGGACAGAGGCCTAGGTGCTTCATGTGGCTAGTAGGGCCTGTATTGTGAGTATGAATTAATTGTAGATGCGTAGGTAAAGGCAAAATGTCTGCCCACTGTTGTTCTGCCCTTTTGTTGTGGAAGTGACCGCATACAGCTAGCGGTTGATGTCACAGCATAAAGCGGTGTTTACCGCTGTTCGCACCCTCATTGGTTAACATGGATGCCATTGGGGAATCCTGGCGTATCATGATCGCCGCCGGCGGTGACAGTGCACACCGCCGCGGAACGTATTTGTGTTTGTCATCGTTTGATCACTGGACTCCCTGATCTCGTGTGGACAGGTACTACACTCTGGCTCCTTAGGCATTTCAGGGGATGGGTGCAGAGCAGTATTCTGGTCAGTAGTCAGAGGCATGGCCATGGGCATAGTGAACGGTGCTGCCTGTTGGGTGTGTTTTCTGGGTGGGTGTATGTCTGGCCATTATGTACCTGCATTCAGCTATTTACAAGTGTCTCTCCTGTTTTGTCTCCCCATCCCTGTTCTCTTGTGTTGGTTTGGTACAGCATCAACATCAGGCAAGGGAGCTGAGGCACCAGCACGTGGGGAGGCAGCGGCCCACGGATCCTCCGAGGCAGAGAAAACCGACGCCCAGGGGACCAGTGGGTGGGAGGGCGAGGGGACTTCCACAGGGGAGGCTACTACCACAGGAGGTAGTGACTCTGAGACCTCCTACGGTGGCGGACTATAGGGCACACACCACTACTGTTACATCTTCCACCACTCCCCATTCCATCACTGCCCTCCCTTCTGCTCCCCACTGAGTTGCCCGTGCCCGCCCACCCAGAAAGGTGGGCGTCTCCTTCGCCCCAGGCACCTCCTCCCCTTCCCCAGACAGCCCTGCTGCCCTCAGAGAGGAGGCTATTGACCTCCTGACAACCATCGCTGTAGGGCAGACAACCATCGTCAATGCCATCCAACGGCTAGCATCAGAGGAGCAGCAGACAAATGCCTATCTGGATTGCAATCACTGTGCTGTGTCTGCCCTACAGAGATCTTTTCAGGCTCTGGCCTTCTCTTGGACTGCAGCCAGTTTCCCTGGCCATTCCGTCCCCCCTCCAACCTCCTCTACCCCTTCCAGCACCCCAATCCCTTCAACCGTCCAAAGCACACATTCAGACACGCTGACAAGCACATCAACACACAAGAAGCACACTTCAAAACACAAGCACAACACATCCCACCACAAGCATTCACACAGCCAACAGACACCTGCACACCACAACATCCACTTCCCCCAGTGTCCCCACCTCTTCCGCATCCCTGTCTGTCCCCTCTACATCCACACCCTCATACACTGCACCTTCACTCACTGTTACTGCTCCCCTTCCTGCACTCACCACAATAGCAGACAGCCATACATGCACCTCATACACCACACCTGCACTCACCACTTCTACTGTAGTTGACACATGCAGCACACTCACCAGACTTGCAGACACCCACACAACATACATCCACACTAGCTGTCTGTCTTCTCCCACTGTGTCCACCCCCCTCCTCCCAAGACACACAAACGCACCAAGACACCCACCCATCAGACATCCACCACACCACAGCATACTGAGCAGTCACCTGCACCCACTACACACACCCCTACTCCACTCCCTCCGCTCTCCCTCTGCCTCCACTCCCATGCCCTCATCCATGCCTACCCCAATTGCTCCAAAGAAATGTTTCCTCTCCCTTGCTGACCTCTTCCAACCCACTGGCCCACCCCGTCTTGTCCCCAAACGTGCTCACCTCCTTGCCCTTTCCGCTCCTTCCACATCACAGGCCACCCCTGTCTGCCCTTCACATTCCCGTTCCCCTTCCCCAGATGAGAAAAAGGCCCGGACAGAACCTAGGCCATCCAGCTCCACCTGAGCCAAACAGCCCCCACCCCCTTCAAAGGAGAAGCCCACCCCCCTCCACCTTCCCAAAGAAAGTCTAAGACCCACCCTGCTGAAAGTCCCCAGCCCCATCATCCCCGTACCCCCCTCCGTGAGGTGCCTGGATGCCCATATGGTGCCCCATTATGTGGAGTACCAAGCACTTGTGGGAGTCAGGTTGGGCCCATTGTGGCCCATGACAATTGTCAATCTATGGACTGGCCATTGCCCCTGTTTGGACGATTTGGCTCTGTGAGCTTGTGATTAAAGTTTCTGTGTGGCCTGTGTTTGTGCTGCACGCCGTTAAACCCTGGTCATTTGTTTCACTTTTTATGGGTGTGGGGCTTTTGTTTGTACTATGAATTGTGCTGCTGTCAAGGGTTGGGGGGCCGTTGCAGCGTGGGTGGAGTGGGTGGGTATGTAACTGTGCCCTTTTCTCCCTTGTTTCGTAGGTTGCGGTACTTACCGTCATCGTCTTCGTCGGCGGTCTTGGTTGTGGAGGTATATGGCAAGGATCAGGGCTGGCATGATCTGCAGCTCTCTATCCATGGCTGCCTCAGCGCATTCTGTAGGACTCCAGTGCGTGGTTCCTTATATTTGATTCATTTCCGGCTGGCATTGTGTGGCGGTGGTTCCCGCCCCGGAACTGGCGGCGGAATGGTGGTTCATAATTTGATGGGCGGTTGGGCCTCTCTGACGGCCTGTGGGCGGACCCTGCTGTGTTCGGCGGCACTCCTCTCCTGGCAGTGGGTGGTTCACGGGATGAGTGTGTTTCATTTGGTTCATTATTTGGTGCCAGGACCGCTCCTCTGTTGGCGGTTTCTACTGCCACCGCCGACGGAACGGACTGCCATGTTCATAATGAGGGCCTAAGTCCTCAATCTAAACAAATGCACACTAAAATGGCTTCCCAGTGTATCGCTCTACAGTGAAACCAATTGTACTTTGATTAACATAATACATAGATTGTCACATATAGATGATCTCTGTGACATGGGGTACAGCACTAAAGTTTCTGCTACATCACCAAAAACTATTTTTCATGAAGAGTGATTACAACATCTAAGAAATAGACACCACACATGATGGTAATATATGGTGCATAACTGAAAGATCACCTTTAATTCGGATTGTGACTGTATGCATTGTGATGAAACAATATTTCAACAAAGCAACAAAGTCCCTCTATCTCTCAAGCATGGGATAAGCATAGACCCCTCTGGAACTTTGCAGGTAGATGGCAGAGCAAAGTGGTGATTCTGTCACCATGCCAACGGATCTCAAGATCTTGTGGCTGATCTTGAGGCTCTGTATTCTAGTAAGACCAGCAGTAGGTACATATGCAGTATGCTAAGACCATCATGCAACCTTCCTTCTTTGCTGTAAAACATCTTATTAAATGTGGTCTATCACTGCAGCTGTTCTTCTTTAATCTATTCTTCATTTAACTGTTCACTAGTTATTTGGGCTTAACAATCAGCTCATATTCTGCACAAATATTCTTGCATTACAGTTAATAATATTTTTGTAACTGATATTTCATTATAGGTAGAAAAGAGACCAGATGAGCTGGTTGATACAAAGATGGTGGTTGTGCATGTGTATGTATTTGTATGAAGAGGCTGACAACCTTAAATTTGTTTTACAAAATTAGAAACCATTCAGTGATGACTACCCATGTATGTGGCATACACTTGAAATAAAAAATAATGCAATATCTAACCATCACAATCTCCAAATGACATTGGGCGTTACATCCATTGATCAGCCGTCTTCATCCATTTTCATCACACCAGCTTGCACAGATCAGGAATATTGGCTTTGCTAACGCTTGCAAATTTTGTTGTAACCAACAATATTGAATTATGCATGCAGCATGCACATATGAATGGGACATGAACAGCCCTGTGACACTGACAGGGAAACTGCCATGTCCTTGCCAAAAATAATAAAGAAATAAACAAACAAAAATTAAACGCCTAAGTGAGTTTTTGTCTCTTGATTAGGCACATATTAGACAGTGGTCCCTGGCATTTAATGAGGCTATTTTTTCTTTGTAACTGCACATTTTTAACGAGCAGGATACCATCACTCACAGTAATGTAAGCCTTTGGCCTAAGTGGTTTTAACCCTGTCTCCCATTTTGTATGCTGTAGTGGATGAAATAAAAAACATGAAATAAACAGACAAATAGACATAGACCAGTATAATATTTTAATATAATTACATATATATTTCAAATACTTGTTTACATGACAATTGAAAATGTCTTTACACTATTTGTGAGACAGTATTTTTTATGAAACTAGTGTAACATATCACCAAGCTGGCACAGGGGCCTCTGTACCCTGCTACTCCTATTCTGGTTCCAGTGTATATATTGGTCCGGGTCTTCCCACCTATCAAGGAAGGAAGGGGTGCTTTCTGTCTCACCAATGGCTCTTTCATTTCTTAGCCAGTGGATTCTCTTATATAATTTATTCCATACACTGTAGAGAATCCTAGGAAATGTTTAGCCAAAGGGATGTTATTTCTGTTGTTTTGGTGTATCTAGTGTGTAAGTTCTTTTCATTGAGATCCCACCATGTATTTCTTAACTGCCTGGTATGACATCATCATTCTGCATCAGGAATGTTACTTGTCCTAATTTGCTATTTCCTAATAGGAAATTGCAATTTAATTACTTCATAAATTGTGATTTCCTATTTGCGAAAGCGAATCTGCAGTAATCGCTATTGGAGGAATACAATCCTACGTACATTTCATATATTCGATTTCCTAAAACTGACTTCTACAAATTCAAAATTTTGGAAATCGCAAAGACCGGCCTTGTTCCCTTAATTCCTAGGATTGGGGTCCTCCTTCAGAAAGAAAGTGCCAAGTATATTCATTTTGAGTCTGCTGTAGTTCAAGAAGTGTGAAATGCTCTAGGGGTTAAACAACACTTTCACTCAGCCTGCCATCTCAAATCTTCAGGGAAGGTGCAGTGTTTATTCTCACTTTGAAAAACAAAATAGTTAAGATTTATTCTGAGTCTGGTTTCAAGTGGTCCAGCACCTTTCCCTTGGCACTCTGGTCAATCAGAGCCATCCCTGACCAAAAAATAAGCCAAGTGCATATAAAAGCATAACGGGATGACCCATGGTGCTTCCATCAAATCCCTCTGTGTGCCCAGATTTCCTTAACTTGCACCAAAACAATGATATTGCCCTCCAGTTTTGCAAATTACTAGTGGGTTAGGTCCACATGCAAATCAACCAACAGAAATGTATCCTTCAACTCCACTGACTTCCTTTCTAAGTCATCCGGACTACAAATGTGGCTCTGAGATGCCACAAAATACCTGCCTGGGTACATAATAGTCACTGAAAGAGAAACACTGAAGCAAAAAGCTCCACCCGGGGAGTTGCCTCTACGTCCATGAGCCAAGTCTCTCCTTTGCCTTCTGTTTCTGCTCCTACCATCAACTGTATTTCATCACCTCAAGAAGGAGCGTCTGATGCCAAGTTTCCTCAACCTTGCCCTTGCCTAGATACAGCCCCTCCTCCTTTCTACAGATACCACCTCCAGCCTAGATAGCAGAAAGTCTCCTAGTTACTTGATTCCTTCATGTGTGTGGCTTGGCTTCTTTGCAACAAGCTCTGTTATCTATTTCACTGTGCGGCTATGCTCCCAGGGACAATGTGGCTGATCCCCAGAAATTCATAGCGTCCTGTCTGCCACCTACCCTCAAGATCGATTATCTCTATACAGTGAGAACACTTTTTGCACTTTCTAGACTAATATAGACAGAATCTCAATCTTTCCTTGTGCTGAATTTTTGACCATTTGCACACTGGTGCTTGTGGGGCAATGCTAATCATTTGTATTCCCTTTGACGAAGAAACAAATGTCTTGATTTATACTTGAGAGTGGTCACCACATGCATTAATCTATGAACTTTGAATGAGAGATATTTGATTAGAGTTGCAAGATTAATGTATGTAGGGTTTTGCTTGTCTTATGGTACCCTCCATTACATATATTTGAATGTTACCCCAATATATGTTTTATGGATATGTTTTTGTGTATGCCTGTTTCTCCTTTTGGACTTAACTTGGCTTTATGAATAATGCATGTCATACTTTGGATTAATTCCTCTAGTTAATTAATACGTTCAGGTTTAAATATATTTTTAAATAATCCTCTTGCTAGTACTTTTCCTTCTACATTACAGATACCCAAGCTTCAAAGGGGTTAACAGGTTGCACATACTTTCTTACATTCTCTCTCATGCCTGGCATCATTAGTGGGAAATTCTTGACTAACTTCCTCAGCTCTGAAAGTTTAGATTTTAATGTCAGCTTGTAGACCATGCTCCCAAAATGTTTACTTTCTGTGTCTGTATATCTTCTTTGTTTTAGTATTGCCACAAGTAATCAATTGAGGGCCTGTTTGTGAGAGCATACAAATGTGTGTTGTGTGTTTTTGTGATTTAGATTTAATGCTCACGAAGTGCCAGACGATCCTCTGGTCACCTTGCTCTGTGATTCACTGTCTGTTTTTCATTTTGTTAATAAATGTTATTAGGATCCAAACTGGCATGAACAGAGATTTTTTTGACATACTGGACATACATTTTCTGGAAGGTATAGAAAAGAGCTCAGATGCTCAAAGACAGTTTTTGCATAGCCTAATGTTTGTTTCAGTTAACTGTTTTGATAATTGTGAATTATTTAGTTGTGTAGTTGTTGGAGAGATATGGCAAGATCTGCTGATTAATTAAATGAATGTTGTATGTTAACATTGCAAATGGACAAATGCATGGCACGCAATCTTTTTACTTCCTATGTCTTAAGGGCACAATATAACTTCGAACAAAACAGTTTCCAATGTCCTTGGTAGTAGTCTTATTTCTATTTATATATTAACTGTGAGACTTGGGTAGTCTTTCTTCAATGTTTCCAGTCCTGGCCCAATGAAGCTCACTACCCTCTTTCATGATGTTCAAGTCTACATAATCAGTACCTCCACTGGACATCCGGGTCAGAAATGCAAGAAATTGGTGAGGCTCTCTCATGGGAAAGTTGTGCTGCTATGGCCCTGACCAACAGATTCTCTTCTTCCAGCACCGACTGCCTAACACCATGGAAGAAATTCCTTATTTTCTTCATGGTGTGCATTGTCACTTGACCTGACCTCTGTCACCTTGACCACAGCACTAGCAAGAGCCTTTGTCACCCCTTCTGGTCATTTTGCATGCAGAATGCCTTTAACCAGCTTTCGTAAAGACCACGCTCTATCATCTTCAAACTAGTTCAGGCCTCTTACTCTCACCAGGGTTCTTCCTTGTGATGTGGTGCACTCCCTTATATTGATGCCAGCAGTGCTTGTGCCTCTCAATAGAGCAGTGCTCAGGCTCGTGAATCACCTATTGGCCCAGTACATTTGATACTTAAAACTCAAAAGAAGTGATGCACAACGTAACAGTACACTAACTTCAACCAGGCACACAAGACCCTCCAAAGGAACAGACTAGCCTGTGCCACTGTCACCTTAATTGGGAAATCATTCTGCACACTTGTCAATGCTTCTCTTTATTTGATTGTCAACATGGAATATTTAACTGACTGAAGCTCCTTGGGTCATTTCAGAATTATGTTACCGTAAATGTCTCCACACGTCTGTCCTTCTAACACTGTCTCCTTAGCATTGTCCTTAAGCTTAGGACAATGCACACCCCAGTTTATATCTCCCCTCAGCTGGCTCTTTGTCCTTGCCAGACCTTGCCCCCCTCCTCACTGAGCTCTCCTGCCCATGAGCTTGAGCTGACACCACTTGTAGGTGAGTTTCATGGTAAGCGGCCCTGGACTAGGCCTCCATGGTCACATGGCCATTTTATTTCTCAGAACATGCCTTCTTCTCTGCCACAAATAGCTCCCCAATTCCACCATTCTTGCTGGATTTTTATGCACTTCCTTAAAAACTTGTCACTAAAATGTAGAAGTCAGAAGGCAGGGTCTTTCTACCAGGGTATGGAGCCATTCAGATAGGAGGTCCGTTCTTATTTCATGTTATGCACTTAGGTTAGAGCAAGAACAGGTAGGTCTTGTCAGGACTCCATCCTCCATCAACCTTTTCCTGTCTCCCAACTTTCACTCCACACCACACACCCACATTTTAATACACCATTTGCACTCAGCATTCCAGACACCAGCTCAGACATACAGGGAATGAAGACACACCAGAAACTACAGTAGTATCACAGTTGGTGGACTTGAGCATATTTGTCTTTCTCTTGACGTTTAGTCGCTCAGTCCCATTTTACACTGGGGTTCACACCAGCAGAGAAAGGTTTCCAAGTGAACAAATTATAATCAATTTCAAGTAAAAAAAAATTAGATTTGTTTTTCAGGAGCTCTCCAGACAGCTACACAAGAGGTATGTAGGTTATTAGTACTCAAATGCATCACCATTTGTGCATATTGATAAGCAATAGATGTTCGTATTTGTCTGTGGAAAGATAAGACAAACTGCATTCATACTTAAAAACGTTTTTTCAACAGGGGAAAATATTTTCCATCTGGAGAACCCTTTGCCTTACCATCCCAGCTGTAGAGATGTTTCTTCAGCCCAAGAGCACATTTATTTATTTCCTTTAAAGGGTTAAAACGGCAAGTAAAATTCAGGGTAGAAAACTACTCACAAAGGTCTTGTGAACACCCACAAGCATTCAAGTTTGCAGTTGTTCACCACCATTTGCTGGCCCATGGAGGCAGATTTATTCACCTAAAAGTTTGATCATAAAGGAGTCATTTCACTTTGAGCAAAACTTTATTGAAGGCATGCCTGGTTCTGAGTACCATGCACATATATGTGTATGTGGTATATCTATAGATCGAACTAGCCAAAAGGCAGCAGAACATCTGGGTTTGACCTTGTAAATGTAGTTATTTGAGCGCCAGAGTTGATGTTAGGTCCACACAATGGTCTAGTAAATTGAATGCCCAAATAAAGCAGTTAGCTGAAAGATTAGTAAATGAAAGTGTAGTAAGCGGATACGGTAATGAAGTCAAACAGTGGGGCAATTTTCTTAACAGACTAATGGAAAAAGGAGCAGCAAAGAGGCCCATAAGTGCCTTTGAGAAAGGTTAGTGCAGGGAATCAGTGGTAGAATAAAACTATCCATTTCTGCTCAGACATTATGGAAAAAAAATGACAAAAGTGCAAAAGAATATCAGGAAAGACCCACAAAATAGAGATCTATGTCATACCTTCCTTAAATTAAATAAGAGCTGGCAAAGACTGACCTGGGAAGAAAAAAGGGAAGTAAATGATCATTGTTGGGCCAAGATGCTGTATTCAGCTAAACAAAAGAACGCAAGGCAGTTCTGGAGAGTTGTAAATGGAATAAACCGCCCACAAAGACCAGCAGTTAATTCCAATATAGCAGAACAGACATGGGTAAACTTTTTAAAATAATTATTTAAATCATCATCAATTGGGATGAGAGAAGAACAACCTGTAATTGAGAACATCAGGAAGTGGGGTTTAGAAACCAAAGTCTCTGTTATAGATAGCTTCCCGGAGAATCAAATAAAGAAAATAGTTCCAGGAAAGATGTTGCCCCAGGACCAAATGGGCTTCCTCAAGCCTTGTACTCATCAAATATAGATCCATGGATACCAGTACTAGCTACAGTTTATAACTGTGCTACAGCAGCAGATAGTGCCAGATTCATGGCTGGGTTCTATAATAAACCCCATCTGTAAGAAAGGTAATAGGGATGTACCTGAAAACTACTGATTGAAAACTCTCCAAGACATAGAAGCAAAGTATTTTGCTAGCCTATTAGTGAGTGAATTGCGTTAATGGGCAATAGATAGCAGATTGTCCCACTAAACCAAACCGGATTTACACAAGGAGTAGGAATAGAAATGTATATTTTAGCATTGCCACTGTTAACGCATAAACAAATCTTTAAGAAGCTACCAATGTACCTCTGTTTTGCCAATTTTAAATCAGCTTTCGACTCAGTGAGTAGAAATTTACTTTGGAGAAAACTTACAGCACTGGGTATTCGATCTGGTCTTCTCAAGGCTATTCGGCTCCTATATAATGACATTTGGGTGAGGATACAGATTGGGGATGGGTCTGTCTTGTCAAGAAAAATATATATAAAACAAGGCTATGTCCTGGCACCCTGTCTTTTTAATTTGTTTCTAGCAGACCTCTAGTAGTAAACTCACACACACCAAGACTAGGCCCGATGTCTATATCTAATCTGCTTTATGCAGACAATGTTGTTCTTATAAGCCAAACACAGATCGTGTTCCAAGATTAGTGGGAAGGTTATCAGATTACTCAAAGGAAAATGGGCTAACAGTAAATTTAAAAAAGACCAAGTTAATGGAATGTAGCCGGAGGATAAATAAAAAGCATAGATGGTTCCTGAATGGAGAACAGGTGGAGGTAGTCCAATCCTATTGCTATTTGGGAGTACGGTTTGATGAACGGGATGCTTTCTCCAACACAGGGAGGAGTTAAAAAGGAAAGGTTTAACACTGCGTAGCACTTTCAACCCTAAAAAGAACCTTGAATGGCCTTAGCATTCTACCACTATTGAAGGTGATATCAGCCAAATTGGCACCTAGCTTAACGTATGGCAGTGTTGAACTGCGTGGGCGCGATGCAGTATGTCTAAATACAAGTATAATAAGAACATATAGGCAGCAATTTGGCTTACCACCAAACGATGCACAAATACGCTTGGAGTTTGGGTTAGTAAACCAGACAATAGCCAGAAATGGGGTCTACATGAAAATCTGGTAGAGAATAAAAACAAACAAGAGGAATGATCTGTGCCAGGTCTTGTAACAAGAACCTCAAAGAAATAGCGGGCATCCCGCCGCTCCCTACTTGGATGAAGCAATAAAGGATTTGGGGTTGCATGAAAGTTGGGAAAGTGACCTATCTGTAGCATGTTTTAATAGAAAGGTAAACAGTAATATTAAGAGGCTATCTTTACTGAATGATAAAGAAACATTATTGAAAAGATCACATGCATGGGGGTGTTAAATGATTATAAGATCCTTCAACATCAGCTCTATTTTGAAGTAGGATGGTCCTCTGTCCTAAAAATAGACTTTTTGCATTTTCGATTAGGGAAGCTGCCAGGTGATAACAACAATTACACAAGAGGGAGGGTGAGCTCAAACAAGAGTTGTAGGTTATGCAATAATGGGAAGAGGAATTTGATACACCTCTTACGTCAGTGCCCAGCTTTACTCCAAGAAAGAAAATGCTTGCTAAAATCCCTTTTTAATCAACTTGGTGTAAGGACATACAGACAAGCGTTAACAGCATGCCTAAAACCAGGCGATCCAATCTTGAATTCCCGTATGGTGGAATTTTTAAAGGGGGCAGAGAAGAAAGTTCTAGTAAATGAGTGAACAGAATCTATGCTAGCAGGAGGGGGATAATACGATATAGTGAAATATAAACTAACCGCTGCACGGGATTCGATAAAGATTGAAGTCATGTGTAAAATCTGCCTTTTAAACCGTATTTTCTTTTAAGAGCTGTAATATTTATGCATTTTATATGGCTGTATTGTGATTTTTGGTAACTTAGGGCATATTTTAGTAATGGTTTTTATTAACTGTACAATAAAGATTTATTCGTTAGGTGCACGCGCAGCTTTATGAATTGCACCCTACACTTCTTTCTCTCTCGCGTTACTAGAAATTGATGATAATGTAGACAGAACCCTTGATTACGGCTCACTCGAATGTTTAAAGGGTGATTTGCCTTACGAAGCAAACGGACCGACAGTAACTGGTTTGCTTTGAAAGTTACACAATAAATGGTGGGGTTGTGGAATGTAAACATAGTGTGTTTGCATATTTGTAATAGCAGCTGCCATTTTCTATCTTATTGCTAAGCGATGCTATCACCATGAACAGGATGATGAATTCTGGTACCTTACCTAGTCGATCAGGGTCCGCTCTTAATGTTGCAGGATTGTGTTGGTGAAGCAATTGCTGCCTGCCATTCGTGGATCTAATTCATAACAAGCTCTTTTTGTTGTCTCCAGAGAGCTCAGCTGAGCAATGGAGTGTTGTCTCCAGCTTGGAAGACCAGACTAATATCTCTCATTTGAACTAACTTTGACAAGCATCAACACTACAAGCTGAGACCGGCAAGAAGAAGTTGACAGACGTTAGAAAAAGAATATGAGGCTTTAAAGTCTTAACTTTCAAGCCTCACTCAACAGGACTCTTCCTGGTGCGGACATGGTAGATCTGAAAAATCGGGTTGCACAATAAAGATCGATTTTTCTGCCTTTGACTGTATTTTTGATTATTGCCTGGCACTGCTATGAAATTTTCTTGTATTTTTCTCCCAGTTTTTCTAGCAAGGTAAGACTTTGACGATAATCTTTCGTTTCTTTGCTGTATGTATTTTGGCTCAGATATCCAGGGGCAGTGTCTGTTGTTTGGTATTGCTCTTTGAAGACTTTAGAGTCAGGTTCTCACACTGAATGCTGCTTGACTTTACAAGCAGGAGTGTTTTCAGCCTTATTGTGTTTTTTTTTTTTCTGGAAGGTTATGGCGCGGCCCAATCTGTCTCTCTTCATGGTGGGAGAGGAGCCGCATTGAACTAACATTACGGATGAAGCACATGAAAGGAAAGTTAAATCTTTCTCAAACAAAAATATCTCTCAGCACTGATTATGAAGCCATTTTTCCAAGCTGCGGTTTGATGTTTGTCGTCCCCAATGCCACGGAGCCTATAAACAACATGTTTTTGTGGGACCAAGCAGTTTGTACTGGAAACGAATTATCAATAAACAAAGTCGTTTGATTGAAATAATAGTTAGAGGCCGGAACAGCGTCACATATCTAAAAATTACAATGTAATGTAGCCTTTTAAGCCAGTCATTGACGTTGACCAAATAAATCCGTTTGAGATGCAAATCAGAGAAAAGTGCCTCGAAAGTACTGGCACGTTTCCAGTTTAGATAATCCATCAGTCATTCAGGTGAAGTCAGCCCTGGGAGTTGATTCAAGAAATATTAACTAGAGTTGTGAACAAATGCAGAAAAATAAGGGAGTAATTTAAAGATTGTTTAGTTTGTTAATGCGGTTCCTTGGTTGGTAAACAGTGTATTTGCATGGTAGCTTAGAAAATATTTGGGCTTTAGGCTCAGCTGTTTCATAATTCGAGTGTGAATCCCACTGCCAGCCTCATCCCTGTTGTAATTAACAAACGTCTGTATTAAGAGATGAACACTGCGAGGTGCACGGGTGTTCCTGACAGTGATCGCAGCCTAAAGCTCGCATCAGTGGTGCTAGAACAATGTTCAGAGGGGAGCTGGTGAGGGGGGGGGGGGAGTTGGGAGGGGCGTAGGTTGATTAGGCATTTGTCGGGACAGTGCCGTTTTTCACCAGCTGTCCCGGCAGATTTTCGCAAATTTAGCCCATGTCCCTGTTTTTAGAGAGGGTCGACTAAAAACGGTGAGAGTTGCCCTTTTATGTTTTCAAAAGTAGGGATAGGTGGCAGTTGTCATAAGTAAGCAAATTAATTAACAGGCAAGTTACTGGCTTTAATAAATTGCATCTTAGTTCCTGGGGGCATATTTATGAAAGTGACTGCACCGAGAGCAGCGCCACCTTTCTTTCACCCCTTAGTGCCCCCCTAACGCCACCATGGTAGTGCTGTATTTATAATACAGCGCACCATGGCGGTAGTTAGGGGGACTAGCGCCATAATTTGGGACACTAGTCTGGCGCTTGGCAGGACTAGCGTCACCAATCATGATGTTAATCCTGCAAAGCACCCAGAGGTCCATTGTAATCAATGGGAACCTCTTTTTAACGCCTGCACTTAGCAGGTGCTAAAAAATGCAAAGAAAAATGGCAAAAAGGAATCTCAGAGAATCCTTTGGGCTATTTTTACGCCCCCCCCCAGCACCAGAGAGCCCCCTTGCATACATTACACCTGGCGCAGGCATAATGAGGTGCAAGACGTTACAATATGGCACATGGGAAATGCCACCTTAATGCCACGTTTGCGTCAAAATAAATGCTGCAAATGTGGAGCAAGGTGGTGCTAGGGCTAATATATATACCCCTTAGTGTCTCTTCTGTGCTGACGAGTGCTGTCATTCTTTGCGCTCAGTTGAAGTAAAATTGTAGTCCTTCTATTTTTGTTGAATGTCCCAATTTTAGGCTTTAAAATTCTGGTCACCCTGTTTGGGGGGCAAGGGGGTGTGTGTGACCCATCAATGTTACATCACTTAAGTTTCAGGGATTGTGAAAAATCCAAGCGTCCTACAAAGATCAACTACAGCAAATGAGTCGCCCGCATTCAGCAGGAGATTGGTAAAGGTGATGTATGCAGTAGGTGGTTCATATTCGAGCACACTGTTGCAAATATAATGGGTGTTGGTTGTTCACCACCATTTACAAACAGAATATTTTCCCTTGAAATGGGCACCAATTTTGCATGATGTGCAGTTTTATTGATAAAACTATACAGTACACCAACAATACTGCATCTAAGTAGTTTTTCAGCAAATACTGACAAATTGCACATCAACAAGCAAAGTGTCTTCATTTGTTTTGTTCCTTTCAAAATCTTTGTTACCATCACATGTCAGAATTACAAAAAGTACGGTTCATGTGTGCTTTTCTAACTGCTGATATAATTTGAAATCTTTGTACTGTTATTTTACATGCATTTAAATGTTTGTGTCTGTTACAGAAAACTGGTGTTCCACAGCCTTTACTTTCACAATTCTGTAGCCCAGCAAGTTTGTCAGAAAGCTGACTTTCCAAAATCCTTTGGCTTTGCAGTTAGAGAAAGAAAAGTAAGCACCAATATCTATGTTAAAGGAATAAACAGCAATTTGTTAGAAGACATAGCCTGACATTTGAAAACTGTCTTTAAATGCATGGAAGTGTGACAAGATTGGCTTATTGCCTTCTAAATCCCACTATAGTTATTATGGGGGCATTGCAGCACCCCCTGGTCCCTACGTCCAGGGCTATGATATGCACCTGCCCTTGTGATATTATTGCTGTGTGACCTATCATAAATGCACCAGTTGTAGCTACTGCAAGCATACACCAACAACCACTGTCTCTTTTGTTTGTGGTGAAAGGTTTCTATATTGTTGGTTATAGACGTCGATACCCTTTTACTTTTGTAAGAGTCAACTATTTTACTGAAACCATTGCAAAGGAGTACCAATAGGTTTAACAAAGTGGTTTTTTTTTTGCATTATTCTTTTGTTTTAAATTGTATTTTCAGTTTAAACCCATAAATATAACATATTCATCAGTGTACACCTCTAAGAAATTCCTAATCTTAATAAATATATAAAGCTATGCTATAATACCTTGCTCACAAGCATATATATTGTATACAGGTGGTGAGAGAAAAATGGTTCGCATGGAAGATATTAATATATTTGGACACACATAATAAACTTTCCAGTATTGATACATATTATGATCTGGTAGATCAGTTGATTCCTGGCACAATGGACAGTTTATGTTATTGTAATGTGTGACAAGTCCCAATCATCTCAAGTCGTTTTTGATAGCCAAATCTGATTCTCTTGTAACCTTTCAATTCCCTATGTCAGTTCATCACTTTGTATCGTCTGGTGTACCCATTCGCGTACAAGTATGAACAATAATAACAATAGGGTTTTATAGTGTAATAAAAACCTACTTGAATAAATCTGCATCGACCTCTCCACTGCAGCCTCAAGCACTGTAGTTATGGTCTCTGGACCTTCATAATTGGTTTTAGATCCAGGTGCTAGATGCAAATAATGCACAATTTTTCATAGGTCAATTATCTTCTCATCATAAGTAGATAAAACATATCCAGTGTAGCAGAGTGTTTAGGCAGTGACCTGCAGAGAGAGGAATACAATATTAGAATGTATGTCTGTGATATTGGCCAATTAGATTTCAGCCCTAGTTTTAGTTTTATCAGTTCAATGGGAGTAGTTGCCCTAACCTCAGAAGCTGCTTCCAAGCAAAAGCCTTAAAGATGTCAATAAGCATGGCAATGACCAGGAACCAAAGAGGTCTCTAACAGTTTTAAAACAGAAGTAAGCATGGCATGCTGGATTTGGAGGAACAATATTAGTGTGCATGCGCAAAACATATCTAATCGCTGCAGTGCATTAGTCAATGCAATGAAAGCCCATTTTTTTTGATAAAAAGATTCCATGATGAGATGTTTTCAAACTGAAAGTGCCTACGTTCCTTCAATGTCTTATGCTTACCATGCATTCAAACTAATACCTGTAAGAGTGATACTATTATGGACTCTGACTTTCCTCAAAGGTACTGTCATACATATCCTACTAATGTATCTACGGCTCTCTGCACCCCAAATGAAATTTGGTCACATGCTAGCCGATATTTGAAAACTGTAAACCATCCAAATTTTGAGTGACCAAAGGTGGGGAAGTAAATAGATGTTATATAAGATAGGGGATTCCACATTGCTTTGGCAATTGATGCTTGAGCATGGAATATCAGTGGACTGTATGCATGAGTTAATAGTAAGGAAATATGTATGTGCTTTATAGAGGAGAAATACTTGCACACTGCATGAACTAAGCACGGTGGAAAACCCACAATATTGTCCAAAGTTTGGCTCTATTAATGCAATCTAAAGTCTCGAAGAAGCCAAAAAACAGCCCTCCAAAACCACAGCACCCAGTGGAAGTGTCTTGCTAGCCATGAGCACATGTGCCATTGCATCCTACACTATCAAGGTACCCTTCCTGAATCTTGTTTGGGTTAGATATAACAGACATTCCACATAAATACAATTGTTGAGTTCCTCCAGGAAATAATTCTTAGATAGTTTTCTGTGGGGCACAATATAACAAGATGTCAGTAGTTGGAAAGGTTGAATCATTTTCCCGTTTTTTAATATAAGTACTAGTAGCGTTTCATTTGAGCCATCTAGAATTGTTCCACTCTTAAAGATGGACCTAAAGTATGGTATTAAATTGACGGCCTATCAAAGGGGTTAAATGTTACTGGTTCAGCCTTCAGGTCCATGGGCAATAAATGTTTTAAATTATTTTATCATAGTCATCACTTTGCCACAAGAGGTATTAATACCAATAGGTTCCAAATGAACAATCAGTATGGGATGGTCAACTTTAACATTTTAGAATGTAGCCAGCCCACATACATTTGCTTTTGATTCTCAAACATTAGCATCACTAGAGAGTATTCTTTTCAAGGCAAAACCCTAATATTTTTACATACACACAAATGCACACACAGATATATGTACATGCATGTATCGGCACATGCACATACATGTGCACACAGGAGTGGCAGTGCATCATGAATGAAACCAGCTGAATAAGTAAACTGACTGTGGGAGGGAAATTACACAACACAGAGTATTATATAATAGCCTCATATAGCTTTTGGTGGGGTATTTTGTCTCTTAATTAAGGAAAAATGTGATGGGAACAAAGTAGAACATGCTTCACGAATCACATATTACAGGGGTATAGCATTCACACTGTCATCCTGTATAACTTATCCCTGGTTATAAAGCAACTACTGAGGATCAATAAAATGTTCCAGTGGACTATAGGCCAGTCAATAATGTCTTTTTTATCTGATCTAATTGGGATTGCTAATATACAGGAATTTCCCAATCTATTGATAGTACTATGAAATATAGCTAAAAAATCAGGACCAAAAAGTTGGGACTTGCATATTAGAATCCACAGATTAGAATCCATCTACATCACATTCTACAGTATAGCCCACATTAGATCAGAATGTTCACAGAAAATTCAGTTTCTAAATTAACTTATGTCATTTCATCATCATCACTTTACTTTATTTCGGTAAAAACATACCATAAAAGTACAGTACATACAATCCAGAAAAGAAATTGTAAAAAAAAGTGCAAATAAAATAAATTACAAACTCTAAAATGTGAAGTATTAAAACAATATAAAACAAAAGCATAATTTATTTCTTTTTCTATCAATATAATACTTAAAAAACATCCATTCCCTACTGAAACATCGGGCTAATAGACTTACACTTAAATACAACGGTTGTGCACTATATGCCTGCTTCTAAGATCTGCTACCAAGTCTTATTCTTTAAAATCGCTAATCTAAAACCCCAAATTGATTCAAAAAACTTTTGCCACATAACAAACTATTTGTACAGATGCATCTGATTTAAGTACTCTCTCAGCAGATAAACAATTCCTAAAACCCATTTGTTTACATGAGGGAATAATCCAAAGGGCCCTCTGTTTACCATATGCACGACATTAAAAAAGAACATGAAGATCAGTCTCTTCATACTTGCAGCCCATCGGACATAACTTAGACTTGTTAGTAGAAATTGGGCCATTTGTAAGTTAAAGAACACAAAGGAAGAGACCCTATTCTAAATCTGATGAAGAGAGCATGCGCAAGTGGAGAGAGTACTGCATCCATAAAGGGCTCAAACTCCAATAGTGACATTTAAATTGCAAAAACCTATCAGTCATGGAAGAGGGCACAACTTCAGTCAATTGTGCAGTTTGAACTTTAAGCCAGAAAGCGTCCTTCAAGGTCTCAATGGCATTTTTGGGGATAGAAGAGGGATTCTTCCAATAGGACCCCAGGCCAAGATGAAATAAGGACCATTCAACATAAGCACACCACTTGATTTTGCCATTGAAATTAGTGCCCATGAATTTGGGCAGCCCACATCTAAATGGAATAAGAGCATCAGATAACCATAACCGGATCCAGAACAGTAGTGGCCTTAAAGCGGCGATCTGGTTAATTGGAATAAGATTTAAATCCATTTGGATAGGCAAAGAAGGAGTACTTGGAGAAACTCTTAACAGCGTCTTTAAAAACTGGTTTTCCGCCCTAGCCAGATCCTTCAAATTGCAGTGGCCCCAAAACTCAGCACCATACAAAGCCCCCCCCGGCTTGTGATTTGTATATTTCGAGTCAAGGCAAAACTAGGGGATCGGGTTGCAAATCTCGAAATGCCGCCCACCCTTTGCTTCAGGCATATTAATGATTTCTGGAGGTGGGCATGCCAGTAGTGAGAATCTTCTAATTTTACACCTAAGTAGTCAAAAGTGCCCACTCTTTCCAGTAAGGCACCTTCTAGATAAACAGGTCTTTTCATTTTATGCTTTTTGTCTCCAAACACCATATATTTCATTTTTAGTGAGTTGATTTCCAGACCATGATCTTTACAAAACTCCACAAATCTTGCAAGCAAACTTGAAAGGCCCATGGCTGCTGAGAAAGTAACAAATTATCATCAGCAAATAATAGACATGGAAACTTCTGACCTCCCAAAATAGGGGTGTCACTAGAACAATCCAAGAGGTAGGGAATACATGCGCTGATAAATAAAAGAAACAGGGTGGGCGCAAGTACACCACCCTGTCTCACACCGCAGGCTGTGGGAAATGCTGAAGTCAGTTCGCCTGCCAAATCCCATCGTACTCTGGCACAATTGCCTGAATAAAGATCTTTAATTATATTAAGCATGGAGCCGGGGACCCCAGCTTTGCCCATAACTTCTCACAGTTTAGGACGTGGGACAAGGTCAAAAGCGGATTTCAAGTCAACAAATGGCACAAAAAGGTGGCCAGAGTCCACGTCTACGGTCTTCCACTCTATAGTAATAAAGCAGAAAACCTGGTCGGTAGTACTGACCTTATCTCTGAACCTTGCCTGAAGATGACTTAATGCCTGATTTTTCACTATCCAATGCTTAAGTCTAGTTAACAGCTGGTAGCAAAATATTTTTTGCAAATTATCTAGTAGGCTGATAGGTCTATAATTCCCTGGAAGGTTTTTCTCGCCTTTCTTGTCTATGGGCACAATTATTGCCTCCTTCCAAGAGTCAGGGTAAGACCTATTGGACTGGGCAATATTCAAAATCCTATTTATGTACCCAGTCCATTTAAGCAAATCTGACTTGTATGAGTCTGAGGGAATTCTATCCGGGCCAGAAGCTTTCCCTGATTTTTGGGCAAAAATTGCCAACTCGGTTTCTTTTAGAGTGAAAGGAGGCAGATGGATCGCCGATAGATAGAGTGACGATATCTCTCCAGAGCTGATGACAGCGGAATCAGGCGTGGAGCCATACAGCTCCCTAAAGTGAGTTAGCCAGATGTCAGCGGCAAAATGGCATTCTGGGATGGATGAAAGGTTTGAATCTCTACTTGTAACCAGAAGCCAGAAGAGTTTGGCATCGTGGGCCCTAGCAGCCACAACCAATTCACCCCATAATCTCTCCTCATGCTCGAGTTTGCACATCTTGCATGTGGAGACATAAATTCTTCTTGCCCTCACTTTAGCTTCCCGATACTTAGATCTTAATGCTTTAGTCAAGAAACTCATAGCCTCTCGGCACCTCTTGTCAAACCACTTACTGCTAGATGGAGGGGAGGGGTTACTTCGATTCATAACAGTTTTAGTAAACAGCTCCTTAAGGGCCACAAAAAGGTCCACATGAGAGGACATAACTTGCAGTGGAGTTAATAAAAGATGATCTCTAAAAAGTTGGTGTCTGGAGACTAAGGCACACAGTTTGTCCCATAGCTTATCAGACTTCTGGAACGAATCCCATCTCACAGCACGCCTGTTGCTAGATAGCTTCAGGGCTCCATGAGCTTTAGAAACAGGAAGAGACACAGCTCCTGATAAAAGAGACCTGTCATATACAATTTGAAGAGGCGCATGATCACTGGTGTGCCGTGGACCCACCTTCACATCTATTATGGAGTGTCAAACCCTTAAATCGAATATGACATAATCCAGGATACTACTATATGATCCCCTAAAAAAAGTTGGTCTAACGGGGGTGTCAGCTAATAAGCGACTATTGCCAAGGCGAAGACCATGAGTTATGATAAGATCTATTATCTGCAGCACTCTACTACAAACAGTAGATGACACTGGCTGAATTAAAAGAGGGGGGATATTCCACACTTCGTCTTCAATCTACGTGGCCTCAATAAAAGCAGAATTGAATTCAATTGGCGCATTAAAATCGCCCGCAATAATAATACAATATTTAGGGCGAAGGTCTAAAATTAGGTTATGCAGGAGATCAATGGTAGCAGGCCAATAGTTGGAAGGGCCTGGTCTGTTATAGATATTAATACATAAGACAGAGTTACCTGAGTTAGGCAATATTGCTATTGCCAAAATGTCAGGGGAATCTACAAAGATCTCCTTTACTTCTCCCACCTCAGTCGTCTTAACCCAGGTACCCAATCCCCCTATTGCCCTGCCCATAGGAGACTGCGTAGCATTTTTAATACAAGAACAAAACCCTTGCCTATACACACTTTCCGTCATCCACGTTTCCTGCAACATGCAGATACAAAAGGTTTCAACATAAGTCCCCCAATCAGAATCAACAAATTTACTTTTAATGCCAGCCACATTCCAAGACAAGAACTTCCCTGTTAAGTGTGCAGTGCGGCAAGTAGGTTCACTAGTTGGAGCAACAGGGAAATAGGTGTTGATGTGCTCAGTATGCAGTGCAGAATTGGAACTCCCAAGAGAATCAATTAGAGGATCCCGTTGAATATGCACTCCTAAACTTGACAAAATTCTTGAATATGGTGGAGACTGTGAAACAGATCTAATACTAGAATTACAAGAGCCAGAAGAACATAGTCAATCAACATCTGAGGTAACACCCTGAAGCTCAGGATCACATACAATAATATGTTTGAAAGCGGGACACGTGTCAGTCTCACATACAATAATACGTTTGGAAACGGGACCCATATCAGTCACAACAGCTGAGCTAGATGTCGGACCCGTAAGAGTATGATGGCCTGAGGCGTTAGTTAATACCGACGTAGTCATGTTTGAAGGAGAAGGCAACTTCATGCTTCCCAATGCAGAGCAGCTGGCACTGAGGAATATGTCAGAATCCTTCCTCGTGTGATTGCGTGCTTCCATCTGCAATAGGCCTGTAACCAAATGGGGACTTAAAAGATTAAGTTTTATGATATCCCGCCTGCCAGATCGGCCACTTAGCCGTTTAGCCAATACAATGTCGGGATGGATGATTGAGCCACAGCCTCTGACATAACGGATCCAATGTAAAACCTTGTTAGTTGAGGAAAATGTATCTTCCTGCAAATGTGCTGAAAGCGGAGGGACATTGCACATATAAATGCAGTTTTCATTGGGCGTATATGCGGACTGGCCAGATACTAATATAGTGTCCTGGTTCCGATCAGAATTGGAAAGAGAAGGTATGGATTTTGCCAGAGGTGGCACAGCAGCTTTACTATGACTAAACCTTTGTTTGGGACCTTGGACAGCCTCAAGATTCAACGGCAAATCTGATGACAAGGACACAAGGGCCGAGGAATGGTTACTTGGCAAAGGCAACGGCTTCAGTCCACTAGGAAGAGGTAAATCAGGCCTCTTAAGAAGCATGAGAACTTCAAGCAGTAAATGCTTCAACTCTCCTACCTCACTCTTTAAGCTAAAAACCAATGCTGAAAGTTCTTCTCTAGAAGAATCGCAATTGGAGAGCAAGGGAACCGGTGGAATCTGTTGAGCACTATCCAAGTCTTGTTGTTCCAATATGGAAAAGCGGTTTGAACAGGAGATCCCATGAATAATTGTATCGGTGTCTGAAGCTTCCAAGTTGGAATTAGGTGCAGGACATAAGGCAGAATTGTCATTTCGAGAGGGTGTTTTAGAAGCGGGTGCTTGGGGCGGGTCACTCAGGGGCTGGGCGTCAGTAGAGGAGTGGATTCTAGTTGTTAAAAATGGAATTAAAGTGCCCGATTTCAGCATCTTCCGAACATTCCTCTCTTTTTTGTTAAGAATCAACTCCACTTCTTCTATTAGATTATCAATCTCCCTAGACACGCAATTGGTGTGGGGTTGCGTGACTCTATTAGGTTTCTACATTTTTTATTTAGCAGGGCCCAGTTCAGTACTAGTTCTCGCTTTACGTTTTCCCATTCTGTGCAAGGATCTCTGGGCAAATGTAAAGGTTATTTGAAAAAAAAAGAAGAAAAAAGTAAGCACAACTATGTCAAAGAACCCCAAACCGTACGTTGGGGCCCAGAGGGGGTGCCCAGCCCGGCCTCAGATGGTCTCAGTCGGGTACGGATGGGCCTACTCTTGGCCCAGACTTCGTAGCACGCTTGATAGCGTCTGCTTTCTGAAAAGTGCAGCAGGGATCTTGGTAGATTAAATTAACTTAAGCTCCACAGTCCTAGCAATTATAAATTCAAGATCTAGTCTCTGGTCCCCAGTACAAAAAATAAAGAGATGTGGCCCAGCCCAGACTCTTCCAGGTGCTGATGGGCACAGGGCGGGCCCGGGCACGTCCGGCGCATATCCCGCGAAGCGGGCGCACAATGAAATTTAAAGGGGCCTAGTGGACCCGCCCCCGCAGCAGCTTCAAGTCCAGCGCGACCGCGAAGCGGGCGCGCAATGAATTAAATTTAAAGGGGCCTAGTGGTCCCACCCTGCAGCAACTTCAATCCAGCGCGACCCACGAAACGGGCGCGCCATGAAATTGAAAGGGGCCTAATGGTCCCACCCCGCAGCAACTTCAAGTCCAGCGCGACCGACGAAGCGGGCGCGCAATGAAATTTAAAGGGACCTAGTGGTCCCGCCCCCGCAGCAGCTTCAAGTCCAGCGCGACACGCAAAGCTGGCGCGCGATGAAATTTAAAGGGGCCTAGTGGTCCCGCCCCTGCAGCAGCTTCAAGTCCAGCGTCATTTATTACACATGAGTGGACAAAAGTCACCCCACATAAATATTTTTGTGTCTAGTTACTGATTTAAGGCCATTATTGGAAGGGTCAGCATTATTGTACTTACTAATAAAACAGTATTGAAGGTTGCTAAATGGATTTGGCCAGGAAGCAGCAAGCACCACAATGATGGATGGAATGCTTGAGTAATCGAAGCCACTGACAATTACTTGTGGACGCATTCCAGTCCATCGTGTTTACCTCACCATCCTTCTGTAAATCGAGGCCCATCTTATGCAGATCAGTACTGATCCTGGTCATGGGAATGGCCCACCATGAACTGCCAAAGGATACCCTCCCCAGCAGCATCTGCAGACCTGTTTTGTCTTTGTCCTATGTGGGCCTCTTCAATAGAGTGCAGCTTGACTCCTATTTTGAAACTATCAGTGGTCTTATCTCTGGGCATATCAAATGCAACAAACAACAAGGTGATGGATGGAATGCTCAGATCAATTTCAGCCAGTGGCAATAACCTGGGCAGCATTCCAGTCCATCATTTTTGGTATGCTCAACTGTGAGTACCTTGCCCTATTTGCAGCAGGGTGTAAGCTACACTCCAGTGACTAGACCAAATACAGTCTAGGGCTACTTATGGTGCACTGGAAGTTCAGACAGGACTGATCCAGCTGGTGTAGTTCCAGTTTTACATATGACTAGTGACTAGATACTTTTTGAGGCGGTGTGGTGGGCAAACCAATGATGAACTGAATTGTGGCCCAGAGTAATTACCAGTGGCTGCCCACTCATCACTTTTTTTATTTTCCTCATTGAAAAGGAGAGTCAGACCCATACTCACTGTCCCATGGGACTCAAGATGCACCCTATTGATAAGGCCCAAGTACGCTGAAACTGGCCTGGGGTTGCTTGTGGTCCTCTTCAGAATAAACCTGGACTGGCAGTTCAGGTTTGACTGCTGGTTTGCATGTACGAGTTCAAGTATGAGGAGGCATGGTGATAAAACAAGATGTAAAGGGTTTGTGGCCCAGAGTTGCTCAGAAACCAGTAGCCAATATTGTTTAAAGCAACCGGCTCATTATTTGTTTGTTTTTCTACTGCATGGGCATCAGCTGAGCCACACTTCCTGTGCATGTTCACCCTCTAATGAGCCTGACTAACTCTTTTTTCCTTTCCTTCTCTTTGATTTAGAGCCCGATTATAAGGAGCTTGGTAGTTACAGCTAGGGATGGCAGACTCAAGGCATCTGAAGTACTCTGTAGCCCAACTGCTGGTCTCTGCATGGGGCTGTTCAGTGAACCCTATTTGCTTTTGTGTTCTCTTTGTCCTTTGGACCCTACAGCAGAGCTCAGATTGGCCCCTTTCAGGCTGTATCTCATATTGACCATTAGGCTAGACATTTTTGCAATTTTGAGGACCTTAGCTGCTGCACATATGATGCAGCAGGCAGGATCCAGAACAAAGGGGTTTTGGCCAGATGTCTTGCAGACAGTTGCAGCGAGGACACCATCTGTCCCAACAAAATCATTGTTGTTTGTGATTCTACCTCCTTCAACATAGTGTCATCCTGAAAAATATTTTTGTATTTATATATTTAATTATGTTTTTCGAGGACTGCTCTTTATTATATCTGAGGAAGTTTGCTTTCAGTTGTCTCCTTCTTCTGCAACCTCCCAAGGAGCTTCCTTGATTACTAATGACAATTTGTAATGTCCTTGTTATGCAATATCTATTGAAGTCCAACTTTTTCATCATGCAGTGGTATGGAGAGCCCAAAATGCCTCATATTACAAGCTATAATTACATTATAGGTTAAGGGCATCCATTGAATTATTTGTAGCCACTGCTCCACTTTTCCATTTTTCCTGAAACATTCCATATTCATCTTCTGAAGTTTACTAAATTAGTAAGTCATGTATTTTTATTAGGCATAGGTTATTTTTGTTTTTCATGAAGATGATATTGTGAACTTTAAAGGGAATCACTTTTATGTTGAAAAGTCAACAGTGTTAAAATTAAAATCAACCAGAGTCATAAATATGCCCAGGTTTAGTATTAAATTTCAATCTAACATTTACAAACCTGCCACCAAAACTGGCTTTATCATTAAATTGTGTTAATTGTCTTAAAAGCTTGTCAGGCCCAGCAACTCTAAAAGCAGGTTCCACATTTCCCCTTTAGTATGTACCATTCTTAAAATGCTGTGACCTGGATTGGATCACAATAAATTGGCAGTAAAATTGCTGGCCTATATCACAATAGCTGGTAGAAGTTGAAGAAACACTTGGGGCCGTATTTATACTCTGGTTGCGCCGAATTTGCGTCGTTTTTTTCGATGCAAATTCGACGCTAAACTAACGCCAACTAACGCCATATTTATACTATGGCGTTAGAGGCGTCTAGCGCCAAAGTTCCCGGAATGTGCGTCATTTTTTAGCGTGAACCCCTTCCTTGCGTTAATGATATGCAAGGGAGGCGTTCCCGTCTTAAAAAATGACTCCCAGGCCTTTACGTGGTATTTATACTCCCGGGCAAAAGAGACGCCCGGGAGTGGGCGTGGCTAAAAACGGCGCATTTGCGCCGCTTTTTAACGCCTGGGTCAGGCATGGCGTTAAGGGACAAGTGGGCTCAAAATGAGCCCAGAGTGCCCTCCCCTGCCCCCAGGGACCCCCCCTGCCTCCCTTGCCCACCCCAGGAGGACACCCAAGGCTGGAGGGACCCACCCCAGGGACATTCAGGTAAGTATTATTTTTATTTTTTTTAAATAATTTTTTTTGGCATAGGGGGGCCTGATTTGTGCCCCCCTACATGCCACTATGCCCAATGACCATGCCCAGGGGACAGAAGTCCCCTGGGCATGGCCATTGGGCAAGGGGGCATGACTCCTATCTTTACAATGATAGGAGTCATGTTGATGGGGGATGGGCGTCGTTAAAAAATGGCGCAAGTCGGGTTAAGACGATTTTTTTGCCTCAACCTGACTTGCCCCATTTTAAGACGCCCTAACGTAATTTTTGCCCAACGCCGGCGCTGCCTGGTCTACGTGTTTTTTTGCCACGCACACCAGGCAGCGCCGGTCTGCTTGCGCCGGCTAACGCCATTCCATAAATACGGCGCCCGCATGGCGCTTCAGAATGGCGTTAGACGGCGCAAAATTTTTTGGCGCAAAACTGCGTTAGCGCAGTTTAGCGTCAAAAAGTATAAATATGGGCCTTGGAGTTTGGCGCTACTTCTGCACAGAACATCAATAGCGTCAGAAATTCTGAGGCTATGCCCTCTACCCTGCGCCATGGTGTGCCGTATTTTATTTTAAATACGGTGCACAAATGGTGGCGGATGGAGGCACCAAGGGGTGCAAGGAAAGTGACTTTTCTTATTTTAGTCCCTTAGTATATGGGAATTGAGCAATGCCTAATGAGTGTTGGCCTGTTGAAGAAGACAAATAGGGGTATATTTACTAAGAGTTTGTGCCGTGTTTGCATCACAAAAGTGACGTAAATCAAAGCAATTCTTTTTTTACATCACTTGAAAGAAACACAAAGCAGCTCATTACTCCGCTTTGCATTACTTGGTGCCAAGGAGGTGTTTCAAGGGTGGTGCATGGGCGTTTTCAGGTGTATATGTAGCTCACTCCTTTTCACGCAGTGCAACGTTTTTAGCTGCTGCGCTGCATGAGAATTTAGTGAATCTGGACCTGAGGGTCTCTAAAGCTAAGACGAGCAGTGACAACCTGAAAATTCCAGTATACAGTTTGTATGGCAGAAAAGTATATACAAAACATCCTCTGAAGTAAATATGGTGCCCTAAATATCATTTACAAAAATATCATCCTATTAGTTGTAGAGTTCCCAATATTTATGCAATAGGGTGTTATTTTTGTCAGCCATATTTAGTGCCCAATATTTATGCCAGGCCACTTTCTGACAATAATATTCTGATACATGTGTTTCCCTAGCACTTTTAGGTCCTTGGAAATAAAAGTCAATGAAGAAACATAGGGGCCTACTTACTAAGATTTTGCTCCATGGTTGCGTCATAAAAGTGATGCAAATCGATGTAAAATCTTTTTTTACAAATTTACTTTGCAGCGTAAAACTTGTTTTAACTGGAAAATCTCTTGAAAGTAACACAAAGCAACACATAGCGCTGCTTTGAGTTAATGAGTGTCAAGAGGGCGTTCCATGGGTGGTGCATGGGCATTCTAATGCAACCACCACGGTTTTTAAGGGTCAGAGCACATGCACTGGGGCCTGGTCAGCATTGCCCATTACATCATAGAGCCATTTCAGCAGTACCTAATAGTCAATAGTGTGAAAAAAGTGAGAGTGAACCTGCAAAAAGCCATTTCCTCACACCATACCATAAGTGCAGATTGGATACATGCCTTAACTCTTGAATTAGGCTGGAAACACCCAATAATTTATAATCAAAAATGTCTTTATTTTGCCTTTCTGCACTCAAAACGCCTTTTATATCAGTGTGTGTTAATGGTGAAATTAACTTTCCTTGATTGCCTTCTAAACCTCCCCCTTATCTGTTCCCAAATGTTGGCAAGTATGAGATTGAAAAGGCAATACACAGCACATGATCCAAAGTGTCCTTGCCCCCACCATTCATTCCTAAGGACTCCATACTCACCAAGGAAAAAGAGAGCGGTATTTACAACATGGTGTTATTCTGAGTTCCCTGTCTCCGGGCTCCATTCTGGCAGGTATTCAATGTATGGATGCAGTGAGATATATGCCAATCCCAAACACACTTGGAGGAACTATATTCCCTTTAAGCCAGTGGAGAAAACTGACAGTGGAGGCCATCCTTCTTAAGAGACCCACAGAACTGACACTCTCTCATCCATCATTGCATGTATGAACACTGTCCATCCCAAACCCATACAGCCACCCTCCCCATTGTAGCTATAATCACCTCTAGAGAACAAAGAATCCCCAGAGCTTCTGCACTGGGGAAATTGGCCAGACCGTTACCCATCCTTACCCTACTAACTACCAGCCCATACAGTAGACATAGAATTCTGGTGCTCCTGCATGAGATACATCAAGCCAGTGATAACAGACCACCAGTGTCAGTATGTGCCAGAAGCATAAAATCATAAAATGTTTGAACAAGCCACAACTGCATCCAGCTGCACAGTTGCCACCAGCTTGGTGCTCTTTTTTGACCTGGTCAGAGAGTGGCATTTCTCAACTTCATCACACTCATCCTTGCACAACAGGGCGACCCTTCAGCCCCTTCCAGAAGGTACACTAACAACTACATCAAACTTGCAGGCGCATATCTCAGATCAAGCCAACTGGCCCGCACAACATTAGACATTATAGCAGCTTTCACAGTCATGTTGCCTGCCCATCATTGTAGGCCAACAATCATCCACTGTGGAACAAGGAACCTTCATCCCTCTTGTACATTTGCGTCCAGAGAAAGGTATGCAAAGACCACATCGAGGAGAAACTGTAGTGAGCTAAGCACTGATATGTGTACAAGGGCAGCCAGTGTGGGAATTGTCTGAGGCCAGAGGAAGCTTGCTGCAAAACCCCAGATGTTGCCTCGTATGCCCATGAGCTATAGGCTCTTAAAGTTCAAGGCAGATAGAAACGCACAGGCCCCTAGGGTACACTTGACCAATTGAAAAGAACTCCGAAGATGCAGGTAAGAGCTGCAAGATATCTTTATTCAGTAACTTTGTTATGAAGAGGGAGCCTTCAGCCAGACATCTGGCAACTGTCCTTTCTTTCCCCCCACTAACTGCCAACCCATTCTACCCACTACCCTCACATTCAAATGGAATGCAGTGAACATCATAATGTCCCTCCTATTCCCAAACACAACACAAATGTAGTACTATTTCATATTGCTTCAATGCAGGAAAGGATACAAATGTTCACAATGTCAGTCTTTTGGATAGGTGAGGTGGCCCGAAATACAGGGCACTGAAATTCAGAGATCACTGATAGGTGTCTGCTCACAGCTCATGCAAAAGGCATCCCTTTGATTGCTGGCTCCAAAGGAAAGTGCATTTAATCTTTGTGTCTGTAGGATGCTGCTCCATGTGTTTACCTTATACCTAGCTTTTTTCATTCTTACACCCAACCACCATTTCTCAGCACACTTCACAAATGTTAAGGAGGGCAATCAAAGTTCATCAACTTGCATCTTAAGGCAATTAAATTGATGATGAATAGGTGAAAATAAATGCATGAAGGGCTATTCACTATGCATCTGAGTCAAAAATAGCTTCTTTAAAGTCTTTGGCCTCCGATTTGGTTTCTAAAAGGGGCTCAGCTATAGGTAATTCATAGGAAGTCGGGAATAGGGGCATTGTATGAGTGTCTCATCATTATCAGACTCATAGGGTGCTATTTGGACAAAATCCAGCCCGAAGATTCACATTGAAAATTCTGGTGATGACCATAGGATGACTGTGAAAAAGGGACAAACACACAGGATGGAGTTCTAAGGGCTTGGCAGCAACCATGCTCTGCCATCCACCTCCCTTAGCACTACTATTATCCTCCAGCTTCAAGCGAGCAATCCCTGTTGCGCCATGCAGGAGAGTCTGTCAACAAGATTCTGTGATCCACAGACCCTTAAACCATAAACATGGGGCTCAATAGTGGTTCTAAGCCCTTCAGTCTATGGTTCTATACTAGGAACTTAGCTGAGTTTCCATCTTCACACATGATTTATCTATGAGATCTTGAGGAATGACAACCATAAGTATATTCAGTACGTTATGTAGTGTCCATGACAATGTTTTTACACAGGAAAAAGGATGCAATACCCATGGTGATGCCATCACATGGTAGAGCTTCTACACATGACTTTTTGTGAAGGGTCACTGCCAAACTTGACTGGCAGATTGTTGGTTCTTTATGCAGAATGTTTTAAAGAATAGACACATCCATGGATTCATAGACTTAGATAAGGCATCAATAAATTTAGAATTCATGGGATCTTGAATTCTTCTTGACCATCCTTTGCTGGTTGAATTTTTATTTTTCATAGCAAAAGAATTTGTTATTTTTAAGGAACACTCAGCACCTGCTGCAATATGTTCAATTACCTAAATGCCCTGGAGTAAAGATTGTCCCATGATCTGGATAAGAGATGCACATGAAACTATTTTTAACTGATGTACTAGAAAGGAAGTGGTCCCAAGACCTACATACAATATATTGAGCGTGTATCACATCTGTTCTCTGTGAAATCTCATGACTTCTGTATGCCGCTTTTCTAACGTCTGTGGCACCGAATGACGTCATAACAGCTATTCCCCCAGGGAACCAAAAAATATAGAGGCTTTATTAGGTTGAAGTAGAAAGTGTAACGAAGAACAAACCCTTTGTTGTTTGTTGTTTAACAGATAGTATCATTATTTTATGTTTTGTCAGTCCAGATGGGCAACTACCAACTATTGATGTGCAACCTCCTTCTACACTGGTTTGCTCTACCAGTATACATCCAACATCAAAGGACTAGACACATTTGAGGAGCATAAACACAATGACCCTGATTTCAGAGAAGTGGATTTCCTGTGGCCCATTGTGCGCCCCTAACGCCACCATGTGTGCGCCATATTTAACATACAGCACACCTTGGCTTGGGTGAGGAACAATAGCGTTGTAATTTTTGACCCTATTGTTGTACTTTGCTGGATTAGCGCTACAAATTTTGGCTCTTATCTAGCCATTAAAAATAATGGTGTGCCTCCTTTTAACGCCTACTTTGTGCATCTCCCGGATTGACAATGAAGCATCGATTCAGCTGCTCCTCGCAGGCTCCTCACATCCTCCCTCCATGCCAACGCAACCCCGAACCAAGGTACTGATTTCAGCAGGCCAAGGCAGGTCTCTGTATCTGACCCGAGCTCCATAGCGGTAGGCCAGACTCTTCAGATTTGACTGGGTCTAACGCAACCAGATAGCACTGGTTGGCGCTTTATGCTTCTAAGCACTATATTGCAGATATTCTTTACAACTTCATATCTCAACTTCTAACAATTGGATTTTTGTTGTTTTGGTCTTGCTTTGTTCATTAAATTAAGGATCTATTTTTCAACCAGGTGTGGTATCTGTTTGTGTGGTGTTCTCACTGTTTTACTGTTAAATGTTGCACAAATACTTTACATATTACCTCCTAAATTAAGCCTGCTTCCTCTGTCCCAGTCTACCAGAGAGTGAGCATATTTTGATTTATAGTGTGTATCTGACTTACTCTGACCAGGATTGTGGTTCCTGCTTGGACAGTGTGCATACCTCTGCCACCGAGAAATCCAATTTCTATCACAGGGCCACTTGAATTATTTGGTAATTCAGAACCATACAATGTAGCAGGGACGGCTATGTGGCAAGAAAAGGTAAATTATGCAGGGCAATGCGGATTTTGAATGAAAACAAATATCAAGAGAAACATGCAATGCAAATGATATATATATATATTATTTTCTATCACATGGCACTAGTGTGCCATGTTTATGTGTTATTGTGGTACTATAGTTAGCTGGAGAACTAGAGGTAATAAAGTCACAATGCAAATATATGATTATGCAAATCACATTTACAATTATCAAGCACTTGCACAAAGCACACCTTCACAAAGAAAGGCCGAAAATGTGTGGCGCAATATTTGTTGGATTTAATGTGTTAGGCCTGGTGGGATTATGTATGCTTTCCAGACATCAATCATGCTGCCAGGCAGGCAGTGACATTTATTTTCGGGGATTTAATTTACATAATAAAAACTATGCTTAAATAAAGAGTTTGTTTTTCCTTAGCAGATGAGAGCAGTGTAAACGTACAAAATAAAGTTTTTCACTTTCACCATTTATAGAAGTTTGATCCATAATGTAGATTTTTAAAAGTAAACTAAACAAAACTGGCTAGTGAAAACAAGAAAGAAACCCCACAGGAAACCTTTCCTATTTATAGCTGAATGCAATTTCAGACATGTAGCAGCCTTGGGTAATCTCAGCTAGTGCAGCAGATCTCGGGGGAATATTGCTCGGGGAAACTGACAGCCATATATGGCCTCCCCTTGAAATCCGCGAGGAAGCTAATTGTGTTTCAAGACACTTTCAGCGAAAGTAGGAAGCGCAGGCTGTGCCAGTGTTTAAGAGCCTAGCATGACGGGGCGGGGGATAGCACCCTGTCAGCTGAAACAGTATACACACGTAGACGTCATTTATCTTGGGGGGGTTGGTCACATTTTAAAATTACCCTGTCAATCTACGAGAGATACGCGAGAGCTTCACTCAGACCCTTCCCTATTAAAGGCATCTTTTGAAGCGTGCCTATAAAATCACTCGGGGGAAAATTATTAAATTATTAAGTGGAAGTTGAACGTGTAAGGGCGATAAACCCTTTGGTATTGTAAACAGAATCACACTGCGAATGAGTGTGTGAAAAGATAAATATATACAAATATATATATAATATATGTATATATATTCACTAAAAAAAGGTTACATTAATGTTATAGGTGAATATGTCAGTGACAACGATAACTTGATGTCATCAATGATGTCATTTGAGATTTCCTCACTGATGTCATAAATGATGTTGTGATTGTGATGTAAGATGTGAGGTCACAAGCAGTGCATGGGGGACGGAAGTTATAGTTAGCTCTGCTAACTATAGCTGGTGAATCTCTGTATTTTTGTAGTTCAAAATATTAATGTTGTCACTGACAAATTCACCTAACTATATCGTTACTTTAACCTTTTTTTTCCAGTAAATTTCTAAGGTTTCAAAAAAAAAAAAAAAAGCTGCTATTTTTATACCGCCTAAGTATAACATTACTTTAACCTTATATATTTATATATACATAAACCAAAGGTTACAGTAACATTATAGTTAGGTTCTAAATTTACCCGTACAAAACCATAGAAATTCAGCAGTTATAGTTAGAGTTCTTTCAAGTAACTATAACTCACGCCCTCGCCATGCACAGTTGTCTCATCAATAGGTTTATTGCAAATGTTGCACTGAGAGTATAAAAGATGGCATAGAATATGTTATCAATGATATAATGTGTAGAGTAATTAGCTGCGTATGGCAAATTTAGGGATGCCCTTGAGCCATCTAACGCCACAATAGCGTCATTTTTCTGATGCTAATGTGGGTTTAGATTGCCAAAAACGCTGCGCCATATCTAAAAAGTGGCGCAATGCATGCATTGTGCCACTTAGAGACCCTTTGTGCCACATTATTCATGCACCATTCATAATGTTTCAAAGGGGGCTTTCCGACACAAGGAGGCCCACAAATATGGCGCAATGAAATCTATAAGATTTCATTGTGCCATTTTTGGCATCCTTTTTAATGCCTACTGAAAGCAGGAGTTAAAAGTACGCACCCATTGGAATCAATGGGCCTCCTTGCACTGTGCTCTACTAGCGTCAGAATCTTTAGACGCTATTCTTCCTAATTCTGCCATGATGCGCCATATCTGAAATACAGTGCACACATTGTGGTGTTGGGGACACACAAGAAAAGTGGCGCTTCACAATGTGAAGCACCACTTTTCTTAAATCTGGGCCATAGCTTCATAGAAGATGCGTTTTTTGACTTTCCTCTATCTTTGGCAACATTTGACAAATATTCACAAAATTTTCCAAACAAAGTGTGCCCAAGAATCTTTTTGTCCGTGGGAAGTTTTTCAGTGATCCTTCAAGCGGGGCCTGAGAAAAAGAGGTGGTAAAAAAAAGTGCATTTCTCATTTTAATTACCATAAAGATTTTAGAAATGACTACAGCCCGAACTGTTGGATGGAATTACACCAAATTTGGCAGGAAGGTCGCTTTTGGTAGAGAAAAAAGCCTTGTTGTTATTTGGTGTAAATCCATTCAGTAGTTTTTGAAATAATAAAAGAAAACAAAATTTGTATATCTGGAGGCACGAAAGCTTTGCAAATACTTCCGATCTCGTGCAAAGAAGGAGATGAAAACATTGCTCCCGCAAGCAGAGAGCTGCTTTTGTAAGGGAGCAATTCCCTTGGGACTCCTGGGGCCTTCAGGCTCCCCCTGAAGTCCCCATAAGCACTTAGGAAGAATCCGATTGGCTAAGTTACAAACATACAAGATAACTGAGGACATTTCCTCAGCGTCCTTTATGCAGCTGTAGTGTTGGAGATGCACAATACATTTACCCAACGAGCTAGCACTTACTAATTAGCCAGTAGAAAGTATTCCAGTTGGGTAGACATTCTGCACAAAATGGTGGCCTCTTCTTGGGTAAATAGGCATGCTGTATTCATTCTGGCACAATGTTCATTTCACAGAAATTAAACCTTAACCCCTTAGCTGCTGGGCCTTTTCCCCCCCAGTGCTGAGCCCTTTTTTGGCTATTTGGGGTAGTTCGCGCTTAGGGCTTCATAACTTTTTGTCCACATAAGCTAACCACGCCAAATTTGCGTCCTTTTTTTCCAACATCCTAGGGATTCTAATGGTACCCAAAGTTGGTGGTTTCCCCTGGAGGAGACCAAGAAAATAGCCAAAATACAGTGAAAATTTAGTTTTTTCCAAAAAAATTGGAAAAAAGGGCTGCCGAAGAAGGCTTGTGGTTTTTCCCCTGAAAATGCCATCAACAAAGGGTTTCTGGTGCTGAAATCACTATCTTCCCACCTTTCAGGAACGGGCAGACTTGAATCAGAAAACCAAACTTTTCAACACAAATTTGGCATTTTACTGGGACATACCCGATTTCTACTATATTTGGTGCTTTCAGCCTCCTTCCAGTTAGTGACAGGAATGGGTGTGAAACCAATTCTGGATCCCGGAATGCTAAACATTTCTGAAAACTAGACAAAATTCTGAATTCAGCAAGGGGTCATTTGTGTAGATCCTACAAGGTTTTCCTACAGAAAATAACAGCTGAAATAAAAAAATATTGAAATTGAGCTGAAAACAACAGCCATTTTTCTTTATGTTTTACTCTGTAACTTTTTCCTGCGATGTCAGATTTCTGAAAGCAATATACCGTTTTGTCTGCTGGACTCTTCTGGTTGCGGGGATATAAAGGGCTTGTAGGTTCATCAAGAACCCTAGGTACCCAGAGCCAATAAATGAGCTGCACCCTGCAGTTGGTTTTCATTCTATACTGGGTATACAGCAATTCATTTGCTGAAATATGAAGAGTGAAAAAGAGGTATCAAGAAAACCTTTGCATTTCCAAAATGGGATCAAGATAAGGTTTTGAGGAGCAGTGGTTATTTGCACATCGCTGAATTCCGAGGTGCCCATACTAGCATGTGAATTGCAGGGCATTTCTCAAATAGACGTCTTTTTTACACACTCTCTTATATTTGGAAGGAAAAAATGTAGAGAAAGATAAGGGGCAATAACACTTGTTTTGCTATTCTGTGTTCCCCCAAGTCTCCTGCTAAAAATGATACCTCACTTGTGTGGGTAGGCCTAG
Organism: Pleurodeles waltl; assembly: GCF_031143425.1. Taxonomy (NCBI): domain Eukaryota; kingdom Metazoa; phylum Chordata; class Amphibia; order Caudata; family Salamandridae; genus Pleurodeles; species Pleurodeles waltl. The sequence goes on from NC_090447.1 coordinate 364,066,856, forward strand.
TGCCCGCAACAGGATATGCCCCAAAACACAACATGGACACATCCTATTTTTTTTATAGAAAACACAGCTGTTTTTTCAAAAGTGCCTACCTGTAGATTTTGGCCTCTAGCTCAGCCGGCACATAGGGAAACCTACCAAACCTGTGCATTTCTGAAAACTAGAGACCTAGGGGAATCCAAGGAGGGGTGACTTGCGGGGCTCGGACCAGGTTCTGTTACCCAGAATCCTTTGCAAACCTCAAAAAGTGGCTAAAAAAACAAGTTTTCCTCACATTTCGGTGACAGAAAGTTCTGGAATCTGAGAGGAGCCACAAATTTCCTTCCACCCGGCGTTCCCCCAAGTCTCCCGATAAAAATTATACCTCACTTGTGTGGGTAGGCCTAGCGCCCGCGACAGGAAACGCCCCAAAGCGCAACGTGGACACATCCAAATATTTGGAAGAAAACAGAGGTGTTTTTTGAGAAGTGCCTACCTGTAGATTTTGGCCTCTAGCTCAGCCGGCACCTAGGGAAACCTACCAAACCTGTGCATTTCTGAAAACTAGAGACCTAGGGGAATCCAAGGAGGGGTGACTCGCGGGGCTCGGACCAGGTTCTGTTACCCAGAATCCTTTGCAAACCTCAAAAAGTGGCTAAAAAAACAAGTTTTCCTCACATTTCGGTGACAGAAAGTTCTGGAATCTGAGAGGAGCCACAAATCTTCTTCCACCCGGCGTTCCCCCAAGTCTCCCGATAAAAATGATACCTCACTTGTGTGGGTAGGCCTAGCGCCCGCGACAGGAAACGCCCCAAAGCGCAACGTGGACACATCCAAATTTTTTGAAGAAAACAGAGGTGTTTTTTAAGAAGTGCCTACCTGTAGATTTTGGCCTCTAACTCAGCCGGCACATAGGGAAACCTACCAAACCTGGGCATTTCTGAAAACTAGAGACCTAGGGGAATCCAAGGAGGGGTGACTTGCAGGGCTCGGACCAGGTTCTGTTACCCAGAATCCTTTGCAAACCTCAAAAAGTGGCTAAAAAAACAAGTTTTCCTCACATTTCGGTGACAGAAAGTTCTGGAATCTGAGAGGAGCCACAAATTTCCTTCCACCCGGCGTTCCCCCAAGTCTCCCGATAAAAATGATACCTCACTTGTGTGGGTAGGCCTAGCGCCCGCGACAGGAAACGCCCCAAAGCGCAACGTGGACACATCCACATTTTTGGAAGAAAACAGAGGTGTTTTTTGAGAAGTGCCTACCTGTAGATTTTGGCCTCTAGCTCAGCCGGCACGTAGTGAAACCTACCAAACCTGTGCATTTCTGAAAACTAGAGACCTAGGGGAATCCAAGGAGGGGTGACTTGCGAGGCTCGGACCAGGTTCTGTTACCCAGAATCCTTTGCAAACCTCAAAAAGGGGCTAAAAAAACAAGTTTTCCTTACATTTTGGTGACAGAAAGTTCTGGAATCCAAGAGGAGCCACAAATTTCCTTCCACCCGGCGTTCCCCTAAGTCTCCCGATAAAAATGATACCTCACTTGTGTGGGTAGGCCTAGCGCCCGCGACAGGAAATGCCCCAAAACAGAACGTGGACACATCACATTTTTTCATAGAAAACAGTGCCTACCTGTGGATTTTGGCCTCTAGCTCAGCCGGCACCTGGGGAAACCTAGCAAACCAGCACATTTTTGAAAACTAGAAACCCAGGGGAATCCAAGATGAGGTGACTTGTGGGGCTCGGACCAGGTTCTGTTACCCAGAATCCTTTGCAAACCTCAAAATGTGGCTAAAATACCACGTTTTCCTCACATTTCGGTGACAGAAAGTTCTGGAATCTGAGAGGAGCCACAAATTTCCTTCCACCCAGCGTTCCCCCAAGTCTCCCGATAAATATGATACCTCACTTGTGTGGTTAGGCCTGGTGCCTGCGACAGGAATAGATCACACAACGGTCAATGTTGGTCCTTACGTGAGGCAGCTGTTGACCCTGGGGTGATCCATTCCTGACACAGGCACTAGGTGTAGGCACTCAAGTGGGGTAGTGTTTTTATCAGGACAGGTGAGGAGTCACTGTGTGGATCCCAGCATATTCCTTTAGTTTGTGTGACAGAAATGCGAGAAAAATAGAGTTTTTTTTCAACATTTCAGCTTTGCAGGGTATTCTGGGTAAGAAAACTTTGGGGAATCCACACAAGTCACACCTCTGTGGACTCCCCCGAATGTCTAGTTTCCAGAAATGTTTGGGTTTAGTGTGTTTCTCTATATGGCCGCCGAATCCAGGACCAAAAACACAGGTGCCTGCCTTACAAAACCAGTTTGTTTTGCCATAGACAATTTTGATGTCTCCACAATATGATTTGGGTGGTGGAATTTGGGGCTGAACTAAATTGGTGAGCTCCCAAGAGAGCACTCTCTCTCTGCTTGCCGCCGCATTCACCTGCTCTCTGGGTTGGCCTAACCCACTATTACCCAGTTGCACGAACAGCTTGCGAAGGGACAGCAGGACTGTCCTCATCACCTCCCTCATAATGTACTGGAAGAGGAGTTTTCGAATGGGACTCCTCTGACTGAAAAATCACTCCCAGAGTCTGCGCCATTGTCCTATCCCTCAGATGCTGTCTCAGTATCTGATGTCTCAGTCTCTGATCCTATGTCAGAGCGGTCCTCTATAACCCGAGTGCAGGCAGCAGTCATCCATCAAGATGCCATCTCTGCTATTGGCTAAACTGTTGCTCTAAAACACTAGCCTACGTAGACAGTCACAAAATCGATGGTGTGTGTGAGATACGTGCAACAGTAGAGGCCACCTTACCTGCGCTTCTTCCCTCAATCAGCATGTACTTTCAAGACACTCAAAAAACACCTTGTCACATACCATTCGTCACAGTCTTTAGCACCTCCTGCGCCCAATCCAACAATCATTATTGGTGCTCCCACTCCCTCCTCCTCGGATTCCCTGATTACCACCCAGCAAAAGTGCCCTTCATCTCTCCATAGACTTTACTAATGTACTCAGCTATTTACATAAAATACAGATGTGCTCTTTGCAGTAGGCATATAAACCTTCTGCACTTCTTTATGGCACTAAAACTGCCACTAGACAAGTCGGACCCTTTTCCCCCCAGGGAAACCACACACATATTGACAAAAGTGATGTATATATGACAGCCAACCACCTGAAACTCAACTCAAGCAAAACCGAAATAATCCTCTTTGGCCCACACAAAAACACCTGGGACCCCCCATGGTGGCCCACCACGCTAGGCCCTGCACCCACCCCCGCCAACTACGCACGCAACCTCAGCATCATCCTAGACTCCTCCCTCTCTATGACCCAACAAATCAACGCTCTTACCTCCTCATGCTTCAACAAACTCCGTATACTGAAAAACATTCAAATGGATCCCCACAGAGACCAGAAAAACTGTCACTCACGCACTCATCAGCAGCAGGCTTGATTACAGAAACGCCCTCTACGCCGGCACCACTCTAAAACTCAAGTGCAAACTACACGCATCCAGAACTCAGCAGCACGACTCATCCTCGACCTCCGCCGACACGAACACATCTCTCCACACCTCAAATCCCTCCACTGGCTCCCCATTGACAAAAGGATCACCTTCAAGATCCTCATCCTCGCACACAAATCACTCCACAACACAGGCCCTGCCTACCTCAACGAGAGTCACCTTCCACACCCCCACACGAAACGTCCGCTCAGCTGACCTCTCTCTCGCCTCTGTCCCCGGCATCAAACACACCACCACCGGGGGCAGATCCTTCTCCTACATTGCACCCAAACCCTGGAACGCACTCACAACCCACATTCGCAAGACCCAAAACCTACTTCTTTTCAGGAAGGGCCTCAAAACCTGGCTTTTTGAACAGTGAACCTCCTAGCCCCTTTCCCTCCCCCCGTCCCCCCCCCCCCAAGCACCTTGAGACCCTCACAGGTGAGTAGCGCGCTTTATAAATCTCTTTGATACAGATCTACCTATATATATATATATAAATATATATATATATATATATATATATATATATATATATATATATATATATATATCTACATAGATATATCTATAGATATATCCATGTACCTAGATATATCTATCTACATAGATATATATATATAGATATATACATATATTTTTTTTTAGTTGTTGTATGGTTTCCTTGGGGGCCAAAATGGCCCCCAGGGAAACCCTACAACATCTAAAAAAAAAATTGCCTCACACAGGGGGTCACCCTGCCCACGGGCGACCCCCTGTCATTTCATTTTTTTTTTTTTTTTTTTTTTTTTGAAAAAAAAAAATCCCCTGGGGGCCCCTACCTTTTTTTTTATAAAAAAAAATTATGCCGGGGGAGGGGGCGGCCCATTTTCCGGGGGGGGGCCGCCCCCCAAAAATGAAATCCCTGGTGTCTAGTGGGGTTTCCTGGCCCCCAATCGCAGCTGTGCTGCGATCGGGGGCCAGGAAACCGTTTCAGAAGGCCTCGTAAGAAAGGGGAGACTCTCCCCTTTCTTACAAGGCCTTCTGAAACTGTTTCTGGCCCCCGATCGCAGCACAGCTGCGATCGGGGGCCAGAAACAGTTTCAGAAGGCCTTGTAAGAAAGGGGAGAGACTCCCCTTTCTTACGAGGCCTTTTCAAAATGTTTCCTGGCCCCTAAAAGGCCGTTTTCCCCATGAAAGCAGGAAGCGGCCACAAGGCTGCTTCCTGCTTTCATGGGGAAAACACCTTTGCAACGTCAGCGCGCCTCGTGGCGCGCTGACGTCACAAAGGGGCGGGTGGGGGGCGGGGGGAGACACGGTAGCTTCCGTGTCTCCCGGGGGGAGTAAAAAAAAAATACAAAAATCCTCGGGTGCGACGCACCCGAGGATTTATTAATGCCCTTCCTGGTGTCGGCCACTGGTCGTGACCCGCACCAGGGAGGGTGTGTGGGCGTCGGCCAGTGGCCGACGCCCGCACCTAAGAGGTTAAGAGGAAGCACTTACAAATATAAACAAAGCAGGTGCTCAAGTTGAAGGTACACTTCTGTAAAGTACTAATCAACCAAATTTCAAGCACATGGTGAAGGCAAAGCAAGTGTTTTTTCTCTGCATTTTCACATGAATTGTTATCTGTAAACTTTGACGGAAGTGTTTGCATCCTTGCTTTTTTTAGGTGCAGTGTCTCAAGTAGTGACTGTGATAAGTCGGTTCTTTCATGTCAACTTCTGCTGGGAGCCAACCCCCATCAAGCACTGCCAAAGGTGTGGCACGGGGTGGCCTGGGGTTGCATGGTTCTAGGGCCGCAAAAACCCATAGAAATTCACTGGAAAAAAATAAAGGTTACAGGGATGTTACAGCTAGGTTCTGAATTTACTCTCACCAAACCATATAAATTCATCAGTTATAGTTATGGTTAGCTCAAGTAACTATTACTTGTGCCCTAACCCTGCTCTTCTAATTATCCCACATATCGCAACACTCATAACATCTTCGATAACATTATATAAACATATATATATATATATTTAACTTTGCAAGGAATTGATGTTGTAAATTGGTGACTTTATATTGGAGGGGTGTTGTGTTAACATTGTTTGATCACTTTAGCAGATCTAGAGATACTTAACAATGGCACCTCTAGAACATAGGATAAGGGGATGAAACAGTAGATGGTTCTGGCTATTGAGCTACGTTGCCCAGCTTGCTGCAGGCAATGTTTTTTTTTTTATCAGGGAAATCAACAGTAAAACCCTCCACATCACACCATAAAACAGACCCACAAACAGCTAAAAGTCCAGGCCACACACTGACCTGTCAGACCAGTCCGTCAGGCACTACTTGATTGCCCTATAGGCCAGTGCGTCGCTGCTGAAGCACAAAAGACACTGCATCACCCGGAACTAGACTTTGAAGATTAATTGGTATATCTGAGAAAGAATGATGACATTTGTGCATAAATATTATTCAAGTAAGAGTTAAAGCATATTACCTATTAGAAAACTGGAGTTAAAGAAGATAAGCCATGAAAGTGAATTTGCCAAAGGTACAACTGAGATATTGGCTTTCTTTAAGTTAGAGAAGTATTGATATTTTGAGATGTACCAAATATGGAAACTCCTCCTTGGTTGTAGCGAGAGAGCACAACAGTGACAAGAGAGAAGCCACCTATATCTCATATGGAATAGTGATCCTGAAAAAGGTGTGCCCAATGATGATTCACTGATGAACTGTCAGACCCCATTTGAGATGGCAACAGGGCAGACAATAGATACTGTGTGCCAAGCATAGCGGTTGAGGACTTTTGCCACTGGCATTTTGGTGTTTATCCTGCTATGGCTTTGCAAAATGGGCCAAGTACAACCCTTTCTGCACGCAACTCTCAGGGTATCGAGAGTGAGCAGTCACTAGTTTCTCATGGAGGTAGTGTGGGGGGGCAAGAGCTCGGATCACACTAGACAATCAACAGATAGAACAAAGTATTTTCCAGTCCAGTGATAGTCTTTTAAGTAAAAGAAAGTACATAGAGTTCTAAATACTGCACATTCCAAGGTGTTTAAGTTACAGGCTTGTATACCTCTCAGGGACACAGCTTGGTCACTACGTTTTGGGAGTATGAGCTTCTGGTTTCCTAACAGTAACAATACATAGGAAGCAGGACATGAGGGGGGCTTAAAGGGCAGTGGAAAGAGAGAGGAGGGCGTATTGTTAGAGGCTCTTAAAGCACAACATTGTTTCAGAATAATCAACATTTTCAAGGCCTACAAAGCAGAGAGAAGAGAGAGTGTTCAACACCCTAAACCCCACCCCCCCGAAGCTACTCCCTTGATACTACTTGCAGGACCTGATGAAATGCAATATACTCATGGCGTCCACTTCCTCCCCCTTCACTCTCTTGTGTGCCTCAGTCAAGAATATTGGTACAGGCCTAGGCAAGGAACAGGTTACTAGTGATTAGCACAGCAATTGCTCCATAGGTCAATTCAATGGTATTTTAGCCCAACTTGTCTGCGCCAGGTAAATTTAGCATTAGTAGCAACCACTTGTCTTCAGACTCAGTCTTCCATTTCATGCAGACACAGTGTCACGTCATCTGCTCTGCAAAGCTTTGCAAAGCTAGGGAGTCCAGGCACAGACTGGTACAGTGAGCTTTGGCAGTGGAAACAGGAGATCACAGATGATGGTCTAGCACCTTCAAGCTCACAGGCAGTGCATAATGCACTCTGCTGGTTGGTCATCAGTCATGGATTTGGGCCAACACAGGTGGGTGTTTGTCTTTGATACCTGGGACCTGGGAGGCGTGCAGCGGAATGCCCATCTTTAACAGTTGAGGATCGGAAGGCAAGTATAGCAGTTCCATTTAAGTGGGCACCTTGGAAGGTAGCTGCAGCACTGGGCCTTTGAGATTAATGGTTAGAAAACAGAGCCACATGGTGATAACTTGCTGAATGCTTCTTACGCAGCTCACAGTCAGAGCTGCAACAGGAGACAGAAGGACCCTGCAGATTTCATATTCAGGACCAGCTTTCCTCCATCTCAAAAGTCAGCTATTCTGAGGGTCCCACACACCAGAAACACACTGTGGTTCTCCTTCTGGGTATTATTTCCTTTTTCAAGTCTAGACATACTCCATCCCTCTCTCCGCTTGCACTCAGGCTTCTAGGTTCTAGGGAGACTCTCAGCTCATCCAACTGAAAGGACAGAATTCTGGTGATGCCACCTCACTTCTGGGAGACCGATTGTCATGCAGATACTCACTTTCAGAGTTAGCTCCAAATATTTGGAAAGAACTAATCACAACAAAGTGCATTTATCCTTCAGGTGTGCCACAATTCAGCATAGAGGAACTGGAACACTCAGGCACATACTGACTTCCAGGCTACCTTCTAGCAATCTAGTTGCTGCAGTCTTCTCTTTTCAACATGACAGAACCTAGGAGTCAGTGGATGGGTAAATAGCAATTGCCTTAGCCATGCCTTTGCCCACATGTTTTGTTCAGGTGTTGTTTTTTTACAGGTAGCAGAGTGACCTGCTGGAACATTCTTGGTCCAGGTTCAGCGAGCAACAATGAATACTGTGTCTTTCAATTGTATGTAAGTTCAAGCAAGACCATACCACTTGGCAATACAAACAATTCTGTATGGAGGCAGTAGTATGAGAACACCACACAGTGGAAAAGCAGGGAGAAGGAGAGACAGCAGAATGACTAAAACAAAACCCTATGGATCCTGCTACAACCTTAGAAGCTCTATACAACAAAGGGGATACAGAAACCAGTGGGTTCTCCTTGTTCATGTAGGAAAGTGCTTTCATGCTCACTCCATACAACCAGAGGCAGTAATGGAGATATGCCAAAATTCTACAAAGATTTATCAGAGAGAGATAATAAGCATTTTCTGAAATAAGGTGCAGCAAAGAAAGCATGTACCCACTATTTTAATCAGCTTTCACAAATCAATAATAGTTTCATTGCCTAGTGATGGGAGCAGTAGCCACCGATAATAAAACAAGTACTACTTTGGGTATACGCAAATGTCTCAAAAGATTATAGTGCTCAATTGGAAAGCACCATGAACAAATATTGTGGAGCACTTGTGACATGAGTCTCTTGCACAAGAAACCATGGCAGATGTTCCAGAATGCTAAAATGAGGCACAAGAGTTCACAAGGACACAGAAGCATGATTTAGCTTGCCCTCCCCAAATCAAATTTCCACAGACTACTCATAACCCAGAAGTCTGTCATCTCTGGAACTAAACTTCCACAAAAGTTCATCAGCACTCCCATGGGACAAACCAGTTTTCCATTCTACAAAATTACAATTCCTGCACCAAATCAAATTTGTATTAATCCATTTAACAGCTTTCAGGCTCCACAAGGGCTTATAGTCTAGACAGTGCAGGTCATCCTAAACAAATAATGAAATAACTTCTGGCATAATCCTCATTCTGAATTGCTGTCAAATTCTGCTGTCTATGTAGGAGGTGAAGACTCTCGTATGAGATGAAAGGCTTTGAATGCTCTTTCCTCATGTGCATCTGTTGGGTCAATATGGAGTTTGAAGATCATATGATATACTTTTTGACATTCTATAGTTAGAATCACCTGTTTGGGCTACTTTTTGAAAGCACCAAGCATCAAATGAGAAATCTTGGAAAGGCTGGCACTGTTGTCTGTCTTTGGGGCTCCCTCCCCCAGTCTAACACAGCATGAAATATGGCAACTAGGTGCTGAATCTCCCTTCTACCTATTGTCTGCCCCAATAAGATACCCAGATACCTGCTTTGCATGATGCATGATGTCCAAATTTACCCTTTGCAGAATCTCTACAACCATCTTCAGGTGGTTTAGATGATCCTTCTATCTAAAGCTGAAGATCACTAATCACACTGCACAATAGATGAATTTTCCAGACTAGTAAGTACATTATTCCCCAACTGTTGAAAGATGGCAGGGTGTTCTTGTGCTCACATTACATCACCAAGAACTAGTACAATATTTTGGGGTTCCAAAGCCATTTTTTCTTTTCATCAAAATTAAGCACCATCTGCCAGTAGCAAACTGGTTAGAGGAAAAATGCTCTTATAATTTGCAGCACATAGTTTGTATACCTGTACATCCTCCTGGAATATTGAAAACACATAAGTACTTGTCACTTCATAGAGACACAAAAGCTGAAGTTTCTTTTAACTGTGTCAATGAAAAACATGTGCTCAAGCAAATTGAAGTCTTAAAATGTTTATTAAAAAAGAAAATGTCTAACTTTGAAATACAGATTCAGCAAGAAGATCCCACAGCAACCATACAAAAGTGGGTGCTGCTAAACTGAGGCAAGACACAAATATATAGGCTCAGATTTAAGAGGACCCAGCACCATTCTAATGACACATTGACGTCATTTTTTTACGCTAAAGTGGCCTTAGATGGCCAAAAACACGGCACCATATTTACAAAGTGGTGCAATGCATGCACTGCACCACTTTGTAACCCTTTGTGTCACATTATGCCTGAGCCAAGCATATTGTCTGAAAAGAGGGTGTGCCCCCATTAGGGGGACCAAAAAAATCTGAGATTTCTTTGCGTCTTTTTTTTCGGCACTTTTAACGTCCGCTTTGCGCAAGCGTTAAAAGGTGGCTTCCATTGGCTACAATGGGCCTCTACGTACCTTGGAGGATTAGGTTCATAATTTTTTACGCTAATCCTTCAAAATGCCAAACTAGCATAATGAGTTCTGACACTAGTACCCTAACTACTGCCATGGTGCGCCGTTTATTAAATATGGCTCACAAATAATGGCATTACGGTGTCACTAAGGGGCACTGCACTAAGTGCAGTGCCACTTTTAATAAATATGCCCCATAGTGTTCTACAAATGCTCTTTCTATGAGAAGTACCTAGGGGCATATTTAAGAAAAGTGGCGTTGCACTGTGTGCAACGCCACTTTTTTTGAGCCGCTTAGAGCCCACCTAAAGCCACCATGTGTGTGCTGCATTTAAAATACCATGCACTGTGGTGGTAGTTAGGGGACTAGCCTCAGAATTTTTGACGCTAATCTGTCACTTTGCAGGATTAGCATCAAGAATTTTGACGGTAATCCTGCAAAGCAACCAGAAGCCCTTTGTAACCAATGGAAGCCTCCTTTTAACACCTGCTCTGAGCAGGCATTAAAAGTGGCGAACAAAATAATGCAAAGAAATCTCTTAGATTTCATTGCCCCATTTTTTTGCCCCACTAATGGGAAAATGCCCCCTTTGCAAACATTATGCCTGGCACAGGCATAATGTAGCGCAAAGGGTTACAAAGTGGAACAATGCATGCATTGCGCCACTTTGTAAATATTGTGCAGAGTTTTTGGACTTCTAACGCCACATTAGCATAAAAAAAAGTAGGCTAATGTGGAGTTAGAATGGCTCTGATGGTGATGGAGACTGAGATCACGTGAAAGGAAGAATACTGCCTTCAGTTGTTAAAAGTATGTATTGTTTTCAATTGAGCAAGATAATCAACATTTTCACATCTTGTGAGCCAATATGTGAAAAAAGGGTCTCTAAACGTTATAGATGTACACAGCCTCTAGGCATATTTAACATGTGCAATCATGTTTGCAGCAGGTATGTTACACCTAGGCAGTGATTTACCTATCACTTGCTTAGTCATAAACACCACATGACTCTCCAACGAACTACAGGACATCGCAATCTCCTTTAGGTCCTGCATCTTAGCCACTTTTGTGTTGATGCAGCGCTGAACTTTACCTGGCATTCTGTAAATTAACATGCTCACAGGAATGCTGTTATGAGTGTCAAAGTAACACCTGCATGTCATGTCCTCTGGAAGTATGTCACTTAGGAAGATGTGAAGAATCCATTATAGATGATCACTAAATGATTTGACTCAGTCTTGTGATTTTACCACTGAGACACATTCAGAAAAACTCTCTCAAAGTGGTTGTGCAATGTGGCAAGTGAGTAACATATGAAGACATTAGCTTGAAAGGGTTTATGGTGTTCATGCTGGCGGTCAGAACATTGTTTCTGCCCGCCGGCTCACAGAAAGGCCCGGCGGGGACATTGACAGCAGCTGCACATGGAGCCGCCGTCAATGCCTCTGTGTGGCAAGTGCAATTGCACCCATCGTGCAGATCACTGCTCGAAAATTGAGCAGTGACCAGCACGACGGGGCACTGCACGGGGCCCCTGCGCTGCCCATGCAAAGTGCATGGGCAGTGCAGGGGCCGCCAGGGGTGCCCCGTGGCTCCCCCTCCACCAGCCTTTCCCTGGCAGCTACCCTGGCGGATAGTGTTTCCACTCACCGCCAGGCTGCCTGACGGCAGAAGCCTGGCGATGAGTGAGGGCTGCGCATGGCGGCCCTCACCCGGTCCATTATGCTGCAGGTTGTCCCGCTATGCCGGCTGGCGGTTTCAGCCGCCAATGCCGGCATGGCAGGACAACGCACCATGTTCATAATGAGGACCTATATTTCCAACACAGCAAGTTATCTCACAAATGCAATGTGTTCAATTCAAGAAGGGTGAATGATGGTTATATCTTGAAACCACGAGTGCTTCAAGCACCCATGGCTGAACAACGAGTTCGGAACAACAAACTCGTCGGTGTCACTAATGCCTATACCACAAATGCCTTTACAATGATTTTTTGTTGTAAAGGCATTCCTGGTAATGGCATTAGTGATCAGCATGCACGGTTCCAGCATGCTTCCCCTCTAGCCCCCCACCCCTAAACATTACTGTGACCCCCCACCCCCACAACCACCCCAACCCTCACCCCCAAAATTACCACAACCCCAACCTCCTCCCCTGAAACCTAAAGCACCCCAACCCAACCCTAAAACCTAAACCCTGATCCCCCTCCACAAACCCTAATCACCCCGAACCCCCACCCCCAAAAACTAAAATAACCCCAGTCCCCACCCCGCCCCTAAAACCTAAAGCACCCCAACCCACCCCTAAAACCTAAACTCTGACCCCCCTTACCCCCTAAACCCTAATCACCCCAAGCCCCCCACCCCACCCCACCCCCAAAAAACCAGCCCCAGTCCCAGCCCAACGTACCCCCTCCTTCACTGTGTCGACTCCCTTCTTCTGTGCCTTAACCACGCATGTAAGTGGTTCACAAATGCGTGGTTAAGGCACGAAAACCAGGAAGTCATGGAAAACGAAATCGTTGTTTTGCTTTCGTTTTCCACGACTTCGTGGTTAAGGAGTCGTTGTTCCGGATGTTTCCCGTGAATGATAAATGGCTAAATTCAATACTGGTATAGTATTTTCATTCAACAATGTTATTTATTCCACAACTGACTTCATAATGATCTACGTTTACTATGTGATACTGAGTTGCTTATGTTGAGAGGAATGTAAAACATTACGTTTAAAAAAGAAGCTATAGAAATGTCAAACATGCACAATGACATCATACGTTTGGCAAGAGCCAGCCAAAATATTCTCAGAACAGACCTACATTTTTTAAATTTTGAAGTGTCACATGTAGAGAGAAATGTACACCCTCCTGTGAGCCATAAAATGAATCTCTGTGTGGCAAGAAGTTGGCAGTGGGCTCACTGTCCTCGTTGTCATATTCTCCAGCTACCAAAACAGCTGTCATCCCTTCATGATGGCTATATGGCTTCTGTTCATTGATGTGATTCATATGATAGGTTTCATGGCTAGTATCCAAGTTAATTCAATTAATCTCACTGATCTTTCTACAAACAGTGTAGGATCCAGACAATTTGCCTTTAAAGAACCCCAAAAACAACATGCTTCACTGTCAGCATGTCTTATCTCTCTTGGTACTCAGTGAGCATCACTCTCTGGTCATAACATTCCTTCAGTAGCTCCTTGCTTGCCGGGAAGTTTCTTTTTGCCTTGTGCATTAGCTGTGCCATCATTCACATAATATTAGGTATATAATATACCACATTTTGTTGGGAGACCACAGGTTACAGTCTAAGCCATCCTTCCCTAAATTAGGCACTGATAGTATGCCCTTACAGAAGCTCTAATGAGGGGAAGTCTACTCTGTTTAGTAGTACTTCCTGATATGTAAAAAGTGTTCATGGCAGGAAGATGTCCCACTTTCTTCCCAAAGGTTGCTCCAAAGAACTCAGCATGCTATTGAGGATCTTATTAAATCGCTCAACCAGACCACTGCTGGTTGGTATGTGCTGGAAAACCACTCACGTTAAAACAGCCTCAGCCCCCTTTGCTTGTTGACTGACATGTTGCTCATCCTACAGTCAGAACCCACTCTTCTGGGATCCTACTCATGAAAAGATGACCAGCAGAGACATGACTACCAAAGGAAAACCACAAAATATGATGAGTGGAATGCTTTAAACAGTCCAGCATCTGGAATTAACTTTTTCGCTGAATACCAGTCCATTGTTTTTTGCCCACTGCACCACACTAGACAGGGAGCAAACATATGCAAATCAATCTTAGCCTTGGTTTAATAAAAACAGTCCATCCTAAGCTACCAGGCTACATCTTTTCCGTAGAGCATCACAAGCAATCCCAGGCTGGTATATGCCTTTCTGGGTATCATCAGTGAAGAGCAGTTTAGATCCTATGGAAGAGCAAGAACAAGAACCACATTTGTGCCCACCTGCTGTACCTAGAGTATCACAATAAAACAATAAAACATAGTGAGAGGCATACTTGTAAAAGTTTCAGCACCTGGAAATTGATTAGAGCATTCCAGTCTATTATGTTTTTGCCCACTGCATCACTCCTGGTGGTGAGCAGCAATATGCAAATCCATCCTTGTTCCTCTCTAGTAGGAACAATTGAGAAGGCAATGTTCTCTGAATGGGAACACAAGCATCGCCTTACTGTTATTTTTTATTGTTTTTTAAACTTTTATTTTCATTTTAATCAAACAAGTCAGGTATATACACATAATGGATGTAGCAAATCAACCATATTTTACACAAACACAGATCACAGTAGTGTGTTTAACACAACATGAGCCCAATTAATATTGCATTACTAGGCACACAAGGCTTGCCCACCAGCAAATGGACAAGTATCTCTACCACATGCGAACAAGAACCTGCGCTCATCATGGTGGAAATGAGGGAGTTCAGGGGGGGTGATTTCAGTCGGCCAGGTTGGTGTGAAATGAAACCCATGGCCCATATTAGTCAAAAAACACATTTTCCCTGTTTAAGCCACGACACACCTTTAAACAGGTGCACTGGCCATAAAAAGGCAGAATGCATCCTATTGTGAAGAATGCGTTGCCTCCCCACCCCCCATCTGTGAACTTCCACTGTCCTGGGGGCAGCACATTCCAGTGAAATATGGAGCAACTCTTTAAAAATTGCCCCTTGATTCACAGTGCCCATGGCAATCCACTGGCACCTCCAAAAGGGATTAGAGATCCCCTTTTATGCTGCTGTAGTGAGTGACTGTTCCCGTCTGTTTGAGGAAGTCTGGTGGGTCCATAGGACCTCTTTTCTTCCCTCTAGAGGACTACCTTTAGGAGGCATAAAGAAAGTGCGCCACCTTTTTGTGGCATACTTTCAGAGCTCCTTGTAAGGACATGTTTGCCTCTGCGCCTTCTTCCAGAATACAGCACAGAAGCAGACTCAAAGTGATTCCCTCATTTGTATGGGGTCACACCAGCATTACAGAAGGGGACACACAAGCGTCTGTAGTTCCTTATGTAATACAATAGTGCCCTGGGGTGCGCTAAGCAGGCACACATGGCCGTTGCATGACCCAGGGCACAATATATAATACAGCCCCATATATCTCTAGGGGTAGAAACAGGGGGAAGTAGAGTGCCATATATGTCACCATTTTCAGCACATGTGGTTAGGTCTGAAAGCCACCGGGTATATTTAGGAACCGTTTTTGTTTTCCAGTACATAACCACACTTCTTCTTCTGAGCAGAAGATCTAGTGCAGAAAATGTACTGCAGAGATTTGCAATGTCTTTTACATACCTAAGTAATGCCATAATAGATGAGACGATCAAGTCTGGGTTGGTCATTGCCTGGAGTTCATTGGCAAGCTTCAACCAGTGAGAGATAATCGCAGGGCAGAATCAGGCCTTATGTAGGAATCCCGCCTCTAGGGTGCCACAGTGCAAGTAAAGTGGAGTCCATGATTCAATTTGAATCTTCCGTTAGAGGAGAATATTTTTTGTCTCTTTACAGCAGTACACCCACTGTTCATTAGATGTATTGTTCTCAGTTCAAGTTCCCAACTGGCTTTCATATGCATCTCTATATATTTGATAATGCCTGAATGGTAGTATTGGGCATGAGAGCAAATAATTTGATGAGCAAGGGATCCTTATTGGTGGGCAAGCAATTGGTGAGGTGTCTTGTCAGTAACAGCCATTTGGTTGGTTCTTCAAGGAAAGAGGGATAGAGTTCTTTCAGTGAGTTGCTTAGTTAATGATTAATGCCTGAAATGGATTGGTGGGGGCTTCACCCAGATAGTAGGTGTAGTTCGTACAGGGGCATATTTATTAAATATTTGTGTTGCTCCTGCACCATGAAATGGGGTGCAAGAGTGACACAACTCTTAAGTTAGAATTATCAACCACACAAGGCAACCTTTGGTCACCTTGGCCACAAAGTGGCCTTGCCTGACTTGATACATCTAGAGTATTACAACACATTGCAAATCACTGCATTGTGTTATTCTGCCCTGCAAAAGCATTCCAAGGGTGGAGTGTTGGTGTTCCCATGCACCCACCTATGGATTGTGGCACATTCCCAAATTTACCATTACCAATAGACCTGGGAATGTGTAAAAAAAACTATGCCTCCCCAGGTGAGGCATAATGAGCAGAAAGATCTTTATTTCTACAAATTACTTCCTCTTTCTATGTGTGCGGCATTCTATAGTATGCACAGAAAGAGAAAAATGCCTCTCAGGAATGTTTTTATCAGGAAGGCGTACCTTTCTGCACAAAAGCAATCCTGCTTACAGTGGCGTTGGCTCTGGAAAGCAGGTTGGTCACCAGCACTGGGAAAGGCCAGGAATGCAGTATACAATGTTAAGTATGGTACATGCATGTTCTTCTCCTATCATTCAGTGCAGCAAGGTGACTTGCTTGTGTTAGAAATTGGATCTGTAGTTGGCAGAGGTATACACCCTTGTCCAAGTAGGGATCACAATCTTAGTCAGGGTAAATCACAACATAATCCAAATTATCCGCTGGTGGCTTTGCACAGAGAAGACATGCTCAACTTAGAAGGCAATGTATTTGCGCAATAATTCATACAGTAACACATTGAAAACAACACAAATATACTCCACACCAGTTTAGGAAAATAGATAATATTTACCTGAAATTTCAAAAATCCAATGTATACAAGCCAAAATAGGAATGTTTAAAGATTAAATCCCAATAAAGTGCTTAGAAATGACGTTTTTGACAGAGTCATTCCCAACTATCTGACATCACTGGAGCCTGTCACTGAGTTGCACAGACCTCCAGGCACAGTACCTTTGAAAATGAAGAAAGAAAGACATTGCACAGAGTCGGGGAGGTGATATAATTTCCGCACTGTGAGTCAGGGGAGCCGTGGTGTTGGTTCCGTTCAGTTCCAGGAGAGCTGATGCAGCATAGGTAGCGAGGCGTCGGTTCCTTGTGACCCGACAGGGTTGATGTATCCAGTCTGTCAAGGCATAGTGTGTCAACCTGACAGTGCAGAGATCACACCGCAGGATATCAGCGACATTGCGACAATGTATCACTTGCGTTGCAGGCCGTGATCGTTGCATTCAGCGAGGACCACAGAGCTGGAGCAGGCATCAATGCGGGGTTGGGCAGCGGCGTTGGAGCTGGAGTCGCTGAAGTTGGTGAATTAGCTAGAAGCTAGTAGATGAAGTCTTTGTTGGCCCTTAGACTTCAGAACAGGATGCAAGCTTAATCCAATTACTTGGAGAGCACTTGTGGGGAAGGCAGAGTCCTTCCAGCAGCGTCAGAGGCCAGCAGGCAGCAGGGAAACAAGCAGCTAAGCAGTCCTTCTCAGCAAAGCAATGCAGATGAGTCCTTTGGGGAACCAGGCAGTCCTTTGATAGAGTCCAGGTGTAGATCCAGAAGTGTCAGATTTGATGGGGTCAGAGACCCAGTATATATGCCCAAAAGTGCCTTTGAAGTGGGGGAAACTTCAAAGAGTGGTTTTGAAGTACACAAGTTCCCCTTGCAGTCCAGTCCTGTCTGCCAGGATCCGTGTGAGGGGTCATCAGTCCTTTGTGTGGGAGCAGACCTCTGGCCTTTGAAGTGTAAGAGAGAGCCCCTCCACCCTTCTTGCCGAGGAAGATCCATTCAATATGAGGATGAATGCAGATGTTAGAGAAATGCCAACTTTCTGAAAGTGGTATTTCTAAAATAATAATATTAAACCCAACGTCATCGGTAAGCAGGATTTCCTATTACCATTCTGGTCATACTAAACATGACAGGACAACTGGTTTTAGATGAGAATCTACCACTTAAAAATACATAAGGGCAGTTCTAATGCTGGCCTATGATAGGAGCATGCCTCACAGTAGTGGAAAATGAATTAGTGAGTTTTCCCCATCAGGACAGGTAAAACACATAAGTACATGTCCTGACATTTACTTACATAACACCCTGTGTATGAGTTACATAGGGCCTACCTTAGAGGGGACATATATGTAGAAAAAGGGGGTTTAGGGCTTGGCATGTAGTTTTAAATGTCAAGTCAAATTGGCAGTGAAACTGCACACACAGACCTTGCAATGGCAGACCTGAGATATGGTTAAGGGGCTACTTATGTGGGTGGCACATCCTGTGCCGCAGGCCTACTAGTAGCATTTAATTTACAGTCTCTGGGCACCTATAGTGCACTTCACTAGGGAATTACAAGTAAATTAAATATGCCAATTGGGAAGGGACCAATGTTACCATGTTTACGGGAGAGAGCACATACACTTTAGCACTGATCAGTAGTGGTACAGTGCGCGGAGTCCTAAAACCAGCAAAAACAGGGTCAGAAAAATGGAGGGAGGCAGGCAAAAAGTTGAGGGATGATCACCTAAGGCTGTCAAGTCTCACAGCTGCACTCCATGATTTGTAGACAAATATCCACCACAATGTGTATTAATAAAAATATTGTCAACGGTATGTAGTGCTTTAGCTTGTAGTTGTCTTTTTATCCCAATTTCAGTCATCAGTGTCAACTGGTGATTGTTATTCTGAGAAATGTGTGGGGAATATATTTCTCTGGCCCATTTAACTATTGCAGTGATAGTCTATATTATGGTTCCATGATCACCAAGATGTATTTATTTTCAGATGTTATACGGAGGTAGAGGAGACACCTATATCAGCCCGAGTCTAATAGTGACAGTAGCAGTAAGGGTGTGTTTCTCTAATCCTCAGACTTACCACTTGTTTGGCAAGGAAGACATGAATGGCAAAAACACTCAATTTCTACACTCATTCAAGAATGGTAGAAATGAGAGAAAAACTTACCATTCATCTTGTTTATGTTAAGGTGTACATATAAAGGACCCTTATGAGCCAGTTACACTAGTAAGATCCTGGTATATCTGGATATTACTGTTTTTTCCTCATTTCCACATTACAGAACATATGATTTTTTGTTGAGCAAACTGCATATGAACAAACCTCTGAATTTTGATTTCAGCCAGGGCATTCAGATGAAACACTTCTAGAGTATAAAACTCTGATTGAGTTTTGACAAACTTAGATTTTCCAGAACCTCCAGCAACTAGCAACTCTTGATGTTCAATCAGGCTCTCCAGGCCTATTATCTAGTCAGTAGCTGGTCGCACTGGCTCATCTACCAGGAATATAGGCAACTAACATGATGAATGGACACAACGGTAAACCGAGACCGACTTTACTTACCTCTAGAGGATATGCCTTGTACAAAGTATGCTCTGGTGGGCTGTGCTCTCTGGATCACAGTTTTGGGCAATTTAGAAATATTGCCTCAGTGTAACTCCAGTAGCGACAATCATGTCTGTCTACTCAATGACAAACCAATGCTACTAAGTTGTGCCCATCTATATTCAAATTCTGCGTGTCACATGCTAATTAAAAGTAATTAACCCAAGCAGTCACATTAGCCCTCATGACGAAGTTACTCAATGGATCTTAAGGAATATATGGCTAGGGAAAGCTCTAGTCAGAAGCAAAGGAGATTCTAGTAACAAAGTGATTATTAATTCTAGTTTTTTAAGCCCTACAGCATTGACAAGTTTTATTTGTTCAAACTCTGTGCCTGTCACATTATTATACATTAAGGTGCATATTTATGATTTTTTGCACCAAATTTGCGTCATTTTTTTATGCAAAAGAGGCGCAGACTTAGCACACAGCAGTCAGGCTTAACTTAGAGGCAATGTGTGAAGTATTTATGCAGTAATTCAAATATTAGTAAAGTGAAAAACAACACATGAAAAATCCCACACCATTTTAGAAAAATAGAGTAAAATATAATAAATAATTTAAGACCAAATGACAAAAATTCAATCAGTATAACAGGAGATAAGCAATGTTAAAGATTGAAGTGAGCATACCACCAAAAAGCACAAAGCGCCAACTGTGGATATCTTGTCACCCCGGACGATGACAAAGCCACAAGTTCAGGATGACAGCGATGGAGCGGTGGCTGGCTACAGGAACCCACTTAGGCCAGCTGAACAAGAGTACCTTCAATCCTGGTTGTGCAACGTTGAAGAGTCCTGTGTCAAGGAGACATAGTGCAGCGGAAAGTCCTAGGAGCTGCAAAGCTGAGATTTGAAGTCCTTCATCAACTTTGAGGAGGCCTTCAGCGAGGGGCTTACAATGGGAAATCCTGCTTCTAGGTTGTGATGTGCATCAGTGGTTCCTGGAAGTCTGGGGGTAGTGTTGTGAAGTCCTGTGATGGAGGCAAACCAAGCAGGAGTCCTGATGCAGAGTCCGGAGAGGAGATGCACCACACAGTGGGTCTGAAGTAGAGTTTCTGGTCAGCAATGCAATGCATCAAGCTTTGATAAATTGGTTATGTTGGGACCACTGTTTAGGAATAGCACCTCCAGGCTCACTTCCAAGTGTCCAGAACTAGGATGGCAACACTTGGTAGGGTAGGAGTCACAGTAGACAGAGTCCAGGTGCCAGGTTCATGATGGTTAGAGCCTTCTGCCTCTGATGCTCTTCTCCGGAGGCCAGTCAACTATTGCTTGCAGCCACTTTGGTGGTGCAAAGTTCAAGAAGCAGGTCCAGTCCTTTACTCAAGGGGCAGGCAGCAGCCAGCAGTGCAGCAGGGTAGCAAAATAGCTTCTTGCAGTGTAGGACAGCTTTTTTTTCTGGGTTTCTCACAGAACCAGGTGGGTTTAAGGTTCCAATATTCATACCTGGTGCCCACTTTGAAGAAGGAAAGAGTTCTGGAGGATTCCTCCCCATGAGTTGTCTGTAATTCTCTGCCTCTCTGCCCTGGCCTAGCTTGTCGGGGGACACAAAAGAACAGTGTCAAACCTTTTGTGAGAGTGCTCAGGCAGTGTTTTGTGATGTGCAAGTGTGGTAAGTGACAGCTTCTCCCTCTCATCTGCTCAGAGTGGCTGACCCTGCCAACACCTATCTTCCCTTTGCTTCACTGTCTGGGAGCAATACATAAAGACCAACTGCCAGCTACACTACCAAAGGGGTTACTTGGATGTATTTAAAACAAAGGTTTAGCCTGGCAAATGGTTTATTTTGCCAGGTTAATATGGCAGTATAAAACTGCACACACAGGTTATAATGGTGGGTTTGAGATGTTTAAAGGCCAATTTAAATGAGTGACACAATCAGTGCTGCAGGCCACTTGCAGCATTTAATTTACGTGCCACAGGTACAGAGGGTACTACTTTAGTAGGGACATACCAGTAAAATAAATGTGCTGTTGTAGTTTGGACTCTTGCTCTAGGCAAGACTGCTGGTTTTAGGCTGACAGTACTTATGTTTGTAGGGACTATGCCTATCCTACAACAAGTCGCAGCTGTCGTCCCAACCTTTCTGGCTCACTAGCAGCACCTCACAAAAAATCCAAATAATAAAAGGTGATTTGTGGCAGCCTTTACGCATGGACTCGAGAGTATGACATCTCAGGGAGTGTCGTGGTTAAACGGAGATTACCCCTTTCTCATAAATATATCATGTCTCATCCAAACACAGGCAATAACGAAGATGCAGGAAAGTTTCAATAGTTTTTATTTAACACAACTGCAATCTGTGATAAGTTGCATGGGCTGCAATGATTAGGATAATGAACAGTGCAAGAAACAGAATTGTAAAATCAAGAGTCATTATTACAAAGACCCCCACCATTGTGCAATAACATGAAAAGACATGTCGTGTATAATATGTCCTAGTACCCTATCATGATCGGCCTAACCTCCTACCTAAAGGAGAGCTGGATATGTTAAACCTAATCTGCCAATGCCATGTCCATGAGAGGAGCCCCCAACCCTCGTTACTTTGGAATGAGGTCTCTATCTCATACTCCGCAGGAACACGAAGACTGAGTCAGCCTCAAGACGACGTGCAGCATCGATATCAGCGATGGTGGCAATGCCCTCTGGTCGGAGTCCCTCTGATTATATGCCTAAAGTGTGATGTATTTATACAGCTCTACCTGGACCCCTGATGTAGGTGTGTTCCCAAACAATAGATAGCGGCATGCTTGGGGCGGCAATTAATATAAACAATTCCCTCGAAAGCATGCAGAGAGAAAGTCTCCCTAAATGTAAACACCTACAGGTTGTTTATCTTTGTCACTTGATTTTGACGCTTAAACGCGGTGGCACTGATAATGCAAATCATAACAAGTGGCCTAACTGTAAACAAGGCAGCCATCTTAGAAGAATTAAATAATAAAAAAAGGGCTAAGACAGAGCAAGCTAAGTAGGTTAAAAGTCACTAGATGACGGGGGCACGAGTCTGCAAGCCAATGGCTAAGCTAACTCCTGTTATCCCTTTAAAACAAACTAGGATTCACTACAGTGCCACTTGGGTATCAGCCAATTCCACCATTTTTAAAGCAGCTTGCACAAGCACTTTAACACAGGTTAGATGTGGTAAAGTGTGCTGAGTTCTAAAGACAGCAAAACAGGAGGCTGAAAGGCAATACATTGGGGTAAACCATACCAAAGAAAGTAGGTCCAACAACATTAATGTGCTCAGCACCTCTAATACAGTTTCTGCCATTACCATACTTCTGCATAGGCATCAGATTAAATGCTGTACTGTGCACAGGGAATGTACATTGAACAAGAAATACAATTATAATTACTATGAACCAAGCACAGTATATTATTATAGAAACACAGGGTGTCATGCACAATTATTACTTTCAAGCGTGCACTTTTCAGAGCAACTGTGAATGTCTTTTGTAGCCCAACACTGCTCATCGTTGAGAGGTTACCCAGAAGAGATGGGGGAAATGTTCAGCTCTGTGTGGTTCTAGAGCAACAGTGCACGAGCCATGAGCTACTGAGCGACCTTCACAAAAGAGAGAGCATTTACAGTTGTTAGAGCTGCTACCGGAGCTGTCACTTCAGCTGAATGAAAGAGCTCACAGCAGCAGCACCAGATTCTGTAATGTTTATTGGGTCTTTGGATAGCCAAAACATAGTCTCTGGATGTTGTCTGTCTCTGGTGGGTATCACTGGATTGTGATCAGGTGATTTTGGTTGGGTGCAGAGCTCAAGCAGGTGAAGGACTACTGAGTAGCAGTGGACTGACAAAAGTGGTACACATGATGCCGCCTTGCTCCTACAATACTCCTAAAATGCTTTAGATTACTTGCAATGTTCACCATTCTGCACTCAGGGTCAAGGGGCTAACATTGAGTGATGAGGCCACCATGGACCAATCAGTCTATCATGAATCATGCATACCGGCCTGAAGTTTGAGGTAATGCTCCATCAAGACCACTATGTTCAATAGGAACAGATCCTTCATGGGAGATTGGGCAACCATGCAGAGCTTCTATCCTGGTTCTGACGTTGCCACTCCAGGTACTCCACAGCAGCACAGAACAAGGCTGGATCTCAGGATCCTATATTGCAAAGCCAGGTTTTCAGCAATCTAGGCAGTCCACCAGTTTAAAGGCAAGCAGCATTAATATTTCCTCAATTCTATGGATATAGCATTTACTCCTGATCAAGAGACAGACAAAATTATTCTTGTGGTCCATGTCTTCCTCTACTTAGTTGTGCAGAGCTCCTCGAGTAAGTGGTGAACACTTGAAAGGCACATAGCAGGCCCGAATGGGCCGAATGGGTAGGGGGCTGGTTTTGCAACGGTGGGGGACGGTTTTGTAACTGTGGGGTGGTTTACAGCAGTGCTGTAAAATCATCCCCCAGTAACGACAACAGCAGACCTTCGCACTTGCACCCACCCCACCCACCCCCCGACCCAGGGGCTGGTCTGACAAAATTGCCAGGGCTGCTTTGCATTCCCAGTATGGCCGTTGCACACATGGTCAGCTGATAAAATATAAATAGAAACTTTTCAAAACTAAGCTGGGTGTACAAATGGAAACACTTATTGAAGCAAATGACTTGTGTGCCTATTTGAGCTGTAGTAGCTTCTGGTTCTCTTTTTTCTTGAACTCCCCAGACATTTATATTACAATAAATGGCTGGAGAAATTATTTTGATCACCTATAAGCCATCAGTGGTTCAAAAAGCTATGATCGCCAGTGTACGTTCCTAGCAATGGCATACATTAAGAGCTTAATATTTGAAAACTTAGCCAACATCACTCCACATCAGCAGTAGGTCTCCAGAATGAGACAGTTTTACAAATATGGTTATTGATGAGCGCCTCGAACTTTGGGCAAATAACTATTTTCCACCGGGTGGAAGGAGAGGGCCAGTATCCTTAGACTTGGGTGGCTCTATTAATGCCTAGTTTCCTCACAGGGAATAGAGAGCGCATTCCCATTATTTGACTTCACTACTGTAATTATCGTCCGATATAGGTTTTTCTGTTTTTTTGTGAAGGCGCTAGAGGACGTGGTCCAGGAATTACATCTTATTCCCGGGGAACAGGCAGGGTTGAATAAAGGTATAATGAAACCCCACCAATTAATATTCAATTTGGTATCTCAGGCAGAGGCTCATCATGGAAGGCAACCTCTGCGTATGTTTTGCACAATCCTTCAGAAGGTCTGATTTGGTGTATCGTTGTAAGGTATGAAAAATATCTCTAGGCATCCCACTGTCTTTAGTGGCTTTGCTTAAATTCTGACACATCAAAAGATGGCTTAAGGTTTAGATGTGGGACTTAGATGAATTCACATACAATGCATTTTCATAATCAGATGAAACAGAACTGTGTCTTGCCTCCCTTCCCCGTACTTTTTGCAGTGTACCACTCCATCATGCCATCTTCCCTAGGATCAAAAAGAGGCCTTTCCCCTAGAGATAGGGAATAATCTCTTAACATGTTGTTACACAAGTATAATTTAGTAATTCTAGATTGAATCCGAACTGACCAATAATGTCAGATAACATTGCAAAAAATTTACTGCGCTGCTAAAACGATGTCAATAAATACATATAAAACACAACGTTTGGGTGGAGATTTGACATTATAAACTAAAAGTTGCTGGGTCAGATAAGGATACAGTCGTGGCATTTATGGTTAAACTGATTTGGTCAGCTGATCAAGGAACAGTATCACTGAATGGCTTAAAGAACATGAATGGGATGTGTCATTTAATAGGAATTCATGGGAGCATGCCTGCGAATTGGTGATGTGGTCATATTCCTCAAAACATGTCCATTTGGTATTTATTTGACAGTCACTTTGTGACCTTAGGAGGAGGGGCAGGAGCCCTTGAAAACCTGTTTGCGCTCCCGCCGTCGCGGGAAGCGCTGTGTGACCTTAGGAGGAGGGGCAGGAGCCCTTGAAAACCTGTTCGCGCTCCCGCCGTCGCGGGAAGCGCTGTGTGACCTTAGGAGGAGGGGCAGGAGCCCTTGAAAACCTGTTCGCGCTCCCGCTTCGCGGGAAGCGCTGTGTGACCTTAGGAGGAGGGGCAGGAGCCCTTGAAAACTTGTTCGCGCTCCCGCCGTCGCGGGAAGCGCTGTGTGACCTTAGGAGGAGGGGCAGGAGCCCTTGAAAACCTGTTCGCGCTCCCGCCGTCGCGGGACGCGCTGTGTGACCTTAGGAGGAGGGGCAGGAGCCCTTGAAAACTTGTTCGCGCTCCCGCCGTCGCGGGAAGCGCTGTGTGACCTTAGGAGGAGGGGCAGGAGCCCTTGAAAACTTGTTCGCGCTCCCGCCGTCGCGGGAAGCGCTGTGTGACCTTAGGAGGAGGGGCAGGAGCCATTGAAAACCTGTTCGCGCTCCCGCCGTCGCGGGAAGCGCTGTGTGACCTTAGGAGGAGGGGCAGGAGCCCTTGAAAACCTGTTCGCGCTCCCGCCGTCGCGGGAAGCGCTGTGTGACCTTAGTAGGAGGGGCAGGAGCCCTTGAAAACCTGTTCGCACTCCCGCCGTCGCGGGAAGCGCTGTGTGACCTTAGGAGGAGGGGCAGGAGCCCTTGAAAACCTGTTCGCGCTCCCGCCGTCGCGGGACACGCGCGGGCGGCGTCCGGGCAAAGCCCGGGCCAAGGGCAGTCCCGTCCTGCGCCCGTCAGCGGCTGACAGAGGCTGGGCTGGGCCACCCCCCTAACATCTATCTCCCAAGAAGGCCATATTGTACGCAGTCCCTTTGTTATTTCCTACTCTGTCTCCCCAGTCAGCTGCTCCATTTAATCTGACACCTTATCATTTAACCTTGCACCTACACTAACACCTGATGGGCAAAAGGAAAGCAACAGAGGCAGGGGCCGGGGCAGTACTAAAAGCCAAGCGAAAAAGGCATAAGCATGCTGCTAGCAACTGCGTTATGGATAGAATCAACTCTCTCCTGGGCGAATGCAACGGAATACTAACTAGCCCCCAGGGAAACATTTCTATTGCAACTGGGGAGGGGCCCACTTCAACTAGCAGGAAGGAAGGTTCCATGAAAATCGCTGAGATTTTCGTGAAACGTGGGCAACAAGTTACTGACACTACAGGGGCGGGTGAAAGTAGGAACGTTATCACCCATGCGGCCCCCTCCCTAGCAGAAGACCTACCACTTGCCACCAACGATTCCATCCAGCTCAGTAACCGCTTCAATCCCCTAACCAACCTCCCTGAATCACGCGACGACATCAACCCAGACACCCTGGCAGATGGGCCAGCAGCAACCAACACGCACTCTCCTCATGTAACCCCACAGCATATCGAATACATACAAGCTCTAAGGAAGGAAGTCACAGAACTCAAGCATATGGTTAACTCATTACTTGCAATAGTAAAACAGCTAACCCACGCAAATAACACGACCACCAGTAACCTTGCCCAAAATCCAATCCTATTAGGCATCACAACAATCTCGCCCAACTCCTCGGCTTCTAGCCACGCTGGCCCTCACCCTACCAAAGAAAAGACCATGAACTCCCACCAGTCTCCCCTCTTCCACAATTTAGGCATAGGAAATTCACTAGACATCTATCATAATACCCTCAAACCCACGAGCAACACCGCCTCAAAATACTCTACGCAACCTGCCACTGACCAGTCCCATTTAGGTAATATAGTTCTAATGGTTAACGTTCCCAAGTTAACCGCATTGTCGCGCAAGGAAGGGGTAGATTCTATCAAAAACAAGGCAATCCACTGGATTCGCCATGTTAGAGGCTGCCGATCCATAATACGCGAGGACCTAATTACCGTAGTACGACGGCCAGACCCGGGAACTCACTTTGATATCCTAAAACTGACACTCAAGAACAGGACCATGGCAAACAATCTGGTGGCCCTAGACGCAAGAACAAGCCCACCTGCACACTCACGCATCCAGTTTAAACAGCCCAGGTCACCCACGCTCCACGAGGAACGCCCGAGTTACCACCCGGCAGAAAACCTATCCCCTCTTGGTAAACATGATTGACTCACAGCCCCACCTAAAATCTATGCAGGCAAACCTTGCAACCTTCCAACATCCATCACCCCCAGATCCTCCTTTTACCCCACCACTGTCTGTCCATGTATTCACCCCCCTACCCATGACACCGCGACCATTTCCGGCTCACCGAGCAATCATGACAACGATGCTCCACCCATCTTGCAGGCACATTGCCCACCAAACCTAGAGCTGCTATCTAGGCCCGCAAGCATCTCCTTGATCAGGACCAGGCCTGTTCCAACAGAGGAACATCACCAACCACCACAAGCCTCACGGGCAAACATTGGCATCAACCCATCCCTCCTACCCCAGCCACATCTGCCAAACCAACCCCTGACAGCCAACTTCAAAAACCCCGGGCATTTAGGCAGGACAACTCAGTCACAATCTGGGGTACGACTTGTCTCATGGAACGTGGCAGGTCTGAAATCTATTCTTCCCCTTCCATCCTTCTCCTCATTTATTGACGAACATGACATATGTCTCCTACAGGAAACATGGTCACTCGACCCACTCTTCCGAACAGGCTACTCAAATTTCCACATCCCCGCTGTGGCCAGCACGAGAGGCAGGCCCTCAGGGGGTCTGACCATCTGGATCAAAACATCGCTTAGCTGCCATATATCACAGCTACCTACCGCCTCTCCCGACCTGTTAGGCCTTCGTCTATCCTTTGGGCCTGACTCTGTGGTGAACATCTTTAATATCTACGCTCGAGGGGTCAGGGGGGGTCAAGTCTCCAAAACCCTTTGCGCCCTCGTAGCCCTCTTACAAAATTATCCCCGCCATCATAAAACCATTGTGGCTGGAGACTTCAACGTCACATTCGAACCCCTTGACTGGGACGATCTTAGGTCCACCCGCGAGGAAGATCAAGTCTGGTCTATCCCCGCCCTGTCCATTCCACCCATCAAAAGGTGGACGTCGGTTGCGATTCAGGTAAAATCATTGACCATGGAGTTTGGACTCAGGGCGCTAAATGGCAGAACTAATTCAGACACCAACGGTAGTCACACATACAATAAAACGAACCACACCAGCAGAATCGATTATTGCCTATTCGATATAAGATTATGGCCTCTAGTCATCGATATGACAATCATCGAACGGACCGAAAGTGATCACAACCCTCTCTCTGTCCACACATTAGCCCTAGGTAACCTCCCAGCCACGTCTAACCCCGCAGCAGTAGCACCCGAGGGTATTAACCTGGCCAACAACAAAAGACACCTAAAATGGGACAATATTGTGGCCCGGCCCGCACTCATCAATGCTGCCAACAACACCCTAAAATCCACACTAAGGGACCTAGAGACAGGTTCTGCAACACCCCACCAGGATATTAGCTCAATCCACACCTCCTGCTTTAGGGATATCGCAACCCACTTCTCAGCACCCCCAGCCCACGACGACAAACGACCCAAAGCCAGGCACCGCTGGTTCAACAAAACGTGCCGGTCCCTAAACAAGCGCCTAGTTCAAGCCATTAAATCCAAGGACCCCATCGCCATCCGCGTAGCTAGGAAGTCCTATAAATCTGCAATATGCATAGCCAAGCGTGATCAAGATAGCAAATGGTGGACATCACTCAGCGACGCTGTGCGCGAGAGAAATTATAGTCTGTTCTGGTCCCTGGCAGCGCGAGGCCCAGAAACCAGTGGTTTGGACATCACAACCAATATTGCCCCAAGAGACTGGATAGCCCACTTTAGTAGTCTGTACTCCCCTGATCATGATAGCCCCACCTCTGTTTGTACGGGCCCCCTCCTACTTCACTCATTAGCACCAACCACCGCAGCACCCCTGTTGTTCTCCCAAAGTGATATAACTTATTCTCTAAGCACTCTAAAACGCGGCAGGGCCCCTGGTTCAGACTGCGTCCCTGCAGACCTATTCTCAACAGATCTAGCATCCTGGTCAAGATATCTCACCATTCTAGCTAACGCAATAGCATCTGGGGCGCCAATTCCCGACTCTTGGAAAGCGGCCATTGTTATTCCAATCTTTAAAAAGGGCGACAGATCTCTTCCCTGTAACTATAGACCCATTAGTCTAATTGACTGTGTCCAAAAAGTCTTCTGCCACTGCCTCCTAGGGAAGATAGAAGAATGGATAATTGACCACGATATCCTTAGCCCCCTCCAAGCCGGTTTCCGAAAGAAGATTTCCACCACTGATCAAGCCCTCAGATTCCTATTATTATATTGGAAAACAGTGTTCATCGGTAAAGGCAGCCTTTATGTAGCTTTCGTGGACCTCAAATCTGCTTTTGACCTAGTACCTCGCAACAAACTGTGGGTCACTCTCTCTCGGATGGGAATCCCGGAACACATCCTTGCCATTTTGATACGACTCCACGAGGACAACTACGCACAAGTCAGGTGGGGCAACAAGGGCCAACTTACCGATAGAATCCACGTCTCTAGGGGTGTGCGGCAAGGTTGCGTACTTGCCCCGACCCTCTTTTCCCTGTACATCAACGAAATTGTCCCCTCCCTCCTCAGACTGCAGGCTGACGCACCTTCACTTGGCACACAAAAAATCCCAGTCTTACTCTTTGCCGATGACACTCTTCTGATATCTAAGACCCCTAGTGGTCTAAGGAAACTCCTTGCGTGCTTCGAGCATTTCTGTTCATCCCAGGGTCTCGAAATCAACGCAACGAAAACCAAATTAATGACCCTTAATCCCCACAGATCTTTCAAAGGGAAATTTACTTTAGAGGGCTCCTCACTCGAGAAGGTGGGCATTTTCCGCTACCTGGGCATAACACTCACTGACAACATGTCCTGGAAGCCACACATAGGAAAACAAGCCCTTAAATTAAGACAAACAACTGGGGCTCTACTAAAAAATTTCCACCTCTCACACACAAAACCAATTCGCCCAGTATTACAGTTATACGAAGCCCAGGCAGTTTCCTCAGCGCTCTACGGGGCTGAACTTTGGGGTTATAGCAAAACCCAAGACCTAACCACCGCTGAAAACAACTTCTTAAGAAACCTTGTGTCCCTTCCGCTAAGCACCCCACTGTTCCCTCTTTTCAAGGACCTCGGCATCAAACGCATTGGTCACAAAGCCCGCCTGCGACCTCTGCTGTACTGGCGACGTCTCTGGACCACTCCGGAACTTGTCATCTTCACCGAAGCTCTACAGGTCATCCTAAAAGCCGACCACCTGCACAGAATCCCTTGGCTACGATACATCAAGGATTTACTTCACTCTATCGGGCTCGATGATCTCTGGAACTCACCAGCCACGTCAGTCTTTCCCTCGAAAAGCGAACTAAAGAAACTTTACTGGCAAAGGGCCAACAACGAAGACACTCGGGCTGCACTCCACACTATATTATCTTGTGACTTTGCCAACCTAAAAGAGTCATGCAAGTACGAAACTTTTTGGGACCTAATCACGGCCCCAAGGGAAAGGAAACTGTACTTCCAGCTCCGCATTGGAACACTCCCATTAAGACTTTTCACCAGCAGCTGGTCACACAACGAATCCACCGCATGCCCTGCTTGCAAAGCCCCCGTCGAGAATCTCCCTCACCTCCTTTTTGCATGCCCCGCGTATACTGCCCCCCGTAGGAAATGGCTGGCCCCGGCATGCAGACTACTGGGAGCACGCTGCTCTGCGCTAGCTCTGCGAATCCTTAGATCAGACACCAGGCCAACGCTAGTGATCGCTATCGCCAAATTCCTCGGAGCTAGTTGGCTTATTAGAGGGAAAACTCTCCTGGACAAAGACTCCAAATAAGACTGTCCCAACATCCTGCACAGTGCATTTCACATCATTTCATTTTATCTAATTTCGTTCCATTTTATTCTATCTCATTTTTATTCCATTTTAATTTTTATTTATATTTTACTCCCTTTGATCACCATAATTACCTGCAATTTTATTTTATCATGTGCATTTATTTGTATTTATTACTGCTCGCGCTTTTTTGGCTCTTGTAGCCGCAATAAAGCTTCTTCTTTGAATTGAATTGAATTGACAGTCACTTTGCTTTTTTAAAGAACCTTAATTATAAATCGATTTATAGTATATGTCTTAAGAAGCCTTTTGAATGCCTCCAACAGTTGATGTTGAAAGTATAAAATTAGAACTGGTTCTTCGCTAATTAAACTGTTGAGCACATGCTCTGGGGCTAAATGTAAGTATTACATTGGTAAGGGAAACTGTGGCCCAGATCCTGAAAGGTGTCACGAAGCGCAGCACCCAAAAAATCTGTGCTGCGCTGTGTGACAATGAAAAAAAGCCGGAAAGCACCATATTCACAGCAATAAGGCTCTCTCCTCCCCTCTCCTTAGCGCTAGCACTGATTTCAGCTGCCCTGCACCATACACACATTTTAGAGTCATTGTGCTAGGGTGTGTGCGTGAGTCTAGCATAGGTTTTGTACAGGAAGGGCAGTCGTACCTTGCGTTGTTACAGGATTCAGGCGGCATGCAAGATGGATCAGGTGAGGTCATTTAGAAAAGAAAAGATAAACTTACACTGGCCACCACGCTCCTTTAACTCCTTTGCATCAGCAGGCTGCAGGCACTGGCTCCCAGCCTGCTTTGCAGCCAATCCTGATGCTGCTCGTTAGGGCTCCCTCTTTTAGACATATGTAATTGTTACTGAGATTGTTCCAAATTACTAGACAGTATCAACATTAAAAAAAGAAAATGGTTGAATGAAGTGGGGCAACTGTAACTGCGAGTGTAACTTTCTGGGTAAACTGTGGCATTTGCTTTTACTTTTACTTAATTTTATCACTACCTGAAGTATATTTCTGAGACCAGTCAAAATGAAAAGTGAACATAAATCAATCGGAGGTGCTATGGATTTTTTTTCAAATTGATACTACTACCCGTGCATTGGCCCAATTGAAAGCAGAATATGAATTATTATTAATGCTTAATTTTATCATGTGTTATTTTTTATAATCTTTTAATTGATTTTCGGTTTTAATAATTTTTCTAAAAATGTGTAATTGTTTGTATTGCTTACACGGACTAAAAAAGTCTTATTAATCTAAATTCCCCATCAAATACTCATTTTAAATTCAAACTTAGGACAATTGATATGAATCCAACTGTTATTCAGATTGAAAGGTAGTCCATACGATAAAGGGGAAAATGCCCACAAAAGACATTTTTCTTTCAGGTGTTCCAAAGCCCCACGCCAACCACCCACAGTGGAGGTGTCACCAGTGCTTAATTTGTAAATAAAAACATTCTGGTGCTCAAAGCCCTCCTCTTAATAACGCGACTGCTGCAATTACATGTGGGAACACTGAATACTGAGGCAGTGTAATCCTGAAGCCGTCTTGGGCCAATTCATTTAAAGCCACTCCCTGCCTCTTCAGCTCACTTTTGCAGCTTTCTGCATTCTCCCATTGTAAAGCTTTTTCGTTTTTCTCCTCCTTCATCTTTCCCATATGTGTCTTTTGCTCGCAGCAAATGCTTGGGGCAAAAGAATAAGTGGTGGTCCTAAAAAATACGTGCCGGTGCTCAGCACCGGAAACAACAAGCACAAATTAAGCACTGGGTGTCATTCTTGTTATTGTGCTGACTTTCAGACAACTCTGTGTTCATTCAGGTGCTGCTGCAGGGGATCTTCTCTCTCCAACAGAGCAGAACACAGAAAGCAGTCGATGGACAGGTAGGCAATTTCTTTTGCGTAAGCTGTGCAGCTTTGGCAATGCCTTTGGGCACTTCATTTTTCAGGTATAGCTCTTGTGAGGCCACACGGTGACTGACTGAAACTGGCAACAGCTAGGCCAAATGATCTACAAACAGCAATAATGCTGCATTATCTTGTATGTGGATTCAAGCCAGACAGTTGAGCTTAGCTTTACGAATAAATCTGCAGGGAGATTGAAATCAGGCAAGCAGTGCGGGTAGACATGCAAAATAAAGGAAAGCCACCAGCACTGTCTGCCACTAAGCTCTCCAATTTTCAATGCTATATATTACCAGGAATGACCCTAAATCATGGATACACCACCTTTTACATAACCAGATATTCTTATGCATGCTACATGCAGACAGATGGAATCATGGAGAGAGATCTTTACATGCTGCACATAATTTACAGTTTAGAGACAATAGGCAGTCTACCTACTGGAGTTCGGAAAAAAAAAAAACATACCCAACTATTATAATCAGGTTCCTCCAGCTGTTCATAAGGGTATTGTTTGTTGATGCAGGTAAAAGACACCCATGTTTAAAGAAGCACTACATTGTGATGTATGCCGTCACCCAGCAGAATCTGGCACTATCTTGGCCAGTAATATGCACACTCACTGGAGAACATTAGCCCAAGGCACCTTTCAAGTGTGTTAGAAATTGGATCTCTAGTTGGCAGAGAAATGCAACCTGTCCGAGTAGGAACCGCAATCCTAGTCAGGGCAAGTCACTACACAACTTAAATTATCCTGTGATCACCCTCAGGTTGCTTGACACAGAGCAGGCAGGCTTAACGTAGAAGGCAATGTGGAAAGTATTTGTGCAATAGCTCATACAGTAGCACAGTGAGAACTCTACAAAAGACTCCACACCAGGTTAGAAAAATAGATTTTTTTATTCTGAACAAAACAAGACCAAAACAAAACAATCCGACATGTAGAAGTTGAGCTTTTGAATTTTGAAGAAAGAAATGCAGTAAAGCGCTTAGAAGCAAGCAGCACTGAAAAGGTTACTTTAGGTCATACTAGACCGGGACAAAGTCAAAGTTCGGGCCAACCATGATGGAGCGCTGGTTGGCTACAGGACCCATGCAGGCCCCAGTGAACAAAGTACCTTCCTTGGTAGCCAGCATCAAGATACACTGATCTTCTCCACTCAGTGGGCGATTTCAATGCATTTGGGTCGAACAGTTGAAGTCAAGTTTCACAATCGGGTCCTGAGCCATGCAGGGGTGTCTCCAGATCAGCACAGCATCAGCGTCAAAGGGCACTGCGTCGGTTCTGATCTGTGCAGTGGTGAAGATGCATTGATTTTGTAGCAAAAGAGCTGCAGAACCCACTTCTGAGGCCCAGAATTGGAGAGGGCACCTCAGGTAAGGGTAGGACTCAGAGATGGCAGAGTCCAGCAGCGCCAGTCAAATTGCAAGAAGTCTCTTGTGTTCCTGAGACTTAAAAAAACAGAAGGCAAGCCAGCACACCCTTGGAGATCCCTTGAAGAGAAGGCACAATCTCCTTCAGCAGGTTCAGAGAGCAGCAGTGCAACAAGCAGAAAAGCTGTCCTTCCATAAAAGCAGCCCAGTTGAGTCCTTTGAGCAGCACAGCACTTCTACCCAAAGGAGTTCAGTTCAAGATACAGAAGTGTCTCTTTTGATGGGGTCAGAGACCCAGTACCTATACCCAAATGTGCCTTTGAAGTGGGGGAGACTTCAAAGAGTGGACTAATATCCCTTTCAGCCTTGTCCAGTCTGCCAGTCTATCTGTGGGGGGGGGAATCAGTCATTTGTGTGGAGTCAGGCTACTACTTCTTGAAGTGTTAGTGTGCCCCCTTCCCATCCCTCCCTGCCCAGGAAGACCCATTAGTATGAAGATGTAGTTGAGTGTCTTGTGAAGTAGCTGTCACCCATGCTAGCCTAGATGTGTATTAGAGACAAGCTTATAGGCACACCTGGCAGTAAGAGCAGAGAAATGCCCACTTTCTAAAAGTGGCATTTCTAAAATAGTAATGTTAAATCTGACTTTATTAGCAAAGAGGATTTATCATTACCATTCCAAAGATATGAAACATGAAATAGCTGCTGCTTTCTAATTAGGAATTACCGCTAAAAAGTGTTTTAAGGAATTCCCAATGTTAGCCTATGAGAAGAGTATATCTCACAGTAGTGGAACACTTTTTGGGGAGTTTTCACTACCAGGACATGAAAAACTTAAATGTACATGGTCAGTAGTTTACTTACACAGCACACTGCCATATGGGCTACTTAGGGCTTAACTTAGGGGTGACTTATGTGTAGTAAATGCGGAGTTTAAGGCTTGGCAAAAGGTTTTAAATGCCAAGTCGAAGTGGTGGTAACACTGCACTCACAGGCTTTGCTCAATTATCGCCTCATGTCTCTTCATCATATACATTAGAACACTTCCAGAATTTCATTAAATCAGTTGAACATACATTGTATAACTATGCTGATGACACAGAGGTTACCCTAAAATTAGAAAAACCGAATCACCCTCAGGTTTCAAATCTTAAACATTGCCTTCTCGACTTTAACCACTGGAAGATAATAAAACACTTTAAACTAACTGCATTAAAAGCTGCAATTCTGACATGTGAAAATTAGAAAAGCTATGATCCATTGATGACCTGGACCAAAGAACTTGGAACACCAACTACAATTGGAAAATAAATAAAAAATTTAGGAGTTAACATGGACTCGGGCCTCTTTATGATTTTCAAGTTAGACAAGTAAATATAAATTCACATTTCAAACTATGCAAACTTTATGGTACTTCTTTCTGATCTGGGCTTCCCACAGGAGATCAATGTAGCAATTTTCATTGTCATATCATGATGACATTATGCAAATGACCTGCACC
This sequence comes from Pleurodeles waltl, assembly GCF_031143425.1. Taxonomy (NCBI): domain Eukaryota; kingdom Metazoa; phylum Chordata; class Amphibia; order Caudata; family Salamandridae; genus Pleurodeles; species Pleurodeles waltl. The sequence continues at coordinate 364,102,865 of NC_090447.1, forward strand.
ACTGAGTTTCACTTTCAGTTATGTGACACTTTCAAAGAATTGAGAATGCTAATGCAAGACAAGTCCTATATGCAAATCAAATAGTACACATCTCTTCAGCCCCAGTGGCCTCTCACTTGCTCCCAGAAGCTGGAAGAACTACTTCGAAAAGTCTCTGAATTACTCACAAGGCAGTGATGGGAAAATGATGAGTTCTCCACACAGATGAAATTTAAGATATACTTGCTGAAAATGACACTATATTCCAAGTTAACATCCAATTAATCATTCAAAGTTACAAAAGAGAACCATTTGTTGTCCCTCTTCCTCGCTCCAAGCAACGAAAATATGGAACTCACTTCTGGCATGGATACAAGCCACAGGTAAAGACCTGGACTTCAGGAATATGGTAAATGTGTGGCTTTTTCCAAACTTAAACTCATGGAAATGGATAGACTGGTACTACCCTACTTCTCCAAAGGTTGAACAAGGAGGAGCAGGATCCAACTCGCCACAAGTAGAAATGCTCCAACTCAAGACGAGAGCCAAACATATCCCATTACCATACAATGCAAATGACAGAGAGAATAGAATGTTATGTACTGATGCAGCTCTCAACGGAAGAAGTGAATCGGCCCAAAAGCTAAATAATTTGAATTTGCAGAAGACAAGTACCAAGTAACTGACATGAGGCAGAGCTTTATACAGAATCCCCTATAAAAATGTATATTAAACTATGTAATTGTGAAACTTTACCAGATTAAGTGACACATGCTAGACCCTGCATGTCTCAGGCACATGTTATAGTTACCTTAGGGTGCGAGTTTTAGGCCCATATTTATAATGTTTGACGCAAACCAGTGCCGGCGCTGGTTTACGTAAAAAAATGTACTGCTGGCTAACGCCATTCCAACACGACAGGCACCTCAGGGGGAAGGGGAGGGGGGCACCTCAGCCGGAAGATGGTACTAAACCACTGCTCCTCAAGGGGGCTCCATGCCCACTGCTTGGTCCTGGGGAGTGCAAAGCCACAGTCTCTCAAGTGGGTGGTTTGCCCACTGCTTGGTCCTGGGGAGTGCAAAGCCACAGTCTCTCAAGTGGGTGGTTTGCCCACTGCTTGGTCCTGGGGAGTGCAAAGCGACAGTCTCTCAAGTCTCTCAAGTGGGTGGTTTGCCCACTGCTTGGTCCTGGGGAGGGCAAAGCCACAATCTCTCAAGTGGATGCTTCCTTCCACTGGTTCTGGAGGGGCCCTTGTGCCCAGTGTGCTTCATCCTGCCAAGGATTGGGTGAGTGGATGCATATCTCCACTGGTTCTGGAGGGGGCCTTGTGCCCAGTCTGCTTCATCCTGCCAAGGATTGGGTGAGTGGATGCATATCTCCACTGGTTCTGGAGGGGGCCTTGTGCCCAGTGTGCTTCATCCTGCCAAGGATTGGGTGAGTGGATGCATATGTCAACTGGTTCTGTAGGGGGCCTTGTGCCCAGAGTGCTTCATCCTGCCAAGGATTGGGTGAGTGGATGCATATCACCACTGGTTCTGGAGGGGACTTTGTGCCCAGTGATGCTGCACCTGGGATGTGGCAGTTCCCATTCCCTCACCTGGGAGTCTGAGGTACGAGATGTGCAGGGAACAGGTAGCATGATACTCCATGGAGCCAGAGCTCCACTCCATCCTGCGGCGACTTAGGCTGCAAACTGCTGGTAGTGGCAGTGCTGGTGCCTCATGTGGTGTGTGCAGGGTCCAGGACGTCTCCTGCAGCCTCGGACGGCTTCCCACTGGGGATGCCGTTGATGTCCGATGTAGTGGCACCGGCTGGGCACGTGGCGGTGCAAGTGGCGGTGGCTGCGGCAGTGTCTGCGGTGGAGATGCTTCCCGTGCTACCCGTGGTGCAGGTGCATGTAGTAGAGGAGGGAAACACCAGGCCGTCTCCAGCAGCCTCGGATGGCTGATCACTGGGGAGGATGCTGGTGACTGTTGTTGTGGCAGCGGCGGTGCAGTGGGTGGTGCAGATGGCGGGGCTGGGGGCGGGGCAGGTGGCAGTGCAGGTACAGGTTGCTGGCCTGTCTGGGAAAATGGTGGTCACCAGTCCCTCACCAGGAGGCTTCGTGGCCTGAGGTGACTTGCCCTTGCTTTTGTGTCCCTTACCCACCTTCGTAGTTGCTGTTGGGACCTTGGCACTGTCCTCTTTGGTTTTGGATGAGGCCTTGCTGGGTGGGTGGTGTGTCTTTTCCCTGCTGCATGCTGGCCCCTTCTTAATCTTGGCAGGTGGAGGAATCGGGTGGTCCTTAGCATCTGTAGGTGGCACACTGGCAGCCCTGACGGGTGCCCCCTTTGATCTTCTCGGACTTGCAGGGACCACAACGGACGCAAATTTGGTGGCTGAGGTGCTGGCCGGAGATCTGGACATCCTGGCCCTAGGGGAAGGACGGGGGGAGGTGCAGGGAAAAGGTCAACATTAGCCAGGAAGATGGAAGGGGTGTGGGAGTGGAGGAAGAAGTAGTGGTTGTAGAAGGTGTACGTCTGCTGAGATTGGGTGAAAGTGCATGGGCTGAAGGCTGTTGTGAGGTGGATGGCTGTTGAGTGGGTGTGTGCCTGTGTTTATGTACTTTGGGAGGAGGGCTCACAGGCACACTGGGAGAGGACACAGGGGACGTGTGCATGGTTGTGGGGGCTGTGATTGCTCGTGAAGGGTGTTTTGTGATGGGCATACTGGTGATAGAGGTAGTGGCTGATGATGTAGTGCATGCAGTTGTGTGTGAAGACGCTAGACGAAGTGGAGGCAGTGGATGTTGGTATGTGTGCATGGGTATGGTGCTTGTGTGAGTGCCTGTGTGATGATGTGTGGTGCTCATGTTTTCCTGAACAACTTTTGTGTGTTGATTTGTGTGCATGCTGGTCTGATGGTGTGCTTGGGATAGGCTGAGGTAGAGATGATTGGTTCTGGGTAGTGGAAGTTGGAGGGGGAGACTGGACACAGGGACAATGGCTGCCATCAGTGCAGAGGCCAGAGCATGAAATGCTCTCTGTTGGGCCACCACGCCAGAATGAATGCCCTCCAGGTATGAATTTGTTTGTTGCAAATGCCTCTCGACACCCTGGATGGCATTCAGAATGGTTGACTGCCAAACCATGAGGGATCTCAGGAGGTCAACAGCCTCCTCACTGAGGGCAGCAGGGCTGATTGGGGCAGGGTCTGAGGTGCCTGGGGCGAAGGAGATGCCCACCCTCCTCTGTGAGCGGGCATGAGAAACACGCTGAGGGGCTGCCGGGAGGGTGGTGCTGGTGGGGGGGTGGCGGATGTACATGTTGTTTAGTTTGGCACAGAGGTGTCCGCCACTGCCAGGGAGCTTCCGTCAGAGGAGGAGTCGCTGTCACTGGTATCCCCTCCTGTCCCCATCGTGGAGCTCCCCTGGCCCTCCGTCCCACTGGTGGCTTCACCCTAAGTTGATTCACCCTCATGGGCCATGTGGGATGCAACTCCCTCCGTCACCGGTGCCTCTGCTCCTCTGCTAGATGATGCCAACGCTAATGCACACAAGGACAGGGTGACAAAACAAGAAGGGGAGGGATAGACAGAGGACACACATGGTCAATGCCAGCACCACCACTACTGTTCGCGTAGACAACACACACTGAGCTGCCCTATGCACTAGGCCATGCCCAACCACTCACTAAGGTAGTCACCAGCCCAAGGGGTACAATGCCTAACGTCAGCACCTGCACACCTGACACCCACAGGACGCTGCCCAGTATTAGTTGGCCACTTGTACCATTGGGGTAGGGGTGATTCAGAGCCTGCAAATAAGGGACCTACCCTGCCATGATCGCCCTGGCCAAATGGCACCCACAGCCCACATCCCCCACCCAGCTAGTGCGCAAAGACAGCTTTCTGAAACTGTACTCACCCCCTTGTGGCTGCTGTGATGCCCTCAAGTGCCCATCCAATTCCAGGTAGGCCACTGCCAGGATGCGGAACATCAGGGGGGTCACAGTGCAACGGGCACCCCTTCTATGTTGGGAGGCCAGCCCCAGCTGGGCCTCCGCCCATCTCCTGCAGGCTGTGGGTGCTCCACCTATGATAGACTCCCAGGGTCCGCACCTCCTTGGTGATGGCATGCCGAATCCCCTTCTTCTGGTGGGTGCTGACCGAGAGGGTAAAGACAGTGGACAATGTAATTACTCACCCATCCATACTCATTGCCCACCAGTTTCCACTTATGCCCTGACGCACATACACTGACGACCTCTCATGCTGAAGTCAGGCCAGGACAACTTACCACCGCCCAACATGTAGCTTAAATCCACACTACCCCAAACAGGCATTGCCCACGCGTCATGCTCACAGTGTACTCACCTGTTTGTCTGGAGGACCGTAGGGTAGCGTGTACTGGGGGAGGACCCCATCCACCAGTTTCTCCAACTCCTCCGAAGTGAAGGCAGGGGCCATTTCCCAAACACATGAGCCATTGTTATTTCCAGACTCAGGTCACAGCAGCACTTGCAGTGTAGGTCCTTTCCTGTTGATGGTCAGGTATCAAGTGAGTGAATGGTTAGAAAATGGCGGTGACGTCTGCGGCGGTTCGTACTGTCACCACCAGTGTACATCACCATTTGCTCCTGGAACCCATAGGACCCAATGCTAACCAATGCGGAGTTGCGCGGCGGTCTTCGACTGCCTTCCGCGACGCTGCACAATGCCAGCGCAGTTACCTCATTTCCCCTTTTCCCTCCTCACAGGTCAGGCAGCTGCCATTTCAGGGGGGCACATGGCACGGCACCTAACTGCGTCACAGCACATATTGGCACATATACTGACTCTCGATTTCACACACTGCTTCTGTAACATTAATTCAATCACTGTTGTGCTATCTATGTGGGGAATGACCTTCTGCTCACCGTTCTCCTCCATAGGCTACAACTGCTGAGACAGCATATGAGATGGCGGCATCCTCCGGTGTACAGACCCCTGGTGGACCTGTCGACAATGGAGGGCAGACACATCACATACAGATTTGATTGTGCCACAATCCAAGAACTCTGTGCCCAATTGGAGCCAGACCTGATGTCAGCTATCCGCCAGCCCACAGGAATCCCCCCTCTAGTGCAGGTCCTGTCAGTGCTCCATTTCTTGGCAAGTGGCTCCTTTCAAACAACAGTGGCCATGGCATCAGGGATGTCTCAGCCAATGTTCTCAAAGGTGTTAACCAGAGTGTTGTCTGCCCTGCTGAAACATATGTGCAGCTACATTGTGTTCCCCCAGGTGGACGATTTGGTCACAGTGAAAGCTGACATCTATGCCCTGGCACATATCCCCAACATCATTGGTGCCATTGATGTCCCCCCCCGCAGAAATGAACAGGTGTACAGGAACAGAAAAAGCTTTCATTCGATTAATGTGCAAATGGTGTGCTTGCCGATCCAGTACATCTTCCACGTGAATGCCAAATATCCTGGCTCTGTGCATGACGCCTATATCTTGAGAAATAGCAGCATTGCTTACTTGATGGGCCAACTCCAGAGGCATCGCGTATGGCTAATAGGTGAGCCCAAGGTCCCCACACAGTATATGTAGGTGTCTGGGTTTGGGGTTGTCCTTAAGGATTATTACGTGTCTCACAAATGTCCCTCGATATTTAAAGGTGACTCTGTTTACCCCAACCTGTCATGGCTACTGGCCCCAGTGAGGAATCCCAGGACAAGGGCAGAGGAACATTACAATGAGGCACATGGGTGAACTAGGAGGATTATTGAAAGGACATTCGGCCTCCTGAAGGCCACATTCCGGTTCCTCCATCTGACAGGTGGCTCCCTGTACTACTCACCCAAGAAGGTGTGCCAGATCTTCGTGGCATGCTGTATGTTGCACAACCTGACATTGAGACGCCAGGTGCCTTTTCTGCTTGAGGATGAGCCTGGTGATGGTCTTGTGGTAGAGGTGGAGCCTGTGGACAGTGAGGAAGAGGAGGCAGAGGAAGAAGATCTTGACAACAGAACAAACATAATCCAGCAGTACTTCCTGTGACACACAGGTAAGACACTGTAACTCCTCTTCACATTTCAGTATACTTTAGGACATTGTACAAGGCAGCCTCTTACCCTCTGTGTATGGCCACTCACTGTTCCTTTTTTCAGATCTATGTACCCCATTCTGGCTTCTGCTATGTGTACTGCTGCCCACCAACGGTAAGAAATTGGTATGACTAAATGAACATATACGTTGCAATGCTTTGTGAATATAGTAAGAATACATTTTTGAAATCATGACACTGACTCCAGTATGATTTGTATTTCAATGGTGTTTATTTTGTGTGCAAAATAGTATGGGGGTACGTGCAAGGGGCTGGGGTGATGGTGGAGGAAGGTCCATGGTAGAGTCCTGTTTCTTGGTATCATAGGTGCATTGTCCAAGGGGACATAGGAAGGGGAGCAATGGCAGTTCGAGGTGGACAGGGTAACAGAGTGGGACAGAAGGGTGACAATCAGGAGAGTCCTATTTCCTGGCAGGGGTCTTGGCAATGTTCTCTGTCTTCTGCCTGGATCGCAGGGACCGTTTGCGGGGTGGTTCTCCTTCTGCAGGGGGTGGGGTGCTGTTGGCCTGTTGTTCCTGTGGCGGGGCCTCCTGTCCACTAGCGCTGGTGGAGGTGGAAGACTGTTCATCAGTTTGGCTAGTGTCAGGGGCCCTTTGTTGTGCCACTGCCTCCCTCATGGTCTTGCCCATATCAGCCAGCACCCCTGCAATGGTGACCAGGATGGTGTAGATTTTTGTGAGGTCCTCCCTGATCCCCAGGTACTGTCCCTCCTGCAGCCGCTGGGTCTCCTGAATCTTGGCCAGTACCGTGCCCATGGTCTCCTGGGAATGGTAGTATGCTCCCATGATGTTTGAGAGTGCCTTGTGGGGGGTCGGTTGCCTTGGCCTGTCCTCCCCCTGTCGCACAGCAGTCCTCCCAGCTTCCCTGTTGTCCTGTGCCTCTGTCCCTTGAACTGTGTACCCACTGCCACTGACCCCAGGTCCCTGATCGTCCTGGGTTAGTGGGGTTGTCTGGGGTCCCTGTAGTGGTGGACACACTGCTGATTGACGTGTCCTGGGGACAGTGGCATAGGCCCGCTGGGTGGGTGCTGTGCTGGTGTTTCCTGAGGCTCTGTGGTGGTTTGGGACTGTGGCAGGGCAAAGACTGTCCAGAGGTCCCTGATGGGCCAGGTTGGTCATCGTGATCCAGGCATGTAGAGCTGCTGTCATTACTGTGGGCCTCTTCTGTGGGGGGACTGGATGTAGCTGGCACCTCCTGTCCGGTGACGTTGGGTAGGGGTCCTGTTGGGATGCAAATGCATTGTTATTGTATCTGTGTGTGCCATCTTGTGCAACGGGTGTGTTTCCCTTATAGAATTGTGGTTTCCCTGTCGCATTGGCCTTGTGTGATTGCTTATTGTGTGGGCTGGGTGAGTCTCTCTACTGGGCATGCTGTGCGGATGGGTGTCCATGCATTGTGGTTGCATGCAGGGCTTGGTATTGGGGTGTGTGGGTTGTGATGGTGGGGTGGATGTGAGGTGATGGAGTGATGGGAGTGAGGATACGGGGGGTATGTGATGGCATGCAGGTAGGGGGAGATTAAGTAGTAAAAACTTTGCCTTACCAGAGTCCAGTCCTCCTGCTACACCTGCGAGACCCTGAGGATGCATGTTCACCAAGACTTGCTCCTCCCATGTTGTTAGTTGTGGGGGAGGAAGTGGGGGTCCACCGCCAGTCCTCTGTATAGCTACCTGTTGTTTTGATACCATGGAACACACCTTTCCCCGTAGGTTGATCCACCTCTTCCTGGTGTCATCCCTGGTTCTTGGATGCTGTCCCACGGCGTTGACCCTGTCAACGATTATCCGCCACAGCTCCATCTTCTTTGCAATGGACGTCTGCTGCACCTGTGCTACGAATAGCTGGGGCTCTACCCGGATGATTTCCTCCACCATGACCCTTATCTCCTCCTCAGAAAACCTGGGGTGTCATTGAGGTGCCATGTGGTGTGAGTGATATGTGTGAGGTGATGTGTGGGGTGATGTGTTGGGATGTATAATGTGATGTAAGTGGATGGTGTATGAGTGATGGTGTTCTGTGCCTCTGATTGGGTGTGTGCACTTTGCTTGTTTCTCTGTGCTTGTTCTCTTTTTTTTGGTTGTAAGGTGTTGTGGGTAGTGTGGGTGGGTGTTTTATAGTGGTGTGTGGGTGTGGTGTGTGCATGTGTGTCAGGTATATGTATTTTGAATTGTCCAATGTGGTGTAGTTTTGTATGTGTGTGTATTTTGAGCGCAGCAGTGTGTTCTGCCAATGGTTTACCGCAGTTGAAGACCGCTGCGTTGATTTGTGGGTCATGATACTGTGGCCTTATTCCTGTTGGCTTGACAGTGTGGGCTTTGCTATCACCAGTTTATCACCGACCTTTGGGCTGGCGGACTTGTGGGGGTGTCTGTATTGTGGCGGTATTCTCTGTGTGGGTCATAATACCCGTGGTGGATTACCGCCACAGTCATGGTATGTTGACAGCCGTCGGCCTGGCGGTAAGCAGGATTTACCGCCAGGGTTGTAATGAGGGTCTTAGTAATGTGTTTTATATGTCCTGACAGTGAAGTACTGCTAAATTCGTTTTTCACTGTTTCAAGGCCTGTCCAGCTCATAGGTTAAAATGGGAGCTACCGTTAAATATGATTAAAAGGTAGATTCCCTTTGGGAGTGGATAGACATGTGGAGTTTGGGGTCTCTGAGCTCACAATTTAAAAATACATATTTTAGTAAAGTTGATTTTAAGATTGTGTGTTTGAAAATGCCACTTTTAGAAAGTGGGCATTTTCTTGCTTAAACCATTTCTGTGACTCTGCCTGTTCGTGGATTCCCTGTCTGGGTCAGTTTAACAGTTGGGCTGGTTGCACCTCTCACTAGACAGTGACACGAAGGGAGCTGGGGTGTAGTCTTCATTTCCTGATGAGCCATCTGTGCTAGAAGGGAGGGGAGGAGTTGTCACTCACACCTGAAAGGGCTGTGCCTGCCCTGACACAATGCCATCTCCAACCCCCTGGTGTGTGTCTGGGGCCTGGCCTGGGCAAGGCAGGAGTCCACAAACAAGAGAGACTTTTCTTTGAAGTAAGCCTATTTCAAAGGGCAAAATGGGTATAAGAATGGCACCCAAAACCACAGACGTTAGATCACTTCTGGAAACCAAGAGGAACCTCTGCCTGGAGAAGAACTGAAGAGCTGAGGAAGAAGAGCTGCCCTGCCTGTGACTGTGCTTTGTGGAGCTACCCTGCAATTGTTGCTTCTGCCTATGCAAGAGGACAAAGACTGGACTTTGTGTACCTTCCTTCTTGTGAAGAACTGTCCAAGGGCTTGATTTAGAGCTTGCCTCCTGTTGTTTGAAGTCTCAGGGACAGCAATGACTTCTCTCTGCCAGCACCTGGAGCCTCTGCTGAGACTCCTACTCTGCCAAGTGGTGCCCATCCAGTTCCTGGGACCCTGAAAGGAGAAGCTGGCAGCCCAAGAGTGAGAAATCCAATCACAGACCGCCGTGCGGAGAAAAGATCGATGCAACTCAGATTTGCGGCTGAAAAGTAGACACGCCACCGGCTTCGTGGCTGAAAATCGACACATGTCTGCAGCGTGACTGAAAGATTGACGCACGCAGTTGGAGAACCGATGCGCAGCATCACTGACGGAGGCTGGTGGGATCGCAACCCGCGCTGTATGGTTTTAGAATAATTGTGCAGCAGGCTTTCCAACGCAACATCGCTGGCCGTGTAAAAACAACGCAAAGCCTGCCCGGACCCGAGAGTGCGATTCGAATCGACGCATCGCTCTCCTGCGGAGAGAAGAAACAACACATGCCGTTTCTTGAAGGAGAAACGACACGCAGTCTCACTTGTGAGTGATATCGATGCATCACAGGCCCTTTTTGACACACACCTGCCCGTGCAGGGTTATTTTTGATGCACCAAGGTACATTTCCACACTAACAGCTTTAGTGCTGTGTTTAAAATTACAGTCTCTTTTTTGTTTTTTAATTGATAACTTGACTTGTGTATTGAGGATTTTTGTCATTTTGGTCTTATTTTGTTTAGATAAATATTTTCTATTTTACTAAACCTGTGTTGTGTAATTCTGCAGTGTTTTCATTGAGTTACTGTGTGTGTTGGTACAAATACTTTACACCTAGTACTCTGAAGTTAAGCCTACAGCACGTGCCAAGCTACCAAGGGGGTGAGCAGGGGTTAACTGAGGGTGATTCTCTTTCACCCTGACTAGAGTGAGGGTCCTTGCTTGGACAGGGGGTAACCTGACTGCCAACCAAAGACCCCATTTCTAACAGTCTTTATTAAACAGTTTTAGTCACCTCAATGGATGGAAAAACGACAGAAGTCATTATCACCAAATTCAATGAGGCACAATGCGCCAGTCGTAGCCCGCTTTGCTCGAAAAGAATGGGGCTAGTGCGGCGCGTGGTAGCGGAGGAGTCAGGTCACCTAAAATGTTATCAAAGCAGCATCAGGATTGGTTGGGAGCGCCCTGACTGGGTGCTCTCAGGCAGACTGGGAGCCTGAGCAAGCTCTCTCCAGCAAGGCAACTGTGTTGCCGGGCTGGAGAGAGCCTATCGCGCATGTGTGTTTGGCCGAGCCGGCAAGCCAAACATACAACTGTCGTGAGGGGGAGTGTTGAGCACTCGCCCTCACAGCTCCTCACCTCAGATACCAAGACCCTTGCACAATCAGGGGATAATAAACTATGTTTATTATCCCCTCATTGTGAAAGTTTTGCAGTTTCTGCTCCTGGTGGGGGGGGGGGACAACGCTCCTCTGCTTTAACGAAGGAGCCACCCTTTGCAATGCACTGACCCCCTAAATGCCAAAAGGCTGAACAGGATTGGGCAGGATTCATAACCTAGAAACAATAGCCAGTGCTTAACTCTCTTATCCATGGTAAGTTATTTTGGTTTACATCTGTGAAGAAAACATTTTCCGCTCCCAGTGGTTTTTCAGACATGAAATGGCTTCCCAAAACCATGAACTTGGGATGCTTATAAAACATTGCTAGACCCTCCTGTACGCATCTTTACACAGGACCAACTTTAGGCAGAATACAACGCAATTGATGATTTCGCAGGCGTTCTGGATTAATATGCTTGCAGTGCACTGGAAATAAAGCGTAGTGAGAACAAAAACCCTGCAAGACAGCTGGTAATTCTGGGCACCTGAAAGAAACCTTAGCAGCTAACGATTGAGCAGAGAAAAACAATTTTCAGCAGCAGGAGGTTAAGGAAGGCTGCGGAGAAATAATTAAAGAACACAATGTTACAGTTGAATGCAATTTGGTAATTCTTGTATTTTGTAACTCGCCACCCACTCTATAAGTATAGAAAGTACACAGCGTACTGTACAATCTTTGTGCTTTTTGTCCTAGGCCGCTGTTATTATCACCAATTCTGCGGGTGATGTTGACCTGGGATCGTTGAAGCATCTCTGAGATTGCATTTTACTCTTTTCAGGTAATGCTGTGGTCACCAGCTCACGAGAAAAAGCTGTGCTTTTCGGAGATAAGCATTGAACTCGCTCCTCAAGTAGCAATGTTTCTGTAAGTCTGTAAAATAAATATGCCAGATATACAGCGTAATTGTTTTGTTGTTTCCTTCATATGATTCCTATAACCGCACTGTACTGCAGTAAACTGTAATTAAAAATGTGTGGATGGTAAAGGGACAACATTTCCTTAGAGTTCACCTTTCACACCTCTTTTATCGAGGTCTGTTATGTATTTCATTGCCAGGAGACGATTTATTTTACAAAAGGATTTATAGTTTTATTACCTTGATTGATGCATTTACCAGGTACCGTAATTATTCCCCATTAGAAGTTTGTTGCTAGAGAATGGAACATAATTCGTATGTTATACTTATTGCACCAAAATCCATTGGGCAGAATGAGTAACGTTTTACGCAACCATCAAGGCAATAAAAATTACCAGGACGTTTTGTGTGAAAGGGAGAAAGTAAGAAAGTTCCATATCTAATAAGATATGGCGCTCTGTTTCTCTTTCCCTCTGGCAGCGTTCTTTAGGCACCCCCTTGCACCGAAGTACAAACAAATATGCTTTCAATTAGAGGAGCCTGAAGACTCAGGGGTTGAAAACTGGTGGTGCCTGCCACCCACTGATGATGGTCAATGAGCTGCCACAGCCTGATGAGGGACTGTGGCTATGCCATGTGGCAGTAGAGTTACCAGGAACGAATGGTGAAAGTTCAGGGTGAAGCGGACGAGAAAAGCAAAGAGGGCTGAGCACTAAACATTAGTGTTAGGAATACAGAAAAATATAGAGTCACTCTTCATTTTTATGCATTTATAGGAGGATTGCAATTCGTTGTAAAGTGTTGTATGATATTTGTGTGTTTTTTCCTGTTTTGGGGTGCCATATGTTTGGGGAAAAATATGGGGTCAGTATATAGAAACTGGGCAGTGTGTATATTTACATACCAGCGTAATTTAACTTTAATCGATCCCTGACTCTGACCTATTGTTATTTGGTGAGAGAACTTCGGCCCTGTCCATTTTTCACTAGTCAGGAAAGATATGAGATGAACATTATCTGAGAGAGGGGAAAGGAAAAAACTACTTGGAAGAAACGGAGAATATTGAGGTTAGACACTAACAAGAGAAGATCGGTGCAGAAGATGTAAATGGAGTGTACAAACAGGAAATACAATTAGAGAAGAGAATCGAATATAAATAGGAGCTAAACGTACAGCCAGATTATTGCTTTCTAATCATTATTGTATTTTTTTCTAATACGTAGCTGTTTTTTTTTCTAAGGGATGCCTGTCAGTTGGAAGAGGAGGTGCAGGGACTAAACGTATTGCTCATACCTGCAACCAGAAGGAACAAGCATTGGCATAGCCAATCGGTCTCGCCTTTAGGATCTTCTGTGCAATTATCTATGCAGCACACAAGAAAATCATGAATGAAAATAGAGATTACGCCAAACAAAAATGAAAATAAAGGCCCATATTTATACTTTTTGACGCAAAACTGCGCTAATGCAGTTTTGCGTCCAAAAAATTAGCGCCGGCTAACGCCATTCTGAAGCGCCATGCGGGCGCCGTATTTATTGAATGACGTTAGCCGGCGTTAGCCGCCGGCGCCGTCTGGTGTGCGTTAAAAAAAACGACGTACACCAGGCAGCGCCGGCGTAGGGGGAAATGGGGCTTGGGCGTCAAGAAATGGGGCAAGTCAGGTTGAGGCAATTTTTTCGCCTCAAGCTGATTTGCGCCATTTTTTTTTTTTCACTCCCAACCCCCATAGAAATGACTCCTGTCTTAGCAAAGACAGGAGTCATGCCCCCTTGCCCAATGGCCATGCCCAGGGGACTTATGTCCCCTGGGCATGGTCATTGGGCATAGTGGCACGTAGGGGGGCACAAATCAGACCCCCCTATGCCACAAAAAAAAAAAAAAAAAACACTTACCTGAACTTACCCCAATGTCCCTGGGATGGGTCCCTCCAGCCTTGGGTGTCCTCCTGGGGTGGGCAAGGGTGACAGGGGGGTCCCTGGGGGCATGGGAGGGCACCTCTGGGCTCCTTCAGAGCCCACAGGTCCCTTAACGCCTGCCTTTTGCAGGCGCAAAAAAACGGCGCAAAAGCGGCCGTACGTCATTTTTTTTGACCCGCCCACTCCCGGGCGTGATTTTTGCCCGGGAGTATAAATCCGACGCACATGCCTCGGAGTCGAATTTTTAGACGGGAACGCCTACCTTGCATATAATTAACGCAAAGTAGGTGTCCACGCTAAAAAATAACGCTAACTCCATGGACTTTGGCGCTAGACGCGTCTAACGCCAAAGTATAAATATGGAGTTAGTTTTGCATCGAAATTGCGTAAAAAAAAAAGACGCAATTCCGGCGCAAACGGAGTATAAATATGCCCCAAAGTGCATTCACCAGTTGCTTTTAAAACGTCCATGGGATATTTTTAGCAGGGGTGAGGAGGGGACTCTGGAACGAGAGAAAAATAGGGAAAGCAGTTGAGGCCGACGTTTGGAAGAGCGCGATAGGAGACAATGATGCATTGCCCCACTTTGTAAATATGGTGCAGAAGTTTCCCCGGGCAAGGCCATTGCACCCTGTGCCATGCTGGGGGCCCTAAGTTAGGGCCCCCGGTGGCAAAAAATAAATAAAGAAAAATACTTACCTGGACTTATCTGGGATGGGGTCCCCCATCCTCTGGTGTCCCTCTGGTGGGGGTGGGGGTGTTCCTGGGAATTGGGGGGCACCTGTGGACCCATTTCATGGTGTCTGACCCAGGCGTTAAAGCAAGCGTAGCACACTTATTTTGCCCCTCCTCCCACCCGTGCGTCATTTTAGCATGGGGTGATAAATATGGGGCTATGGGGATAGCACCATATTTTGGATAGGAACGCCTAACTTGCATCTCATTGATGCAAGGTAGGTTCACTCATCCGACAATGGTGCAAACTCCTATAGTTTGACAAAATATAAATATGGAGTTAGGTTTGCACCAAATTTGTGTAAAAGAAATGATGCAAATGCGCAGCAAAAATAGTATAAATATGAGCCTAGGTACCCCATCACAAGGACTGTTTACGATAGTGCTTTTGAGGGCTTTCAATGGTCCATTACTGGACCTTTCCTGTCCCAAACATTAGGCTTACTCTCCAAACGACATGTACCAGGTTCATCAGGAGATGCGTCATCATAATGGATAGTAAGCCTTTTGTCATTCCGTTAAACTTTATAACTTATCATCAGAGAAAACTGATCAAATTCTGTAAAATTGACCAAAGATTGATGTTTGCAAGGCATTCTGAGGTTTATCGGTTTCTCTGGATGCGTGTTAACGCTGTTTTTCTTTTTTAACTAGAGACACAGGAGAATGTAGGGTGGTGTGGTTTGCAGGAAACCTTGCACCATGATGCAAGGATGCTTGCATTGCAGGGATGATTGTTTTTGTGCAGGAAGCTGTTCACTAGTGGTATTTTCCTCCTTCTATGTGGAGTGCCGCAGAACGCATAGGAAACTAACGCATTCCCAGCATGTTTTCTAAACTAGAGTGCCCTGCAAAAGTCAGAACTATGCTAATGTGAGGATTTGGGTGTATTACATGGTATGGCTGTGCAGCCTTACCGTAGAATACATTTGCAAAAACTTTCAAGTCAGGATCATTTGAACAACCTTAAGCTCAACCCTAAATAGCTATGGTTTCTAGCAACATTGCTTGTACAAAGTAATTTAGGCCCATATTTATACTTTTTGACGCAAAACTGCGCTAACGCAGTTTTGCGTCAAAAAAATTAGCGCCGGCTAACGCCATTATGAAGCGCCATGCGGGCGCCGTATTTATTGAATGACGTTAGCCGGCGTTAGCCGCCGGCGCCGTCTGGTGTGCGTTAAAAAAAACGACGTACACCAGGCAGCGCCGGCGTAGGGGAAAATGGAGCTTGGGCGTCAAGAAATGGGGCAAGTCAGGTTGAGGCAATTTTTGCGCCTCAACCCGATTTGCGCCATTTTTTTTTCACTCCCAACCCCCATAGAAATGACTCCTGTCTTAGCAAAGACAGGAGTCATGCCCCCTTGCCCAATGGCCATGCCCAGGGGACTTATGTCCCCTGGGCATGGTCATTGGGCATAGTGGCATGTAGGGGGGCACAAATCAGGCCCCCCTATGCCACAAAAAAAATAAAAAAAATACTTACCTGAACTTACCTTAATGTCCCTG
Organism: Pleurodeles waltl; assembly: GCF_031143425.1. Taxonomy (NCBI): domain Eukaryota; kingdom Metazoa; phylum Chordata; class Amphibia; order Caudata; family Salamandridae; genus Pleurodeles; species Pleurodeles waltl. Next base: position 364,118,600 of record NC_090447.1, read on the forward strand.
AGATGGGTCCCTCCAGCCTTGGGTGTCCTCCTGGGGTGGGCAAGGGTGACAGGGGGGAGTCCCTGGGGGCATGGGAGGGCACCACTGGGCTCCTTCAGAGCCCACAGGTCCCTTAACGCCTGCCTTTTGGAGGCGCTAAAAAACGGCACAAAAGCGGCCGTACGTCATTTTTTTTGACCCGCCCACTCCCGGGCGTGATTTTTGCCCGGGAGTATAAATCCGACGCACATGCCTCGGAGTCGATTTTTTAGACGTGAACGCCTACCTTGCATCTCATTAACGCAAAGTAGGTGTCCACGCTAAAAAATGACGCTAACTCCATGGACTTTGGCGCTAGACGCGTCTAACGCCAAAGTATAAATATGGAGTTCGTTTTGCGTCAAAATTGCGTCAAAAAAAACGACGCAATTCCGGCGCAAATGGAGTATAAATATGCCCCTTAGTGTATAGCATTTAACAGTGCCAAACAATGAAAACAGAAAGCCATACAACATGAAAGAAACAGAACACCAGTTTATTAAAATAGATCATATTTTTATGAATTTGTGGAGTCCAAGATGTGCAAAATCCACCAGAGAGATCAGAGAATAGAGATTTGTAACGATTTATCACCTTTTAATTCAACCACAAACAAGCATTGGTCAATTTAAAGTTTGCAAACTTTTGAAAAGTTTGCAAAGAGTTAGGGCCTCATATACAAAGTTTTGGCACAGGGAGGCATTTCATGTCTTTTTGCTGAGCTGCCTGTGTCAAAACAGAAGGGAAGGAATGCACTGTATCTACAAGATACAGCGCATTCCTGCCCTTGTTCCCCTGCTCAGGTGCACAAATTGCTGCCGTGCGCCAATGCAGGAAAACGTTCACCATGATGAAAGGATGCCTGCAGACAGGGATGATTGTTTTTGTGCAGGAAGTTGTTCACTAGAGGTGTTTTCCTCCTTCTATGTGTGCTGCATCATGCAGCACACATAGAAAGAGGAAAAAAGGTGAGACATAAAGTTATTTCTCCCTGTTGCTCTACCCTTACACCACCCCTGGAGTGACATAGGAAACTGACGCATTCCCAGGTTTATGAAACCCTGTAAATATAGGAATGCATCAGTTTCTATGGGTGTTGTATGGAACACCCACAGCAACATCCATGGAATGCCCCTTTCATGCAGAGTAATGCATGAAAGGAGGCCAAATCTACAAGGCTGTGTAGAGTCATTAAAAGTGGCTTTGCATGGCCTTATAGGTATGCCGCTGTAGCCTGTGCCACTGGTGCATCAAAAATTGTGATGCACTGGTAGCGCAGGCTGCTTATAAATGAGGCCCTTAGTCTGGCTACTCCGCCCAGGTTCGGGTGCTCAAATCCAACAGGATGGAGGTCTGGGGGGACCAATGGGTTAGATTTGGACAGTTACACAGCACTACCCCATGGGCTTTAATGGAGTGGCCCTGATGCTGGGAATATAGCATGAACAGATGCTCAAAGATGCTCCGGTTGCTGTGGAGTCAATGTAGGTGCCTTGTTGGTGATTTCTCGGTCCACAGGTCATGTGTGGTGACTCAGCCACAGAGCTTGGAGTCCAAAAAAGTCCTCTCCGAGACAGTAGAAGAAGCTGCTACTGGGCGACACATTTCCAAACACAGCGGTCACAGCAAAATCATTTAACGGAGGCTTGTGACCCTCTGGAGCTATCAATCTAGACTCTGACAACACTCATGGGCCTGGCTGACTCAGGTGCAACTTTTGGCAATTGAGAATTGGTCTCTTGGGACATCCAGCGGCAATCAGTGCAGATTCTTCCAAAGTGGCTATTGACTTGCCAATCCAGGCTACCTCAGCTCTTTTGTACCTGGAGCTGGTTCCAGGGCATCAGCCAACTGGGGCTGAAGCATAATGTTTTCCCCGAGCCAGGAGCCTCAGGCACGGTCCCGAGCCAGGAGCCTCAGGCACAGTCCCAACTTCGCTAGCCCAGGTGCAGTCCAGCAACAGGGCAGCCTCTCTTTGTGATGTCAAGCGGTCAGCAGGGCAGTCATTCTTCAGTCCTTGTTCCCGTTTCTAATGTAATCCTAGGTTAAGGGCACCAGGGGTGCCATATTTATCCCAGGAAAGTGCCCTGAGGTGACTCCACAGTCACTAGCCAATGGGCTGCCAGGTCCCCTTCCTTCTAGTGATGACTTTCCTGCAATGTGGGGACCTAGCAATCCCATGGTACACTATTTTGCCCACTCCCAAGGTGTTAACACCTTTCCTCGCCTGTTAGGAGCTTGGTAGGCCAACCTACAGCCGTGGCTACCTGTGGGTTACATATCCATGGGACAACCAGTTAGAGCACTGGTTTCCCCTCTCTGTCCCTGTTGTCAGCCCGTCTACCTGTTAAAAAGTGCAGCCCCTCAGGAATGTAATTGGCATATGCCCACCAAAGGCTGCTTTCCTGGGAAGCTCGCCTTTTGGGCTAACACCCTAAGTTGCCTCCTGCAAGGGGGCATAACGCATTGCCCTGTGGCAGGCTGCTATTGTTCCTAACCCTAGGAGTCATTCACACTACTCCCCAGTTGGGCAGAAAGCTATCTGTTGGCAAGTGCCTATTTGAGGCTAGTGGACCAGCTGGGTCACAGATTGGCAACTTTCTTAAAGTTGTATTACTTTAATAGTAACATTAAATCAGACCTGGACATCAGGTTGAGTTTAATGCCATGATTAATTTGATACCTTACAGTACCTACTTAGGTAGTCCCATTCAGAAGTTAGTCAGACTGGGGTGTCAGCTGGTAACTCTGTACTAGCCAATGGGCTATTAACTTTTCAACAACAAAATGACAATTTTAGAGGTGTTGCTGCTATGACAAATATAGAAATTAGATGCCCTACTTAATAATATACAGTTCCCCGCCATGGGACTCCATAGGTCTTCCTTACAGGACACTTACATGTATTGTTAAGGGAAGTGATGGCTTTGCAATTGGATTGCATTTCACATTCAAACTAGCAGTGTGACCACTGCTCTTCCAGTATGCAGTGGCAGGCTGGCGAGCCAGTTTGTATTTTCCCATGCACAGGGGTACACATTTAGCTCTGCAGCCTGGTATGGCAGTTCAGCTGGACTGTTCCTATGGGGAACAGGGGCAAGACTGGTTTGGATATGGCTGGGTTCAAACTGGAATGGCATGGTGAGCAAATAAACTGATGAATGAAACCCATATCTTTGACTGGGGTTGAATGTTTGATTTGTTTCGCATTCCATCCATCATCTGTTGTTTACACACTTTCTAAAAGTGTAATTTCCAAAATAGAAATGTAAAATTCATCTAAACCAGTACACAGGACTTCTCACTTCCTTTTCAAACGTACCAAACATAAGGAGTTTAGACCTTGGCAAGTAGTGTGACTTGCCAAGTCAATGTGGCAGTAAACTGCGCTCACAGGTGCTGCATTGGCAGGCCTGAGACAAGTTTGAAAGGCTACTTCTGTGGGTGGCGCAACGACTGCTGCAGGTCTACAGACAGCATTTAATTTACAGGCCCTGGCTATATGGTGTACCACTTTACAAGGGACTAACAGGTAAAGTAATACGCCAAACAGAAGTAAGCCAATTATACCAAGTTTTAGGGGGGATAGCACATGCACTTTGGCACTGATTAGCAGTGGTAAAGCACTCAGAGTCCTAAAGCCAACAAAAAGAGGGTGAGAAAAATAGGTGGAGAAAGGCAAAAAGTTTGGGGATAACCCTGCAGAAAAGGCCATTTCCAAAACAGAATGTTACAAATACAACCTCAAATACGGGACACAGAGGGCGAAAGACAAGGACATGGGGAAGAGGAACCAAAGGAGGACGCTCGAGTTCAGAGAGTAAAAGATTCAAATACAAATGGTGTAAAAACAAGATCTCAAAGGAAGAGGGAGAGGTTGAAGTGGTGGTTGTGGTAGTAAATTTATCACATAAGATGTAATCTCCAGATGAGTTTAGTGTATTAAGTAGAGGCCTTTGTTTTGCTCTTAAACATAAACATGATGACCTAATGCGGAAGGCAGACCTGTTCCAGTTTACATGCAAACTTAAACTAAAAATGTTTTTTGCTAATAGATCTTCTGAAAGGAAACAGCTTTCTATTTGTAAAGATACCAGTTCCGTTTTGATACAACAAATGTCTGATATTTCTGATTTATTGAGTTTGGAGAATAATGAAGAGCACTATATTGAAGACTTGACGTAGGATTAAGACATTGAATTAGAACACACAGGGGCATATTTATACTCCGTTTGCGCCGAATTTGCATCGTTTTTTTCGATGCAAATTCGACGCAAAACTAACTCCATATTTATACTTTGGCGTTAGACGCGTCTAGCGCCAAAGTACATGGAGTTAGCGTAATTTTTTTGCGTGAACACCTTCCTTGCGTTAATGATATGCAAGGTAGACGTTTTCCGTCTTAAAAAATTACTCCCAGGCATGTGCGTGGTATTTATACTCCCGGGCAAAAATGACGCCCGGGAGTGGGCGGGGCAAAAAAACCCGCATTTGCGCCGGATTTTAACTCCTGGGTCAGGGCAGGCGTTAAGGGACCTGTGGGCTCAGAATGAGCCCAGAGGTGCCCTCCCCTGCCCCCAGGGACACCCCCTGCCACCCTTGCCCACCCCAGGAGGACACCCAAGGATGGAGGGACCCACCCCAGGGACATTAAGGTAAGTTCAGGTAAGTATATATATATATTTTTTTTGTGGCATAGGGGGGCCTGAATTGTGCCCCCCTACATGCCACTATGCCCAATGACCATGCCCAGGGGACAGAAGTCCCCTGGGCATGGCCATTGGGCAAGGGGGCATGACTCCTGTCTTTGCTAAGACAGGAGTCATGTTAATGGGGGTTGGGCGTCGTATAAAAATGGCGCAAATCGGGTTAAGGCGATTTTTTTGCCTCAGCCTGACTTGCCCCATTTTTGGACGCCCAAACGCCATTTTCCCCTACGCCGGCGCTGCCTGGTGTACGTCGTTTTTTTTGACGCACACCAGGCAGCGCCGGTCGGCTAACGCCGGCTAACGCCATTCAATAAATACGGCGCCCGCATGGCGCTTCAGAATGGCGTTAGCCGGCGCTAATTTTTTTGATGCAAAACTGCGTTAGAGCAGTTTTGCGTCAAAAGTATAAATACGGGCCCCAATTTCTAGTTGTTTAAGAAGGCAAGTTTAACTTTATCCCAGTACTCCAAAGAGACAATTTTATTGATGTACCTTCAGATCCTTGCTCCAGACTATTCCCTATGGAGCATTCTTATGTGCTAAAAGGAATAGTTCTTTGGCATTTGATTATCCAATACAAGAAATCGTAAAATAGAGATGATCTTCTGAACCCTAAAATACAGGAAACAGGAAAACCAAGTGACAATATCAAGTCCATTACTGTGTATAGTGAAGGCAACAGTGATATTTGCAAATGTATCCTCAAGCATTGGAATGTTCTGTTTTTGGATGGTGATTTACGGCAATATCAATCGGCCAAACTTCTAATGACATATAAAAAAACACCTACTTTAAAAAATGTACTTAGTCCTAGTGATACAATTCAATAGCATGGATAAACTTGAACGGACTGGTTCTATATTAATGTTCAAAATGTGTGTATTGTAAATATATCACTAACAATATGAGAATTTGTACGGATATAACTGGTAGGAACGAATTCAAGATTCTCTCATTTATTAACTGAAATACAACACATTGTGTATATGTTGTTACTTGTCCTTGTAAAAAACAGTATGTTGATTCAAAAACACCTAAACTGAAAGAAAGATGGAAAGAACATATTAGGACGATAAAAAACAATGGCTCTAAGGCCCATATTTATACCTTTTCACACAAAACTGCGTTAGCACAGGTTTGCGTGGAAAAAGTATAGCGCTGCCTAGCGTCATTCAAAAATGCCGGCTGGGCGCCATATTTATGGAATGGCGCTAGCCGGCACTAATGCCCTGTCAGTGTCCTTGCATGGAAAGATCCCAACTTTATACATGGAATGCCTACTACATTACGTGTAAGGTGTGAGAGGGGCACATGAGATTTCAGACATGGTAAGGTATGCAAGGTGCTTTACCTTGGCATGTAAATTATGAGCTACTACTATCCCGCACTATGATGTCTGGATTCTGTGGCACATACTTACCCATTTTTGAAGAACAAAACAGTGGAACAGCTCACCTTGCTATGCTGTACAGCCTCATTTCAAATGTGCAGGGATGTATAGTTGTCACAAATAGACAATGCATCCCTCTATTAACCTTGGTTATGGCAAAACCTATGACGGACAATACCAACTTTCCACACAAACTGCATGGTGTAGGGGTGTCCCTCTTGCCGGTACTAATGCACATGTGCAGGGAGGTACACATCCTGCAAATTCAACTAACAGAAATGCTGTCTGCTGCTTATAAAGGTTGTCAGTCAACAATGCCACCCCTGATGTGTTGTCCCAATATGATGCATCCACACATCAACAAGCCTCAAAATGTGTTAGGTCCTCATGCCACTCCACATATGTTGTCAGAATGATGGAAGTGGGTGGGCTTTCCACATGCATCTCCCTAGCCACTTAGTGTCATGTGTTCAGCACCCAGCACCACACAACGTAACGGTGAACCATATCTTGTGTAGATGTTCAAACAGGAAGATCTACCTTCCAGCAAAACAACACTCAGTCCAGAAATGCAGGCATCTTTGCAGCTCTGCAACAAGGAAACCGGTGATGCACTTGTTCAGCAGGAAGGGAGAAATTCCTGTTTGCAGACATACACACAAGGTGGTTGAATCTCACAATGGATGGTGCAGTATGCTGGACACATGACTCAGAGTGGCTAGGAGGATGCATGTGGACAGCTCACACCCTTCCATCACTCTAACAACACAGGTAGGATGGCAGAGGAGTCAGTTACTTACTCAAATAGCTTTAAAACCAAATGCAATGTATTCTGTACACCTCCATTTGTGGTGTGTGCCCAAATTCCTAATGGTCATGGCATGCATATGTAACACAATCAAATCAATGAAAGGGATACATATGCAGAAGACCATGATTATTCAATCAAGAGAGGGATAACTCACTGGGAAATGTTGACTGGCAGATTGTGCCAATGTTGACTCCATTGAAATGATGCTCAGGTGGCACAGTGTGCCACTATGAGTCCATAAGTGTGTGCCTTGGTATGTGGGTCAGAACCATGTCACAAAGCCACCAGTAGAAAGTAAATGATGACTCATGTCAACTGCCTCTACAGTCCAAGATTTACCTTTCACTATCCCATTGCAGAGGCTGATTGGTCCTCCATGAGGGAATGCCTGCCACGACCCCAATGACTTCTCACATCTCTAACGTTTTACCATACTGCGGTACCCTCTCTGGAACTCACATATTTGCTGAAATCTCTCAGCCCTCTTTTCAATGGCACGCTTCTGTGCAGGAGTCATTGAGGCCACTAAAACATGAGGGGAACATGTCATCAGAAACTGCGTTGGGTGGAGGAAGAACAAGCATGCAATGGAAACAGCATCTTCAGATGATACATGTAGTCTACCAGACCTCATAAAACAACGTCAAGACCAAAGTCTATACTAATCTACCACGCAAGCATCTATGATATAATTTTCATGTTGCAAGGATAACGGCTATCCAATGTGGCACACTATCTGCACAAGCTTGAAAGATCTCCTATGTTTGGCCCTCATTATGACATTAGCGCTACCCATATTATGACACACATAGCAATCCATCACAATACAGCCACACACACACAAGTCCGCCAGCCCAAAGGATGGTGATAAACTGGCGGTAGCAAAACCCACACCCTTATGCCAACAGAACTACACCCACAACATTATGACCCACGAATCACCGCGGCGGACATTCAATGGCGGTAAACTATTGGCGTTACCTACCGCCGCGCTAAAAAAACACACACACATGTAAAAATTACATCACATTGGACAATTCAAACTACTCACACCTGACACACATACACACACCACACCCACACACCCACACCACTATAAAACACACACCCACACTACCCACAACCCTTTACGACTACAAACAATTGCCAACAGAGAGAGACAGCAAGAGTACAGACAAGACCACAACCACACACCACCATCACCTATACACCATCCACGCACCTTACATCACACACCCCAACACATCACCCACACACCCTCACCCACACCACTCACACTACACCATGTCACCACAATGACACCCCAGGTTCTCTGAGGAGGAGCTGGGGGTCATGGTGGAGGAAATCATCCGGGTAGAGCCACAGCTATTCGGATCACAGGTGCAGAAGACATCCATTGCTAGAAAGATGGACCTATGGCTGAGACTCGTGGACAGGGTCAATGCCATGGGACAGCACCCAAGAGCTAGGGATAACATCAGGAAGGGGTGGAACGGCCTACGGGGGAAGGTGCATTCCACAGCACCAAGACACCAAACAGCTGTACAGAGGCCTGTCGGTGGACCCCCGCCTCCTCCCCCACAACTAGCAACATGGGAGGAGCAAGACTTTGCAATCATGCATCCTGAGGGCCTGGCAGAAGTAGCAGCAAGATGGGACTCTGGTAAGTCAACTCTCAACTATCTATCACCCTACTACCTGCATGCCATCACATACCCCCACCCTCACTCCCATCACTCCATCACCTCCCACATACCCCACCATCACAACCCACACATCCCAATGCCAAGCCCTGCATGCAACACCAATACATGGACACCCATCACAGACCTGCATGGACACCTATCACCACTGCATTCCCACACGAGAGGGAAACAAATAGTCCACCAAGTAACATCTCACACAAGACAAAGCTGCCAGGGCAAAAACAACCTTAGAAGACAACACACCCATGCACAAGATGTCACACACAGAAACAATAACACTGCATTTACATCCCCACAGGTCCCCCACCCAACGTCACCAGAGATGAGGTGCCAGCAACGTCCAGTCTCCCCCCAGAAGAGGCCCATAGTGATGACAGCAGCTCTGGAAGCCTGGATCTGGATGACCAACCTGGCCCATCAGGACATTTGGTTACCCAGGCACAGTCCCATACCACCACAGAGCCTCCCACCTCAGGGAACACTAGCACAGTACCCACCCAGTGGGCCCATACCTCTGTCCCGAGGACATGTCAATCAGCAGTGTGTCCACCACTACAGGACCCCAGGCCACCCCCCAAACACAGGACGATCAGGGACCTGGGGTCAGTGGCAGTGGGCACACGGCTCAGGGGACAGAGGCACAGGACAACAGGGAAGCTGGGAGGACTGCTGTGTGACAAGGGGAGGACAAGCCCAGGGAACCGACTCTCCAGGAGGCACTCACCAAGATCCTGGGATCATACCACCATTCCCAGGAGACGATGGGCCAGATACTGGACAAGTTGCAGGAGAACCAGCGGTGACACCACCCAGGTCACCATTGCAGGGATGCTGGCAGACATGGGCAACACTATGAGGGAGGCAGTGGCACCCCACTGGGCCCCTACCACTAGCCAAACCGATGAACAGCCCTCCACCTCTGCTGCCTCTAGTGGACAGGATGCCCCACCACAGGACCAAGAGGCCACCAGCACCCCTCCCCTGCAGATGGAGAACCACCCCACAAACAGTCCCTGCGATCCAGGCAGAAGCCAGAGACTATTGTCGAGACCCCCGCAGGAAATAAGACTCTCCTGATTGCCACCCTGTGTCCCACCCTGTCACCCTGTCCACCTTGAATTGCCATTGCTCCACTCCCTATGCCCCCTTGGACAATGCACCTGTGATCCACATAGCCTGGACTGTATCATGGACTTTCCTCCACCATCAACCCAGACCATTGCACATCCACCTCTACTTATTAGCACTTAAATAAACAACATTTGAAAAATAATACAAGTATGGAGCCTGTCAATTGATTGAACTATGTATTCGTTTAACAAGGTATAAACACTGTAATACAGTAATGTATAAGTAGGAATGACCTGTAGTTGGCTGCAGTCAACACACCAGGAGCGATAGTGGGGCACAAATATCTGCAAATAGAGATGCCAAAAGGTACAGTGAGTGGCCATAGAAGTGGGAAAATCAGCCTGCCAGTGACAATGTCAAACACAAAACAGTCATTTAAATTTTAAGTTACACTGTCTTACCTGTGTATCATTGGAAGTTTTGTCAAATTATTGCACTTCTGTTGTCCTCATCCTCATCCTCTGCCTCCTTATCTTCACTGTCCACAGGGTCCACTGCTGCCACACGGCCATCTCCAGCCTCCTCCTCCTGCACAAAAGCCACCTGGCGACGCAAGGCAAGGTTGTGCAACATACAGCATGCCACAATGATCTGGCAGGCCTTCTTGGGTGAGTAGCACAGGGAACTACCTGTCAGTTGCCGGCAACGAAACCTAGCCTTCAGGAGGCCGAATGTCCTCTCTATGGTTCTTCTTGTTCGCCCATGTGCCTTATTGTAAGATTCCTCTGCCCTTGTCCTCGCATTCCTCACAGGGGTCAGTAGCCATGAGAGGTTGGGTAACCAGAGTCACCTGCAAATATCGAGGGACAATTGTTAGCCACACACTTACCCTTGGGCCCACACCATGCCCATACACCAACATATACTGGGTGAGAATCAGGGCTCACCTATTAGCCACACCCTGTGCCTCTGGAGTTGAGGGGTGCTGCTATTCCTCAGGATAAAGGCATCATGCACAGACCCAGGATACTTTGCATTGATATGGGACATGTACTGATCCGCCAGGCACACTATATGTACATTCATAGAGTGAAAGCTCTTTCGATTTCTGAACACCTGTTCATTTCTCTGGGGTGGGGGGAATGCAGTATGTGTACCATCAATAGCCCCACTAATGTTGGAAATATGTCCCATTGCATAGAAATCTGCTTTCACTGAGGCCAAATCCTCCACCTGGGGGAAAACGATGCAGCTTCGCATGTCTTTAATCAGGGCAGACAACAATCTGGTCAGCACAATTGAGGACATTGGCTGTGATAATCCTGCTGCCAAGCCCGCTGTCACTTGGAAAGAACCAGTTGCCAAGAAATGGAGCACTGATAGCACTTGCACAAGAGGGGGGATCCCGGTGGGGTGACGGATAGAGATTAGGTCAGGCTCCAATTGGGCACACAGCTCTGTGATTGTGGCCCTCTCCAGTCTATAGGTGATGATAAAGTGCCTGTCCTCCATTGTTGCCAAGTCCACCAGTGGCCTGTACACGGGGGGATGTCTCCATCTCCTATTCATCCACAGCGGTTGCAATCTAGGGGGCAAAACGGTGAGCAGGTGGTCAGTATTCCTTATTTCCAAACACTACACTTCATTGAATGTTGTGACTGTAACAGTATATTGTTGGATAGGCCCAAATGGGGCTTATGTGCACTGTGACACAGTTAGGTACTGTGGCAGCCCCCCCTGAAATGGCGTCCACCTGTCCTGTTAGGAGGGACATGTGGAAAAGAGGTAATTCTGCAGACGCTGTGCGCCTTTGCGGTAGGCGGTCGAAAACCGCCGAACAACTCCTCATTGGTTAACATTGGGCCCTATGGGTCACAGTGGCCAATGGTGATGTACACTTGCTATCTGACCTTCAACAGGAGAGGACCTACCCTGTATGTGCTGCTGTAACCTGTGTCTGGAACCTACCATGGCTCGTGTCACTGGGTAAAGCGGCCCTGCCCTCACAGCGGCGGAGTTGGGACGACTGGTGGATGGGGTCCTACCCCAGTACCGAATGGTGTATGGGCCTCCAGACCAACAGGTGAGTACACTGTGAGCACAATGCATGGGGCATGAATGCATGGAGTAGTGTGTGTGAAGGCCTCATTTAGGGGGGTTTGGTGGAAGGGCACTGGGCAGCATGCTGCATGTATGGGGGGCCATGTCTGTGCGTAAGGGGATGTGTGGGCTAAGGTGGGCCATGAGTGTAACAGGCAGGATGGTCTGACTGATACCTTTTCCTATGTGTATTTCTCTGCATGACAGCGCCCATCAGAAAAAGGGTATATGGCGTGCCATTGCCAAGGACATGCAAACCCTGGGGGTCTACGGCAGGCGGAGCACCCACTGTGGGAAACGGTGGGAGGACCTGAGACATTGGGCATGGAAGACTGTGGAGTCCCATCTGGGGATGGCCTCCCAATGAGGAAGGGGTGCCCGTCGAACCCTGACCTTTAATGGCCCGCATACTGGCGGTGGCATATCCGGAGCTGGATGGGCGCTTGGGGCATCAGAGCAGCCACAAGGGGGTGAGTACAGTGCCCCAATTAATACTTGTGCATGGTGGGGTGGCATCCGGGTGGGGGATGTGGGCCTGTGGGTGCCCCTAGGCCAGGCTGGACATTGCAGGTTGGTCCCATGTTGAGCAGAGTCCTGATTTAAAATACCTCCAACCAAGCTAATAGGCATCCAGTACTAGGCAGGGGTCTGTGGGTCTCAGGTATGCTGCAATTGACGTTAGGTGTCCCTGTCCATGGGCTGGTGACTAGCATTGTAACTGTTAGTACATTGCCTAGTGCGCAGGGCTGTTCCTTGTGTGAGTGTGCTGTGAATGCCAATGGTGGTGTTGTTGCCTCCATTGACCAAGTGTATCCTTTGTCTCCCCCCTCTTTGTTTTGTCATCCTGTCCTTATGTGCATTAGCATCATCTGGTGGAGGAGCAGAGGCACCGGCGATGGGGAGAGATGCATCCCACAGGGCCCAAGAGGCCGAATCCACCGACATTGAGGGCACCAGTGGGACGGAGGGCGAGGGGTGCACCATCCCAGCGACTGGAGGGGACAGTTCGGACAGTGATATCTCCTCCGATAGAAGCTCCCTGCTGGTGGAGGACACCTCTGTGCCAACCGCCAACTACAGGTACAGCCGTCACCCCCGTACCAGCACTGCCCTCCCAGCAGCCCCTCAGTGAGATTCCCATGCCCGCTCACCCAGGAGGGTGGGCATCTCCTTCGCCCCAGGCACCTAAGGCCCTGCCCCAGTTAGCCCTGCTGCCCTGAGTGAGGAGGCTATTGACCTCCTGCGATCCATCTTTGTTGGTCAGTCAGTCATTGTGAATGCCATCCAGGGGCTGACAGCCCATTTGCAACAGACTAATGCATTCGTGGAGGGCATTAACTCTGGCATGGCAGCCCAACAGAGATCAATCCAGGCTCTGGCCTCCTCCCTGATTGCAGCCATTGTCCCTGTTTCTAGCCTCCTCCCTCCAACTTCCTCTACCCAATCCCATTCCCCTCAACCCCAACCTATCCCAAGCACACAGGTAGACCAGCATGCACAGAGGACAACACACAGGAATGGTTCATGCAAACACAAGCACCACACATCATCCCACAGGCATTCAGACAAACACCATCCAGAATCAGACATACCAACATCCAATGCCTCCACTGTGTCCCCCTCCTCCTACTCATCCAACTCCCTCCCAGTAGTGTCTACACTCACACCTGCATGTACTACATCCTCATCCACTACAACTATTACGCCTATCACTACACGCCCCTCATTGGCAGTCACCACACCCACATCTATGCACACGTCCCCTGTGTCCTCTCCCACTGTGTCTGAGCCCCCTCCTCCCAAAGTGCAGAAACTCAAGCACTCAGACACCCAACAGCCATCCACCTCACAACAGCATCCAGCCCATGCACCTGCACCCAGAATCAGCAGACAGACACTTCCTACAACCACTTCCTCTTCCTCCCAATGTCTCTAAGAAGCTTTTCCTCTCCACCGTTGACCTCTTCCCTACCACTCCCCTCCCCTGTCCTTCACGTCGTGCCAGGATGGTCAGAACCCAGATGAGCACCTAAGCCACCCAGTCCATGGCCACAGTAGTGTCGACAGCTGCAGCAGGTGGGAGAGGATCCCTGCTACCAGGCAGCCACACTGAAAGGGTGCCTGCACCAGCAGCGTCTAGGAAAGGCAAGGAGGCACCACCAGCTGTGTCTAGGAAGGGTAAGGACCCACCACCAGCTGCATCTAGGAAGGGCAAGGAGGCACCCCAAGCTGCTACAGGGAAGGGCAAGTGGCAATCCCCTGCTGCTGACAGGAAGGGCAAGGGGCCTGCACCAGCAGGCAAAAAGAACAAGAGACCTGGTGCTGGGACTCAGTCGGAGCCCCCACCAACAACCATGGTGGTTCAGCCATCCGTGGCTGCAGGGGAAGGGCTGGAGCCTCCCCCCAGCACCGCCACGAGCACCGTCACCAGCACTGCCACCAGCAGCAGCAGCCCCAGTGGGCAGCCATCAGAGGCTGCAGTGGAAGGGCTGGAGACTCCCCCCACCACTGCCAGCTCTCCCTCCAGCACCGCCATCAGCAGCAGCAGCCCCGCTGGGCAGCCGTCTGAGTTTGCAGGGAAAGGATTGGAGCCTCCCCCACCACTGCCAGCACCGCCACCAGCACCATCACCAGCAGCAGCAGCCCCAGTGGGCAGCCATCTGAGGCTGCAGGGGAAGGGCTGGAGCCTCCCCCACCACTGCCAGCTCCACCAGCAGCACCGCCTCTGCCATCACTGAGCAGCCGTCACCGCCGGTGGGCATTGTGTAGTCCTGCATCCATGGGCTGTTGTGCGGCCTGGCCCCTGCAAATCCTGTGGGTCTGACACCCAGGTGAGAGACTGTGACATTGCACTCCCCAAGATCTGCATCACTGGGCACAATGCCCCCTCCAGAACCAGTGCAGATGCCATCCACTCACCACATCCTTCCCAGGATGAAGCACACTGGGCACAATGCCCCCTTCAGAACCAGTGGATGAAGCCATCCACTCACCCCATCCCTCCCAGGATGAAGTACACTGGGCACAATGCCCCCTCCAGAACCAGTGGAAGAAGCCATCCACTCACCCCATCCTTCCCAGGATGAAGCACACTGGGCACAATGCCCCCTCCAGAACCAGTGGATGAAGCCATCCACTCACCCCATCCCTCCCAGGATGAAGCACACTGTGCACAATGCCCCCTCCAGAACCAGTGGAGATGCCATCCACTCACCGCATCATTCCCAGGATGAAGCATACTGGGCACAATGCCCGCTCCAGAACCAGTGGAAGAAGCCATCCACTCACCACCATCCTTCCCAGGATGAAGCACACTGGGCACAATGCCCACTCTAGAACCAGTGGAAGAAGCCATCCACTCATCCCATCCTTCACAGGATGAAACACACTGGTCACAATGCCCCCCTCCAGAACCAGTGGAAGAAGCAATCCACTCACGCCTATAGTGGCCTTGCACTCCCCAGGACCAAGCACAGGGCATATTGCCCTTTCCGGAGCTTGTGGGCAAAACACCCACTAAAGAGACTGTGGCCTTGCACTCCCCAGGACCAAGCAGTGGGCAAACCATCCACTTGAGAGACTGTGGCCTTGCACTCCCCATGACCAAGCAGTGGGCAAACCACCCACTAGAGAGACTGTGGCCTTGCACTCCCCAGGACAGCGCAGAGGGCATGTTGACCCCTCCAGGACCAGTGCTGGTGTACCATCATCCGGCTGAGGTGCCCCCCCATTTCCCTGTCCCCCTGAGGTGCCTGTGTATTTTTTACCTGAAGCCCCTGCAGTGTTCTGTCCATGTTGTTGCAGGAGTAAGGTGAGGCCTTGGCCTATGTGATGTGGCCCTGTGGCTCACAGACATTGAGGACTGGGCAGTGTCCCTACATTTGTAAATATGTATATATGTTTGGAGTTTTATGCACTTATTCCTAGTATTTTTTCTTATTATACTCACTTTCTTCAAATCATTTTGTCCTTGCATTATTCCTGAGGGGTACGAGGGGAATATGTAATGTTACTGCATCTGGTTGTGTGTATGGTGTTGGGGGTGGAGGTGTTGTGTGTGTGTGTCACTCTCTTTTTCCTCCCCCCTCCCTTGTGTGCTAGGCGGCGGTACTCACCATGGTCGTCTTCACAGGCGTTGATGTTCATAATGCAGAAGAAGGTAGACGAGCATGGGGAATATGTGCAACTCGGGCTCCATGGTGTTGTGGTTGTTCCCTGAGTCTGCACAGGTGAGTCCTTTGATTTCTGAGATCTGTTTCCGCCAGGCTTTTGATGTACCACCCTAGAAAAGGTGGCGGATAGGCCAGTCATAATACAGTGGATGGTACATTGTCTTCCTCCTAGCTGTTGGCGGTTACCGCTGTGGTGCTTGTTTGTTCTGCTGTGGCGGTCAGTGTGTTAAAGTGGCTGTTTGTCTGAGCAGTTTCTGCCGTGGTCATAATTCCATTTTTTTTACCGCCCGCCTGTTGGCGGTATTACCGCCGCTAGCAACGATTGCCTGGGTTGTAATGAGGGCCTATGTTCTTATATCTGTTGTGGTTTAGTCATGCTCTCTGAGATGTGGGCGAGTTAAATAGGTATGTGATGGTGAAAAGAAGTTTGCCATGAGAAATCAGAATTCAGGTGATTTATTTACAAATTGGAAAAAGTTGTGCACAATTTGGTCTCTTCTGCGTGCTCCAGAAGCAGAGTTTGAATGTTTCCCATCCTCCTGTTGTGCATCATTATCCTCATCCTCCTCACTGGGGACATCTACCTGTTCATCTCAGGGGACATTGGGTTGTACACAGATGTTGTGCAAAATTGCACAGACAAGTATTAATTTGCACACAAGGGGCGGTGCATATCACAGGCTCCCTCTTGTTAGACTTGGCACCTGAACCTGGATTTCATCAGGTTAAATGTCCTCTCCACCACATTCCTGGCCCTTTGGTGTGCTTCATTGTAAGCCCGCTCAGCATCAGTTTGTGGTTTTCCATATGGGGTCATGACCCATGGCTGGATGCTGCAACCTTGGTCTGCTGCAATGCAATGTGAGAAAATGTGTCAGACATGCATATTTGTTACTTGCTATGTGTCATGGCACATATCTGTTTACAAAAGAGTGGTAATTGAGACTTATATCTAGTATTGTGTGTGTTCCTGTTTGAATGCATGGTTGTACTGGTTTGTGGTGGTACATTTTCCCGTCATGGGTTGTGCCTTAGGGACCTGGACATTTTTTATTAATTTCTGGGCTGACAGTTCACCTGTGCAGAATATGTGTTGTGTTGTCTATATTTGTTTCTTAGTCCCATTACTATAGACCTTCAGAAGAGTGATATTTGCATAATTTGTACATATTTTGTGTGTCATGTGCCATGAGACAAGTGTTGCGCCCTCTGTGTTGCATGTAGATCCCACCCCTTGTCCTTGAATTACCTATCTTAACAAAGTGTTGTTATTGCCAATTGCTGACAAGCATTCATATGTGCATGCGGTTCATAATGACAGCGTGGCACAGTTGTATGAGTTGTATTGTGATGTATGCAATGAGTTTCCAGACACCCGAGGGACAGGACAGGGCATGAGGTGCTTTTCTGCACTGCCCTGCATAACCAATCCAGCCCTGCAAAGTCCCACGTCTCCTTATTATTGTGTGTTCCTGGCCTCTACCAGTGCACTGGCAGTAGTTCAGCTGCCACAGCCCACTGTTGGCACCCTTGTATCATGTTAGGGAGATGTGGGATTTACAGATATGATTGGTGGTGTGCTGTGAGGTGTCCATTCCTACACATGATCTGTCAATGATGGTGATGATCTATTTCAATGTGTGCAGCATTATGCACTACACAAGGGAAAGGTGAACGCAATGAGTATATAAGGTATATTTTGATGAAATGTAGGTGGTGATGCCACCAATAAGGTGGCATTAATTGTCGGTGCTGCCTCCGGTTTCTACAGCATGATAAATGTGTGGCTGTACCAATATGTGAGTTGTTTGATGGTGGCATGGCCAATGCAATACACATAGCTGAGCTATCCCATGCTAAGCGTTATGTGTGAAGAATCAGTATTTTGTCATAAACATGTGGACACATGTAGTGGTTTGATCCCAGCATTTGAATGCAAAGGGGACATTGCTCCACCAATCCATCATGTAAAGTATCGGTCAAGTGGTGCTATGAACTTGTACATATGGAGGTATGTGAAGGTGATGTGAATTGAGTGCGGGGTAATGAGGCATGTGGCGTATGTGTTGTTGTCCACACATCTGTGTTTCCCTGTCCATGTATGTGTAGTGTGGTGTATGTATTGTTTCTCCCACATGTTTACTGTGTTGTCTGTGTTATTATGTGTAAGCTGGCTTACCTACGAGTAGGCCATTGCCATATGGTCCATCCTGGAAGCTTTGAATAATTGTAGAGTGTCTGGAGATGTAAGTATCATGGACACTGCCTGGATATTTAGCAAGGATGTTTACAAATATTCGATGATGGTCCACAATGGCCTGCACATTATTTGTGTGTGTGAGTTTCCCGTTACTGAAGAGGTGTTCCGTTGCTGCAGGAGGGTCTAGATAGACATGTGTGCAACACATGCGGGAACCCAGCAATTTGGTAAAATCCTTGTTTTGTCACCTGCTGCATTTACTGGGTGTTGGGGAATTGGATATGGTGGGGTGTCCCCTCCTGCACATAAACAATCAATAATGTTGATTTGCTATTTCTATGTGTGTTGAAACATGCAGCACACATAGAAGTAGCAAATTATCATTATTTAGTGATTTTATATGTGGGACACCTTCCTGCACATAAATAATCATTAGTGGTGTGTTTTTTCTATGTGTGCTTCACAATCCAGCCCACATAGAAAAAGAAAAAACGAGGAGGAATAAAAGTACTTCTCCTCAGTGCACAATTGTAACGCCACCCCTGGAGTGGAATTAGTTTTTGGTGCTGCCTCAGATTTACGATTTCTCGTAAATCTGAGGCAGTGTCAAAAGCAATGGGTGTTGTGTGGAAACATCCACAGCAATGCCTATTGCATGCCCTTCTGTTGCAGAAAACTGTGCAGGGGCATATTTACAAGGCAATGTTAAGCCACGCAAAGTGGCTTAGTGCTGCCTTTTAAATGTGGAAATGGGCACAGTGCCACCATATGTCTCTGAAAGTGACACTCCAGTGGACCTAGGGGCTTGTAAATAAGCTCCAAAGACTGCATGGGTTTCGTGACCCAAAGGTTGCAATCCAGTAGGTTTATGTGACCATGATTATGGGTTTGAATCCTGAGAATATTGTGAAACTGTAACAACTAAGAATTTGACTGAGTAGGGCATTTGTGAGATGTAAGTAATCAATATTCTGACTGTGTTGGACAATTGCAAGACCTATTTTTATAGGTTTTTCCTTTTGTGTGTAATAAGTAACTGATGTAGAGCTTGGCATTGGAGGCCTTGACTGGGTTGCTTTGTATATCGTATATAGTACCACGGTTTTGTTTTTTGGTTTTGATATAGCCCAAGATATGGGTTTGTTTCCCTCAGTGAAATCACCTTTGTGAAGATATTGGAGTGGTAATTGTGAGCTATTTAGAATTTTGGTTTGAGAGAATTAATAATAATAGGTGGGATTTCACGTGACAGTGTTATATAATTTCGGCCTTGACAAAAGTAAATTAAGCTTTGGCAAATTATGAATCTTGATTTGAAATTCTATTGGTGCATAATGGGATAAACGATTTTGGAACCACACTTCTTACATATTGGCGGGTAAATGTATAGGTGCATGTTAGAAGTGGGCTCTCTAGTAGGCAGTAGTTTGTACCCTGTACAAGTAGGGACCCTCACTCTACTGAGGGTAAGGGAGTCACACAGCTAAGATAACCCCTGCTCACTCCCTTGGTAGCTTGGCAGGAGCAGTCAGGCTTATCTCAGAAGTAATGTGTAAAGTATTTGTACACATACATAGTAACACATTGAAAACCCCACAAAAGTACTCTACACCAGTTTAGGAAAATAGCCATTATTTACCTCAGTAAAACAAGACCAAATTGACAAAAATTCAAAATGCAAAAGTAAAGATATGAATTTGTAAGGATGAAATCTTAGTAAAGTGCTTAGAAAGAGAGTGGCTCCAACTGGGGCTACCATGGCGTCTTGACTGAGACCTTCCCAACAGTCTGATGTCACTCACGAGAGAGTGCAGGCTGCAGTTTTGGTTCCTTACCGGCATCAGGGAGGTGAGGCATTGGTTCCTTATTGCTAGGCAATGGAGGTGAGACATCAGTTTCTTATGGTTGCAGGGGAGGTGATGTGGTGTTGACGGCCAGGAGTCGGTTCCTTACGACAAGGTGGGGTCGATGAATCCAGCAGGTCAAGACATGAGGCACCGACATTGTGGTGTCGCGATCACACCACGGGCCACAGGTACTGTGTCAAAGGTGGAGTCTGGTGTCATGGACGTTGGTGACATGGCGCTGTGGACTCACACTGTGGCATGACTTCAGAGTAGGTGCTGCAGTGCCAGTGGTGGAGGTCAAGGTTGTTGTACTCAGCGGGAAATATGACTCCGGTAAAGGCAGCGGCATGGAGTCAGAAAGCATCACTGGTCCTGAAGCTGTTCTGGATGTCAATGCACTAGTTTCTTCCTGGTAGCACCAGAACTCACTCCCAAGGGGCCAGGAAGAGGATTTGGCACCACTTGGCAAGTCAGAGCTCTCAGCAAAAGATCCCAGGCGCTGGCAGTTGAAATGTTTGATGTCCCTGAGACTTCTTAACAGGAGGCAAGCTCAGTCCAGGCCCTTGGAGAAATTGTGGAAGCAAGATATAGAAAGCAAAGTCTAGTCCTTTGACTCCCAGGACAGAAGCAGCAAGCAACAGGCTAGTAAAACAAAGCTCAAGGAAAATGGAGGGACAGGGAGATTTCAAAATGGTGCAGTGCACATCCTCCCACTCTCTGGCAAAGAGCCCCCTAGAGGGGCCCGTTGGACATTGCAGCACCAGCCCAATGAGGAGCAGGCCCTGTGATGAAGCATGACACCCATTGGATGTGTGAGGGTCCTGACCTCTACTTTCAGTAGTGCCCTTTGGACCTGTGGTCATCCCCATGGAACAGTGCACCTTATCTATTTGTAATAGCACAATAAAGCAACAGACAGAGTGGTAGACACTCCTACAGCATCCAGCTATGCTTCCTGGCAGAATGTCCTCAGTGCTGAAGTGTTCTAACTATGTGGTGTAAGAGGTCAGTACATACCCATTTCTGTCTTTGAAGTAGGCAAATGTCAAAGTGAAGTCTTTGTTGTGCACAAGACCCTGCCTTTTCCTGCCCTGGCCCCAGACACACTCCAGGGGGTTGGAGACTGCTTTATGTGAGGACAGACATAGCCCTATTCAGGTGTGGTGTTAGCTCCTACTACCACACTAGCTCAGGAAGACTCATCAGCCTGGTGATGGGTCAACAGGATATGCAGGCTACACCTCAGCTCCCTTTGTGTGACTGTTTAGAGTTAATACACAAGAAGCCCAAGTGTCATCCTGACCCAGATGTGTATTTAGCAGACAGGAAGAGGCACAGAATGGTTAAGCAAGAAAATGCCCAAATTCAAAAAGTACATTTTCAAACTTGCAATTCAAAAAACAACTTAACCAAAAGATGTAGTTTTAAATTGTGAGTTCAGGGACCCTAACAATCCATATCGTCATCTGCTCCCAATGGGAAATTACACTTAAAAGATATTTCAAGGCAATCCCCATATTACGCTATGGGAGAGATGGGCCTTGCAATAGTGAAAAACACATTTAGCAGTGTTTCATTATCAGGACATGTAAAACAGACCAGTACATGTCCTACATTTTAAATATACTGTACCCTGCCCATTCGGCTGCCTTTGGCCCACTTTAGGGGTGACATACTTGTAGTAAAAGAGAAGGTCTGAGCATGGAAAGTGGGTGCACTTGCCAAGTTGACATGGCTGTGTAAAGCTGTACACACAGACACTGCAATGGCAGGTCTGAGGCATGTTTGCAAGGCTACTCATCTGTGTGGCACAACCAGTGCTGCAGGCCCGCTAATAGCATTTGATTTACAGATACTGGGCACACCAGGTGCACTATACTAGGGACTTACTAGTAGATAAAATATGCCAATCAAGGATAAACCAATCACTAAGTTTAGACAGAGATCATATGCACTTTAGCACTGGTTAGCAGTGGTAAAGTCCCAAGAGTCCTACCACCACCAAAACAAGAAAAAGAAATAGGAGAAAGAAGGCAAAACGTTTGGGGATAGCTGCACAAAGGGCCAGGTCCAACAGTGTGATGATGTCAAATTGTCATTAGCTAAAGTTACATATTTGGCAAGTTTCTTTTTTTGGTATCACAAGAATTTTTCTGTTTGAGGAACGTAACAAATATCAGGATGGTTAGTGTGGACTTTGATTTAGTGTCTTTTTGGTTTTTGATAAGATGAGTGCTTTAGAGTTGTAAATCTAATGTTTTGCTGGGTATTTTCATTTGCGTCTAATAAGAGTAAGCGAGAGTCGGGTAGTTGGGTAGTTGAAAACAATTGTATAATTCAGTAAAGAGTTTTACTTTCTCAGTTCCAGGTGTTCTATGACCCAATGGACATAGTGACTGACTGCTCAGTACATGACATATTGGAAAAGGCTATCTAGGGCATGTTTATGCTACTATTTGTGATATACAGAGCGTAGAAGGTAAAACATGGGGTAACCCCTTAATATGATAATAACATATAAGTCGGGTTGGTGAGAGGGTCAAGAATAATTTCAGTTTCCAGTAAAGATTTTGTTTTCTTGGCTTCAGCTATTCTAGGATCCAAGAGAGGCGGTTCCTTTGCAATGGTAGAGAAGAGTCACCCTCTGGCTGAGCCAGCAGCTGAAATATAAAATAGGATTTTATTATTGTTTTATTTTTCAACTGCTGGCTGTGCCAGCATGTGCAGGGAGAGGCAGGAGCTGGCCCATGGGAGGGGGGATGAGGAGGAGTGGAGTAAGTTCACTAACGGCGCATGTCAGTTTGGCCGGCTGTTTTAGGCCAACCAAACTGGCATGCGCACTTAGGTTTTTCCAACCTGGCTGTGCAACACAGGTGGGTCTGATTGGCAGACCAAGCCACTTGGACCAATTCTGATGCTGCTCACATGCTAGGTATAGCATAAGAGCAGAGTCAGGATTGCGTGGGGAGCCTGTGCGGTCTCCCAGGGACTACTGGGATACCAACACCATCAAGGGAAGAGGATTGCGGCAGCCAAAAACGGCAGCAGAACAAACAGGTGAGGTTTTCTTTGAAATTATTATTTTATTTCCACCCGTACCCACCCTTCTCATTGAGATTTGCATCGGCAGCGGCTGGATCCAGTGGGCTTGTCACTGACAGTTCCGTCTATGATACACTGGAAATCGCTACATAAGACACACATAACCTGACATTATCAGGATTATGGTGCATATCAGATAAAATATGGGGTTAGCTTCCAATATGATAACAAAGTAACATGTATGTGTTTAGACTAGGGACTCTTGTCAATTGTGGGCTATACAACGGTTTTTCTCATTTCTCTTTTTTCTTTTATTTGTATCGCCATACTTCAGGGTTAATGAATCACCTCTTCCTGAAGAAAAAAATTGCCATGTATAGGTATATGAATTAAAATCGGAGACCTTGCAAGACTGATATTTTTTGGTTTATATTGTATATCAGGTAACTTACATAAGAATGTAATATTGTTAAAAATAGTTATCTTTACCGAAGTATGCTTTAGGAAGCTTTACAATTCGAATTGTGGAAATTCCAGGTATTCAGTTGGATTACCCAATGCATTATATTGCTTGCTTCTTATTTTGAGGTATTCCTCGGGGTTATTTACCCTTACATTTTTGTTTCCTTCTATTTTGGTTTTGTTCTTCATTGTCTGTACCTTTGTATCTTTTAATTCTGGGGCACTTGAAATAATTCTCATCAGTATGTTGTCTAATATATACATTTTAATAGGGTATGGCGACCACATTTTATCAGTCCCTGTCAAAGGTAAAGTTGAGCATTGATTATGTTTTTCATTTTACAGAAGGAGTTCATTAATTTTTCATTATGCTTTTTTCCTTGTTTTTTCTGTATCTTTTTCTGAACTGTATAATGCATATGTAATTGAAGTCAAGTTGCCTAATGTCTATAGTCCTCTTCATATTCGGATTGCCTTTAAAAATGTTATAAAACAGCTTATTGATTTATGCTTAAAAAATTCATAACTTTCTCTTCAACTGGTGATTTATTTATTTAGTATGTTTTTTATGATGGTAACAGATGAGAATAATTGACTAAGTGACAAAAGTGACAAAAGAGGTGTTGGTTGTGGATGTGGCTGTTTTGTTTAGTTGCTATTGAAGATTTCTTTGGAGCTATTTGGAGACATTTACATAATAAAGAACTTTGAACTGGACTTTTTGCATGGAGTTAGTGGTTTTTCTCAGATCACTTAAATAATATCACACAGACACTGCTCTGGGCAAGAGACCAGCGATCTGCCAATCAGCGTGGGGCACTCATCCTTTAACCCTTGGTGTTGTGAATTGTCATTTAGATTTATGTATATGAAAACGTCCAGCCTTTCTCTTTGGAACCACCATCTTTTCCAATACTTCTGTCGCTAAAAATAGTACAAATGTCTTACTCAGTCTTACTTGTTTCGGGAGCTTCACGTTCAAAGCATAGTCAGGGCAGACTGTGTGCAGCTAGTCAGTAAAACTAACTACTGAGAGTTGGGGAAACAACTATGATCAAGTGATCAGAATACAAAGGTGGTAAAGCCATTAATGGTATGGCCCCAACCTTAGATGAAGCTGAGAGACACATTCCCTGTCAGCAGGGCCACTCAGGGGTTATAGGTGGTCATTTGGACATTGGCGGTGACTGTTAAAGTGGCGGTGATACCTCCCATAGACAGCCAATGTACCACGCCAACAACCAGGGGGCTAACACCACACACCACGGCCGTAGCCATCAACAGCCAGGCGGAAGACAAGGTACCGCCCACCATATCATGACACGATTTCCGGGGTGGTACCAACACCATCAAAAGCCTGGCGGAAACAGAACACAGAAGATGAAGGACTCACCATCAGAGACACAGAGAAGATCAACGCCGCCCTGGAACCGGAACTTCAAGTCTTCCTGATGCTCTTCTACGTCATGCTCCACCTGGAACACCAACGCCGACGAAGACGATGATGGTGAGTACAGCCTCCTAGCACACGCGGGAGGGAGGGAGGAAAAGGAGAGTGACACACACACACACACACAACACACACCATTCACACACACACCATGCACACAACCAGTGCAGAGGAAAAACAGTGTCACAGGACACACATCATAATAATGCAAGGACAGCAGTTAGGCAGTACTGATATTGTAATTGTATGTCAACAGCCACCATATGTTCCAATGTGATTAAAAATATTTTGAACAAATTTCCAGAAAGGGCCAATGGCCAATGGCCAATCCAAAGTACAAAAGGCCCACATGGCCATAGGGCACAGTCCAAGCCCCAACTTGTTTGTTACAATGTCTGCACTAAACTGGGCAGGGGCTTCAATTTGGAAGTGGGCAGGCACCTTAGGTGAGGGCTGCTGTGTCTCAGCTGGAGGTGAGGGATTTTTGCCTTTCGTTGGTGGATGATTGGGTATCTTGCCTTTCATTGGTGGTTGAGTGGGAACCTTTCATTCCATAGGTGGTTTAGTGGGAATTTTTCCTTTCATTGGTGGTTGAGTGGGAACCTTCCCTTTCCTGGCTGATGGAGTGCGATCCTTCCCCTTCTTGGCTGGTGGAGTGGGATCCTTCACTTTCTTGCCTCCACAACTAGGAGGTGCCTCCACTGTCCCTGTGGACTGTTTGGCTGGGGGCGCTGGGCTGGGTCGTTGTGACCCTGATCTTATGGGCAGGACACAGGGGTCGAGGGGGAGGGAAGAGGTCAAGTTGGGCAAGGTAAAGCTTCTTACGGACGGTGGGGCGGAATGAGGGAGAGAGATGGGAGGGGAGGAAAAGGGACTGTTTGTTGGAGGAGTGTGTCTGTTGGACTTGGGAGCAGGTGCATGCGCAGTGTGCTGATGTGAGGTGGATGGCTGTTGGGTGTCTGAGTGTGTGCGTTTGTGTCCCTTGGGGGGGGCAGACAGGGTGGAAGAAGTCACTGGGGACGCGTGGATGGATGTTGTGGGGGTGTCTGCTAGTGAGGTATGTGTGCTGCTTGGTGTGGTGAAAGTGATAGCTGTTGAAGCAGTGCATGCAGGTGTGAGTGCTGATGTGTGTGTGAGGGAGCAGGAGGAGGAGGAGGGGAGACAGTGGAGGCAGTGGATATTGTTGTGTGTGCAACTGTCTGTTGTTTGTTTGAGTGCTTGTGGCCTGAAGTGTGCTGCCTGTGTTTGTCTGTGCCACTCTTGTGTGATGTTTTGTGTGCATGCTTGTCTGTATGTGTGCATGGGATGGGTTCGGGTTGAGGAGACTGGGACTGGGAAGTGGTAGTTGGTGGGGGGACGGTAGGAACTGCGAAAATGGCTGCCATCAGAGAGGAGGCCAGAACCTGAAACGATCTCTGTTCGGATGCCAATCCACTGTGGATGCCCTCCAGGAATGCATTGCATTGCTGTATCTGGGATGCCAGCCCATGGATGGCATTCACAATGGTTGACTGCCCTACCGAGATAGATCTCAGGAGATCAATAGCGTCCTCACTCAGGGCAGCAGGGCTCACTGGGGCAGGGCCTGAGGTGCCTGGGGTGAAGGAGAAGCTCATCCTCCTGGGTGAGCGGGCATGGGCAACGAGGTGAGTGGCTACTGGTAGGGCAGTGTTTGTATGGGGTGCAGTTGTACCTGTAGCTGGGGTGGTCCCAGAGGTGTCTGCCACCACCAGGGAGCTTCCATCAGAGGAGGAATCATAGTCAGTGTTGTCACCTTCTGTCTCTGCTGTGGTGCTCCCCTCACCCTCCGCCCCACTGGTTCCCTCAGCGTCGGTGGACTCTGCCTCCTGGGTCCTGTGGGATGCAGCTCCCTCTGTCGCCGGTGCCTCTGCTCCTCCGCCAGATTATGCTAATGCACACATAGACAGGATGGCAGAAATAAAAAGGGGGGGAGAGAGGGGCACTGGATCAATTACAGCACCAACACCACAGCTGACACCTCCAACTAAACCCCTCCTGGGACCCACTAAGCCCTGTCTGACATGGAATGCAACGTAGCTAGGTTACCTGATTTTGCTATACACCCATTACCCTTGAGCTGGATCACGCTGCAATGTCTGACCTGGCATTAAGGGGCACCCACTAACTCACACCCACCACCCAGATCCCATGATACCTACCAATTATTTTAGTAACGCACACTGTACTCACCCCCTTGTCGCTGCTGTGATGCCGTCAAGCACCCATCCAGCACAGGGTAGGCCACCGCCAGTATGCGGGCGATCATTAAGGGGCACCCACTAACTCACACCCAACACCAGATCCAATGCACCTACCAATTATTGCAATAACACCCACTGTACTAACTCCCTTGTGGCTGCTGTGATGCCCTTCAAGTGCCCATCCAGCTCTGGGTAGGCCACCGCCAGTATGCAAGCCATCAGGTGGGTCAGGTTCCGACGGGCATCCCTTCCGCGGTCTTCTGTGCCCAGCGTCTCCAGTACTCCCACCTTTTCCTACACTGGGTACTCCGCCTGCTGTAGACCCCCAAGGTCCGCACATACTTGGTGATGGCACGCCACAATCCCTTCTTCTGATGGGCACTGACCTGCAGAGGTAATAGAGACAGGAGGACACATTACACATACAGTTCAGCCTGTCACACATATGGCCCACAAATCCCGTTTCCATCTCCATTGGCACACACATCACCTGGCGCCCACCATGTGCACTACCACCAGACATACCATCCCCCAAACGGCATGATGCTTGTACACACATCTCCATGCAACCTTGCCACATGCATCATGCCCAAGGTGTACTCGACTGTTGGTCTGGAAGCTCATACAGCTGTCCACAGTGGGGTAGGACCCCATCCACCAAGCGCTCCAACTCCTCCGAAGTGAAGGCAGGGGCCCTTTCCCAGGTCACATGGGCCATGGTAGGTTCCAGACACAGATCACAGCAGCACACGCAGTGTAGGTGTTGTCTTGTGGAAAGTGGGGATTTAGATAGAAAATGGCAGTCACGTCCAAGGTGGTGTACACTGTAATTGCCGCCGCTGATCCCCATTGGCTACTGTACTCCATAGAGCCCCATGTTAGCCATTGAGGAATTGCACGGTGGTGCAAGACCGCCATCTGCCATGACACCCAACGTCGGCGGAGTTACCTCACTTCCACTTGTCCCTAGGTACAGGACAGGCGGTCACCATTTAATAGTGGTGGACAACATTCAGATAATCCATAATTGCGTCATTGCTGAAAATTGCACATACATTGCCACTCCCATTGTCCCATTACATTATTGCTCTATGTACACTGTGGTGGTGGTTCCATTGTTCAAATAGTGACATCCTACTCACTCTGATCTCCCTACCACTGCGGATGAGGAGACAAGCCCCCGTGTACAGACCCCTTATGGACTTGGCTACACTGGAGGACAGGCACACAATACTTACCTATAGACTGGACAGGGCCACAATCACAGAGCCCAATTGGAGCTTGATCTGACATCAGCTATCCATCATCCCACTGGGATCCCCCCTCTTGTGCAGGTTTTATCAGTGCTCCAATTCCTGGCAACTGGTTCTTTCCAAGTGACAGTGGGCTTGGCAGCAGGAATGTCACAGCCAATGTTCTCAATCGTGCTGGCAAGGGCTTTGTCTGCCTTGGTCAAACACATGTGCAGCTACATTGCTTTCTCCCAAGTGGAAGATTTGGCCACTGTGAAGGCTGGATTCTATGCAATGGGACATATGCCGATTGACGGTACACATATTGCGTTTGTCCCCCCGCCACAATGAACATGAATAGGAAGAGTTTCCACTCACTAAATGTGCAAAATGGTGTGCCTGGCAGACCAATACATCTCCCATGTCACTGCATGACGCCTTTGTTTTGAGGAATAGCAGCATCCCAAATGTGATGGCACAACTAAAGAGGCACAGGGTGTGGCTAATATGTTACCCAATGTATGTCAGTGTATGCCCTCTGGTGTTAACCCCATACCTTTGCGTAAGGCTAATGTTTGTACCTCAATACTTGCAGGTGACTCTGGCTACCCAAACCTATTGTGGCTCCTGAACCCTGTGAGGAATGCCAGGACAGGGGCTCATAATGTTTATAATGATGCACATCACATAGGTGAACCAGGAGAATTATTGAAAGGACCTTCGGCCTCCTGAAGGCCAAGTTCAATGCCTCCATCTGACAGGTGGATCCCTGTGCTACTCACCTGAGAAGGTCTGCCAGACAGTAGTGGCATGCTGCATGTCGCACAACCTGGCACTCAGACAACATGTACCTTATCTGCAGGAGGAGGAGACTGGAAATGCCCCTGTGGCAGCAGTGGACTCTGATGACAGTGAGGATGAGGAAGTAGAGGATGAGGATGTGGAGAACAGAACATCAGTTATACGTCAGTACTTCCAATGACACACAGCTGAGACAGTGGAACTGACCATTCCTCTGAATATTGATGTTTTCTGTGTGGCTGTCACAGGATGGCATTCACTTCCTTTGCATCACAACTTACTGTCACCTACAGCTACTCATTTTGCAGATGTTGGTGATATAACAACAGTGTACTGATGTGATGACTACAGACAACTTGAGGTCATTAATTGTATGTTATCGTAGTGTTCAGATCATTTGCAAATGATGTGACTGTTTCCATAATTGCACATTTTCATCACATTAAACACTATCAGTCAAGTTGTGTTCAAGGGTGTTTATTGTAGTGCAAATAATTGACGGATACATGCAATGGAATGGGGTGATGGCAGAGGAAAGTCCAGGGTATTGTTCCAGTCTGTTTGTTTCACAGGTCCAGTGTCCAAGGGACCATAGGAAGGGGACCAAAGGCAGTTCAAAGTGGACAAGGTGACAGGGTGGGACACAAGGGGGACATTCTGGAGGGCCTCATTTCCTGATGGTGGTCTTGGTCTTGGCAAGTGTCTCTGGCTTCTGTCTGGGTCGCAGGGAACGTTTGCAGGGTGGTTCACCTTCTGCAGCGGGAGGGGTGCTGATGGCGTGTGGATCTTGTGGCAGGGCCTCCTGCCCACTAGCTGCAGCAGAAGTGGAGGGCTGGTCAGTAGACTGGCTAGTGGTAGGGGCCCCCTGGTGTGCTTTCCATTCCCTCATGATGTTGGCCATATCTGCCAGCACCCCTGCTATGGAGAACATGGTGGTGTTGAGGGCCTGCAAATTCTCCCTGATCTCCTGATGGTGTTTCTCCTGTAGCCGCTTGTTCTCCTGCATGTTGGTTGGGATCTGGCCTATCTTGTCCTGGGATTGTTGGTAAGCCCCCAGGACATTAGTGAGTGCCTCCTGGGGAGTCGGTTCCCTGGCTCTGTCCTCCCCCAAGCACACAGCTGTTTTCCCAGTGTCCTTGTTCCCCTGCACCTGTGTCCCCTGAACAGTGTGCCCACTGTCACTGACCCCAGGACTCTGATTGTCTTGGGGTGAGGTGTGGACTGGGGTCCCTGTACAGGTGGGCACACTGCTTATTGACGTGTCCTGGGGACAGAGGTGTGGGGACGTTGGGTGGGTGCTGTGGTGTTGGATACTGATGGGGGAGGCTCTGTGGTGGACTGTGAGTGGGCTTGGATGGCCAACTGACCAGTGGTCCCAGATGGGCCAGGTAGTTCTTCCAGATCCTGAAGTCCAGAGTTACTGTCATCACTGGGGGCATCTTCTCTTGCAGAACTGGATAGTCGTGGCACCTCCTCACCACTGACATTGGCTGGGGCACATGTGGGGATGTAAGTGATGAATTATGCTTCATGTCTGTGACATATTGTACATCCCTAGTTTCCCCTCTATTGTTGCTGTTGCCCTGCCACTTTTGTTTGTGGATGGTGATGTATTGTGGGATTGTTAGTTCTCTATGCTGTGCATGCTTTGGTGATGGGTGTGCATGCAGGGTTGGGAGGGCTACAGGGCTTGGCATTGGGGTTGGTCACATGTGTGGGTGCAATGTGTGGGATGGAGTGGAGTGTTGGGAGTCAGGGTGAGGGGATGAGATGGCATGCAGGTATGGAGGGTGATAAGTAGTAAATCTTGACTCACCAGTGGCCAGTCCTCTGGCACCTCCAGTGAGTCCCTCAGGATGCAGTATTGCCAAGACTTGCTCCTCCCCTGCTGTGAGCTGTGGGGGAGGAGGTGGGGGTCCACTGCCATTCCTCTGGATGGCAAGCTGGTGACTTACTGCCACAGAACGTACCTTCCCCCGTAGGTCATTCCACCTTTTCCTGATGTCGTTCCTTGTTCTTGGATGCTGTCCCACGGCGTTCACCCTGTCTACGATTCTCCGCCATAGCTCCATCTTCTTGGCAATGGATATTTGCTGTACCTGTGCTCCAAACAGCTGTGGCTCTATCCTGACTATATCCTCCACCATGACCCACTACTCCTCATCAGTGAAACGGAGTTGCCCGAGTGGGGGTATTGTGTGATGTGTGTTGTGCAGAGGGTGTTGAGTAATGTGGTGGGGTGTGGGATGTGGGGTGCGTGAAGGATGAATGGGTGTTTATGGTGTGTGTGTTTAAAGTTGTCTCAGTGGTCTTTGTGTCAGTCTCGGGGCAATAATTAGTGTTCCTAAAGGGTTGTGTGTAATGTGAGTGTGCGTTTTATGGTGCTGTGGGTGGGTGGGTGGTTGTGGTGTGTGTTAGACTTTTCATCCTTGGCGTGGTCTCCCTTAACTTTTTGCCTCTGTTTCCCAGGTTGTTGAGGTGTGCTGGACTCTGATTTTGCTGTTTTTGTTACTCTGGGCACTTTACCACTGCTAACCAGTGCTAAAGTGCAAGTGTTCCTTTACATAATGTGCATGTAATTGGCTTATCCATTAATGGCAGATTGGATTTATTAGTACAGTGCACTAGAGGTGCCAGGGCCTGTAAATCAAATGCTACTAGTGGGCCTGCAGCACTGGTTGTGCCACCCACATAAGCAGCTCTGTAATCATGTCTCAGACCTGCCACTGCAGTGTCTCTGTGTGCAGGTTTAACTGTAAATTCGACTTGGCAAGTGTACCCACTTGCCAGTCCTAAACCTTCCCTTTTCTTAAATTAAGACACCCCTAAGATAGGCACTAGGTAGTCCCAAGGGCAGGGTGCAGTGTATGGTTAAGGTAGGACATATAGGGGGTCATTCCGACCCTGGCGGTCCAAGACCGCCAGGGCCGGGGACCACGGAAGCACCGCCAACAGGCTGGTGGTGCTTCCCAGCCCATTCTGACCGCGGCGGTAAAGCCGCGGTCAGAAAAGGGGATCTGGGGGTTTCCCGCCGGATTTCCCCTGCATGGGCTGAATCTCCATGGCGGCGCTGCAAGCAGCGCCGCCATGGAGATTCCGACCCCCTTCCCGCCATCCTGTTTCTGGCGGTTTTTACCACCAGGAACAGGATGGCGGGAATGGGTGTCGTGGGGCCCCTGGGGCCCCATAAAGATTTTCACTGTCTGCTTAGCAGACAGTGAAAATCGCGACGGGTGCAACTGCACCCGTCGCACTCCTGCAACTCCGCCGGCTCCATTCGGAGCCGGCTTCCTTGTTGCAGGGCCTTTCCCGCTGGGCCGGCGGGCGCTCTTTTGGCGGTCGTCCGCCGGCCCAGCTGGAAAGCCAGAATGGCATCTGCAGTCTTCTGACCGCGGAGCGGCCATTTGGCGGTTCCCGCCAGGCGGGTGGCTCCCGCCGCCCGCCAAGGTCAGAATGACCCTCATAGTAATGTGTTTTATATGTCCTGACAGTGAAATATTGCTAAATTCGTTTTTCACTGCTGCAAGGTCTGTCCCTCTCATAGGTTAACATGGGGGCTACCTTTAAATCTGATTAAAGTGAAGATTCCCTTTGGGAGTGGATGGACATGTGGAGTTTGGGGTCTCTGAGCTCACAATTTAAAAATACATCTTTTAGTAAAGTTGATTTTGAGATTGTGTGTTTGAAAATGGCACTTTTAGAAAGTGAGCATGTTCTTGCTTATACCATTTTTGTGACTCTGCCTGTTTGTGGATTCCCTGTCTGGGTCAGTTTGACTGTTTGGCTGGTTGCACCTCACACTAGACAGTGACACAAAGGGAGCTGGGGTGTAGTTTACATTTCCTGATGAGCCATCTGTGCTACGAGGGAGGGGAGGAGTGGTCACTCATACCTGAAAGGGCTCTGCCTGCCCTCACACAATGCAGTTTCCAACCCCCTGGTGAGTGTCTGGGACCTGACCTGGGCACAGCAGGATTTCACATTCAAGAGAGATTTTGCTTTGAAGTAGGCCTACTTCAATGGAGAAATTGAGTATAAGAAGGGCACCCAAAACCACAGACTTCAGAACACTTCTGGAAACCGAGAGGAACCTCTGCCTAGAGAAGAGCTGAAGAGCTAAAAAGCTGAGGAAGAAGAGCTGCCCTGCCTGTTACTGTGCTTTGTGGAGATATCCTGCAGTTGCTGCTTCTGCCAGAGTAGGAGGGCAAAGACTGGACTGTGTGTGCCTTCCATCTTGTGAAGATCTCCAAGGGCTTGATTTAGAGCTTGCCTCCCATTTTTTGAAGTCTCAGGGACAGCAAAGACTTCTCTCTGCCAGCACCTGATGTCTCTGGAGAGACTCCTACTCTGCCCTGTGGTGCCCATGCAGTTCCTGGGACCCTGAAAGGAGATACTGGCAGCCTAAGAGGAAGAAATCCACTCACAGAACACCGTGCGGGGAAAAGATCGATGCAACTCTGATCTGTGGCTGAAAAATCAACATGCTGCCGGCTTTGCTGCTAAAAATCGCCGTTCGCCTGCAACGCGACTGAAGAATCGACACACGGAGCTGGAGAACCAACGGACAGCATCGCTGATGGAGGCTAGTGAGATCGCAACCCGCGCTGCGTGGTTCTTGGATCATCATGTGGCTGGATTTCCAAACACCGCTAGGTGTGTAAAAACAATGCAAGGCCTGCCCGGACCTGAGAGTGCTGACGGGATCGACGCATTGCTCTCCTACAGAC
Organism: Pleurodeles waltl; assembly: GCF_031143425.1. Lineage (NCBI taxonomy): Eukaryota > Metazoa > Chordata > Amphibia > Caudata > Salamandridae > Pleurodeles > Pleurodeles waltl. Next base: position 364,152,560 of record NC_090447.1, read on the forward strand.
AGAACAAACGATGCACCCGACCCGACGAAAGGAGAAACGATGCAAGGTCTCGCTCGTGAGTGAAATCGACGCATTGCAAGCCCTTTTTGACGCACACTCACCCGTGCGGGTTATTTTTGACGCACCCAAGTTACATTTTCACGCTAACAGTGTTAGCGTGTGTTTTAAACTACATAAGGACTCTTTTTGCTTTTCAATTGATAACTTGACTTGTGTATTGTGGATTTTTGTTGTTTTGGTCTTGTTTTGTTTAGATAAATATTTTCTATTTTTCTAAACCGGTGTACTCTGGGGGTTATTACAACTTTGGAGGAGGTTTTAATCCGTCCCAAATGTGACGGATATACCACCAGCCGTATTACGAGTTCCATATGATATAATGGACTCGGAATACGGCTGGTGGTATATCCGTCACTTTACCGTCACTTCTGGGACGGATTAACACCTCCTCCAAAGTTGTAATAACCCCCTCTGTGTGTTGGTACAGATACTTTACACCTAGCACTCTGAAGTTAAGCCTACTGCTCGTGCTAAGCTACCAAGGGGGTTAGCAGGGGTTAGCTGAGGGTGATTCTCTTTTATCCTGACTAGAGTGAAGGTCCTTGCTTGGACAGGGGGTAACCCGATTGCCAACCAAAGACCCCATTTCTAATATTGCTGATCAGCGGTTGGGATTGGACTTGTGTTTGTACTTGACATACAGTGATTAAGTGTATACTACGATTTTAAGTTCAAACCACTACGTGACCACATACTACTTGTCTTGTGATTTTGCCTTTTCTCTTTGGGACTTCTGTTTTTGCTGATCCCTTGATTGACTTTTCTTGAACTTCATTTGGGAACTTGTTTTTCTGCCTTTGGAACTTTACACTTTTAACTCTTCATCATGTCACAATCTGGAGATGCGTCAGCTGGAGCTGCTTTTGATTTGGAAAAATTGGAGAGCTACACAGTAGCTCAATTGAAGCAGTTTTGTAGAGATTTGGCCTGTCCAATTAAGAGCTCTTCCAAGAAGGAGGAGCTGCAAAAAGGCACTGAGGGCCTGGGTGACAGCCAAAGAAGCTGAGGGGAACACAGAGGAGGAGCAAGGTGAGGAGAAAGGGGTGCAAGTCATTCACAATGATGTAGTGGATGGGCCTGTTATGCCTAGGGAGAGAATCTCCAGGGCAGGTAGCAGTGTGTCCTCCAAGGGTCTGACACCTCAAGAGTTACAGGACAGACAGGCAGAGAGGGAATACCAATTGGAGCTGAAAAGGTTCAGTCTAAAGATGGAGATGGAAAGGGAGATGGAGCAGAGAAGGTTGGCCATTGAGGAAGGGAAGCTGCAGCTGGCTCACGAGCTTAGCTTGAAGGAGTTAGACACGAGGGGCCAGTCCAGCAGAGATGGAGGCAGCAATCCTTCAGTGCAGCCTGAGAGGAGGGTGCACATTCCTCAATACCTTGTGAAGAATTACAAGAGGGAGGATGACATATCTTGTGGTTCAAGGGGCAAGAGTCTGCTCTCCACATAAATCTGGTCCCTGAAGCTCATTGGGAGGCAGCTCTGTGGAAGCACTTTGAGGTAGAGGGGAGGGATACACTGACAGCCTTAGGGGATGCTCAGAGTCTCACCTACACCATCATGAAAGATGCCCTACTCACAAGGTATGGTCTCACCCCTGAGCAGTATAAGCACAAGTTTAGGTCCTCTAAGAAGAAGGAATCCCAAACATGGCTAGAATGTGTTGATTCTTATTGTAGGTCACTGGATGGTTGGGTGAAGGGCAATAAGGTAACTACGTATGAGGGGCTTTACAATCTGATTGCTCTGGGAGCACTTGTACAGTTTATGTTTTCCAGAGCTGCGCCAGCACCTGATTGACAGCAAGCTGACTGATCCAAGGAAGCTTGCGCAGAAAGCGGACCACTGGGAAAGCACCAGGGTCCAGAAGAGGTATGGGGGAGACCACGCCAAGGGTGGGCAGGGTCCCTCTCAGAAGAAAGGGGGGGGGTAAGGGTAAACAGGGGGAGTTCTCTAAAGGGCCCCAAATTGATTCCCAGGGTAAGGATTCCCAACCCCTCAGTGAGAAGAAGCCATGGTTCTCCAAAGGGAAGCCAGTGGGAGGTGGTCCCCAACGTAAGTGCTATGCATGTGACCAGGTGGGTCATGTGAGGGGGACCCAAATGCCCCAAAAGTACACCAGCACCCACTGGTGTGCCGTCCCAGGGTTTGGCCAGTGTAGCACTTGGGGAGGAGTTGTTTCAGGTGGGTGGGAACCAGCTGAGATGACCCTTGTCTCCCTAGGGGACAGTGAGATGGTCTAGAGAATTCTTGTGCCTGGGATCACGAAGAAGTACAGGCAGTGGGTGACCATTAATGGACAGAGGGTGGAGGCTCTGAGAGACACAGGAGCTAGCGTGACTACAGTGAGGAGTCAGCTGGTGTCTGAAGAGCAGATAGATCCCCGGGTACTTCACTAAGTAGTTGCAGTGGACAACTCAGAGCACCTGTGGAGGGTGGCGCACGTTCCCTTTGAATGGGGGGTCTCAGGTTCCTTGAAGATAGCTGTGAGTCCATCCATGCCATGATTGTTTGCTAGGCAATGACCTGAAGGATGCCCCTTCGAAGGAGGTGGAACACAGGTCTCACTTGGGGATGTTGGGTCTGCCTGGGTGGGTATGCGTATCCGTCCGGTCAACGGCAGCCCGTCAGGGTAGTCAAGAGCCCCTGGAGCCTGAAATAGTGGCCCAGGGAACCACCAATAAGAGAAAGGGCAGGGAGCATGGGAAACCGGCCCCAGAAATTCCCACAGTCTGGGAGGAGGCGGAGCCTGAGGGTGACGCCCCGTAGCCTACAGGTTAACAGGTGGCTGAACCGGGGGAGGTCCCTGAGCTGTCACGGTGGCAGCAGGAAGGGGGACCCACCAGGGAAGCATTCTGTGAAGCACAGAAGACTTGTCTTACTCTTGAGGGACTGCGGCAGCAGGCTGCAGCCCAGGCGGCCGGCGAGGAGCCCAGGACTCACCTGATTTATTGGGAGGATGTCCTCCTGTATAGTGAGCCTAAGGTTCCTGAGCCTGGGGCAGCTCGTATGCTGGTGGTACCCCAGTGCTTCAGCGCCTTCCTACTGAGGTTGGCTCATGACGTACCTTTAGCAGGACATCTGGGGCAGGACAAGACCTATAAGAGGCTTGTCTCCCACTTTTATTGGCCCCAGATGAGCAAGTATTCTACTGCACACTGTAGGACTTGCCCAACTTGCCAGTCAAGTGGCAAGATTGGGGGGAAATGTAAGGCTCCCCTCCAACCTTTACCGGTGGTTAGTACACCCTTTGAAAGGGTAGGTATTGACATTGTGGGGCCTCTGGATCCCAAAACAGCCATGGGCAACAGGTTCATCCTGGTCTTAGTGGGCATTGCACCCGTTACCCAAAAGCCATTCTTCTGAGGTCAGTCACTTCCCCTGTGGTGGGTCGGGCACTAATGGGGGGTTTCATCCCCATGGGGTTCCTCAAGGAAGTGGTATCTGATCGGGGTACCACCTTCATATCCACGTATATGAAGTCTCTGTGGAAAGTGTGTGGGATAACCTACAAGTTCACCACACCTTACCACTCCCAAAGTAATGGTCTGGTTGAGAGATTCAACCGCACCTTGAAAGACATGATCATGGGCCTGTCAGAGCCCTTGAGGCGGAAGTGGGACGTCCTCTTGCCATGCCTTCTGTTCGCGTACAGGGAGGTGCCTCAAAAGGGACTTGGGTTTAGTCCCTTTGAGCTGATCTATGGCCACCCTGTGAGGGGACCTTTGAGTCTGGTTAAGGAAACTTTGGAGAAAACTCCTAGTAACCCCCCCTGAATGTATTTAGCTACATGCTGGCTTTGAGAAACCAGACTGCCCGCTTCAGGAGTCTCGCCCAGGAGAGCCTAGAAGCAAGCCAAGAGGACATGAAACACTGGTATGACCAGAATGACACTCTGGTCGAGTTTCAACCTGGACAAAAAGTATGGGTGATGGCCCCAGTGGAGCCTAGGGTGCTCCAGGATAAGTGGACTGGGCCATTTGAGGTGGTGGAGCACAAGAGTGAAGTCAACTACCTGGTGAACTTGTAGTCTCAAAAGGAACCCTTTAAGGGTCCTGCATGGCAACCGCCTGAAACCTCACCTTGAGCGGACTGAACTGTCCATGCTGCTTGTGACAGATAATAGGGTGGAGGAGGAGAGTGAGCCTCTTCCTGGCCCCCTGTCTGCAGGAGAAAAAGATGGGGCAATGGAGGGAGTGATCCTCTACCCCTCCCTGGCTTAGGAGCAGCAGGGTGACTGTCGCCACATGTTGGGACAGTTTGCCTCACTTTTTTCCCTAATCCCAGGAGTCACATACTTGTGCACACATGATGTGGACACTGGGGACAGTACACCTATTAAACGAAAAGTTTACAAGGTGACTGACAGGGTCAGGGCATGCATTAAGGATGAGGTATCTAAGATGCTAACCCTAGGGGTTATTGAGCACTCCAGCAGTCCTTGGGCCAGCCCAGTGGTATTGGTCCCAAAGGCTGCTGCACCTGGTGCCAATCCAAAACTCAGGTTCTGTGTGGACTACCGGGGACTCAATGCGGTCAGCAAGACTGACGCATACCCCATCCCCGAGCTGATGAGCTCATTGACTGGTTAGGCGCTGCCAAGTATCTCAGTACGTTTGATTTAACATCTGGGTACTGGCAGATTGCCTTAACTGAGGGGGCCAAGAAGAGGTCAGCATTTTCCAGCCCAGATGGACAATTTCAATTTAAAGTCATGCCGTTTGGGATGAAGAATGCCCCTGACACCTTTCAGAGGTTGGTCAACCAGGTGATGGCTGGGCTGGATGAATTCAGTGCCGCCTACCTGGATGACATTGCTGTTTTCAGTTCCACATGGGAGGAACACCTACAACACCTCTGGAGAGTGTTAAAGGCCCTGCAGAAGGCAGGCCTCACTATTAAGGCGAGCAAGTGCCAAATAGGGCCGGGTTCTGTGGTGTACTTAGGACACCAGGTGGGGAGTGGCCAGTTGGCACCCCTACAGCCTAAGATTGACACAACTCTGGCTCGGGACTCTGCCAAGACCCAGACTGAAGTGAGAGCCTTTTTAGTTCTCACAGGATACTACAGGAGGTTTATTAAGGGATATGGTGTCATTGTTACCCCCTTAACTGAGTTGACTTCGAAGAAGCAACCCAGGAAAGTGAACTGGACAGAGGCTTGCCAGAACGCTTTTGATGCCCTGAACTCTGCCATGTGCACAGCACCTGTGCTGAAGGCACCTGACTACTCCAAGGAGTTTGTTGTGCAAACAGAAGCCTCAGAGCATGGTATTAGAGCAGTACTCTCACAGCCTAATGAAGAGGGCCTAGATCAACCCGTAGCCTTCATTAGCAGGAGGTTACTACCCAGGGAAGTAGGTGGAGTGCCATAGAACATGAAGTGTTTGCAGTTGTCTGGGCACTGAAGAAGCTAAGACCCTACTTGTTTGGGACTCACTTCCAAGTTCAGACCCACCACAGGCCCCTCAGATGGTTACTGCAGATGAGGGATGAGAATCCAAAACTGTTGAGGTGGTCCATTTCCCTACAGGGGATGGAATTTACTGTGGAACACAGTCCTGGGACAGAACACGCCAATGCTGATGGTCTGTCCACGTTCTTCCGCCTTAGTGATGAGAGCTCCTATGAGGTTGGGTAGTTGATCCCCACTTTCAGCTGGGGGGGACACGTTTTAAACTTTTCATCCTTGGCGTGGTCTCCCTTAAATTTTTGCCTTTGTTTCCCAAGTTGTTGAGGTGTGCTGGACTCTGATTTTGCTGTTTTTGTTACTCTGGGCACTTTACCACTGCTAACCAGTGCTAAAGTGCAAGTGCTCATTTACAAAATGTGTATGTAATTGGCTTATCCATGATTGGCATATTTGATTTATTAGTAAGTCCCTAGTACAGTGCACTAGAGGTACCAGAGCCTGCAAATCAAATGCTACTAGTGGGCCTACAGCGGTGGTTGTGCCACCCACATAAGTAGCTGTGTAATCATGTCTCAGACCTTGCACTGCACTGTCTGTGTGTAATTTTCACTGTAAATTCGACTTGGCAATTGTACCCACTTGCCAGACCTAAACCTTCCATTTCCTTACATGTAAGACACCACTAAGGTATGCTATAGGCATCCCCAAATGCAGTGTTCAGTGTATGGTTAAGGTAGGACATATAGGCCCTCATTACAAACTTGGCAGGCGGCAACCTTCCAAAGGAAAGTCAGTGGCAGGTGTCTGATTTTCGTTTAGGCCAATGTTGTGTTGTTTTGTATTTGGGTGGCCATTCTGAGCACGCCGGTGTGTACCGCCAATGGTTTAGCGCCATTGAATGTCCGCCGTGGTGATAGGTGGGACTTAATGTGGTGGATGTTGTATTGTTGACATAACGGTATGGGTGTCCGTACCAACACTTTAACACTGACCTTTTGGCTGGCGGATTTGTGTATGTGGCAGTATTCTGTCGGTTTGGTGTGTGTGTCATAATATGGCCAACAGATGTTTGCCACGACAACAGTATGTTGGCGGCCGTCACAACGGCGGTAAGCGGGATTTACAGCCAGTGAAATGATGAGGGCCATAGTCTCCAGCTGCAGATGCCACATGATGTAACCTTTGTGGACAGGATGTGGATGCCCAATGGGCACTAAGAACATAAGACAGACACATTGAACCCTACATACCAACAGAGTTATAGAGACAATAGGAATCCAGCTACACAGAAGGAGCATCGTCTTGAGCAATCATGCAAAGACAGTAGCTGATCAAAGAGATTTTTCAGATCTACACTCAGTTATTGTCTGTGGTACCCTTCCCAAGAACACGCTTTTCTCACAGTGTAGCCACTGAGAGAGGATCAGAGATGCAGTCCCTATCCTGATGCAATGTAACTTGATTGGTCTTGACAAAGAGATGGAGACAGCATGTTACAGAACATCTTTTCTCACTGTAACATTGAATAGCAGAGAAAGGTAGCTTCACAGCCTATGGATGTAGGGGTGAAAATAATGCTTTGAATCCTTTGATGTGGTGTGCTACATATGAATTAGTCTTTTCAGATAACATATTAGGAAAAATAGGGCTTGTCCACTAAAAGGTGGAGGGAACAACAAGAAGAGGGGAAAAAACTCCAAGCTTCTCTGAATGGTTGGACAAATTAATGGTATCATCTTTTTCTTCCTTTTAGATCTTTGTGAAATTGCCACCATTCCTGGATGAAGATGAAATGTAACTGGTAAGTATTTTGTATATTGGATATTTCTTACTCCAAATCTTTCGCCTCGTCTCCTATAACCATTTGCTATTCACTTCCTTTATTTATAGGTTTAGATTCTCCATGATATGAACAGGGAAAGAAAGGTATCGCAATGTGAACAGGAGAATATTCCTTTGTTGTGCAGCATAGGCCATGTCAGGGAATGTTACAGTGGCAGTAAAGGAGCCTCAGGAATGAGTGATGTCTGACTGTGGAGGGGTAGGCACCTTTGAAATTACGTTCTTGAACACAGGTCAGATGTCCATCATGTCAGGAAGAAATACATATCCCTACACCCATGCCCCTTGTCCATTATGTGGGAGCTGTATACATTTCACTACCATAAAGCCAAAACCAGTCAGGTGACACTGAACTCTGCCATTTGACTTACTTTCTAATAATGTAATTTTCAAAATAATAATCTAAAATCCGACTTGACCATTAAGTTGACTTTTAAACTACCACTAAAAGTAATCCTTGATTAATTTTTCTAGCTATTTCCAAACTGAAGTTAAGCAATGTAAGGGATTATAATGTAGCCCATTGTTTTCCTATAGAAGAGCCAACTTTACTACAGTGAAATATAGCTTTGGAGATTTCTCACTGCCAGAACATGTAAAACATACGTACACGTGCCCAACTTTTTAAGTACCTTGCACCCTGCTCTATAGTCACGCAGGTCAAATTTATGGGTGATTTATAAGAATTAAAAAGATAGGTTGGGGCCTAGCAAAACGTTTATCTTGCCAAGTCACATTGGCAGTTTTAAAACTGCCTACCCAGTCTGCCTACCCAGTCTGTAGACATGCTTTTCAGGTCACTTTAGCAGTGGCACAATATGTGTTGCAATTCACAAGTGACGTTTAACTTACAGGCCCTGGGTGTATGTACCATATACTAATGACAAAATCCAGCAAAAAACTGGGTGACCACTCACACAGGGTCATTTTTCTACAATTCATACAAAAGCACATTTTTTCAAGCAGTGCCCTATTGCTTCTTAAATCCTCCATCCTGTTCCCTCTGATACACACAACATCATCTGCTCCCTCTCCTGTCCTCAAATATTTGATTGCAGTGATTAATTATTAAAAGATAGAGTGCTGGTGCCCCGAGTTTTGTTCAGAAGCCCACAGCCAGTGCAATCAAACTTTGGTGTGCCGGATCTCAAGGCTGATAGGCTTAAATCCATGGTGTGCCATGGTATGCCTCCTTAATCCACTACCATAAACTCTCTGCTCCTTCATCTCACTCTTGCTGTCTCCCTCTGTGAAAGTTTTGTCATCTTTCTCTTCCTTGCTTTTTTAGATCTGAGTGTTTTTCAAACTTTTGTGCTCAGTAAATATATGATTACAAATAATAAGTTCTGATCCCCCCAAATATGTAGCAGTGGCCCCAACTGGAACCCATCAGCTAAAATTAAGCACTGATTGTTCGCCCACTGCTAACAGTCTTCTTTATCCTTTCAGAAAGCAGTGCTGGAGATATTGTTTACTAATTAATGTAGGTCATTTGTGGGGAGTTTGTACTCCTTGCTCGCTATCATTATGTTCCTTTCAGCAATGGAAAAGCTGATGGTCATTAAGGAGTGTTGGCTCTGTCTGGACCAAGGCTGCACATGCATGGAAAATGAGTTGCATGGTGCCTACTGGCAACCATCTACAATTCCCAGGTTGCACAATCTGGAGAGAAAGCAGCCATTTTGGATTATTCAGTATAACTTCGTGCATGGTTCATGGCATTCTTTGCTAGGCAATTATGAGGCAATGTTCTGCAGCCAGAACCTCATCACATGGATCTGAGATTTTCCTTGTCAAAATGACGGCCAAGGTACCGCCGCTGAATGACCGCACCGCGGTCAAAAGACCGCGGCGGCCATTCAGACATTTCCTCTGGGCCGGCGGGCGCTCTCCAAAAGAGCGCCCGCCGGCCCAGAGGAAATGCCCCTGCAACGAGGACGCTGGCTCAGAATTGAGCCGGCGTAGTTGCAGGGGTGCGACGGGTGCAGTTGCACCCGTCGCGTATTTCAGTGTCTGCTTAGCAGACACTGAAATACTTTGCGGGGCCCTCTTACGGGGGCCCCTGCAGTGCCCATGCCATGCCATGGGCATGGGCACTGCAGGGGCCCCCAGGGGCCCCGCGGCACCCCCTACCGCCATCCTGTTCCTGGCGGGAGACCCGCCAGGAACAGGATGGAGGTAGGGGGTGTCAGAATCCCCATGGCTGCGGAGCGCGCTCCGCAGCCATGGAGGATTCACAAGGGCAGTGGTAAACCGGCGGGAGACCGCCGGTTTACCCTTTCTGGCCGCGGCTGAACCGCCGCGGTCAGAATGCCCTCGGGAGCACCGCCAGCCTGTTGGCGGTGCTCCCGTGGTCGGTGACCCTGGCGGTCACCGGCCGCCAGGGTCAGAATGACCCCCAAAGTTTATTGAATTTCTTTTTTGCCCATTACAGCCATTGCAGGTCCAGTCTGTCGGAGACAGTACATTCTGGTTGGCTATAGTGGGACACCAGCTAGGCAGAACCTGCCACTCCCATCAGGGGTTGGGGATTACACTCACTGTACGACCTGCCCTCACCCTTCAGTTGCTTGGCACTGAAAAGTCAGGCTTATCACAAAAGCAATTTGTAAAGCATTGGCATAGCACTCTCACATAATAAATACACTGAGCATTGCAAAAGAGGCTTTACACGTGTGGTAGGTAAACAATTGTTATTCAAAACACAGATCAATTAACACAACATAAAAATCATGAACTCCTGGGCTTAAAATATCACTTGGTAATATTACTAGCAGTACTAGGCCCAACCACATTAGAATGACATCAGTAGCATGCACATTTGTGAAAAATCCTACACCTAGGCTCTCCCTGGCAATTATTATAATGCAATAGCACACAGTTATAGGATGCACCCCAGATCCCAACAGTATCAGAAATATGTACACACAGACAATGACAACACTTTTAGCATCACCGTAGACCAAGGCCGCATGGGAAGAACCAATTTTAAACGTAGTATCCAGTTTGCAAGATATCAATGTATAAAGCAGCACCATCAGTTGACGTAATCACTATCAGGCGGTCTTCATGCAAGCAATCCCACATGCACAAATTCACTCAGCACCACTACGCAGTGCTACAGATACCAGACAGGTCTGTATAGAGCACACTTTTACACACACAGACACCCCCAGACACACACACACACACACACACACACTCTTTCTTAGCTATGTAATGCGGTGCAACTGATATCCAGCAGGTCAAGTAGTAGCACAATGCAGACCCCGTGACCCAAGCCCTCCTCCCCAGAGATTAGACCACTCTCTGCTAGAGTTACTTAGTTGAGGTCCCAGGGAATGGGGTTGGGGAGTAGGTAGAAGGTCTGGAGGCAGTTGGCAACCAAAAGGGGCTTGGCCAACACTCAAGAATTTCACCGACAGGATGCAGAGCAGAAGCAGTTGAGGACAATAGTTCATTTCATTAAAGGAGACAGTAACCTACATTCTGTCACTACCCTAGTTCTGCAAAACACCAGAGGGAGAAGAAAGGTATGCACAGTTTCTTGAACAGCTTCTAATCACTTTCGGAAGCGTTCTGTCAGGCAGTCAGTTACTCTGACCACCTGGACTGGGTCTGGGCATTACTACCTGGCACACAATGTCGTCAGGGGCTGGGTGAGGAGAGTGCAGGTAGATCATTGCATGAGGGGCCCAAAAGGAACAATTGATGAAGAGGGAAATGTAGCAGGAGAGCCTCTCAGAAGGTAAAGGCGCCCGTCAGGTACACGTGGATCAGAGTTGCACCCAGGCAATCCAGGCACAATTTCTAGTGCACGATAATCTGAGTCACACCAGACAATTCCGGTTTCACACACAGTGATGATTTGCGAATCCCGTGCCTCTCTGGAAATGAGGCACAAACCCTAGTGTGCATTGATATGAATCACTCCAGAAAGTTCTGATCACTCATGATGAAGAGTTATCAATCCTGTGCCTCCCAAGAAATGAGGCACAGTGCCTGGTGCGCGTTGTTACGAGTCGCACCAGATAGTTCTAATCAAACACAATCGAAGATATCAAAATTCAGTACCTCCCTGGAAATGAGGCACAATATCTGGTGTGTGTTGAGACAGGTAGGAACAGACAGTTCCGGTCCCCCACACAGGCACAAGTTCAGTAGTGCCGCACAAGGTAGAATGAGGCATGACTATGGTTACGCCTCCACCTTTGAGGGTCACAGCCTGTGAATCAGACACTGCACGCAATGAGCATGCAGGGGGCATGTTGCATGAAGGAGATGTGGCACAATCGATGAAGCGGGCCACGTGGGGTTCCGCAACTGGAAAATCCGCTCACCACCTCTGGCACTGTGTACCACGTGGTCCAGGATCTCCAGTCCCACATCCCTTCAAGTGTATCTCCATAAACAGTAGTTATACTGTAGTGTGCCTTTAAAGTTGGGCGTGGTTCAAAGGTTCTCTCTTTGAACCACAGATGTCTCCCCTAAATTTCAGTCCTCTCTGCCTTGGGGCCATGGAGAGAAGATCTTAATCTGTAGTGGAGAACTGATCTGGCTGCCAGAGTCCAAGTGTCAAAACCTCTCCCTCCATTCTACCCAGCCAGGTCCTCAAATGGCAGATGTCTGTCATTCCAGTTGCATGCCCATTGTTTATAGCTGTCACTCGGGAATGCACAGATGTGCTCCACCAACCGCCAGTGTTGATTGGAGCCAGGTAGAAAGGAACACAACAAACCTTAGAGTAGAGAAATGCCCACTTTTGAGAACTGCCATTTCTCAGCTATTAATGACAAAGCCACCCTTATCGTAGGAAGGAGTTTATCACTGTGAATCCAATGATAGGAATCATCATGAGACTGCTCCACTACAATCCACCACTTGGGAGTGATTTCAATCATTCCCCAATGTTAGCCTATGGGGAGAGCAACCCTCAAAGGTAGTGAGAACATGCATGTGTATTGCTCACTACATTTAGAAACACTCGGTGCAAGTGCACACCACTGGTTTGCAATGGCAGGCTGAACACAGGTTGAAATGCCATTGTGCAAGCGCTCACTCACAGGCCTACAATGGCAGGCTGGACACATATTAAACCACAATTTTACGGGGGCGTACACACTGGGTAGCTCCACTACCTAACATATGAAGGAAGGGTGCGTGCACTTTCGCCCCATACTTAAAGTGTGAAAGTACCCAGGGTCTTAAGACCACTAAAAGAGAATCCCAAGGAAGGAGTCAATCTCCTAGGTAAAGGAAACCCACATGGGGTCTCTTCACTACCAGGTCATTGAACTCCCATGTGTACCCGTCCCGCCTTCCACCTATCACCTGCTCTGTCCTTCAGGGGGGTGCTCTAGGGGTAGTGTAGGCCCACTCATGGTTGGCCAAGGAGTAGGAAATGCCATCTAAGTGCCAGTAAAACTTTGCCTCCCCAGGCCGGCAATGGCAGGCCTTATACATGGTTAACAGGCTATTTTGGTGGGTGGCACATTACGTGCAGCGTCCCACTAGTAACTCGGCCTGTACCCACCCTGGGGATGTTCTGTACCTTTTTACAGGGAACTCCTGGGTACAGCATCTCAACCAATCACGTAAGTGCCCCCTCATCGCATGTGTAGGAAGGGCACGGGCACTTTTCCTCTGCAATACAGTGGGAAAGTGCCCAGAGTCCTAAGGCCATGCAAAGAGAGTCTGCAAAAATGGGAGGAAAAAGCAAAAGGTTTCAGGGAAATTCCCTAAGAAGGGCCATGTCCATCACAGTCCATAGTGGGTTATGACAATATATTGTACAAAAAGTAATAATGAAGCAATAGATTTCCATGGTTCAATTAAAGTGTACATCATTGTATAATTTTCCATATTATATCATTATATACTTCATGAGGATCATTGTCCAACAACCATCAGAGAAAAAGAGAAAAGAAAACAACAGTTAACTATGAAACTCCCTCCACCCTAAAACAACTTGTCTTCTGTTTTAGGTGATCTGATGGTAGTCAAGATTGCATAAGAATTTCGAAAAGGGAAGAGGGGTAGCAGACCAGTCCTACAATTAATTTAAACTTGGAGTATCCATCTCTACAAGAGAGTTGGGGCACTCAAATGCAGTGTGTGGCATTTCAATGGTCTGTCATGGGGGGTGGGGCATTCAAGATATAGGCTATGTGGTCCATAAGTCACTGCATCTTGGTCCACCTTGTCGTCGGTCTGGAATTTAAAAGTTTCCTGAAAAGCATCCAAAATCATGGCAATGGGCCACTTCCGAAGACCTCAGTATTCCTCCCTGCAAAGTGTGAGGCCTTCCGCAGCTCCACAGTGTATAACCTCCCTCCACCACCTACAAACAGTAGGAGCCATAGGGGTTTTCCAGCATTTTGTTTTCTGTCTCTTAGCCAGTAGGAGGGCCAGATCTATGAAGCAAAAAAGAGTTTTGGAGTTCTTAGGATGAGGATACAGACCAAGTAGACAATGCTCCATTGTGTTCCTTTGGGGGGCACCCACCAGGTCTGACAGTAAATTCTGGCCCAGTAGTTCGGTAAAGAGGGGCATGTGCAAAACATATGGAGGAGATTTGCAGGGCCAGTATGACATTTGGGACAGTCAGGGGATATTGCAGGAAATATATTATGTAGTGTCTATGGTGTAAAATAAACTAAGGAGAAATTAATGAATTTAAATGGAGAGTACGGGATATTTGTTGGAGTATTCAAGTAACAAACTCTATTCTTTATTATGTAGTGCATGGCTTAAGTCTTCTTCCCAACAAGTCCTGAGAGGTGTCAAGGAAACACATAAATGTACCCACCGTCCTTTATATAGCTACTTGATCAGGTGTCTGCCCGTTCCCATTTCGTGCACTGTTTCTACAAGTGAGTGTGTTTCCGACTCAGTCCCAGCTTGTGCCAAATGTTTTAGCTACAGGCATTGGCATGTATAAGACAGAGGGAACCCAGCAGCCCATGAGCTTCAATGAGGTCCTGGTGGGACATCAGCTCCCCATCTGTAAACAGATCCCTCAATGTGTGTGCACCTGCATCCTTCAAGAGTGGTATAGTAGGGGGAGTGAGTGGGCCTATTCATGTCGGTGTCCCTTTCAGGGATATATTGGGAGCATAGTGCCTGTCACCAGTATATAAGTGCATTGTTTAAGAGTAATGGTAAGTCAAAAGGGTGAGGTATTCCAGGCAACAACAATGTGTGTAGTGTGCCATACAGCAAATCCCGCTGGGTATAATTTATTTCCATAGTTGGAAGCCTGCCAACCAATATAAAAGCCATTGCAGTTGCCCCAAGTAGCAGTATTCCCTAAAATCTGGGACGCTGATTCCGCCTTCATCTTGTGGGAGATGTAGTTTGACGAGGCTTGTTCTTTATCTGCCAGTACCCCAAATCAGTTCAAGAAGTAGAGTACTTAGCTGTCACAAGCATGCTGTAGGAGCAATCACAGGTAGCAAACGAGGGAGCATCACTATTTTTTAAAGGGCCAGTCGTTCAGTCAAGGAAAGAGATAGGGTAATCCAAAACCAGACCTGTGAATGGAGAGAAGAAATGGCTTTGTTCAGATTATCCTCCAATAGATCTGAAGAAGACCTATAGGTTTGTATACCAAATTAGTGGAAAGCTGGGCCATTGGGATGGTATGTGTCCCCATCAGTATGTTATCCTCCAAGAGTACATTCTTGAAAGTAAATGCACATGCTTTATTGTGATTAACTTGTAATCCTGAGAGGCTGGCACATTGAGTAAGCAAAGTATCAAGTAGTGTCACTTTCAGGGTAAGGCCACACATGTATATTATGAGGTTGTCTGCGTACAAAGAGACAGCGTGTTGTTGTTGTTCTTGGGGTATACCCTAATCACCCGCACTGTGTCTAATACTCTGTGCTAATGGTTCTATTGCTAGCACAAAGAGAAGTGGGGATAGAGTGCACCCATGCCTTGTGCCACGGAATATTGAGTGGTTGGAGGATATATGTGGGCCCATTCGTGCACGAGTTTTATCCATTTTATATAAGTGGAGGGGAGACTAAATTTAGTGAGTATTGCAAACATATAGGTGGTCATTTTGAGCCTGGCGGTACGGGACCGCCAGGGCTAAAATGACGGAAGCACGCCAACTGGCTGGCGGTGCTTCCAGGTGTATTACGACTGCAGTGGAAGCGCCGCGGTCGCACCGCCAGTGCCGGCGGTATACTGCCATTTTAGCCCCGGCGGTGATAATCCGCCAGGGCAGCGCTGCAAGCAGCGCTGCCCTGGGGATTATGACTCCCCTACCGCCAGCCTGTTTCTGGCGGTTTGCACCACCAGGAAGAGGCTGGCGGTACGGGGAGTCGTGGGGCCCCCTGACAGGGCCCCATGCGGCTTTTCACTGTCTGCACAGCAGACAGTGAAAAGCGCGATGGGTGCAACTGCACCCGTCGCACGGCCGCAACACCGCCGGCTCCATTTGGAGCCGGCTCCCATGTTGCGGCCCACATCCCCGCTGGGCCGGCGGGGATGTCCAAATGGGCACCGCGGGAGTGCAGCTGCATTGGCGGCCACCCGGCGGTTACAGCTTGGCGGCCGGCGGTAGCCACCCGCCAATGTTGTAATGAGGCCCTTAGTCCCAACCCACGGTATCAAATGCCTGCTGAAGATCAAGGCATAAGCAACCAGCAGTCAGGTATGTTCTGGTAGCAATTTTCATCACCTGATATAGCTGCCTAACATTTAATGAAGTGCTACTTCATGGCAAAGCCCATTCTGGTCAGTGTGAATTAGCAAAAGCAGAAGTAACCTGTTCGCCAGGACCTTACTCAATATCTTATACTCGGTTGAGAGCAGGGACAACGATCTGTAGGAAGACATGCAGGTGGGTTGCGGCGGGGCTTTAGCAGAGATGTAACAAGTGCTTGAGAGGTAGTGGGCCAAAGGGAACAAGTGTTAAATGAGTTATTATATGTTTCTAGATGTGGTAATAAGCGATTAAAGTAGGTAGCCTAGAATTTGATTGTCAAGCCGTCTAGCCCAGGTGTGTTGTATAGGGTAGCTCAATTCACGGATTTCTTCCTGGAATAGGGGAGCTTCCCGTTCTGTATGGCAGTGCTTTGGTACCTTCAGCAAATAAAGGCCTTCGAGGAAGGTACCCAGAGCAGCTAAGGATGGCAACCAAACAGAGGGCAGTATAGGTTAGCATAATAGTTCCTAAATGCTGTGTTGATTTATTCCTGTGTGCATATTGAAAGGATGGGGTTGGAGAATATCATGGGTGTATCATGCAGGCTAATAAAGCTCCTCATTTATCACCATCCATGTGCATTAAGTGAGTATAAGCATTACAGTCTAACACTCGCAAACGTTAAGAAGTTCTGCATACTTGGTGCGGCATGGCTGTAAGTTATCGGAATGGGTATCATCATGTGCGCCCATATGTCAATGTTCCCAGCTGTGTCTCCACCTTCTTTATATCATGGAGGACCGCATGTTGTGCAGCAGAGGAAGTGGATATAGATGTTCCACATACTATCATCTTAAAAGCTTTCTATTATATTACAGATGATGAGCCAATGCCTACATTTTCAGTAAAATAAGCAATGATAGTGGTGGCCAGTATGCCTTCAAAGTCTATATCTTCTGGCTGACAAAGTTGGATGCCACCCAGTGGGCACCAGGGAAGGAGTTCTTCTCCATGACATGGTAAGCTTGAGTGGGTTATGGTTAGACAGGGTTGTGCCCAGGTTTGTGGAATGTGAGGGGTGCCCAATGAGGCATGAGGGGCAAAAAATGCAATCCAGTCGGGAGTGAAATTTATATGGAGCAGAAAAGAACGAGTATTCCCTCATTCCTACATTTGATTCCCACCATGCATCCATAAGTGATTATTCTGTTGCCCAATCTCTCAGCACTTTGGCCTGTGTGACTGATGGGGCACTGGTGAGGGTAGATTGTGATCGATCAGGATGGGTATCCAGGACTGCACTAAAATCCCCACCCATCAATCAAGGTAGATGGGACCAATGACCTAGCTCTGAGGAGAGGTGCGAGAAAAACAGATCCTGTTCTATGTTTGGGGCATTTACACTTTCCAGTACCAGTGGGCTGCCATCTAACGTCCCCTGCACAAATACATAGCGACCATGTGTATCTATCTTGGAGGTGATAGCCTCGAACTGCATTCCAGACCGTACAGCCAAATGACTGCTCCCTGTGCATAGGTCGGGAAAGGTTGTAGCAAACAGCTGCCCTCTCCATCTTAAACGTAGTTTTGATGCCTCAGCAAAAGACAGATGAGTCTCGTGTAGATAATCTATTTGGGCCCTACAACGTCCCAACTGGGCATGTATTCGATGTCATTTGTGCCCTTTGTCCAAATCCCTGGCATTCCATGTTGTTATGTTATATGAAGTTGTTATTTTTATGTCAAGTATGAGATCTGCAACATGCAGCCTATGTGCGTGCCTTCAACCCTCTCTGGAAGTATATGCTCATAATGGGACAGAAAATTAAGCACCCCCTGTCCACATAATAACAAATCCTGAATACTCTGTCCAGTGAGAAACATTTGTTCGACCAAGGAAACAAACTTATTAACACAAAACATAATCTGTAACAACTGCTATGGGGATTGGCTAGCACAACCAGAACTCTGTGAACCTGGCACACAATATAGTGGGAAGAGTGGAGAAGTAAGGAGAAGGTAATTCCTCAGGGCGCCTAGAGAAAGCAACACATATAAGTGAAAATGCAGCAATAGAAAGCACAGCTGTAATTCAAAGGTAAAGGAAAACAATTATAATACACGTATCACAAGCAGGTCAAAAGGTCTTTAGTGCCCATCAAATATGCAACAAAAGGATACTGCCACATAGATGTGGCAGGTAACATATAAATATTTAGATGACAGTATCTGAGGCTTGAGGTTTCCCCATGGGGCATAGCACCATACTTGCACTTGAATCTGAATTCGATGGCACGTTGCTGGAGGAGCTGGAAACAGGTCATGGAGAACATGGAGGTTGGTACCTGGTGGAAGTCACAGTAGCTAACACTACGTGTCGTTGCTCCTGCGCTTTTTGAAGAGATAGGGCAGTCCTAGGTGAGAATCTCTGAGTGTTTTCCTGTCTACGGCGGCAGGGAGTGCATTGCAGGGGGCTGCATGCAAACTCCGAAGCAGGGGGTCACCAGGCATTAGGGCACTGAGTTTCCAGCCAGTTCCATACTAACTTAGGGGTGCTGAAAAACAACGTTTTCTTGTTGTGTATCACCCGTAGGTGTGTTGGGAACATCAATGCGTAGTTTAAGCCTTCTGCACGGAATTGTTGTGATACTGCTAAAAAAGATCATCTTTTGCTTTTGACTATCATTGTATAATCTGGGAAAAGAGAAACTTGTGTTTTCAACAACAGTTGTTACATTTTCTCTAGCCTTCTGTAGGTTACGCCTGAATCGTCAATGTTCAGGATATGCCTCTTGCTCCTGCGCAGTCACAAGCGAGGTTATATATGCCGGATGGTGTAGGATTTATAAATCTCCCGGGCACCCTCAGAAGCCTCACAAAGGTACACCTGCCATCTTAGCCAGCCAGCCACTGACCTATTTATTACTAGATTATTGTTTTGATTGATTCTGGAAATGCAGAATTAGAAAAGTTGTATTGTTATTGCAAGCCACGTTTGAACAATTTTCTTGAACATTTATCTCAACTCTTTTAAACTGGGGTGTCAGAATCTATCAAAGGTAACCTGTGACAGAACAGGAAGGCTTCTTAAATCTTAAATTAGCTATTATTACAATTGTATGTATGAACAACATGTACAAGGTATTTGAGTTGCAGTATGCACAGCGTTAGTTACTATGCAGTTTTACAGAAGTACATACGGAAAAGTTTCTTCTACAAGAGAGCATATACTGATAAAGCTTTAGGTAGTTATTAAATCATAGGCAGAGGTGCCAGTGTGCATATACATTTGAGTTACTTATTCTTTGTATGTTTAGTTTTCAAGAATTACCTATTTCACATTACAGTACAAAGAGATTGTCACACAGAGATATTACACAGATTGTTACACAGATACTATTGTATCCATTTACAATTGCAAATAAGCTTAGAACCTTTAATGACAAGCTATCTCTTTAACTTGTAGAGATTCAGTACATTTTGAAGATGTCCTTGACCAACAGAAGTGATGAGACAGAGTGGTGTAGTCCTGTGTTTCTGTTTTTTCTCATTCCTCTTTTCCCACTTGCATTATTGGCCCTCATATTCCTGTGTATGTTGTCTCTGCTGGAGATGGTGAGAAAGAGCATTCCTCCATATTATCCAGTATAAAAGGTTACTGCATCCTGTCACATTCTTTGTCATCCTATATGTGCCTAAATGGGTGCACAGAAACCATCCTCTCCCTGCCATCCCACCAGGGGCAGAACGCAGGGTCCTGCAGCCCCCACAGTGTGAGTGATCCCCAGTTTTTCCCAGCTGGCAGCCCCTCGCCCCCCAGGTCTTAAGCAACATAAATGCAGTGGAGAACAGCAAGCAGAACAAATGGCAGCTCGAGGAAGTTGCTGTGTTCCTCTAGCATAAAGTAACAAACCTGCACCATGTATTTGTTTTAAAATGCCTGGTGGAAAGGGCCTGGCACAATGGTGTCTTCTCGACTCCTGCTGCCTCAGAGCATTGGAGGGGAGTTAGAAAAAAAAAGGAAACAAGCATTTGCAATGCAGTGGATCTTGCGTTTGCTCGAGTTATAGCTATTAGCGTTGTAAATTCCTAACTGGACTTTTCTTGCCACATAAATTGAAAATGATAACTAAAACAGTTGACATATGCGAGCTGATTCAAATGAGCATGAGCGTGAAGGAAGCACACAAAAGGAAAAAGAAGTTCGCTTGCAGTCAAACATATTGACAAATGTGCAATTATTTATGTAACAGGGTTGGGGTCCAAGGCGGTAACAAAACCACCCCAAGGGGGGACAAGTATAAAGCATTTACCAATGATAACAACCACGAACTAGTGAAAGTGATGAGCGTGCGGTGGCCGTGGTTTAAAGCCCACAATACTTTCAACTGGTTAAATCACTTGCATGCTCCCCCTAAAAAGGATGACTTAGAACCAGTGCTTTATTTGTAAAATTATAAGTGCCTGTGCACAAAGCGCTGCTCAGACACCCACGGCTGGCGCTATAAAATGTCAGAGTGCAAATGGCAAGTGTGCACAGTCCTAAACCCACTTCAGGCATCGACAATTCACTGCAGCCACTCTCTGCTCAGTTATCTCACTCTTGCAGTTGTCTGCCTTCCCCCTGGTCAACGCATTTTCTGTATTTCTCTTCCTCAATTTTTTTGTTTTGTTTGTTTTTCCCTACTTTGGTCTCAGGAAATGTCTTATGGCCAGAAATTAGTGCTGGCCCCCAAAAAGAAGTGCCGGTGCTCTCCACCGGCAACCGTTGGATCAAATTAAGCACTGCTAACAACATTAAAATGATGTTGATTTGAAAGAAAAAGAAACATAGTTAAAGTCTAATATTGGCCAAAATATGTCTAGCATTGACACGTACTACTTTTTTAGGTGAATGTGCATGTGACTAGTAAAAGATTTTTTGTTTGTGAAAGAAAACTAGTGGTTAAAGTAGGCTGCCTACTGGCCCATGCTGCAGTAGGTGGTAAAAAAGTAAATTGCATTTGAACAAACTAAACAATCAAGGTGGTTTCATTCAAGGCCCATTTCATTTTAGTATATTTGTATACATTTTTTAATTATGGATATTTTTTATTTGGTTACACGAGGTTAGTGTGACAGAACTAATAAAACCACCAAAAACAAAACTTTTCTTGATCCTTTGCACGCTCGCTCATTATAGTAGGCAGTTCCTTGAAGTAATTCTCTTTACGGAGCCATAGCATTCACCAGGCATGTGCCTGAGCAAAGAAAGAGATATTCGTGTATTTAAAAACCTTGCAAAGCACTTTAACCATATGTTTAAACACATGCAGTGAATGTTCAATCTGTCAAATTTCACTGCTGTGGTTCAACACAACACAAATCTGCACATCCCGTTCTTCCTGTTCGGGAATTTTCCTACTGCATGTTGTAGGAGCAATACAGAGTTTGAGGAATTGGTTCTGAAGTTCCTGAGTTTTTCTCTTCCATACACTACTCTAATATACCCGGGTCAGGGTAACTTTTGGATTTCATGCGAGTCAGAAGAAACTCCAGTACAGCTTCCATGAACACATGTGTTTTTCATAATGGGGAACTCATTAATTCATTTAGTTTGAGTCTGAAGCTGAAAATGTCGCTGTGCAGGTGTTTGCTAACCTGGAATCACGTCTAAACAAGCATTTTTGACTTTCATTTCAACAAAGCTCTAATGAAGTTAGCAGTGCAGCCTGAGAAGATTTATGGCCCCAGTAAAGGAAATAGGCAATGCTGTGTATGCAATGTCGTGAGTGCTGGCAGGGATGGGCCCTGGAGAGAGAGACTGTCTGTGATGCGATGCGAGGGCATATTGTTGCTTGTTGTTAGAAATGGGGTCTTTGGTTGACAGTCAGGTTACCACCTGTCCAAGCAAGGACCCTCACTCTAGTCAGGATAAGTCACACACAATCCAAATTATCCTGTGCCCACCCTCTGGTAGCTTGGCACTGAGCAGTCAGGCTTAACTTAGAAGGAAATGTGTAAAGTATTTTTGCAATAAATCATAGAATAACACACTATAGCACCACAAAAATACACCACACAGTGTTTAGAAAAATATCTAATATTTATCTGGATATTTGCAGGTCAAAATGATAAAAGATGCAATAAGAAATTGTAAAGATATCACTGGAAGTGATATAAAGTGTCTTAAGTCTTTAAAAGCAAACAAAGTCTCTTTCAAGCACAAAGTACCTGGTTTGAAGTGAAAAATCTCCGCAAAGGGCCGCAGAGGAGGAGATGCGTGGAAAAATGGTGTGTGCGTCGGTTTCGCCCCTTCACACACCGACTTGCGTCGTTATTTTCCACGCGGGGAAGACGTTGCGTCGATTTGCGGCACGCGGACATGTCTCCTCTGTGGGTCGCGGGGTTTTCAGACGCCCCGGGGTCTGTGCGTGGAATCCTGGGCTTGTTGTCCGGCTGCGCGTCGTTCCAGTGGGCTGCGCGTGGAGTTTTCTTCCTCACGGTAGGCGCTGCGTCGATTTCCCCTCTGTAAGTCGGGCGATGTTGTCCATGCGGGCCGGGCGTCAAAGTTCCGGTCGCACCGCATGTGTTGCGTCGATCTTTTCCTTGCGGGGTCGAGCGGCGTCTTTCCGGTTCGCGTGCAGTGAATTTTTCACCGCGTAGCAAGCTGTGCGTCGAATTTTTCGGCACACAAGGAGTCCAGTTGAAAGATAAAAGTCTTTTTGGTCCTGAGACTTCAGGGAACAGGAGGCAAGCTCTATCCAAGCCCTTGGAGAGCACTTCTGCAGCAAGGCAAGAGTTCAGCAAGGCAGCAGGGCAACAGCACAGCAGTAGTCCTCTGTAGAAAGCAGTCAGGTGAGTCCTTTGGGCAGCCAGGCAGTTCTTCTTGGCAGGATGCAGGTTCTGGTTTCTTCTCCAGCAAGTGTCTGAGGTGGTAGGGCAGAGGCCCTGTTTTATACCCAAATGTGCCTTTGAAGTGGGGGAGACTTCAAAGAGTGGCTTAGAAGTGCACCAGGTCCCCTTTCAGTTCAATCCTGTCTGCCAGGGTCCCAGTAGGGGGTGTGGCAGGCCTTTGTGTGAGAGCAGACCCTCCACCCTCCCAGCCCAGGAAGACCCATTCAAAATGCATATGTATGCAAGTGAGGCTGAGTACCCTGTGTTTGGGGTGTGTCTGAGTGAATGCACAAGGAGCTGTCAACTAAACCCAGCCAGACGTGGATTGTAAGGCACAGAAAGATTTAAGTGCAAAGAAATGCTCACTTTCTAAAAGTGGCATTTCTAAAATAGTAATATTAAATCCAACTTCACCAGTCAGCAGGATTTTGTATTACCATTCTGGCCATACTAAATATGACCTTTCTACTCCTTTCAGATCAGCAGCTACCACTTCAATAATGTATAAGGGCAGCCCCAATGTTAGCCTATGAAGGGAGCAGGCCTCACAGTAGTGTACAAACGAATTTAGGAGTTTTACACTACCAGGACATGTAACCTACACAGGTACATGTCCTGCCTTTCACCCACACATACTCTGCTCTAGGGGTTACCTAGGGCACACATTAGGGGTGACTTATATGTAGAAAAAGGGGAGTTTTAAGCTTGGCAAGTACTTTTAAATGCCAAGTCGAAGTGACAGTGAAACTGCACACAGGCCTTGCAATGGCAGGCCTGAGACAAGGTAAAGGGGCTACTAGAGTGGGTGGCACAACCAGTGCTGCAGGCCCACTAGTAGCATTTAATCTAGAGGCCCTGGGCACATATAGTGCACTCTACTAGGGACTTATAAGTAAATCAAATAGTCCAATTGGGTATGATCCAGTGTTACTATGTTTAAAGGGAGAGAGCATATGCACTTTAGCACTGGTTAGCAGTGGTAAAGTGCGCAAAGTCTAAAAACCAGCAAAAATGAGGTCAGAAAAAGAGAAGGAGGAAGGCAAAAAGTCTGGGGATAACCCTGCAGAAGGGCCATTTCCAACACTTGTGAGCAGTGAGCTAATTGACAAGTGTTTTTTAGTCAAATAGGGCTTATTTTAGGAGCCGTAGGTAAACGAGGACCGCGCTGGAGTGAAGCCAAAACAAATGTTAGCGACATGGAAGGAGGTGGGAGGTACAGAATGCTGCAATAAGACGCAGGCAACTACCAGCCTAATCCACCCACAGTGAAAGGGGAGCACCAAAAGATTGTCAAAAATAGTCTGTCACAGCAACAGATAAAGAAACCAAAGTGGAGCAATACAGTAGTTGATGACTGCTCTGAAACAGAAAAAGAAAGGAGAAAAGGGCGGAACTGACGACTAGCGAGCAAGAATTGTTAAAGGACACTGCAACCAACAAATGAAATAATTTAAGCCCACAGTATAGGTATACTTAAGTATACAACAGGTCAAATGCTTACGCTCAACCTAAAAACAACACGGGTGGGACAAAACAGGAAAGTGAGGCCACTAAGAGAAGGGCAAAAAGGGCACTGATGAGGAAAATAAGGCAGGAATCATGTAGGAAATAGGGAGAAGATAACGGGAAGGAGACAGAGATGAGAGCAAGAAAGGGAGGAGGGGAGTGGGATGGGGCTGAGAAAGAGACAGTCAAAGAAGATAGGTGTGAGGTAAAAGTGAAATGAGGGACAGTTAGGATGATAAAGAGGAAGAGGTACAGTAAGATAAAGAGAGGAGAGGCAGTGGCACAATGAAACTTGATGGTGTTCCCCCTGCAAAGTACCTGGAAGTCCCGCCCCCAGACCCAGTCAGGGGCCTGGCGTTCGCACACAGTGTTCTGTGCTGAGGCAGCCCCCTGGAGCTCGGGGGCCCCCAAGCACCAGAATGGCTGCAGGGGCCTTTGTTAGACCACTGAGGAGAGACTGTAGAGATGGTGAGAAGACTGTAGTAACATTTACAGGGGAAGGGAAGGAGATCGAGAAGGGTGATAAAAGGAAATCAAGAGAATGCGAGAGGAACAGAAAGTGAAAGAGATAGACAGGCAGAGGGGGGAAGGAAGAGCAATGGAGATGATGAGAAAGTGGGGCAGAAGCAAAGAGGGACAGTTGAGGAAGAGGTGATAGCTGAGAGAGCAAGAGGGCTCAAGAGAGGGAAAAGGAGGGAAAGAACAAGAGATAGGTGATAGTGACATCCGAGAAGACAGGAAAGAGGTGTCGTAGGCAGGTGGTAGAAAGCAAGTAACAGAGAAAGGCAGGTGATGACCAAAATTAGAGGAGGACAGATGAAGGAATAAAGGGCAGAGGAGATGAGAGGATAAAAGCAGGTGAGAGAGAGAGAGAGACCCAAGAAAGCGTTAACAAAATGACAACAATTAGACATGGTTAAGAGATATTAAGAAAGAAGGAAAGACAGGGAAAAGTAAGAGAAAAAGACAGGAGAGACAAAAAACAGACATGCTCTTGTAAAACATGTAGGTTTAATAGAGATATGTGTATGCTAATATAATAAATGCATTCAGCTGCTGTATGGTTTAATAGGTGTGTATTTTGTGACATTACCTACATTTGTCATGTTGCACAATAATGGGCATGTGTCATAGAAAATGATTGATCCATTCTCAGTGATAAAATATTTGGCAGTTTCTTTGACATTTGATCAACATTTGCTTGGGACATTAAAATTCAGCAATTGTTTTGTAAATCCAACCCCGACAAAACAGTTGAGTTCTGATGGGGGAACAGCAGCTAACACAGCTTGATTCTGGATGTTTCATGGGATCCCCAAATATTTATTTTGGGGCAGGTAAGTTTAGGATATGGCTCTCCCATATAATCTCTTTCTTAGAGTTGTAGGCCCTGATTCACAATTGTAAATGTACACATTTGTTGAAGTTTACGATTGTTTGCTATTTACAAAGGTATTTTACTAGTAGTATCTTTATAACTGGGGAGTCTAGGCACATGAAAAGATAGGGCAGTCCTCTCACCTTATTTGCAGAGAGTCGTAAAGATACTACTCGTAAAATACATTTCTGAATAGCAAACAATCATAAACGTACACAAAATTGTAAGTTTACCCCTGCGAATCAGGTCCCAAATGTCAATTTCCCCTACAGCCATGGATGCTTTGGCCTCATGCAGCCTTGTTCCCTACAAGGGAACTAAGGCCCTTTACTGTTGTGAAGGGTCTGGAGTGGAGGCAACACTGGCAGCCCTCAGAATAAAAGATGAAGAGGCAAACTGGATATGTGTCCGGCACGGTATGGACCTGCTTACCCTGCTCAAATCATCATGAGACACCACCTGATGTGATTTGATAGTTATTTTTTAAAGCACACTGATATTGAGTGTCTGAGGGCTGGACAATGACTGCTAACTATCAACAATGACTCCATCATTCAAAAAGTCAAGTTTTGTGAAACTAAATTACTCTGGGCCTGATTACAACTTTGGAGGGGGTGTTAATCCATCCCAAAAGTGACAGTAAAGTGACGGATATACCACCAGCCGTATTACGAGTCCATTATATCCTATGGAACTCGTAATACGGCTGGTGGTATATCCGTCACATTTGGGACGGATTAACACCTCCTCCAAAGTTGTAATCAGGCCCTCTGTGCTGTAGTTGGTCTTTAAGTAGTTCATTGCAAGGTATGGACACCACTCAAAGAAAACACCCTGTTTCTCAGCCAGACATTCTCTTAGTACCTCTAAGAAGGAACCAGAATACTGGATAAAAAGCATAGAAATGAAGACAAGCTAAGTATAAGAAGTACTCTTGTTGTTGATTGTCCAATGGCAAAGGCAGTCCATCATTAAGGTCAAAACCTCCATGATCAAAGGCCAGTGCAATATAAACAAATGCTGAGAAATAGGTGTCCACTGATTTACCCTGATGCTTAGTGTGACAGATGCATTTTCAGTGAATTGCAGTCTTGTGGTGGTTTTCATTTTCCCCACAACTGAGCCTTTTCATAGTACAGAGAAAATTAGATAATTGCCTGGACTGTGATTTTCCTGGCTTGATTTAGAAAAGAATAGGATTAATTTTACTTAGGTTCTAATGCGTGTAGAGGTGAACTTTGAGGAATCAAGGACAGTGACTCATTAAGCCAAAAACAAAGACTTCCTAGCTCAACCCTGTGGAAACTATTACATCCAATTCATGCATAAACACCCCTACTAATTCTACGGAATTTTAAAATAAAAACAGAATGGTTGATGTGCATGAATTTAGAAAGAGGTGGTACTATGAAGTAGACACAACTAAGAAGGCAAAGAGGTGATGAATATAACATTGCTCCCCCATTAGATATGAAGTGGACAGAAGCTCTTTGGTGGAGATGAGCATGGTAAATCTTGATCCTTAGGGGCCGACCATGGTTTGGCGATAGATGCTAATAGGGCTAAGCCCAACAATTTGACTAGATTGCATTGTATAGTGTGCATATATCTTCACCATTTGCAGGCACCCATGTGTGATGTGAAGGTGTTTTATTCAGAGGGACTTCAGGTATTCTCTGACTTCGCAACCCTGGGACAGATTGTGGACCATTACAAGCTTCAATTCCTTAACAAGCCCAGTTTTGGTCCAAGTTCTTAACACGCCCAGAGGTAGCCATCACTTTCTCATTTTAGCAGTCACTTAATTAGCAGACATGATCTGGACCGCAGGATGGTTGGTGTAATCATTAGGCATGAGGAAGTATCTGCATTTAGAGAGGTTACAGATTCAGCATTGACCTTCTCTTGTCCATGTAATGGTCTGGGAATCCTCTGAGATGATTGTGTTTTACCAGTTTCTAAATCCTAATGCTAGGAATGCAAGATTGCCATTCTCAAATATTTTGGTTTAGCATGTCAGTATGAGAGACTAGATTGTCATGAACTTGTTTTGGTTCTGACAATGCCCTAATATCTAGTGTTGTCCAGCTGCAAGTTGAATAGAACCAATACCATTTATGTCACCTTCTGCAGCATGCCTTTAGCATCACTTCTGGGGCACTATTACACATAGGTGCACTTTCTCTGTTTGTACCATAACGTACCTTATATTGAATGTGCTACCCCCAAAGCAGCTGCAAACTCACAGCAAGCGGGTTCTAGTGAAACACAGAGCAGATCTGAAGCAACAGTTCTGTATTTCATGGTGCAGGTGGCAACCCACTTGCTACTTTTAAGAAAAATTAGAGATCCCCTTGCAGGCAGGTGCAGTGAGTGACTTCACCAATCTTCAAAGGGATGTCTGGGGGTCCATAGGACCCCCTTCCCCACTCTAGACGGCTTCCCCACTCTAGGTGGCGCACTGTCAGTGCATCTTCTGACAGCTTCTTTGCCTCTACACCCGCATCTATAATACAGCGTGGGTGCAGAGGCATGGGAATTCCATCAATGAAGGAGCACCCTCTGGTGATAACGCTGGGGCATCTGCTGCCCTTTCTATAATATCAAAATGCCTCAGGGGCACACAAAGAAGGTGTACATGCCTGTTGCACACCCCGGACACTTTGTGTAATAAGGCCCCATATGTGAAATCATCACATCCCATATCACCATGGGTGTCATGATGATTGAACATCTACCTTGTTGTGTCAGGTCTGAGCCTTGTGTCATAGCTCAGCTCTGCAAGACAACATGAAGGTAGGAGGTGGTACAAGGATAAGTTTGGACTGAGGTGGGGGCCTCCTCATTGTTGCCTGGAGGAGGGGCACCTACGGTTTTGTTACATAACTGCATCCAGGTAAAACATTGTGGAATATGTCTGAGAATGTTGACTCTAGTGCAGGAAAATGATTTCCATAGTAATTCCACATTCATCAAAGTCAATCTCATAATGGTATGTTTACTTTGCACCGGGAATTACAGTGTGTAACACTATTGCATCACGCATCCATGGACCTCATAATGTGGAGAAAAATTAAGTACTCTTCTCTGGGGAAACATATAAAATCATTAAGAAGCACCGCTCAATGGGTTTCTTGCACGAGCAGGAAGAGCATGATGATATACGTAGTTAGCCAGAAATTATGAAATTAGAAACAGGGCTGCATAGGATTTTTCAGTCCTACAGTACTATAGCAAGTTCTTCATCATCAACAACCTCGCTTATAAATTCCTCTTTGAGAACGTACCATTTAAGCTACCCCAATCCAGTAAACATTATGGGTATTTGCACATTTAAATCTGTTTTGTGACTCCCCGTATTTGAGTTGTCATTTCCAGTTGAGCATATTTTATAGTATTATAAATGTGAAAGGGTGCTCGTTTGGGCTTACATTTTTTTTCTGCTTCAACAACGTAGCTTTACATATCAGGAGCTTAACACACAGTAAGAATAATGCCACTCATGCAATGTATTTCCATCTAGAGCAAAATAAATTCTTAGCACTTAAGTTTAGTCGACAGAGAATATTTTCCTCTAAAATTCCAAAGAGAAAGAAAGGGGAAGAAAGGGGAAGAAACAGCTAGGTTTAATAAAAACAACCCGCCAGTTGTCATAACAATTTAAGACGAGAGCCAGGTGAAGTGGAATGCCCTTTACTACAGACATTCCAGGCACAGGATAACGTACAAAAATAGGAAACATACATAAATCAAGATTTAGGATTAATGGCTAAAATTACATAATGTTTTGGAGCCTACATTCTTGTTATTTCAGTTCAGGGCTAAACGTTATTTTGTATATATTTTAATTACAGCCCTTGCCAGCCTTCCCTTCCATCAGATCTTCAATAGAAAGCTACTACTTGCCTTGAAGTCTGAGCAGTTCCAATGTTCTTTTAGTCTTTGTTTTGACACTACTTACTTTCACTTTTTTTTTTCATCAGCTGTCACCACACAAGCAGATGCCTTCGTTTACACTGTCCAAGCATATACAGTCTGACAATTGTATTTCATGGACATTCCAACTTCAAAGTGGCTTTTAAAGTTGAACCTGTTGGTTTTCTGCAGTTGGCTACTGCATTAAAATGTCACAGCCAACAGATGATCTTTTGGCTTCTGCATCTCAAAAGCACAACAACTGCACATGCCTGTCAGTGCACCGTTCTAAGCCCTACCGCCGAGATGGAAAACCGCAGCTTGACAAAAATCGCGCTGTTATCGTACCTCTTGTGATGTAAACTAAATCTCATACTCTGATTCCATTATTTCAGCTGCTTTTGTAAGTAATTTGTTTTACATATCTCTTCCTGCCGCTCAGTGAGGGGATCCGAGTGTTAGAATGCATAGTTAATGCTCGATGATGCTAGGAGAACACTTCTGGGTCTACTAGACAATTCAATCCTTCTCACAAAGGTTATACAAACACCATACATTCTAGCAACCACGCATGCAAGCTTAGGCTTCTAATGCTTTTAAACACGTTACAACTCAAGACATAACTTATTTTTTTACATATTCCTTAGCATTCCTGAGCGATTCATCTCTCGTTGCCAACATAAGATATGAACAATAGGAAACTTTGTCAGAATGCTAATGGCTGGATAGAGTAGGTGATTTGGGGTATTTGTGGTTTATTATTTATTTACAAATATCGGGCCAGATCTAAAAGGCCCTATCACCACCGGAGCATCACTTTTGGAGACGTTCCGGTGGCGCTATGTACTGCACCATATTTACAAAGTGGCATTAAGCCACTTTTGTAAATAGGGCCACTTCACATGCAGCACTTTGCAGGCAAGGGGCATGTGATGGTTGTTGCTGTGGGTGTGCCACAGCAACACCCATTGCATGTTGATGTTATCCCAGATTTACAAGTCTTCGTAAAACTGAGGCAGACCCAAAATCAAACGCCACTTCTAGGGTGGCGTTAGCATGGCACAATGAGGGGAAATGCATTTATTTCTCCTCGTTTTTTGCTCTTTCTTGCACCATAGCGCAAGAGTGGCTGCGTTGGCGCTAGGCGGCAAAATTAGCACTGGCACAGAGGACAACACAGGAGTGCATCATATGCAATTAAATACAGAGCATCCCTACACTTTGAAAATGACAGGGAGCAGCACTGCCAAATGTGGCAAAGCGTCGCGCTCCATCATTTTCTTTTAAATCTGGGCCATCATATTTTAATTGAGTGTTAGCTTCACATTTGCCCAGTGCATTGTATTATTTGTGACCAAATTAAAAAAAGATTTTGAATTTACTCTTGTGCTTGATCAGGAACTTCAGAATATAAATTTGGAAGCCTATTGATTTCGTCCAAATCAATAAACTCCTTGAATATGTAGAATTATCTCAGTTGATAATTTTAAAAACTTGACAACATATTTTGAATTGAAATGACATGATTTGTCTCCCTTCCATTTCTTCAGGCAGCCCATTAATTGGTATGTTATTTCTTCATTTGTGAGTCTCAAATTCTTCACTGAATTTCAGTAACAGCTGAGTTATTTTAACTTATCTAAATTATGCTGCATATCGTTGATGCTTTATTCTACAGGATATATCCTTTTTTTTGGAAGGTGTCAACATCTTTCTTAATGTAGAAAGCTTGTTGTTCATAATTTCGAGCACTTTGGATGGTTTGCTCATGAAAGGCTTCAGACCCTGATACAATCCTTGTCAGGGTGAACCACAAAAGTGACTAAATTACCCTGTGCTTAGCCTACTGGAAGCTTGGCACAAAGAAGGCCAGGCAGAGGTAATGTGTAAAGTACTTAACTAGTAATATAGTGAAAAAATAACACAAGAAAAATCCCACACAAATTTAGAAAAAAAATGGAGTAAATATTATTAAATCAATTTTACACCAAAATGACAGAAATGTAGTTATGAATTGTTAAAGTTTTAAGTGAAAAATAGCACTGACATCTCATTGTGCACAAAGTCAAAAGTTATGTCTGACCCAGAGGAAGCGCCCCCTGCATGCACAAAGTGAATTAGGCCTGGTCTACGCTTACCTTCAGACTTAGAAAAGGTGTTTGAAGAAAAATGGCTGAGATGGTAAAATTAGTGGATCAAGGCTGCCGGCGGTGTCTGAGGAAGAGGTGCTGTTGTTGGGGAGCTGCTGGACAAAGTAACAGTAAAGGTTTCTACATTCAGATTTAGGCACATATTTATGTGCTTTTGACGCAGGGCAGCGCAGCAAGTCATCTTGCGGTGCAGCCCTGCATCAAAAGGAAAAAGCCAGAATTTGCTTTATTTAAGCAATGCAGCACATTCCTGCCTTTTCTCACTGCACGCAAGGATGTCTGTGTTGTGGGGAGGATTGGTCATATAATCTTGTTAGTAGCAGACTACAACTTATCCCATAAGTTAGAGGCAAACTATGATAAGTAACTCCTTCTTCAACTGGTGAAGGAATCTGCGGACACACAAAACTATTCTTCGCATCCTTCGTCTCAATATACTTGTTCAGCAAGCGAATACATTAGAAGAAAGCTCCCCTTCGGCATTATTACCTACATGGAGATACTTTTCATCTAACCTAAACTTCTTCTATTTCTGTTAATGCATTAGTTGTCTCTAAAGTGGAAGTATGGTTGGCTTAGCTTTTGTCAAGAACAGTCATACCCACAATCAATACCACAAACAATATCACACACACAATTGCCAAACCAATGCTCATATATTTCCAGCACCTATTTTTTCTACCTGCTGGCTAATGTCACTCATGATCTGTAAAGAATCAGAAAGTAGAAGAGAAAATTTAGCAAAAAATGAAGCAAAAATGTAAAACAAAACACAAATCTTTTTTCAGCAGTTATTTACAGCTTTCAGTCTGACTTCCAGGATCCTTTGTCAAAAATCAGTTCAGCAGCTTGTCAAAATCAGATTTTCAAAAGTAAGTCAGGTTATCAAAAGTCTTTTCTGGTTACTTTCAACAATTTCTTTCTTCTTGTACCTTTTCTCAATATTTGTTCCAACAGTTCATCTAATCAGTTTCCTTCAAGTGGCAAAATATTGACCTTGAATGTCTCAATAAAAACAAAAAGACAAAAGTTCCTTCTGCCATTCACTTGTAGTTGCATGCGCCCATTCAGGACCTGAATACCTTCGACATGCTATTCTCTTTCTTTTCAACTTTCGATCTCAATTTAGTTCTCATTACCTTAGGTCTTCTCTCTTTGTCGTATGTACTTCTTCCTCGATTGTTGTATCAACAACTGCTTCTTTTCTCTTTGCTCGTGATTCCGGCCACTTGTCTCCTTTCAGTGGACCCTTTGTCAATGCTCTTTTCAGTGTTGAACTTGAAAAATCTACTTGCTCTGCAGTGTTTTCCCTTGACGGACCTGCAACTGGTTCAGGAGGAGTCAGATCGCTTTGGCTTTGATCCGCCTCAACTCCTTCCTTCTCGGGGTCTAGCTTTTGCTCAGTTTGTCTCTCAAACTCATCTGCTTCTGGGAGAGCCCTCCTCTGACTAGACTCTCCTGCTGCCTCAATTGAGATTGGCTCACTGTCACCCTCTTGGAGGTCTTCTCCTTCGTCTCTCACAGGAGTGACTGAACCATCCTCAATGGGCTCAAATCCGGTTTCAGTTCCTCTTTGTTCTCTTTCCGGCTCTGAGACTTGTCTGGTCGTTTTTGGTACTTTCAACAACTCCTCTTCATCATCCAAAGGACATGCCACTTTTCTTGTGTGGCTTGGGTGGATCCAGTTCGGAACTCCAGCCCACTTCACAGCTGTGGTGGTAGTCAGAACTACCTGGAAAGGACCCTTCCAGCAAGGCTCCAAACACGTTGTCCTCACATGTTTCCGGCCCACAACCCAATCACCTGCTCTCAGGTTCTGTCCTTAGTCATGGATCAGTGGCAGTGTGGTGGCTTCCACCTGCTGAGAGAAAGAGCGAACCACATCAGCCAGACCCTTGAAATAGTCCAATACCATATCATCTGTAATGCTGATAAGTGAACTTGCAGGCACTGCTGGCAACCTCATGGCTCAACCAATAAGGATCTCATAAGGCAACAATCCTGTCTTCCTGTCGGTGTGTTTCTCATACTCATCAGAACTAAAGGCAGCGTGTCAGGCCACTTCAGATTCATGGACGCACACATCTTTGCAACTCTCGACTTCAAGGTACCATTCATCTGTTTCACTAGTCCTGATGCTTCAGGGCAGTAACTACAATGCAAATTCTGCTCAATGTTCAATGCTGCACACAGTAATTTAATTACTTCATTGTTGAAGTGACTTCCCCTCTCTGATTCTAAAGAGATCGGAAACCCAAAACGTGGTATCAGTTCCCTAAGCAGCAGTTTCACAACTGTAAGGCTGTCATTTCGTCAGGTAGGGTATGCTTCAATCCAGTGACTAAAGATGGATACAACCACCAACACATATTTCAAACCTCCACACACAGGCATCTCAATAAAATCCATTTGCATCCTGCTGAATCGACCTCCTGCTCTTCCAATGTGGCTCAAGTGTACCACTGTCCCTTTCCCCACGTTCATCTGTTGGCAAATGATGCAATGTTGGCAAATTGCTTCAGCAACTTGTCTAATCTTTGAATTGAACCAATTATGCTTAAATAGGCAAATCATGGCATCCCTCCCAACATGTGCTTGACCATGATAATATCTAGCTATTTGTGACAACAGACTATTTGCAAAACCAATTGTCCCTCTTCTGAAACCCACAGTTCGTCCTGCCTCTGTACATATTTCATTTTGCTATGTGATCGTTTTTCCTCTCTGTTGACATTATTCTGCAATGTTTTTATTTCTTCCAATGTATCAATTACTTTCAATGCATAACTTGGACACGTTTCATCTTCTTCAGGTAACAATTCCCTCTTATCTTTGAATGATATACAGTTCAAAGCGTTAAACCTTGTGACTTGATCCGCATATCTATGTCCCATTGACACAAAGTCTCGCAATTTCCGATGTGCACTGCATTTCACCTCTGCAGTTTTCAGGCATTTGGATGGCATGCAACAATTCCTTAATTCTCTTACCATTACTCACTGGTGAAACAGAAGATGCCATGAAACCTCTCTGTGACCATAACTGGCCAAACTCAAGGGCCATTCCAAATCCATGATAGTAAGGGGTGTCCCATCACAATGCTTTCACACTATGTGAGGCTCTGTCCAACCGCTGCAACTGCACACAAACAACCTGGTAAGGCTGCTGCGACTGGGTCCAAAGTAGCTGAAAAATATGCTACTGGGCAGTTTACACCTCCATGGACCTAAGTCAAGACAGACAATGAACATGCATCACGCTCATGACAAAACAATGTGAAAGATTTTGTGCAATCAGGCACGCCCAAACCCGGAGCTTTGCACAGACTCTCTCTCATTTCAGAACACGCTTTCATGCAAACCTGGTCTAACACTATGGAATCAGTGACCTCCTTGTGTGTCAGCTTCTGCAATTTTCATGACCCTTTCTCTGGATATTTTCCTTGATCCCTTCTTGATCTGGTGACCCAAATATTCACCTCTTTCTGACAGTATTGCAATTTCAGTGGAGACACTTCATGACCATTCTTTGCCAAATGGTTCCGCAAGGCAATTGTATCATACTTGCACTCGTCCCTTGTTGTGGACGCAAACAGTAAGTCATCAATGTCCTATACTAGGGTCGATTGGAAAGGCAATTCCAACGTCTCCAAATTATTTTTCAAGATCTGATTGAATATGGAAGGTGACTATGAAAACCCTTGAGGAATTCGACACCAACAGTATACTTGATCTAAATATTTGAAACAAAAGAGAAATTGGCTGTCCTCATGAAGAGGCACATAAAAGAAGGCTTGTGACAAGTCTATGACAGGGAACCACTCAACATCACATGGAATCTGAAACATTATCACAGCTGGATTTGGCACCACAGCGCAACATTTGATCATAAAGTCATTTATTTTTCTCAAATCTTGGACAATTCAAACTTTTCCACAGGGCTTTTTCAATCCCATTATCGGTGAATTACATGGGCTACTCAATACTTCTTTCAGGAACCCCACAAATTCTGCAATTATTTGGGCAGCCTTTATAAGAAAATCCTGTGGCATGTGGTACTGGGAATCTGAGGAAAAATTGCATTCGGCTTTACAGAAACTTTAACTGGATCAACTCCCTTTATCAGACCTATCTCTTTCCCTGTCAGATACCACACTTTCTCTTTAACCGTTCCCGGCAAGTCAGGATGAAGCTCCTTTACTGTGAACACTGGAAATAAATAAATCAGCGTGCATTCCTCATTTCTGGTTTCACACTCAGTCTCGGGAGCTGGGTCATCCTCATCATCACTATTTGTCTGTATCTCGCTTTCATCATTTGAGCAGGTAATCGAGCACCTCATTTTACACAGCAAGTCTCTTCCCAGTAGGGATACCAGACTTGAATCACAGACTACGAATTTCTGCAATCCTTTAAAGTTGCCAATCTTAACCTGAACAGATTCTGTAATTGGGTTGGTCAAACACTGATTCACTACTCCTACTATCTGGACTATCTTTCCTGAAAGAGGCTTGTTCGGAACGTCCACACTTCTTACTGTAGAACGTATAGCTCCTGTGTCAACCAAGAATGAAACTCTGTGACCCATGACTTTTCCCTTCACATAGGGACCCTTCTGATCTCCTTCTAAAGAAGCAGTAAGCACGCATTCCTCTTTATCCGAACTCTCACTCATCCAGGCATCGTTTATTCCACTCTCACTGTGTAATGGAAATTGGTGAACTGTGTTATTACATTGTTTGGATCTCTGACCTGCGACCTGTTGAGGAAACATCACCTGCTGCTGTTCCATTGGGGCCTGAGGTATTTGAATTTGCTGTTTAGGTATCATTGGAACCTGCTGTTGCATTGGCTGAAACAGTGTCATTTGACACATGGCATTTGCACCTGCTGTATGGGTTGAACATTCTGCATTTGATTCACATTTATTTTGAAAATTTGGATTAGAACCTCTCCTTCTCTGTCCTCTCATGTTTTGGAACAGAGTGATGTCCCTTGTTTGCTGAACAACACCTTCCTGCACCATCATCGGGCACTCCTGACCACTCCGCAAAGGTGACATTCAACACTCTCTTCATTCCCTGCACATCATTATGAACCACTACAGTACTCATGTCTGGACTGTGGTTTAAATTACCTCCGTGACCTCTACTCCTCATCTGATTTTGAAATACTATGCTTCCCTGCTGCTGCTGTGGAAGCTGTGGAAAATTTCCCTGCATCCCTGTTTGTGCAGCTTTAATCTGCATCACCATCGCCTTTTCCTTCAACTTTCTCTGCTTCAACTCAATTTCATCACCACAGTATTTTGCATACTGCAACTCCTCATCAATCGGCTTTGCTTACCAGCAATTCAAATGACTCTTAACATTCCAGCTAATTTCAGGTCTCAATCCTTCCACAAATTTGAACACAAAATGAATCATGTCTTTCGGCTTAATTGTCTTTGTGCCACTGTAATGCTTGAATGCCTGCAACAATCTCTCATAATATGCATGTATTGACTCCTTTCCCTTAGGGGCTCTCTGTGGGGTATTCAGCTGATCTAGCCATTCAATCACTTGCTGGGCAGTCAAACCCTGCAACTAAATATTGCTGGCCTGGACGGGTGGTGCCTGTTGCACAACTATATTTGGAGTCTGCGGTGTCAATAATTTCAGGCTCTGACTAATGTTCAACCTTATCACAGTACCTGGAGGTACTCCTAATGGATTAAGGACTAGCAATGATCTAGATCCGTCAAAGGTCTATCCCACAGGAGAGGCTACTCGGCTATTATCATTACGTCCTCCCCTTATTGCATTAAGACTTAGGACTCCTTGTCCATCTGCTTTGTTTTTCCCTTGTGCAACAAAGGCATAATTGGACCTATGGTAACAGGTACAGATACATCATCTGCGCTTGGTCTGACATTTAAGTTCTGAGGTTGCGTAGTTCCCATATTCTGGATCATTAGTAGAGACATGTCTGTCTGGGTCCCTGTTGTCAGAGTGTACTTCAGCATTACCTGTGGCTGCACTTGAGGCAGTAAAAGTGGAGTCAGCTCTGTCTGAAGCAATGTTGTTAGTCCCGGAAAAACCTGTTCTGTAGGCACTATTAAATATAAGTGGCAGTTTCCACAATAATGGGCACATCAGGGTAAATCCCCTGGACATTTTGCTGTGGAACCTGATTTTGTCCTACTGGAGTAGTAGGTGCGTTAAGACTGCTGTGCATTGGACTCTGTGTCGGGGTAGGATTAACCTGCACCAGACTCGTTATCACATTAACCTGTGTTGGAGCAGAAGGATCAGCAATGGTACTCGGACCACTCTCATGTGATACATATGGTAGTGGACGATTTCTCAATAACTGTAAAATAAACTCATAGTCGTCTGACTCTTCCTCTCATGTCAAAGATTAGTAGCTTTCCTCCCTTCCCTTTCACTGTCTTATGTAATAGCTGGGAATAACTTAATCCCCTGCAAAGTCTCAGTTCTCCAACATTTCTGAGCAGGGTCCCACCTATCCTCCGCTAGTGTTTACTCTGCCTTCCTCATTCTCCTCTCAAATTCCTGTTGCTGTTGCTGTCTGGCTACTAACTCCCAGATCACCAATGCCTCAAACTGTGCTCGTCTCGGAGGGAGTTTCAGATCATACAGTACCCTCCTCAGATTCTCTAAACTCCTCAAATTGAAGGTCCCGGTGGCAGGAAACGCTAAACTCCCATCCTTCTCTGTCACTTTGCACCATTGCTTTAGCCAAAGACATGGCCCGACACCCTTCTCTTCTATCACAATGTAAGCTGGTGTACTTTCTGGCAGTGCAATATCCCCTATACTGATTGTAATGTATGTATGTCCCCTTAAAGCACTCTTTAGGGCTTTGAAAATGTAAAAATATTTGTGACCTTTGTTTTATTCTAGATCAAATCAGGGAGTGACTTTTAATTCCAGAATTCTTTTCACCCACCTTCTCAACCAATTGATGACACATACACACATACTGCGGCTGACAAAGTCTTGCGGCTTGTCCTCCCAAACTCAGATTCACACGAGACTAATGCAAATTATTGCCAGCACTAAACAAAATCAAAACCCAATTTGTCGGTTTACTACAGGTAAGGTAACACAATTGCTTCAGAAACTTTACAGATTTTTCACTGACGCCATTTCGTTCTAACAGCTACACCTTCTTTCTCACCTTCCCTGATTCGCAAGCCAAATTCGACCTGCAAATTTCACTCTCAACTGATCAGTTAGTCTGTCCTGGTGCACATAGGACTCGCCAGATCTGAGTCGAAAAAATTATTTCACTCACCTTGACTCACACCCGATCGACCTATTAAACCTCCTCAACGTCAAGCAAATCCTCCATTCTGCCCTCGTGTCCCTGACCCCGTCCTTGCTGCCCTCGCTGCCGTTGTGGTAGGAGCATCTAGCATTCTTTGCACTTGCTCTGTATTTTGTTTCCTGTATTTAGAATTTTGTTCTGACCTGTGATTTGTCTTGTGCCCCACTTTGTTTCTGCTGCTGCTGTTTTTGCTGCCTTTCTTCTCCCTCCGGCTCTTGCCGGTTCCCCGTCCCTGCCGCTGCGGCCCCACCCCCCTGGCGCTCCCATTGGCAACCCCCTCCCGCCTCCCAGCTGCTCCCCCCTCCTACCTCCCCTTCTTAATGGCGGCCGCTGACACCTGGAAGCACGCTGAAGTCACTGTACTCCTCAAAAAACCCAAAGCAGACCCGGAAGACCTCACCAATTTTCGCCCCCTCTCTTCTCCCTTTCCCCGCCTAGGTCGCTGAGAAGATACTGAATGCCCAACTGTCTCACTTCCTAAAGGAAAACAATGCACTCAACGCCCCCCAGTCTGGATTTTTGCAAGAACCACAGCACTGAGACAGCCCTCATCGCCTTCACCGACGACATCAGAACCAGAGTCGACAAGGGCGAGACCGTTGCTCTCCTGGACCTCTCCGCAGCCTTCGACACTGTTTGCCACCAAATCCTCCATGCACGCCTTTCTGACGCAGGAATCCGGCACAAGGCCCTAGACTGGCTCACCTCCTTCCTCGCCGAAAGAACCCAGAAAGTCCACCTCCCACTCTTCCAGTCCCCAGCAACCAAGATCATCTGCGGGGTCCCCCAAAGGTCCTCCCTCAGCCCTACCCTCTTCAACATTTACATGGCCCCGCTCGCCAACATCCTCCGCCCCCACGGAATCACCATCATCTCGTACGCAGATGACACCAAGCTTGTCATCTCCCTCACCAGGAGGCCTTCCACCGCCAAGACAAACCTCCACGTCGGACTCCTCAACAAAATGGATGACAGCAAGCCACCTCAAACTCCCCAACACCGCCCCAACAAGACGGTATGGGACGACGCCTGGTGGCCCACCGCCCTCGGATCACCCCCAACACCCTCCACCCACGCACCCAACCTCGGCATCATCGTAGACTCATCTCTCTCCATGACCCAGCAAATCAACACAATATCATCCGCCTGTTTCAACACCTTTCGCATACTACGGAAGACCTTCAAATGGATTCCCATAGAAACCAGAAAAACCGTCACCCAGGCACTCATCAGCAGCAGATTAGACTACGGAAACGCCCTCTACACTGGTACCACAGCCAAGCTTCAGCAGAAACTCCAGTGTATCCAGAACGCAGTCGTACGTCTCATCCTCACCCTCCCACGCCACAAACACATCTCCGCTCACCTTAGATCCCTTCACTGGCTGCCCATCAGAAAAAGGATTGTCTTCAAAGTCCTCATCCACACTCACAAATCCCTCCACAACACTAGACCAGCCCACCTCAATGAACCAGTGAACTTCCACACACCCACTCGTCTCCTCCCCTCTGCTGACCTTGCCCTTGCCACAGTCCCACGCATCCAACGTACCACCTCCGGAGGCAGATCCTTCTCCTACCTCACCTCCAAGACCTGGACCTCCACCCCCACCAACCTACGCAAGACCCAGAACCTCCTGACCTTCAGAAAGCTCCTAAAAGCATGGTTTTTTCAGCAGTAATACATCATCCCCCTCGTACCCCCCCACCCCCACAACGCCTTGAGACCCTCCCGGGTGATTAGCGCTTAATACATTTTTTGATTGATTGATTGATTGGTCGCTTCCACTTCTTCAATTATGCCTGTTTCTTTTAATTTCTCAAATTCAATTATAATTTTATCTTTTACCATAAAAGGTATGCTTCTTACCTTAGGCACAAAAGGAGTTGTCTCTCTCTTCTATTCTATTCTAATCTTATGCACATATTCTTTTAAGCAACCCAGTTCTTCCCTAAACACTTCTGGAAAAATGTGTTCATAGTCTGGCCTCTCTTTGTTAATTTCTGAATTAACACTATGTATTTCATCTGTTTGTCTAATTTTTTTAAGTCTTACTGCTGGATTCTCTTTCGGGTCCAGATAGACCATCAAATCTCATTGTTGAAACCAGCTAATGAGGG
This sequence comes from Pleurodeles waltl, assembly GCF_031143425.1. NCBI lineage: Eukaryota > Metazoa > Chordata > Amphibia > Caudata > Salamandridae > Pleurodeles > Pleurodeles waltl. The sequence goes on from NC_090447.1 coordinate 364,193,810, forward strand.
AGTCTCCCTTTTTTGAGACATATATCTTTCCAGCAGTTATTCTGTATTTAAATTGAATAGATCCATTAAAATAGCCTAGTAATTTGATGGGTTCTCCCCCATAACCTTTTGGATATATATCTGGTTTGTAAAACTCTACTATACCAGCCAAAGACTTCTGAAACCACTCTCTTGGGATTATAATTTTTGTTCACCCTTGAATCAAACAGCATAGAAACTGATTTCCCTTCGATCTGTACAACTTCAATGGGACCACTAACCTCTTCCTCTACTTGTAGAGTGACCTGATTACTGTCACCACGCCAAACATCATCTTCCTCATCCTCCTGAACCTTTTTCTTGGACATACCAGTGCTTCTGCAACACTTAACATGTCCTTTTCTCCCACAATTTTTACATATAGTTTTTCACCCAACACAGCCTTTATAGTTCACAAAATGGCCAATTTCACCACATCTAAAACAACACCCCATATCTTTTTTTACTCTTTCACAGAAGTGCTTCTAAATTCAGTCTCTTTTCTAAATGTTTGATCCACTGCCACCTCCTTCCTGACTCTTTGGTTACTCTTGAGGTCTTTACCATTTTGGTGTGAGTTACTGACCACACCTCACCATCCCTCCCATTTCTCACTTACCCATTTTTTATGTTTTCTTCACATGCACAACTGTGTTTAAATGTTTTCACCACTGTTACCACTTCGGTAAGAGATGGATTATATTTCTGGAAATTATTCTTTTGCTTTCTCCAAACTACACCCAAGCATGAATTGGTCTTTTAGATGCTCTTCATTGATCCCCCCAAAATTACAGGCAGAAGCAAGTTGAAGCAATTCAGTTATGTTTTCCTCTATTGATTCATTTGGCCTCTAAAAGCTTTTGCCAAAATGGTATCTCTCACGCACTTTTTAAACCTTTAGTAAATAGTGTAGGGCAAATTTTTTTAAACACATTACACACTCATTATAATTATGACTATATTTGTCTGTCAAATCAGGTCGATTTTCAAATACTTCTTGGCCCTCAGAACCTTAAACAATGTAATAATAATGATGTTTTCCTTTCAGCACTTAAAGTAGTACCACATACTTTGGCATAGTGAGTAAAAACATTTTTCCACTTCTATCCCATTTTATCGAAGGTTCAACCTGGTTCGTTAAGAAAAATGGAGGGTGTGTTACATTCTGCATGTTGACTACACCTTTTGTTTGCATTTATAATTTCTAGAGACTTTGCAGCCAAATGGCCATAAGGTTACTTTCGGGATAAGTGTGCCTGTTTTATAGCAAACCAAATCTACATGCTAGGCTCTTCAATGTGTAAAGTCAGATCCTCTCTTCACTATAACAAGTCAGATCCTTTCACTATTGAAACACTAGTAAGATAAGTTCACCAAAATAAAACAAAGGTGTGCCTATCACCGTGTGTTAATAGGCATCTAAAATGTGCCTTTTATCGTTGTTGGGAACAAGGGGTCAATACTTCCTCAAATTTTCCAACCTATGACTTCCGTAAAGAGCGCAACGGGTGTGCCTGCCACCGTAATTACCAAATATTCAGGTGTGCCTATCGCCGTTATAGGACAGGCAAAAATGACAAGACTGATGTGCCTATCATCATTTTCAGATTAACCAAAAGCTTGAAGATGGCTGCGATGTACGTAGTAGAGGTGCATAGTGTTAAGTGTATTCTGGCACGAGTAGGACTTGTTCACACATGCAGAAGGCAGGCAATGAGCACACAGTTGTTGTCTCCTTGACACAGGGTGACGCACTTGTGTTCCAATCAGGTAACCCCTTTTGAGCAAAACAAAAGATTGAAGATTACATATGTTGGAATGTGACTTTTAATAACAATAATAACATGAACAGCTTGCAATATAATATGTAATGAAGCCGCGTAAAAGATATGTTAACCTAGAAGAAAATAATGTACGCGTTTGAAATGTGCCTATGGGGAGTGGCCACCAATGTATACGATGATTAATGAAACTGACTAATAATGAATTAACAATGTACTAATGTATGATTTTGTATTAGCATTAAGGATTATGTATTAGGGTTCTGCTAAATTAATCACTAGGCCTTAGTTAGCAAGGGTCTGGGCCTAGCTGCCTGGTCTCATATTAATTGTGTTTTTCTAATGTGCAATGTGCTGCTTTCCTGAAGGACACAAAGCTGTACTTTTCCAGAAGCTAGAGATATGTGTGTAGCTGTAGTAAATTCTTTCTCATGGGACCCGACTTGCTCAAGGAGGCATTCTTGCCGAATGCAACAGTGTAATTCGCAACAGGTGCAAGGTCGCCTGGACTAAGAGAAGACAATGGAACCACTGACTGGAGCAACAAGTGTAACTTTTCTTACCTGACATTCCACCCGATGAAGACGTCAATCACAGGAGCCAATCAACTGCATGAGAACTGTGTTAGGTGAATATTCTAGTAAGGTGTGTGGAGAATTATTGGACAGAGATAATGATGCACCAAATATTGCCCAATGGGAAATTAGAGACTTGTTCGACAGTTCTGATATAATGACGTGACCCGAGGAGAAATCAGCCATTCCTCGCCGTTCTTCCTCACCAAACCTTGCCATTACCATTCCGAGAGACTTTTTCTTTAGCTGCCTATACCTTAGACCATCCTCACCCTATTCCTTCCCTGTTATGCACTTCTCCTTATGAGGGAAGAGCCTTTTCTTGCTATGCCTTACTGTGACTTACCTGTTCTATCCTGGCTGATGGCGAATTGACTGATGTCCTGAGGACGAAGACTGACGCTGCTTGCTGACTCATTCGGATGGGTAACTATCTGATGAAATTGTAATTTTCTGTTTGCCTTTTCTTTCTAGGTACCAACTGCTTTTTGATAGAGGCCATAGTTAGATGGTTTCCAAATTCATGTTGCCAAATTGTTTTGCATGAAGCCCAACATGCTGATGCTAATTCAAGGTTAGTTAAGGAGTTCACTAATATCGGATGCAAGTAGACAAATGACTGAATTCTTGCTTTGTTGAATAATGTACTAACAATACCCTGCTAAATTTGACTCATGTTAATGTCGTGCTTTATTCTAATGTTCATGATCTTTGCTATGATAAAGTTTTGCTCGAGTTTCCAAATTATAGTGGTTTTTATGTTCTTGCTATTGTTGAGACGAATAATCATGATATTAGATTGTAACTAATAGGGAATAAATATCCTAATTCTTACTAAATTTAGTGTGGTTATTCATGGCTTGAGTGATTTGTTATTGTGAATATTGACGAGGTTATTGATCTATTGACTGCAATGCTAATCGGATATCTCGTTCTGGGAAGTCCCCAAACGTGGTCAAAAGGTTCATTGGCCTAAGACGTGTCTCCTTGTAAGTTTACTTATCAATGTTCTGACGCGTTATCATATATCCAGGTAACCCCTCAGCTCAGGTAAAAGCTGTGCATTATGTCCTTGTGAAGGGGTCACACGCTACAGTGAAAGGTTGAGAGAAAAGAGCGCGGGCCAAGCATGAGCCAAAGCGAAAGCTATAAGGTAACAAAATAGAGCTGTTGAACAGGTTGCAAAATGAATTAGGCCATTTATGTGACGAGATGTCCAACACTCTTCAGTGCAAGTTTAAGCCTGTACTAGACAGTTAATGTGATGTAACACAGTCCAACATAGTCCAGTGTCGGTACTCACTTCCATCTTATGAACAACAAGCCCCTCCTTGTGGTGATAAGATGTCCACTTGTGATTAGAGTTAAGGTGATGCCACTGGGGCACTCCCATCCTTGTCACCAATGAAATGAAGTGGGATAGATGGTTGATGATTTATCCAACCATTTATTTAAGTACAGTGAAACACCTCAGTTAACTCACTTGCGTCTGCTCACTTCAACCCTCTCTCCTCATTTGAATCATCAATCCTACGTTCTAATCTCCATGGATACTCCCTGAGGCATCACAATAGACAGATTCCTTTCTATGAAAATAGGCAGCAGAGAAAGCATGGACAATAATAAGTAGATACCACATTATGTTACCAGTGCACTGTGCTAGTGGTGCTGAGAATGTATGTTGCATGGTCGGTTGATATAGACCATAAATCACCCCTTGTGATGACACCACAATCAGACTAACTGTTGCATCGCAGATGTGAAGATTGTGAATTGGTTAGGATCCTAGCCTCCTCTGGAAACTGTGATTAGTTGTCTTTATCTCCATTGTGGCATTGGGTCGAAATGATATTCACTGTACAGATCCTGAAATGACTTTTCCTTCCACTATCACCTTATCCAGATCATGTACTGTTGCAGTGGCGCTGGCTTCCCATTTGAAGGTGTGACCTCTTCAGAGCCATTACTCCAGATCGGTTTTGAGGTATATATCATAGGGTATTTTTTTTTATTTTTTATATACTGTCATCAAAATGTAATAGAGTAGATTGGATTATTAGATGAGTCTGTTCTCAACAGAGAGGGGCCTGCTGTACTTTTTAAGTAATTTTTGTAGCCTCTCTTGCTACACTTTGTTACTTCATTTTGCTAAGACTGCTTCACTCACCATCATGCCTCTTCTTGAGACCGTATGTGCTGCCACAATGGTCTGTGCTGAGGAAACAGAGTTCACATCTTAATGGATTTGATGTGCATTTTAAGGACCTTCTTTGTCAACTTGCATTTTGCCTGGATTTTAGTGGAGGTTTTTATAAGTCCTTCGGGAAGTGCGGGGACCGCTGTTTTTTGCTGCTGCCTGCCTGGTGCCTGAAGGAAGGGGCGGGATCTGAGCCCCTTTAAATATTTAATTACGCTCCCACCTCGTGGGAAGCGCACGGGCGGCGCCAGGGCGAAGCCTTTGCCGATGGCGGGCCCGTCCTTCGCCCGTCATCGACAGGTAGAGGCTGGGCTGGGCTCCCCCCTCTAACATTTCACTTTGTTTCATCTGGAGGTAAATTTTCCTGGAAGCTGCTAAAGGAGGCGTGTGTGACTATTATTCAAAATAGGGAAAAAAAAGATTAGTCTCCAAAAGGGGGAAGGCGGGCCTGGTTCTTTAGCCTAGTCTTCTATTACTAGCTATTTATCCTCTGTAATTGGGGCTATTGAATCTGAATTGGAGCAAGTTGAAGAAAGGATTGGGGCTGTTAAAAAATCTGCCCAGCAGCCCCCACTGAAACCTATTGTTCATATAACCACTAATTCAAAGGAGGGGTCACCTTCACTGGCTTCGTTTATTAATACTACACAATCTGTTCACTGTGATATGCCCCACAAGACTTATCCAAACCCCCTGTTCAAAGTGCTAATTCATCCTTGGAATGCTCCCAGGCACTTTCTCCCCCATTGAAGAAGAGGAGAGCGGGTAAAAGGTCCAAGAATATAAAAAAGATTTCAGGCCCTAAGAAGAGAATTCATATTTCACCGGCAATTAGTCCCAATGAATCAGTTGTTTTGGTTTCAACAAATGAACATCCAAAAAGCAATGATGCTTACAGTGACTCCTTTGGTACAATAGACTCCATACTTAAATCTTTTTGTGCTACCCTAGAGGAGAAACTTATTACTATGATTACTAAAAGACTTGACTGTTTTTGTAACAATGTGCTTAGTACTTTTGCCCAGTTATTTAATTCAGGAGTATCAAGTGAGGGAAAGGTACCTAGCCGGGATGTGGTAAGAAAAGAAAATGTATTACCTATATTGTCATCTCAAGGTTCCGGCTCACTCTTGGCCAAATCCCCGGTCATATCTGGCCAAGGTAATGCTGTGAATGAGTTGCCGCAAGTAATCCCAAAAGAAGGTATCTCCCTTGGCCCAAATCTTGCCCTATTAAATAAATCCATTAATCAAGCAGATGTATTGAACTTACCTCCTGATTGTATTCCTTATGTTTTGGTGTTAACAAACGTGCCTCCTTTGGATAGTAACAAAAAAGAAGACACCCAAGCTTTGATTAGGAAGTCTGCTCATAGGTTGAAATCTAAATTCAAAGTTAAATATCATCCAAACAATAAGATTCTTATGGCGCGTAGAGTGAAGCAGGTTGGCCACCGAAGAAATATGGATGACGGAGACTGTGTTGTAATCAATTTCGCTAACCCATGTTCAGTTGATTACCTTTTGGCAAATCTAGACTATCTTAACATTTTAGATAATGGGATCCAAATACACTCCCTGTGCCATTTTTATGACCATTCCCTTTTTCCACAATGTTTTAGTGCTGTCCCTAGCAAGCATAGCTTAGTCCCAGTTAGGCCATATGTTCAGATACATTTTCCTACTAGCAATTGTCCTTTGGCCTTTAATTCTCTTGACGAGAATGATTGATTTACGGTAATCGTAAGCCCGGGTCCTAAAAATTTGTTGAGATTAATGACCAACGATGATCATGATGAACCTATACAGGAAGAAAGAGAGAACATTTTTGATACCTTCCATTTAAATAATACTGATAAATTGACATTGCACTCAGGACCAAAGCCCATATCCTTGATTAGTTGGAACATTGCTGGACTTCGATCTAAAATAAAAAACCCGGACTAGACGAGTTTTATATCATCTTTTGACATAATTTGCTTACAGGAAACTTGGTCAAAAGATACGTTCCTTTTGGATGGGTATACAACCCTTTACCAGCTGGCATTAACTTCTTCAATGGGAAGAGCAAGAGGAGGTCTTTTAGTGCTTGTATCCCTACGACTACCATCATTGAAGGCTTCCTTAATTTGGTCTTCACCTTAGTTTATGATTGGTCTACTATCTATTAGGGGGTGTAAAGGTATTTTGATTTGAAATTTCTATAACAATGTCCCACATGGTCTCCTTAAAGGAATGCTACAGGACGTTGTGGACTTTATTGATTCTTCCACTGAATTACAGGATGAAGATTCAGTAGTCTTATGGGTTGGTGATTTTAATACTCCCCTATGTTGTCAGGAGAATTTAGAACTGTGTGCTATTCCCATTGAAGGCAGAGAGTCGTTAATTCACTTTATACATTCACCTGAAGGAGAAGCTCTGAACTCCTTTTTATGTAACTTTGATCTGGTTCATGTTAGGGAGAAAGTGGCACTAGATTCTTTAAATGTTCCAACGTTCACAGGGAATGTGAAGGGGAGTACTATTCATTTCATTCTTATTAGCTCCCCTGATTATCATTTAATCTGTGATTTTAAGATAATCCCTCACTGTGCCAGTGACCACAATCCCTTGTGTATTAACCTAGACTTAATTATTGACCAGGTATCTAGGGATTGAGAAGAAACACTACTTTTCATACAAATTCTGGCCTACATCTGAATTGGGACAAAATAAACCCAACAAATTTCAATCAAGAAATTATAAGATCTAGGTTTGACTCCATTAATATTTGTTTATCTCAGCAGTCTGACCATGATCATATAGTTCAAGAATTTGAACTATTAAGTAATGCTATTTCGCATGCCCTTGTGGTGGACAGGCCTACCATGGGTTTGCCCACACATAGATGGTTTGATTCTGCGTGTTCAACTGCTCACAAAAAATTAAAAGATGCCCTTAAATCAGTTCCTTCTTCCCGTCACTTAATTAAATTAGCTAGGGCTGAGTATAAGGCCACCTTGGAAAAAAGGAAATCAGAGATAAGGTCTAAGGCGTGGGAAGAGTTACAGGCTGCGTCCGATCTGAAGGATACTTCAAAATTTTGGAAGGTGGTCAATCATCCATATTTCTCGGACAGTAACATTAAGGTTGATGATTGTCTTTTTGCAGAAGAGGTTTGGTTGAACCACTTTAGGAAAGTATTTGACCCAGATAATGGTTTTCTGACTAAGGAGGATAATATTACCAACCGGATCAACACAGACTCTAATACAAACGCCCTAGATATTTCTTTTGATCTACATGAGATCCTTGGAGCCATTAATCGTTCAAAACCAGGAAAAGGCTCCTGGCCCTGACGGTGTTCCCATCAATATCTTTATATCTATGCCTAATCTTTGGGGCCCCCTATTTAGAAATGTCTTAAGAAGTGCTGTTGAAAGTAATATACCCCCTTCTTGGAAACTGGCAATTATTATTCCTATATTTAGAAAGGGCAATAGACAAAACCCTTCTTGTTACAGACCAATATCTTTGATCGATTCTACGGCCAAGATTCTGGGCAGTGTGATTTTATCTCACCTGGAGGATTGGGTGCTACAGACACAGATTTTATCTCCAATTCAATTTGGTTTTAGATCCGGTTTGGGTACAGTTGAGCAAGTATTAAACTTGCATCTCATTCTTAGCAAATATGTAACTGCCAAAAGGGAGTCAATTCATATGGCCTTTATTGATTTATCCAGCGCATTTGACTTGGTAAATAGGGAGACGGTATGGCAAATCATGGAAACCCTGGGGTGCGATGCGACGCTATTGGAACTTATAAAGCGTCTTCATATGGATTTAAAGGTTTCAGTTCAGATTGGCCCATCAGGACAGAAAACCGCCGCCATTTCCTCATTTAGGGGAGTAAGACAGGGATATATTCTGGCCCCCTTTCTTTTTATGATATATATATAAATGGACTTTATGACTTTTTGAAAAAAAAAGGGAAGGATGTGCAAAAGATGGGTCAGAGATTGCTTTCAGTTTTATTATATGCAGATGACGCTGTACTTATTGCACGCACTGCTAACGGTTTACAAGGCCTGTTGGACCTCTTTTTGAACCTTGATCTGAAAGTTAATTATTCTAAGACATTTGTTATGACATGTGGCCCCCGAAATACAAAATCTAAACAATTTACTATGGGGGGGGGCAATATCATTAATAAGGTGAGGGATTTCTGTTACTTAGGTATGCATATAAATTCTTCCATGCTTTGGAATACTCACCTTAAACTTAAGACGCAACAAATGGCAAGGAACACAGAAGCGATTTTTATTTTTTGCTCTTAAACTGGGTCATAGACCGTCTTCTCAGATCATGATGCTATATAACTCCAAGTGTGCCTCAGCAGCCCTATACGGGGCTGGTGTCTGGGGCCACATCAAAGTACCCACTCTCCAACGTATTGAGAATAAATTTATGCGCAGATTATTGATGGTACCCAAGTGTATAGCAAACATCATTATCCACAAGGAGGTGGGCCAATGCTTTTTAGAGGACACGGTCTCTATTGCCCCCCTTTTGTTGTAGATTAGATGTTGGACGAATCCAGTGGCAAGTCTTGTGCAGGAATGTATTACTGAGTGCATACAGTTGGCCAATTCGAACAGGATTATGTGGCTCTCGCATTTGCGATCATCTTTTGACAAGCTGGGGCTTAGGTATATGTTTGAAGAACCACAACTGCTAACCACAACTGCTAGGTCCGTGCTGAAATCATGTCACTCTGAGCATACTTTAGACATAAGACTTCATAGTTGTTTGAAACTGAAATCCTTAGATTCTTATACTCAGATTGTTACGGCCTGACATATAGAACCCTATTTGACTTGGTTTTCATGTCCAAAAATATATTCTCTTTGAACTATTTTTAGACTGAATTTGATTCATTTTAAGGTGGCCTTTCCCAATCAGTGTATTTGGCAAAAATACTTACCACCTTGCCCCTGCGATGCTAGTTCAAAGCAGAGTACTTCCCACTTTTTTCTTTTTTGTTCCCTTTACTCCACCCCTAGAAATCTTTTTATCTTACCTATTTTACGTACATTAAGTCTGATCCATTATAAGGAAGCTTTGATATATTTCCAGAAATTAGCAAATGTCAAAATTTGTTTTCAGGTATTAAACTTTATTAGATCATCTATTGCTATTAGAAACCGGTAATAACATCTTGTAATTTATTAATCTATTTATGCTAACTTTTAAAATCTATTTTGTTTAAAATTTTATACTTCATATGTGGTATAGAATAGTTTTATTCCATATGGAGTAAGGATTTTTACTATGTTTTAGGGTATTGAAAAAATTACTGCTATTATTTTGTATCATGAACATACAAAATTAGCAGGAAGGGATAAATACAATTATTAATTTAAAGAAATCAGTGATGACTCCTGATGTCTGGGGACAATTTCTTTCCCTTATTTATTCAAATCATTCAAGTCATTCAGCACACGCGATGAGGATCGTCCCTCGCCCGTTTCTGATGAAATGATATAATCACTTCTCCGTCCCGTGTGGAAAGATAGGGAATTGATTTCCCCAAATCGCTGCACTAAGAGTGAATCATTATAAGTGTAGACTATTCGTCTGTTCTTCTGATACTAAAAGAGAACAAAAGGCGGTGCTGCCCTCCTTGAGTCCTGATGAGGCCAATTTTGGATAGGCCGAAATGCGTCGACCCAACATATGCGAAACTGAGGGCTTATAAGTCAATGTATTAAGAAATGAGATATGCACCATATAATACCGTTTGCAATAAATAGACAGGTATTTGACAGCTGGGTGCAGCTTAGGTCCTCAGCCATTGTGTTTCAGTGGATCACAACTTGATTTTCTTGATAGTGACCACAAGTTAAAGAACGAACGAGGGGCACATAACCTTTTTTGTATTCGCCATAACTCAATGAGTTGGTTTTTTGCCAATTTTGTCTGTAAAGTGAAAACATTTTTGTCTTGTTTCGTGTTAATATTTATTGAATGTTTATCGAATAACCAATGCTTACCTTTACTAACAAAATGATTTGAATAAATAAGGGAAATAAATTGTCCCCAGACATCAGGATTCATCACTGATTTCTTTAAATTAATAATTGTATTTATCCCTTCCTGCTAATTTTGTATGTTTATGATATTGTATGACCCTGGGCAGTGTAGGGTTATAGGGCACCCTCTTACGTTTATATAGGTATTATTTTGTATGACATTAGTAAACGTTCTGTTAAGAATATTGGAATATCCATGAAAGAGGAACTTGGATTAGATTACTTTGCCCTCTTTTTCGTAACCTATGTAAGATCTGATCTTTTGAGCTGTGCTTTAATCTTTTTTTCTGTTCGTCTGCTCACTTGGATATGTGATTTTAATTGTACTTTTATGACAATTGCCGAAAAAAGATCTTTGACTGACTGACTGAAGTCCTTGGTTTAGTTATAACAATGTAGGTGAATGGTCAGAGAGTGCCCTATATGTAAAAGTGCTTGAGGTTATTTCTGGTATAAAGGTATTAGAGTACCAAAGTAGTCTATTTTGGAGCTTGTTTCGTGTATACAGGGTGAAAGAGTGCATTATGTATCCCTTCGGTGATGTCAATAAAACATCAATTAGACTGTGATTTTCCATCATGTTCCATAACATTGCACTATCTTGTGCATTTTTCTGTCCAGGGATTCTGTTCTGTTCAGGAAGGGTTCATGGATAGGCTCTCTTCCCCTACAAAAACTCATGAAATGCCAAACTCATTAAGTAATATCAGGAGTGATGACAAAAAAGGTTGTCCCAAAGAGATTTGAGTCATAGACGGAACTATAAGTGGGGTTTGGTCTGTAATGGATAACTTTAAAAATGTCTACCTCCCCTCTGGGTGTGTCCACATTTTCAGAGCTTCGTATGACAATGATTTATGATCAGTATTGCAACTCCTCATTATTTAAAACTGGTTAATGAAAGGACACTGGCATTTTGGGATGCGAATGTGCAACCACTGTGAATTTATTACCTTGCTCATATAGTCCCTCTTCAGCTTATAAACTTCTGCTGGGGGCAAGTGAGTTTTCTGAAGGAGGACAACTGGAAAGATATAATAGCACTGTTGTGTGGGACTGTTCACATGCAGAGAACTGATTGAAAGAGATGTCATGTTTGTAAAAGTGGTGCCACGTTTGCGTGAGGATGATGGAAGATAAAGTTGGCCTGGTGTTATGGATATTAATTATGATTTTTTTTGCACTTTTTTATATAAAACTTGTATCATCCACAACTTGTATCACAGTCAAGCAGTACAAGCATCGCATGTATTACATAAAGCACCTTAGACATGCCACATATTGTCTAGCACATCATTACACTGAAACTAACGTCATGTGCCATGATGCATAGGGGCACCCATTGTGATACTAGGACATACTCCGGTTTATTATCCTGAGCTGTCATATTTTGTCCCATTTTTTGGGCATCTTCTTCCTTCATATGTCTGTTTTTTGATTATTTCACACTAGTCCAGATGCCTTTTCTATTGTTTCAGCTCTGGAGGTGGAGCTGCTCCCCACCATTGTCCTACATTTCTTCTGGCAACCATGAGCCCATTACTAAATAATGTTTTGGGGTATCTTTGCAAGGAACTTGTTGCATAGAATGCACGAAATGACTCAATAAAACTTCTGAAAATCTAGTTTTCTTGCTCTTTAATTCGGTAACAGGAACCCCGCCTGCTCCCAACAAGCATCTTCCAGGAGTTCCCCTTAGACTTCCACATACCAACTCTATCATAAAGCCTCACAGGATTTGGTTTTCTGCCTCCTAATAAAACAAATAGAGAAACTCCTGTGGTACTATGCAGGAGGTATTATAACTCTACACCTTCTGTTTCATGTAGTCAGCTCATTCAACTTATTCGCAACAGCTGTTTGCACACCCTCGTTAAGCACGCAATTGGCCCTCTCAACAAGTCCTATAGACGCTGGACTATATAATGGTACTTGTATATGTTTTACTTCAGGTTGGTTGAAAAATAACATCATTCAATCGAAACAAAATGTGACCATTGTCTGTGACAATTTCTTAAGGAGGTCCCTCCAACTGAAACAATTGTTCAAAAATTTTGTGTGTGTGAATCATTAACTTTAACAAAAGCAAAAGGTAACCGAAATATAACCATCTAGAGAATTAATAAGTCACCACAATTAAGTACTTATTTTCACTTTTCAACCTATTAAATGGTCTTGCAAAATCAACTCCAATATTTTCCCATGAACAATTGGGCCACTCAGTAGGACCAAAGGGACTGTTATTGATTTTCCAATGCTTATCTGAGCACAAGCATTCAGCACACTTGTCAATGTAGCTCTTTGACTTGTCCTTCAATTCCTGGCCACCAATATTGTTGCTTGAATTTCTAAGCAGTGGCAGCGATATCCAAATGTCCTTTGTGTGCAATAGCAATCATTTTGTTATGTAAACCAACTGGAGACACAAACAAATCTTGTCTGAAAACTATGTCATCAACTAACGACATTTCTGATGTCACGTGTGCAGAAGGTCTTAATTACACACTCAAACTCTTTTTCCAAGGTCATCCAGAAATTAGATACTTGTTAACTTTGCTCATACACTCATCTTTATTACAACTTTCCTACCACTCTCCTTCAGGAATATCAACATTCTCTTGGCATCTGAAATCCTCATCACACATTCATCATCAATACTGAACATTTAAAATCATTCTAATTTTTAATCACAGGTAATCATACAAACAACCTTCTCTAATATTTCTTCTGTCAGGTATATATTTTATATCAAAATTAAACTCTTGAGGCCTTGGCAAGAGTCTAATTAACGCACAAGAAGCCTTGTCTGAACACCTATCACCCACCATGTAGATTAACGGTCTATGACCAGTAACCAAATCGAATCTGGATCCCCATATATACATGTATACATTCTGAATTTCTCTGAGGCCCACAAACAAGCAAGTGCTTTGCGTCCTATGGTGCTATACTTTTTTCTAGCTGCATTCAGCATCCTAGATGCAAATCCAATGGCATGTTCTTGCCCCTTTTCAATTAGACTCAATACTCCACCCAAACCAGTTTGACCTGGCAAGTGCAACCACTTTCCAGGCCCAAACCATCCGGTTCACTACATGTAAGTCACCCCTAAGTTAGGTCCAGTGCAGCCCTTGGGCAGGGTGCAGTGTATTTAAAAGGTAGGACATGTACTGGTGTGTTTTACATGTCCTGATAGTGAAATACTAATACATTTGTTTTTCAGTATTGCACGACCTATCTCTCCCACAGATTACCATTGGGATTACCTGAAAATATCCTTTAATTGTAGTTTCCCATTGGGAGCTGATAGAGATATGGAGTTTGAGGTTTCTGATCTCACAATTTTAGTGAACTTGGTTTTTAGATTGCAAGCTTGAAAATGCCACTTTTAGAAAATGTCATTTTGTTGCTTAACCATTCTGTACCTCTGCCTGTCTGTGGAATACACGTCTGGATCAGGATGACAGTTGAGCTGTTCGTGAATTCACTCTAGAAAGTCACACAAAGGGAGCTGAAGTGTGCCGTGCACTGGGCTAGAGTGATGGGAGGAGATGACACTTGCACCTGAGTAGGGCTATGTCGGTCCGTACACAAAGCAAGCTCCAAACCCATTGCGTTTGTCTGGGCATGGGGCAGGAAAGGAAAGGTCTTGTGCACTACAAAGTATTTTCTTTGAAGTTTGCCTACTTTAAAGGCAGAAATTAGTATAAGTATTGGGCCTCAGAAACCACAACTTCAGAATCCTTCATGACTGAGGACATTCTGCCAGGAAGAAAAGCTGAATGCTATAGGAGGAACTACCACTCTGCCTGTTGCTTTGCTATGCTGGCCTACTGCTTGCTGCTTCTGTCCTGGGACTGAAAGGACTGGACTTTGCTTTCTATATCCTGCTTCCAATGGTTCCCCAAAGGGCTTGCACTGAGCTTGCCTCCTGTTTGCCTCACCTCCCTGACTCCGTGCAACATCTTTGTTTCACTGTTTTCAAAGGTACTGTATCTGAGGTCTGTGAGGTGCCATGACCAGCCTGCACTTCCACATAATTGGCGTAAGACTGCTGGGAACAACTCCATCAAGATGTCGTGATTGTCCCAGTTGGAGCTATTGTTTTTCTAAGCACTATACTGAAGTTTCATCTTTGAAAGTTTGTATCTTTGCTTGTGTAAGTTGGATATTTGTTGTTTTGGTCTTGTTGTTTTCAGATGAATATTGGCTATTTTTCTAAACTTCTATGTAGTACTTTTGTGGTGTTTTCACTGTGTTGCTGTGTGTGTGTGTGTGTGTGTATAAATACTTTATACATTGCCTATGAGAAGAGCCTGACTGCTCGTGCCAAGTTACCAAGGGGGTGAGCAGGGGTTATCTTAGCTGTGTGGCTCACTTATCCTGACTAGAGTGAGGGTCCCTACTTGGATAGGATGCAAACCACTCCCAACTTGATCCTTGTGTTCTGGTCTTAAATGATCCCTAATTTTGCTTGGTTTGGCCAACCCATTATATTGCTGCCTTTTTTGCCTACATATGTTTTTGTAAAAACGTCTCTGCCTTTGAAACTCCATACATCAAAGAAAACTCCTTTCATGATAACTTCATATTTACCAAAAGCTTTTGGTTGGACATCAGTGTGCTGCAGTAGTTGTTTCGACCATAACTTTTCAAATGTTACTTCAGACAAGATACATATAGGTGGCCCTGAATCAGCCATTATTCCTAAATTTGCAGTACCTATCATAACTTCATAAATAGGTCATTTAACTTTTTATGAAATGTATTCATCATAACCACATCAACTGTTAACAATATATTGTTGATACTCTCACATAGTTTTTCATCTTCATCCCTAATGTAACTGACTTTAGTTTTGATTTTATTTGAACAACTCATTACCTGAAAATGTTTTTTTTTGCAGTTGCTACAATTTTACCATTAGCTGGACATGGAAAGTATTACCATGATGACATTTAGACCTACACCTGTAATAAGAAGTGGGGGACTTTCTCTCAGCACCCTTACTAGTCTTCTTTCTATTAGATATGGAGAACACCTCAATTTCATCTACTTCACATACAGCAGGTACTTGAGTATTGCTTTTGAGATCCTCTGATAGAATTTTTAAAGAATGTTTGATACTCCTTGCAGAATCCATAACTTCATTGAGTGGTGGATTCTTGCAAGTTAAAGTACATTCCTGAATGTTTTTTGTTCTAACAATTAAAAACTAGTTTGTCCCGTAAATATACATCAAGGTTTATGCCAAATTCACATTTGGCAGCCACTACACTTAATAATGGCAATTAATCTTCCACAGATTTCTCCTCCAGTTGTTTTCTTTTTTTTAAAGTGGGCCTCTCGAACACAACAGAAGGTTCATTAAAATAATGTTTGCTCATGTAAGCTTCCTTATAAACATCCCACAAATAATGTCCAGTAGGTGCGTCAACAGGTGGTAGATTATCAAATACTTGTTGACCTGTCTCCCCTAGATGATTGAATAACAATGCAGTATGACACATTGCACTGTACCTTGAAGCATCTAAAGCTACCAAATAATTTTTAAAAAGTGGGCCTCTCGAACACAACAGAAGGTTCATTAAAATAATGTTTGCTCATGTAAGCTTCCTTATAAACATCCCACAAATAATCTCCAGTAGGTGCGTCAACAGGTGGTAGATTATCAAATACTTATTGACCTGTCTCCCCTAGATGATTGAATAACAATGCAGTATGACACATTGCACTGTACCTTGAAGCATCTAAAGCTACCAAATAATTTTCTAATGCTCTCAGATATTTTTTCAAGATATAGATCATCTCCCAGGATTTTGCAAAAATGCTGAAGGTTGAACCACATTATTTGAATTATCCATAGCAATATATATATATATATATATATATATATATATATATATATATATATATATATATATATAAACTAAAACATGCTAATTAGGAAAAAACAATAGAGTATTGCACATAATCTCAAGTGAAAAGTTACTTTACCACTTCAGAAATTGTCTGTCACTATATGGAATGACAAAAACGCAGGTGTGCCTGTCACCGTAATAATATATTTACCATTTAAAAAGGGAATCTGAGTATAAATATGTAGAAATGGAATTGCATATGTGTGCCAGTCACAGCTGAAAAGAATTCCCCGTAAAATATATGGTATTCAATTGTATTTTAGGAATGGCATCCCAATCTGCAAAGATGGCCACTGACTGTAAACTGCAGATGTTTTTAAAGAGCCACTGGGGGCCCCGAAGTGGGCCCCCTACATGTCACTGGGTGCAGTGGCCATGCCCAGGGGACCCTAGTGCCCTGTGCTGGCCACTGGGGTGGTGTGCTATGACTCCTGTCTTTTCTAAGACAGGAGTCATGTGGTATGGATGGTATTGCGCCAGGAAATGAAGCTAGGCTGGTTAGAGTAATTTGTTTTTTACTCTAACCGGCCTAACGTAATTTTTGGGTGCAAAACCCCCTTCTTCCATACCACCAGCCCCACCCGGCTAACGTCATTTTTAGGTTGAGCGTTAGCGTTCGGCCTGCTGTATACTTTTAAGTATACTATAGAGTGGGTTCCAGCGTTTTCATTAGTTAGTTGCAGTGTCCTTCAAAAATCCTTGCTTGCTAGTGGTCAGTTCTGCCTCTTCGTCCTGCCTTTTTTCACTTTGGGAGCAGCACAAAGTACTGTGTAATTATGCTATGTCCTGTTTATCTCTTCAGTAAGGGACTTTTTTTGGCATTTGCCTGTTTCACCTCAACAATGTGGGTGCTTGTTCAGTAACTCCTCCCCACCAGCTCCCTCTGTAAACAGAAACCAACAGGAGAGAGGGCTTTTCCATGGCCAACTCACTCTCGCTCTCTTCCTTTTGTTATTTTCAGTCTGTGTTGCAATAAAAGTCCAGTCAGTAATTTACAACGCTATGAGCTCTAACTCAAGCAAACATGAGGCTATTGCATTCCAAATGCTTGTTACTTTTCTTGCTGCAATGTGTGTTCAGTGCAGATAGCCAGAGGATCGGAGGGGCAGTTGAGTGGCAGAGACTGTCCATTTTAAAAAAAATCCGGAATGTCATACTTCTGATGGGCTCGTTCAAGGCAAGGTGTGCATTTTTTCAGTGCAGGAATGCAGCCCCTTGCGTCCTATAGCATGTGAGATCTGCAAGTTGAATCCCGCTTTTGAGTCCATATCCTTGTACCGACTGTTTTAGTTTAGATTAAAAATAATAGTTTATTTGAAAGTGTTTTACAGCTCTTTTGGAAGGAGAGCTGCCCACTTTAACCTCAAACTATCCGTCCCTCCACAACATCTACTTTAAATGTATTTTTTTGACTGCACAAAAACCTAAAAGGCTTCAAACACCACACACGCACACACACAGACAGGAGCACTACAATGCACACACAAGCAATCCCACACAAACACACTAAGGGGGTCATTACAACATTGGCGGTATAAGGTGCTTACCGCCGCGCAGAAGACCGCCAATACACCGCCACGTCCGCGGTAGACCGCCACAGCTATTATGACACACATCACGGAATCCGCCGAAATCCAGACACCCACACAATACTGCCACACCAAAGGTCAGCGATAAACATGCTGAAACAAATCCTCCACCTCCACGCCAACAGAAACACGCCCATGCTATTATGACCCACGAATCCACGCGGCGGTCTTTCAACCGCGGTATTCCATTGGCGGTACACACCGCCACGCTCAAAATACACACACATCTCCAAAACACCGCCACATTGGACAATTCAAAATACACACACCTGATACACATATAAACAACACTCCCACACACCCAACACAATATAAAACAAACACCCACATCACCCACAAACCCCTACGACCAAATATTTGAGTTGAAGGCGACAGAGAGAGCACAGCAATAGACAACCCCACCACACAGAGGCACACAACACCATCACCCACACAACATGCACGCACAAAACACCACATACCACTACACTCACCACACTCATCAACACATACACCACCCCACACATCACACACACACCACCCCATGTCACGCCAAAGACACCCCCGCTTCTCCGAGGAGGAGCTCAGGGTCATGGTGGAGGAAATCATCCAGGTAGAGCCACAGCTATTTGGCTCACAGGTACAGCACACATCAATAGCCAGGAAGATGGAGCTATGGCAAAGAATAGTCGACAGAGTCAACGCTGTGGGACAGCACCCAAGAAATAGGGAGGACATCAGGAAGAGGTGGAACGACCTACGGGGGAAGGTGCGTTCAACGGTATCCAGGCACCACATCGCGGTACAGCGGACTGGCGCTGGGCCACCACCTCCTCCCCCTCAACTAACAACATGGGAGGAGCAAGTCTTGTCCATCTTGCATCCTGAGGGCCTCGGAAGAGTCAGTGGAGGAACGGACACTGGTAAGTCAAATCTTAACTATCATAACCCCCACCCTACCTGCATGATATCACACACCCCCACCATCACACCCTCCCCTATCACCCCAAATCCTCACCTATCTACCCATTACACCAACCACCCATCCCAAACCCAAGCCCTGCATGACATAACTAAGCATCGACACCCATCACCAAAGCATGCCCACTGCACAGACCCAGAACACCCCCCAACCATCACCACACAAGCCCCCCCACAGGAATGCCTGCACTGGGGTTCACGCACACCCAACCATTGCACACCATGAAACACACACATGCAATAATCATGTACTTATACCCCCGCAGGAACCCGAAGGAATGTCACCACACCAGAGGGTCCACCCCCAGAAGAGGCCCACAGTGACGATAAAAGCTCTGCCCCACTGGATCTTGATGACCAGCCCGGACCATCGTGGGCCTCGGGACAGTCGGTTCCCCTTGCCCAGCCACAGCCCAACACCGAGCTGCCACCCTCTGGTAACACCAGCACAGCACCCACCCAGCGGGCCCAAACCTCCCTACCCAGGACAGGTCAGTCAGCTGTGTGTCCACCACTACAGGGCACCCAGGGTAACCCACCACCATCTCAACAACAACAGGGACCTGGGGGCAGTGGTAGTGGGCACACGGTCTAGGGGACGGAGGCACAGGAACATAGGGGAACTGGGAGGGCTGCTGTGCGACACAGGGAGGACAGGCCAAGGGAACCCACTCTCAACGAGCCCCTCTCCTCCATCATGGGAGCCTACCAACACTCCCAGGAGACGATGGCCACAGTCCTGAACAAGTTGCAGGAGACCCTGCGTCTGCAGGAGGAACAATATTTGGGGTTCAGGGAGGAGCTCAGGACCATCGGCTCCGCCCTGGGCACCATCGTAGGGGTGCTGACGGACATTCAAAAGACATTGAGGGACACCGTGGCACTCCAAGGGGGCCCTGACACTAGGCAGGACGACGAACTGCCCACCACCTCCGCCGGCGCTAGTGGACAGGACGTCCCGCCACAGGACCACCACTCCAGCACCCCACCCCCTGCAGACGGACAACCACCACGCAAGCGGGCACTGAGATCCAGGAACAGGACAGAGCAAGATGGCAAGACCCCCGCCAGGAAATAAGACCACCCTGATTGTCCTCCCACTGTCCCACTTTGTTACCCTGCCCAAATCGGAACTGGGCCAGCTCCACTTCCAATGCCCAGATGTGCAATGTACCTGTGAGACTAATAGACTGGACTCTGCCATGGACATTCCTCCACCATCCCCCATCACCATTTTACAACCCCCCTTCATTTTTGTACACTTAAATAAACACCCTTCAAACACCCAAAAAAATGGAGTCAGTCAATGATTTGTAAATCTGTATAATCAATTAAAGTTGCATAATGGGTTACCCATTGGAAGGCTAACATACCTATGTCACACATCACAAGCCCTTCAAGGATGCAAACAGTTGACACGTAGGTTACCACACTTGTGGAACTGAAATGGAAGGGGACAACTCAGTTAACAAATAGTGAGTGAAATTGAGGTACAGGATAGAGGTAGATGTGTGAAAGTGAATGTAAAGGTAAAATAGAAAATGTGCTCACCTGTGTGTCACTGGAAATATCGCTGTATGACTGACTCCCTGTTGTCGTTTTCGTCTTCCTCAGCTTCATCCTCATCACTGTCCACAGGCTCCACAGGCTCCACAGCTGCTATAACACCGTCATCTGGATCATCCTCCTGCAGAAAAGGCACCTGTTGTCGCAAAGCCAAATTATGGAACATGGAGCAGGCGATGATGATGTTGCACACCTTCTTCGGTGTGTAGAATAGGGATCCACCTGTCATATGGAGGCACCTGAACCTGGCCTTAAGAAGGCCGAAGGTGCGCTCGATAACCCTCCTAGTCCGCCCATGGGCATCATTGTACCGTTCCTCTGCCCTGGTCCTGGGATTCCTCACTGGGGTCAATATCCAGGAAAGGTTGGGGTAACCAGAGTCCCCCAATAGCCATACACGGTGCCTCTGGAGTTCACCCATCATATCAGGGATGCTGCTATTGTGCAGGATGTAGGCGTCATGCACAGAGCCAGGGAACATAGCATTTACCTGGGAGATGTACTGGTCTGCCAAACAGACCATCTGGACATTCATAGAATGATAACTCTTCCTGTTCCTGTACACCTGTTCACTCCTGCGGGGGGGACCAGAGCTACATAGGGCCCCATCAATGGCACCTATGACGTTGGGGATATGTCCAAGGGCATAGAGGTCACCTTTCACTGTAGGCAAATCCTCCACCTCAGGGAAAATGATGTATCTCCTTACGTGTTTCAGCAGGGCAGACAACACTCTGGACAAGACGTTGGAAAACATAGGCTGGGACATCCCTGATGGCATGGCCACTGTTGTTTGAAATGACCCACTTGCAGGGAAATGGAGCACTGACAGCACCTGCACGTCAGGGGGGATTCCAGTCGGATGGCGGATTGGTGAAATCAGCTCTGGCTCCAACTGGGTACACAGTTCCTGGATTGTGGCACGGTCAAACCTGTAGGTCACGATTAAATGTTGCTCCTCCATTGTCAACAGGTCCACCAGCGTTCGGTACACCGGCGGATTCCGCCATCTTCTCATATGTCCCAGCTGACGGTGCCTACAAAGGACAACAGCGAAGAAACAGTCACAATTCTTCCAGGTATGTACCCACAGTCACACACAAGACTACCCCAGACAATAAACCCTTCCTGTATGTGTGTTGAGTGTAGGCCTCAGTATGTGTGACGCAGTTGAAAATGAATCCATGTGGGCCCCTGAAATGGCGGCTGCCTGACCTCTAAACTGGGACAATGGGATTGTGGGGTAACAGCGCTGGCGTTGCACACCGTCGCGGTAGGCGGTCGTAGAGCGCGGCGCAATGCTGCATTGGTTAACAATGGACCCTATGGGTCCCAGGAGCCAATGAACAGGTGCGCCGGCGGTGATGATGCGCCCCGCCGCGGATGTCACCGCCGCGGACGTCACCGCCATTTTCTATCTCTTCAATCACTAGATACCTGACCTTCGATAGGAGAGGACCTACACTGCTAGTGCTGCTGTGACCTCGGTCTGGAAGCGACAATGGCTACTGCGTCTGGGGAAAGGGCCCCTGCCTTCACATCGGAGGAGTTGGAGAAACTTGTGGATTAGGTCCTCCCCCAGTACACGCTACTCTACGGTCCTCCAGACCAACAGGTTAGTACACAGGGAGCACATTGTAGGGGCTAGGCCTGGAGGAGAGGGCTGGGTGGAAGAGGGAAGGGGGCAGAAGTCATACTACAGTAAAGCATGGGAATAAATGTGCCACATGGTCAGAGTATGTAGGGGGCCACACACATTGATGGTGCAATTGGTAATGACTGTTCCTCTTCCCTTGTCCATGCCATGTAGGTCAGCGCCCACCAGAAGAGGGACATTTGGCATGCCATCGCCAAGGAGGTCCGGACCCTGGGGGCCCACCAGAGATGGGGCACCCACTGCCGGAAGAGATGGGAGGACATTCGCCGCTGCAGCAAGAAGACGGCGGATGCTCAGCTGGGGATGGCCTCCCAACGTGGGAGGGGTGCCCGTCGTAACATGACCCCCCTGATGTTCCGTATCCTGGCGGTGGCCTACCCGAAGTTGGATGGGCGCTTAAGGACATCACAGCAGACACAAGGGGGTGAGTACAAACTTTGCGTGCAGTGGAGGTATCTGGGTGGGGGAGGTGGGCTGTGGGTGTCCGTAGGCCAGGGCGAGTTAGTTAGGCAAGGCCCCTCCATAATGTAGGCCATGTGGCACTCTACCCCACCTTAGAAAACTAGCAAGTTGAGGTATAGTTGCCCCTGTGGCATCCATGTGCGCAGATTTCCAGCATTGCCATGTAGCCCATATCCATGAAATTGCATGTGCAGAGGGCAGGAGCGCGGCGTTGTGCATGGGGCTGCTGCGTCTGTCTTGTCCGCCAACTGTAGCGGTATGCCATGTACTAAAACTCTCTTACTTCTGTCCCCCCCCTTTTCCTGCTCTCCCTGTCCGTTTGTACATCAGCATCAACAGGCGGAGGTACAGTGGCACCGGAGCACGAGGGAGCTGCATCCCACATGGCCATGGAGGGCCACACCACAGACTCTGAATACACCAGTGGGACGGAGGGCGAGGGGAGCTTCACGTCGGCCACCGGATCACCATCCAGCGACACAGACTCGTCCGCCGATGTGAGGTCCCCTATGTTGGCGGCACCATCTGTGCGCCCCACTTCTACAGGTACAGCTGCCACCCCCCTACCAGCACCGCCCTCCCAGCAGCCCCTCAGCGTTCGCCCCGTGCCCGCTCACCCAGGAGGGTGGGCATCACCTTCACCTCTGGCACCTCAGGCCCTGCCCCAGTCACCCCTGCTGCCCTCAGTGAGGAGGGCATTGACCTCCTCAGGTCACTCACTGTTGGGCAGTCTACCATTGTGAATGCCATACAGGGTGTAGAAAGGGAGTTGCAACACGGTAATGCATTCCTGGAGGGCATTCATTCTGGTCAGGCTGCCCTTCAGCGAACCCTGCAATCTCTGGCCTCAGCACTGATGGCAGCAATTGTCCCTGTGTCCAGCCTCCCCCCTCCAACTTCCTCCACCCGGACCCAATCCCCTGTATCCCAGCCCATCCCAAGCACACCTACAGACCAGCATGCACACAAGTCAACACACCCAAGTAGCTCAAGCAAACATAGGCACCACACACACCACAAGCACTCACACAAGCATCACACCCATGCAGACACAGCAACATCCACTGTCTCCACTGTGTCCCCCTCCTCCTCTTCTCCCTCCTCCCTCCCAGTCTCGTCTACACACAGACCTGCATGCACCACATCTACAAGCACTAGGATTCGCACCAGGACACCCAGCACCACACGCCGCTCACCTGCACTCACCACCTCCACTGCCATTTACACGTCCCCTGTGTCCTCTCCCAGTGTGTCTGTGACGCCCACTCCCAAAGTACCCAAACGCTGGCAATCACTCACCCAACATCCATCCACTCCACAACAGCCTCCAGTACCTGCACCTGCACCCACAACAGCTAAAGTGACACCTCCTACAACCACCTCCTCTTCCTCCACTCCCAGACCCCCTCCAGCTACCCATCCCAGTGTTCATCAGAAACTGTCCCTCTGTCAAATTGACCTTTTTGCCCCCAGCCCCCCCTCCAATTCATCAGTCCCGTCGTAGCACCTCAGCCAAAAAGCCTCCAGGACCAGTGGTGCCTGTTCAAGGTTTTTGGAGTGCACTGTCCACCAGGGCAGGCAGTAGGACCCGGAGCCAAGGCACAGGCAGCCCACCCCCTGTAAAGGCTCCGAAATTGGAGAGTGGACGACGGGACCGTGGCAAGACTCCTGGTGGGACAACAAGTGAAACGGGATCGAAGGCGATTGGTGAGTCATCTGTAACTCCAAAAAAGGTGGGGAAGGTCCAGAGGAAGTCTGCCCAGCCTGTTGTGAGTGTCACGGCGGAGAAGTGCGCCATCATTTCCGGCGGTCCAGACACAACCGCCAGCACCGTCGTCACTGGTCCAGAGACCACCGCCAGAGTCACAGCCCAGGAGGGCTCAAGTATTGTCACTGGTCCAGAGACCACCGCCAGAGTCACAGCCCAGGAGGGCTCAAGTATCGTCACTGGTCCAGAGACCACCGCCAGAGTCACAGCCCAGGAGGGCTCAAGTATCATCACTGGTCCAGAGACCACCGCCAGAGTCACAGCCCAGGAGGGCTCAAGTATCGTCACTGGTCCAGAGACCACCGCCAGTTCACAGCCCAGGAGGGCTCAACTATCGTCACTGGTCCAGAGACCACCGCCGGAGTCCCAGCCCAGGAGGGGCCAGGATGCCACAGCCCCGCTGGGCAATGATGGAACGTCATGCCACACACCAATGTCCAGTGTGGAAATCGTCATGCCACACACCAATGTCCATATCAGAACCGCCATGTCAAAGCACCGCTGAAGAGGGCAAAGACCGCCATGTCAAAGCACAGCTGAAGAGGGCAAAGACCGCCATGTCAAAGCACCACTGAAGAGGGCAAAGACCGCCATGTCAAAGCACCGCTGAACAGTCCTGAAATGCATGTCATAGCACTGCTGAAGAGGGCAAAGACCGCCATGTCAAAGCACCGCTGAACAGTCCTGAAACACCATGTCATAGAACCGCTGAAGAGGGCAAAGACCACCATGTCATAGCACCGCTGAAGAGGGCAAAGACCGCCATGTCAAAGCACCGCTGAAGAGGGCAATGCACCGGGTAGGAATGAATGGCCCGCCACATTAGGCATCCTTATCCCATGAGCAGCTGGGACAGTGACAGGACACTACCATTCACGGGGAGACTCATCCAGTCTGGGCACCAGTCACCCCCCCAGTACCAGTATGGACCTGCATCAACTTGAGAGACTGTGGCTTTGCACTCCCCAGGATGTGACAGTGGGCAACCCACCCACTGTATAGACTTGAGAGACTGTGGCTTTGCACTCTCCAGGATGTAACAGTGGGCAACCCACCCACTGTATAGACTTGAGAGACTGTGGCTTTGCACTCTCCAGGATGTAACAGTGGGCAACCCACTCACTGTATAGACTTGAGAGACTGTGGCTTTGTACTCCCAAGGATGTGACAGTGGGCAACCCACCCACTGTATAGACTTGAGAGACTGTGGCTTTGCACTCCCCAGGATACATCAATGGGCATGGAGCCCCGTCGTGGATCTGGCTTTGCGTTTATGTGGCTGAGGTGCACCCCCTTCCCTTCCCCCTGAGGTGCCTGTAGTGTTTCTATCTGATGCCCCGGCAGTGTTCTCTCCGATTTTGGTCAGGTATCTATTGTGGGCCTCGCCCATGCATTTTTGGACTGTTTGTGCACGGACATTGTTGTGTACATATCTGCACTACTTCTCGGATTGTATATATGTAAATAAGAGTGATTTTAGTATACATATATTTGTTTATTTTTGTATGACATGTATATTGGCACATTACAAAGTTTGTCCGAAATTCGCATTGTCTTTGCATTCTTCCGGGGGAATTGTGGGTTGTTACTGTGATGTTTGTGACTGCATTGGTGTGTATGTTGTAATATACGAGGGTGGGGGTGTTTGGTGGGTGTCCCCCTAAGTTTTGCCTCCCCCGTGTCGTAGGTGCTGTACTCACCGGTATCTTCTGCGCCTACATCGCTGTTGGTCGTGAAGGAGCAAAAAGACAAGGGCAGGTAGTATATGGAGTTCCGGGTCCATGGAGTCGTCGTTCCTCGTGGGATATGTTAAGGTGAGCGTTTTCCCATAGCAAAAGCTGTTTCCGACGTGATTTTATCCACGGTGAATCCGCCCCGGAAAAGGTGGCGGATTGGCCTGTTGTGATACTGTGGGCGGTACATTGTCTCCCGCCTGTCTGTTGGCGGTGACCGCCGCAATGCTTGTCTGTACCGCCGTGGCGGGCGAAGTGTTAAAGTGGCTGTCTTTGTTGGCGGTTTCCGCCAGGGTCATAATTCCCTTTTTTTGTCCATCTGACTGTTTGCGGTATTACCGCATCTTTAACACCGTCCGCCAGGGTTGTAATGACCCCCTAAGTCTCTTCAAACACGTACACAACCGTTCTCACACAAATATCGCGTACACACAGCCTACGTGCACGCATATGCATGCAAGAAACCTTACACACACACACACACACACAAGCACCCTTACACACATGGTCCCACACACAAAAGAAGCACTACACATCCACCCAATCAACTCCCACTGACAACCTATACACCTAGGCACATCCTGCTACTCACACTAAGCCTTACACACACAAGCACCCATCTACCCACAATCACATTTTCACACGGGTTCTCTTATACCCAGACAGAAAGATCACAGAGGTATACTTACAAACACTATTAAGAAGCTACATAGAAACCCAAGCATACATATCTCTATATAGACACCCAACACTCACGCACGTGAACTCCCTATCTAGACACCGTAGCACGCATTCACCGACGTGCGCACACACACACAAACTCCCAGTAGACATCCAAACACTCACGAGCTCCATACAAAGACACTTCAGCCCTCACATACACACACTCAACATTCTTCTAGACACCTAAGCACACATACACACAGACACATCCACAGACGCGTGCATACCAAACACACACACACGCGCGCGCGCGCACCCACGAATTCCCTTACCAGACACCGAAGCGCATGCTCACACACACAATCACTACTAGTGGTTCTGATTTACTTCTGGCTGCGCAGGCTCTTCCTCTGTGAAAGCATGTTTGCAAGGGCTGCCTGGACGAAAGATAGAGAGACTGTTTTAAGGTCACACTGATAATCAATAGCACTGTCAAATACAAAGGCAAGCCTCAGCGGATACACGCTGCTCACTCAAAGAGAATAAGAATATTTTTATAAGAATATAGACACTAGAACAAGAAAGATCCACCTGAGGGTTCCGGAGATATAGATTTTGCAAGGTTTAAAGAATTAATGCATTTTCACTCAACAGCAAGCACTGATGCACCATTCTGTCCACTCCCAAGATTGTAAGACCCCTTGCTTGGTATTTAGACATCCCTGGCCCACCCCTGGGATGTCGCTAACTCAGGTCTACACACCCTTGGAGAAATGTGTTTGGCAACTGGTTTCTCCTCTCTGCTCCCCAACCTGTCTCCCTGCCCAAATGATGAGGCTGTGCTCTTCCTTAGTGAGTCACATCTGCCCTTCAAAGGCGACTTCTTCTTTGAAGCATGCCTTTCAGGGCTACCACCCAAATGGCTTCCTACAGGAGGGAGGTAAAACGTCCCTGGCCTGCAATGGCTCATATTTATCCTTCCTGAGAGCTGTTGCCATTCCCCTTCAGGAGAGCAGAAAGCTTTCTCATGGAACAGGCTCCCTGTGCGCTCAAGGAGGCACAGGAGTTTTCAAGGCAACAAGGTGGCATCTTTGTAAAAGCTGCACACAGCAACAAGTTACAACAATTTCAACTTGAGGTACAAGTTGGGCTTAATGTAATGAGTTGTTTGGCACCTAGTAGTGGCCACTTTAGTCGCACCATTGAGGAGTTAGCACAGCTGAGGGGTCCGCATGTAATCCTGTACTCACCAATTTGGCGACCAAGTCTTTCCACAGTAAAGACAGTGTTTTCACGTGTTTACTGTCAGGACATGTAATCTTCATGCCCTGCCCGTATTATACAATGTAACAAGTTGTTTAGGGCCATATTTATACTTTTTGACGCAAAACTGCGCTAACGCAGTTTTGCGCCAAAAAAATTAGCGCCGGCTAACGCCATTCTGAAGCGCCATGCGGGCGCCGTATTTATTGAATGGCATTAGCCGGCGTTAGCCGACTGGCGCTGCCTGGTGTGCGTGAAAAAAAACCACGTACACCAGGCAGCGCCGGCGTAGGGAAAAATGGCATTTGGGCGTCCAAAAATGGGGCAAGTCAGGCTGAGGCAAAAAAATTGTCTTAACCCGATTTGCGCCATTTTTTTTGGGCGCCCAGACGCCATTAACATGACTCCTGTCTTAGCAAAGACAGGAGTCATGCCCCCTTGCCCAATGGCCATGCCTAGGGGACTTATGTCCCCTGGGCATGGTCATTGGGCATAGTGGCATGTAGGGGGGCACAAATCAGGCCACCCTATGCCACAAAAAAAAAATTAACAAAAATACTTACCACAACTTACCTTTTCTTCCCTGGGATGGGTCCCGCCATCCTTGGGTGTCCTCCTGGGGTGGGCAAGGGTGGCAGGGGGTGTCCCTGGGGGCAGGGGAGGGCACCTCTGGGCTCATTCTGAGCCCACAGGTCCCTTAACGCCTGCCCTGACACAGGCGTTAAAAAGAGGCGCAAATGCAGGGTTGTTTGCCCCGCCCACTCCCGGGCGTCATTTTTGCCCGGGAGTATAAATACCACGCACATGCCTGGGAGTCATTTTTTAAGACGGGAACGCCTACCTTGCATCTCATTAACGCAAGGAAGGTGTTCACGCCAAAAAATGACGCTAACTCCATGAACTTTGGCGCTAGACGCGTCTAACGCCAAAGTATAAATATGGAGTTAGTTTTGCGTCGAATTTGCGTCGAAAAAAACGACGCAAATTCGGCGCAAACGGAGTATAAATATGCCCCTTAATACTTTGGATTGCCCACTTAGGTTCCACCTTTCAGGACCTAGCACAGGGGTTAGCATGTAATCCTGTACTCACCATGTGAGCAGCCAAGTTTTTCCACAATAAAGATGGTGTTTTTACATGCTATCAGGACATGTAAACTACATGTCCTGTCCATACCACATGTTGTCCCCTGCCTTAGGACGCTGTAGGCCTTCCAGAGGGGTGATTAACACAGGTTTACAGGCAAGTACTGGCATTGCCATCAGGTTAGCAGTATAGGACTGGTCTACCAGTCTGCAGTGGCAGACTGGGAGACTCATTTTGCTTGATGAAATTCTGGGGTGGCAGAACCAGTGCGGGGGTACCCCTTTCTCTTATGTGCTCTGGGTACCATACACTAGGGCTTACAGGTAAATTAGCCATTTCTAATTGGGTGTGGCCACTTTGAAATACAATTTAAGGTCAGGGCACTGGCACTGAGGTCTGATTAGCAGGCCTCAGTGCACTCCCAGAGTTGATAACTAGCTGCGTCTGTTAAAAAATGTGAGGGCGACCATACCAAAAAGAGGCATTTGCTTGCAGTGATTCTCAGCTCATCAGAAGTCAGGAAATCATCAGACTGCAGACTAAGAAAGTCAAAAAAAGGCATCAGTCCGTTTCCATCTATGCACCCAAAATCTGGAAGAACATCTGTGTATCTGCTAGGACTGCCCTAATGCTTACCAATTTAGGAAAGAGTTGAAGATTCACCTCTTTAAAGAACATTTCATCACAATGTCTTAATAAGCCACAAAGCTGCTACTTCTCTCATCCTTCATTGACTTTATGCTTGTCTTCTATACTGTACAGCACTACACTGCTTGTAGGCTTGGTACGCGCTATAGAAATATCACATACATATATGCATTCAGTCTTTAGTCCCAGTTGGATATGTAGATGCAACACATGCGCCCATTTTATCATTTGAGAGGCATCCCCTATGTAGAAGGAGAAATTCTTGACTTATCTTCCCAGCTAGTGAGCTAGTGCACCTAAAAGGTGTAACATACAGATTACAGATCGCGTAGGACCATTATCCGAGTTTGTAGACTCCTTATAGTAAAGAAAAAGTTACAGAAAAAAGTCATGAATAACTCCTTCTAGGGAATGTTGATCTGGCTGTTTGTTCTAGACATCCTTCAATTGCATGGTGTAGGGAAAGAGATCTCTATATTTAAGCAGTGTTCATTGTTGTTTCCCTTCCTTTCTTCTTGGGCCGAATTTGGTATTTCAATTACTTGTTCCATCGTGTTTGTTTTTACTACCTTCACTGGGTCATTTATCTTCCAACTTAGCTGCCTAACAAGCACTACTTTGTCCTCTCACCACTGACAAAGGTGGACGTCTTAGCGTCCAAGTCTCATACCATCCATTCCATAGCCCGTTTTGCCATGTCTGGGTCTTGTGCACACAGTGAGGCAGAGGTTATTGACCACCTTAACCCCCGATGGGGGAGGGCCAGTCCTTAGCAGTCCAGTTTTGGATGCCATCATTGCTTCCGAATGGAGATTTTCGGACTGTTGCCCGCTTGTAGAGCCCTTATAGTGAAGAAAAAGTTACAAAAAAAAGTAATGAATAACTCCTACTAGGGCATGATGATCTGGCTGTTTGTTCCAGACATCCTTCATTTGTATGGTGTAGGGAAAGAGATCACTATATTTAAGCAGTGTTCATTGTTGTTTCCCTTCCTTTCTTCTTGGGCCGCATTTGGTATTTCAATTACTTGTTCCATCGTATTTGTTTTTACTACCTTTACTGGGTCATTTATCTTCCAACTTAGCTGCCTAACAAGCACGACTTTGTCCTCTCACCACGGACAAAGGTGGAGGTCTTAGCGTCCAAGTTTCATACCACCCATTCCATAGTCAGTTTTGCCGTGTCTGGGTCTTGTGCCACACAGTAAGGCAGAGGTTATTAACCACCTTAACCCCCAATGGGTGGGGGGGCAGACCTTAGCAGTCCAGTTTTGGATGCCATCATTGCTCCTAAACAGAGATTTTCGGACTGTTGCCCACTTGAGCCTCCAGCCTGTTTAACTGTTTTACCCTTTCTACTATTTCACCCAACAGCACTGGCACCTTTGAACTCTAACCCAGGGCATCCATCTTAGAAGGACCCATTTACCCACCACTCTTTCTTGAAATGAGCATAGGTGTTGAGGACTCGTTAAGAGGGTTCCTGTGGCAACAGTGGTTAATAAAAGTGGAACAACTGTACCAACACATTGCGGGCAGATTTAAGAACCCCTAGCGCCTCCTTGCACCACATTATCATCACTTTTTTACGCTATTGTGGCCCAAAGAGGCCAAAATCGCTGCCCCAAACACCTTCTCAGAGCAGGTGTTAAAAGGAGGCACACCATTGTTTTAAATGGGACTCAAAGGGCTTTGCAGGATTAGCGTCAACATTTTTTATGCTAATCCTTCAAAGCTGCGAACTAGCGTAAAAAATGTTGACCCTAGTTTCCCTAACTACCGCCATGGTGCCCTGTAACTTAGATATGGCACACAAATGGTGGTGTTAGGGTCGCACTAAGGGGCACAAGGACAGTGGCACTGCACTGAGTGCAGTGCCACTTTCTTTAAATCAGGCCATGCGTTACTTAAAGGCAAGTTATTTCTAAAGCTCATAGCTACTCGTAGATCAGTTGTTTCCATATGTGTGATTAAATGTAATATTTGTGCCGCACCTGTGTAGTTAAATAACAGAATCTATTCTGTAGCTTGTCTCCACTGATTCAATCCGAATTTTTAAAATTTTTAAACTACATCTAGATATTTCAACATCTACATCATTTCCAACTTTGTCTCATACAAAGGAGAATATAAAACATATATTATATAACATGAGTGTTCATCAGCCTAACCTCCTACACATCAGACTAGCCAAAGATGCTGCCTCCATACCCAACCTCCCTTAAGTTACTAAAGAAACTAGGACAGCCTTGGCTTTTAAATATTATTCTCGACCTCCATACAGCAATCCATAATCCTGTACCATCAGTCTAAGAAAGGGGTCTTTGACGTGACACATTGTGGGCAATGACTGCTGCCAATGGCACATTCACCAGCTGCTTACGAAACCTTGGGCCAGATGTATCAAGGAATTTTGCATTTGCAAATGGTGCGCATTGCAAAATTCGTCCGTTTGCGAATGCAAAAATGCCTTTCAAGATGTATGAAAGGTAATTGCTGTGCAATTTTAAGGAATTGCTAAAATAGCGATTCCTTAAAATTGCAACCCCATTTATATAATCGCAAATTGCAATTCTCTAAATAGGAATTCGCAAATAGGGAATTCCTATTTGTGATTTCCAAAGCACATGTATCATGAATTTCCTAAATGCAAATTGGGCATTTAGGAAATGCAAGTACCACCAAATCCAATTTGGTGGTAAGCATGTGCAATTTATAAAAATGCATTATAAATGCATTTTTTAAAATGACATGTAGCGCACACATGCCCCTAGGACATGTGTGTGTTTCAGATGTCCGCAAATATTTTTTGGGGGTGCATCAGAGGAGGCCTTAGGCCCCCAGCACCCTGGGGTTTGCATTACCTAATTTGTGAATTCCTAACTGGAATTCACAAACTGGGAAATGCAAAACCATTTGCACCTATGGGCCAACAGTCCCATTCTGTAATTGGGATTCGGTAATAGCGATTGCGAATTTTAAGAAATCGCTATTACTGAATCGCAAATTTCACACATCCCATTTTGCATTTCTTAAATAGGGATTTCTTAAAATTTGCTATTTAAGAAATGCAAAACGGATCTTTAATACATCTGGACCCTTATGCTTTCCACATTCGCTATTCTTTCCAGCAGTGCATTCAACAACAGTTTAAACAACAAATGCGTATCCATTTTTCAGTAAGTATAATACATAAATCCAATGGGCATATGTCAGGACACCGGTTTAAAAAAATTCTTGAAATTGCTTCATGACTTTGGGTTCCATCCAGGTCTCCATCCTCTTAAAAAACACAACTGGAAACCTGTTCAGAACAAGTGATTTGCCCGGCTGCAAGCCTCACAAAGCCAAGCAAACGTCTTCTGTAAAATGCACTTCCAATTCCAATCTGACATTATCATCTGCTCCAATTCTCTGACGGAAAATCCAATATCTTCCCCTGTGGATCAATTTTAAAAAACAAAGGGGCATATTTATACTCCGTTTGCGCCGAATTTGCGTCGTTTTTTTCGACGCAAATTCGGCGCAAAACTAACGCCATATTTATACTTTGGCGTTAGACGCGTCTAGCGCCAAAGTATGAGGAAAGAGCGTCATTTTTTTGCGTAAACGCCTTCCTTGCATTAATGAGATGCAAGGTAGGCGTTCCCGTCTAAAAAAATGACTGCGACGCAAATGCGTCGTATTTATACTCCCGGGCAAAAATCACGCCCGGGAGTGGGCGGGGCAAAATACCCCGCATTTGCGCCGGATTTTAGCGTCTGGGTCAGGGCAGGCGTTAAGGGACCTGTGGGCTCAAAATGAGCCCACAGCTGCCCTCCCATGCCCCCAGGGACCCCCCCTGCCACCCTCGCCCACCCCAGGAGGACACCCAAGGATGGAGGGACCCATCCCAGGGACATTCAGGTAAGTTCAGGTAAGTATAATTTTTTATTTTTTTTATATATTTTTTTGGCATAGGGGGGCCTGATTTGTGCCCCCCTACATGCCTCAATGCCCAATGACGATGCCCAGGGGACATAAGTCCCCTGGGCATGGCCATTGAGCAAGGGGGCATGACTCCTGTCTTTACTAAGACAGGAGTCATGTAAATGGCGTCTGGGCGTCGTTAAAAATGGCGCAAATCGGGTGGAGGCGATTTTTTGGCGTCAACCTTACTTGCACCATTTTAAGACGCCCTAACGCCATTTTCCCCAACGCCGGCGCTGCCTGGTGTACGTGTTTTTTTTCCACGCACACCAGGCAGCGCCGTCTGCTAGCGCCGGCTAACGCCATTCAATAAATACGGCGCCCGCATGGCGCTTCAGAATGGCGTTAGCCGGCGCAAAACTTTTTGACGCTAAACTGCGTTAGCGCAGTTTAGCGTCAAAAAGTATAAATACGGGCCTAAGCATTTATAAATTTGTTAGACTAAAGTTTTGAGGTTGTATGCCATAGTCATGTTTCAGGTGTACAAGGCAGTTGAGCCCATTTTGCTACCAATAATTTGTATCTTTAGGAAATTTGGATATGGATTTAGTGAGTGCTGATATTGATATCCAGCTATCTTAACGTGTTGTCATCCAGAGAGGTGGAAAAAGAAAACCATTTCCCAAACCCTTCAGACCATATGAAATGATAGCTTTACGAATTCTTTGTCTTTTTTTCTCAGAATCAGGAAAACAAGCTACTCAAACCAACATTAAACTCAAAGGTATTGATGAAAAACATATTCAACAAAAATATTTATTATGGTTCTATAAATAGTGCTTGCTTATTGCACTGGCAACATTTGATTTTTTTAAAGGTCCTAATAGTTCATTGACAAAATGATAGATTATGAAGAGTCATTTTTTTGTAAAAAATGTCTAACTGTTGTGAGATAAAAAGTATGATAATTTATTTGATAATGAGTGTGCAATGGATTACATTGCAGTAATTAGCACATATGAAAAAGCGCTGGATGATTAGGCGTATGAGTACATTTTCTCAGAATTCAAAAAAATCTTCACGAAGTTTAAAGGTGAAAGGGGAAGCATGCACTATATTAAGGTGCAGAAGTCTGATGGTGATCCACTAGTTATTATGTCACTGTAAACATAGTTATTGCAATTTCTTAGCACTTTAAACGTCCTCAGTCTATTAATCTCACAACGTTCAGTTGACCGTACCATCGTTTGTACTTGTGATCTGCAGGTCACACCATATATCAGTAATGGGCACCAAGAGTGGCTTGCTACAGCAATTTACCGTACCATGGGGGTCATTCTGACCCTGGCGGTCTTTGACCGCCAGGGCGGAGGACCGCGGGAGCACCGCCGACAGGCCGGCGGTGCTCCAATGGGGATTCCGACCGCGGCGGTAAAGCCGCGGTCGGACCGGCACCACTGGCGGGGTCCCGCCAGTGTACCGCGGCCCCATTGAATCCTCCGCGGCGGCGCAGCTTGCTGCACCGCCGCGGGGATTCCGACCCCCCCTACCGCCATCCAGATCCCGGCGGTCGGACCGCCGAGATCCGGATGGCGGTAGGGGGGGTCGCGGGGCCCCTGGGCCCCTGCAGTGCCCATGCCACTGGCATGGGCATTGCAGGGGCCCCCGTAAGAGGGCCCCTACATGTATTTCACTGTCTGCTGCGCAGACAGTGAAATACGCGACGGGTGCAACTGCACCCGTCGCACGGCTTCCACTCCGCCGGCTCGATTCCGAGCCGGCTTCATCGTGGAAGCCTCTTTCCCGCTGGGCTGGCTGGCGGTCTGAAGGCGACCGCCCGCCAGCCCAGCGGGAAAGTCAGAATTACCGCTGCGGTCTTTCGACCGCGGAACGGTAACCTGACGGCGGGACTTTGGCGGGCGGCCTCCGCCGCCCGCCAAGGTCAGAATGAGGGCCCATGTTTCCATGTACCCACTGCTACTCAAAACTTCAATGAGCTGTCTCTTACTCCCAGCTGTACTCACCTTCAACCATTCCACTGATCGATTACACTTCCATCTCTACCCACAAACACAAACTACCACTTTCTTCATCTATAGTTAATAAAACCTTCACAACACATATAACTCTGCAGCCTGATGGATCCCTTCGTTTACAATTATAGGTCAGTAAATCATTGCCATTTGCAATCAGTGTCACCAACAGTCACTCAGCCTCTCAACCCTTTTACCTACAAGGACTCAAACCTATTTTCCCACAACCAGTCACAACCCCGCTCTGTAACACTAACTCACAACTCCTCTTACTTCCGTATAGTCAAAACCTATGTTGATTTCAGAAATTCAAAGCACTATTTACACTCAGCAAATTTTATCTCTAGATTGAATACTAGCATTATGCATAACCTACTATGACACTACTGCAGCACTGCTAAAATCAAAATGTACACTCTAGAATCCATTATCCCTTTGTTTCTGTATTCTTCCTTTTTATGGGCGAGCGCAAAGCGCTCCGTCCCATGCTGTAATCTCTCTTTGGGCTTCTAACCACGCCCATGTCACGTCGGTCACTTTCATTGGTTCGTAGGCTTGCCTTTTAAAATCCACTTGCTTTCATTTGTGAAAGGCAAGCATACGTCATGCCTTTTCTGGTGTTTAACCCACTTACACAGCACCGGTAAACTACTGAAACCATTCGAGGCTCGATGTTTTCAGCATGGTTTTCTGGACTTCTTTATCTTTTTATTTTCCATGCAGCATGATTGCGCTGGGGTTTACATAGTGCAATCGCGCTCGCTTTTTCCGTTTTCAATTTCAGCATGATCGCTCTCCATTTTACATAGCGCGATCGCGCTGCATTTTTTTTCTTGTAATTTGTGTGGCAAGAAAAGTCCGGTTAGGAGTTTCCAACGCTAATAGCTCTAACTCGAGCAAATGCGATACCTGTTGCATTGAAAATGCTTGTTTTGTATGCTGCTCCTTCTTCAGAGGAGTGCTACCTAATTCTGATTGTTTATTATCTGAAGTGGGTTATAGAGCTTTTCATAGCAAGCGTCAACATAGAGAGAAAACAAGCTTATTTTGCATAACATGGGAAAGGTATCTGTTAGAAAAGGGGTGCATGAACAACATATGGAGATTTGTAGGATAAACTGAGTTAGAATTTGTAAGTATTGAACCATTAGCATTATAATGGCTGCCAGCAGGCAGGCACACGGTTGCACGTGGACGGCAGGCACACTGCAAGGGTGATGTATCATTATATTGCCAACATGAGGAAGGATCTGTTGGTTCTTCTGTGAGAAGGAAGCAAGGTTCTCGGACACAGTACAGATGTTTTTGCAGGGCGTGCAAGTGTGTGAACGTCATCATTTTAACATTTCGCAAGGCATCAGTCCCATTTTTGATTGAGGCAGTAATAATGTAGCGAATAGGACTTATAGTGGCATTCTCACTGCGATTCAGTAGATCAAGGAAGATTTTGGCACAATGGAGTAAGCTGTCAAAATCAGCTCAAGTCAATACATAGATTGAGTTAGCCAAAGGGAAGGAAAAATATCAAGTCATGGCAAATCCAGTGAGAGCCTAGTGAATGGGGCCTTTTAGTAGAAGCTGATTAAGAAAAACATACATAGTAAGATGAGAAACACAGTAAAGGAGGCTGTCCAGGCAGTACTGGAAAAAACAGTTGGTAAAGACAAAAGAGCAAGGATATGGAAAGGGCGAGAGAAGCAGGTATAGTCAACTTGAGGATGAAAAATATACAGAGAGACACATAAGAGCAAGTTGTTGATAGCAGCACGCATAGAGTCCTACACAAAAGAAAGAGTGCTCATATGGTTGATGGAAAGGAAAACAGTGCAGATTTTATGAATATTGCTTAGACTTGCAGATTGATGGAATAGTGCAGATAACTTTGGAGGCAAAACTATTTGCTAGGAAGGACATTTCAAAATATCATAAGGGTGATGAGATATTTTGCCCCATCAGCATTAGGTACCTACACAGTGCAGATGGGTGAATGGTGGACCATCGTAGACATTATATTAAGGAATGTATTAGGAAACCTCTGGATAGACAGGGCAGAGGTATTAAGAAGAATAAGGGCCTGATTCTAACTTTGGAGGACGGTGTTAAACCGTCCCAAAAGTGGCGGATATACCACCTACCGTATTACGAGTTCCATAGGATATAATGGACTCGTAATACGGTAGGTGGTAAATCCGCCACTTTTGGGACGGTTTAACACCGTCCTCCAAAGTTAGAATCAGGCCCTAAGGCCCTCATTCTGACCTTGGCGGGCGGCGGAGGCCGCCCGCCAAAGTCCCGCCGTCAGGTTACCGTTCCGCGGTCGAAAGACCGCAGCGGTAATTCTGACTTTCCCGCTGGGCTGGCGGGCGGTCGCCTTCAGACCGCCAGCCAGCCCAGCGGGAAAGAGGCTTCCACGATGAAGCCGGCTCGGAATCGAGCCGGCGGAGTGGAAGCTGTGCGACGGGTGCAGTTGCACCCGTCGCGTATTTCACTGTCTGCGCAGCAGACAGTGAAATACATGTAGGGGCCCTCTTACGGGGGCCCCTGCAATGCCCATGCCAGTGGCATGAGCACTGCAGGGGCCCCCAGGGGCCCCGCGACCCACCCTACCGCCATCCGGATCTCGGCGGTCCGACCGCCGGGATCTGGATGGCGGTAGGGGGGGTCGGAATCCCCGCGGCGGTGCAGCAAGCTGCGCCGCCGCGGAGGATTCAATGGGGCCGCGGTACACTGGCGGGACCCCGCCAGTGGTGCCGGTCCGACCGCGGCTTTACCGCCGCGGTCGGAATCCCCATTGGAGCACCGCCGGCCTGTCGGCGGTGCTCCCGCGGTCCTCCGCCCTGGCGGTCAAAGACCGCCAGGGTCAGAATGACCCCCTAAGTGTTCAAGGCTGGTATTTTGAGGAGAATGTTCGGGCGATGCGTATTTTGGCTGAAGAAATGATAATCTATTTATTTAAATTAGATAGTGGTCTAAGGAAGAGAATAGTGCATTCTCTTAAACTTTGTAAGGGCAAATCACTATGGTGGTCATTCTGACCCTGGCGGTCTTTGACCGCCAGGGCGGAGGACCGTGGGAGCACCGCCGACAGGCCGGCGGTGCTCCAATGGGGATTCCGACCGCGGCGGTAAAGCCGCGGTCGGACCGGCACCACTGGCGGGCTCCCGCCAGTGTACCGCCGCCCCATTGAATCCTCCACGGCGGCGCAGCTTGCTGCACCGCCGCGGGGATTCCGACCCCCCCTACCGCCATCCAGATCCCGGCGGTCGGACTGCTGGGATCCGGATGGCGGTAGGGGGGGTCGCGGGGCCCCTGGGGGCCCCTGCAGTGCCCATGCCACTGGCATGGGCATTGCAGGGGCCCCCGTAAGAGGGCCCCTACAAGTATTTCACTGTCTGCTGCGCAGACAGTGAAATACGCGACGGGTGCAACTGCACCCGTCGCACAGCTTCCACTCCGCCGGCTCGATTCCGAGCCGGCTTCAT
Organism: Pleurodeles waltl; assembly: GCF_031143425.1. Lineage (NCBI taxonomy): Eukaryota > Metazoa > Chordata > Amphibia > Caudata > Salamandridae > Pleurodeles > Pleurodeles waltl. Next base: position 364,233,196 of record NC_090447.1, read on the forward strand.
CGTGGAAGCCTCTTTCCCGCTGGGCTGGCTGGCGGTCTGAAGGCGACCGCCCGCCAGCCCAGCGGGAAAGTCAGAATGACCGCCGCGGTCTTTCGACCGCGGAACGGTAATCTGACGGCGGGACTTTGGCGGGCGGCCTCCGCCGCCCGCCAAGGTCAGAATGAGGGCCTATATATTTTAGGACCTTTGGCATACATTTGTGATATTGTCAATGAGGCTTATCTGAAGGGAATAGAAGTTGATGTGGATTTAAGGAGAGGATGGTGCCAGAGATCAAACTGCTTCCTACAGTAGGACCCAGAGCCCCCAATCCCGGGCTGCACCCCCTCCCAAATACATGATTCAATGACAAGGCAACATGATTTATCTTTGGGAAGAGGGCATTGTTTATTTACAAACATCAACAGTTAAAGCTTTACTTTTTTCTTTTTATCACTATGTCAATCCAATCAAAACAAAGAACATTCATCCAATCAGAATTCTTGGAGAAAACCTAAACACAAGAAATACAAAATTGTCAATTACACAGATTTGATGAGATTTACATGAACCACACCCATCACAATCAGATCCCACTCACAAACCATCTTCCAGCACCAAGGCCCAGCCAACCTTCATCCATCCCTGGAGAACCACACAGGTGTCTCCCACTTGCATCCTTCAAAGGGTGGTCCCACCTTCTGGTAATCTTGTTTGCACCCCAAGGGGCTGGTCCTCCAACACCAGGATGCCCAGAAGGGTCCTCAACCGAGACCAGCGGCTGGAGCCCCATGCCCTCTCCATCTAACTGTGTGCCATTGCCCCCAGCCAGTGTGTACGTCACTCCTCAGTATTCAGATTGTTATCCTCCCCCACCTCAGTGCTGCCCACAGGAACTAGTTGTACTAGTTGTAGTACTCCCACCAGGCTGTCATAGGGTCCTCCTTGGGTTCACTTCCATGCCACCAGGGCCTACAGGTCCTTCGCCCCCCAATAGAGAACAGTTGCTGTGTAAACGCCCAGATGCCATCAATAAGCTAGTCAGTTCCAAGATCTGACAAATGAACCCCATTTTGTATAAATATTTGGTTACCTCTGATCAAACTGTGAGGGATGTCCCCAAGCCGTCCTCGCCCTGGGCAAAGCTTGGCCATCTCGGCATTGAGGTGCCAGACCAACACATTCGGGGCCCTACCCCACACGTCTGGACCCCAGTTACGCTGCAGTAACATATGTGACCATGTAATGATTGCATCCGGGAGACCCTACCCAGCCACCCAAACTTTCACAATATGTTTTTCTTGACTGCCCGGATTCACCATGTCCTTACCATGAATGTGGATAATAATCAGATCTGGGAGCTGCAGTCCGGCGCAACCCTTCATGTCCTCCACAATTTTGCGTAGTTGGCTGATTTTGAGGACCCGAACTCCATACCATCGAAAAAGGACGCCATCCAGCTCTACAGGCTTTTGTCTATGATGTAGCTGTGAAAGGTAGGCAAAGCACCGCTCAAAAGAGTGACCAAGGACCCATACAACCTTGGATGGCATACTGAAAGAGAAAATTGAGAATGAATAGCAGAACAAACACAAGAACAAACTATGCAAGAGGTGAGAATCACAGCAAGTCAGAGCAGATGTAGCACTGAAAACAAGATGAAGACCAACGCTCCATTCGCTTGACTTCAGAGGATGACAAACCCATTAACTCTGCCATAGTTGCAACCCCAATCCTAAAGGAATGCATGGAGTATTCCTCAAGGTCCATACCAATGCTAGTGAGTGCAGTGTGAAAAACCATCAAAACTGGTACCAAGACAAGCATTCTCCGTTGCCATGGATGAAAAGCGCAGAGGATTGCATCTTTGGCCTGACTGCAAGATATGCCTTCATATGTGAATCCAGGCACCCATGTACCACCCTGAACTCTACAATGACCCCTTTACCGGCCTGGTCAGTTTTGGACCTCCTTAGCCTAAGGGTCTGTTGTGTGAGTATAACCACACATCCGTCCATTGCTGACGACCTGTGAAATCATTTTTTGAGAACCCAACCAACTTGCCAACCCTAAAAGCCCCATAAAAGGCATCTGAGAATGCCGCTCCAAACAATGCACCCTCATATTTGGAGGTGCAGACCCTAGGGATGCTAGCTAGTTTGGAGCCCAGCAGCTGTGCATCAAGAGGCCTCCTCTTGTCCTTGACCATACCCTCCAGCCTAGCCCATCCAGCTAAGGCCTTCCTTACCACAAAGCAACTGCCTACATCCTGGCAGCCCCTCAGTTTGGTGAAGAAGTTAATGACCACCAAGTGTGCCCTTGCATATGAGACACGCCTGCCCAAGACCTTAAGGATGCTAAAAAAAAGCAAATGGAAGTAGGTGAAAATGATTCAATAACACCCAGCCAAGCAAGAAGGCTCTGTAAGTCCCGAAGCATTTCTGGTATGCACTCCGTGTACGCTTGGTTAAGGATGCTGCCACTAAATCTGGAAGTGCAGGGCTCCAATCTTCCACATTGGGAACTCTGTCATCAGCTCCGTGGCTTGTGAGTGACACTCCTGGAATTCTTGCAGTTTTGAGCGAGATAAGGCATCAGCTGCCTGGTCATAGACCCCCCCGGTACATGCCTAGCCTTAAAGGCAACATTTAGCCTTCAGCAAAGCAAGACAAGATGTTTCAATAACCTCAGGACCTGTTTGGAAGACGGTCCCTGCCTGTTGATCGCCTCGACTAATGCCATATTGTAAGACCAGAATATAACTGACCTATTCAGAAAAACATGTGACCAAATGGGGACTGCAACCACAATAGGAAACAACTCCAGGAATGCTACATTCCTGGTGAGGCCTGCCTAATTCCGTTGAGCCAGTCAGTCTGCCCTGCACCACTGTTGTCCCAAAATGGCTCCAAAACCAACACTGCCAGCCGCATCAGTAAACAAGCCCAAGGACTCACTAGAAATGGGTGGCGCAGGGCAGATTACCGCTCCATTGAATTGCTGGAGAAATTCCCACCAAACCATCAAGTCCTCCTTCACCTCAGCATGTAGCCTGACATGATGGTGTGTAAGACCAACCATTGCTCTGGAAATTGAGAGAGAGAAGGAGTGCCCCATGGGGAGTATGCATAGTGCAAAATTAAGTCGCCCCCACTAAAACCTGTAATTGACGCAAGGTTAACTTCTTTCACAAAAGGGTGCAATCAATAGCCTGAGTGAAGACTTGGACCTTGTCCTTGGATAATCTGCATTTGCTAGTCACAGTATCAATTTTGATGCACAGGAAAGACAGACAAGTGGAAGGACCCACTCTCCTGTCTTAGAACCCCAAGTTCCTGGAATAAAGAGATCAGCTCCTGCAGAGCTCAACATCAAGTCTGGGAGTTGGGTGGGCCCATAAGCAGGAAGTCATCAAGATAATGAATTATGTCATGTTGGCCAGTCTTTTGTATAAATAACCATTACATCATAGAGCTAAACTGTTCGAAATAATTACAAAAAAATGCCTAGCCCATGGACAGAGGCTTATCATAGAAATACCAGCCAACATATTGAAAACCCAGTAAATGGTAATCCTCCAGGTACACCGGTAACAGCCTAAAAGCTGAATCAACATCTGTCTCCACCAAGAGTGCCCCAGGGCCCAGGTTGCGTAATCTAGCTAAAGAAATGTCAACCAAGGCATAAATCACAGAACAGAGGTTCGGTCGATTGCATCATCGGCAGATAAGCCCTTAGGTGCCAAAAGATTATGGATTAGCCTGTTCCGGCCAGGCTCTTTTTTTGGTACCACACCCAACTGTGAACACACAAAGTTAGATCAAAGTGGTTTGAAAAAGGGACCTGCAATCCTACCCAGTGAGCTTTCCTTCTAAAGTTTCTGAATGACTACCCCAGGATGGGCTCGCACTGACAACAAATTGGCACAGTGTGGGACTGGCGCCACCCCAGTTGCTGGGATGCAGAAACCAATAGAGAAAACATTCAACCAAAGCAGAAGCTTATTTAACCGGACCTGCGTGGGTAATGACCTACTAGCTGGCAGGCTTACAAGAGTCTTTTCCTCTCTCTTTGAATTTCTGAACACATTTAAATCCTGGGTCAGAGGGGTGCTCACAGAATGAGCACACATGTTTAAACTTACAGGATGCAACTGGCCGAGTACACAGTTTTCTCTTGAAGGCCCAGCATGACCCCTTTTTGGCCCCACCACTCCATTGCAGACGAAAAGGTTGTTTAAGGGGTATCTCGTTATTCACACTCTCCAGCCAAACATTGACCTCTGTCTGGTCCCACCCAATATCCGGATCTTCCAGCTTAGTCCACCTAAAATCCCTATCATAGTCCAACCATGATGTCCTGCCATATACCTGGTGAGCCTTCAGAATCTTATTCACGTAAAAAAACATGGGTGCACCCAACTCAGTCTTCTTTTCCAACATTACCAAAGTGAAAAGGTTAAAGCCAAACAACCAACTTGACTCTTCCACTCTAGGCTTCTTCCTTTTAGAGGAGGAGTGCTTACCATCCCTTTCTTTCACCTAACTCTCCCGTCTCTTGGGCCTAATTAAAGAGAAAATGTCCACAAATTCACCTCTCCAGATCTTCTCCTTGACCGCAACTGACACATGTGAAGCCGACTTCCCTAGCTTGGATAGCAAAGCATCCTGCCTACCCAACAATTTGATTGTGGAGCCCGCATCCTTCACCACATCCTCCAGTACTTTACCTGATACCGTAGCACAAACAATTACGGCTATGCCCACTGGACCCTCCTTCTGGGTTCCAAGATCAGTCACAGTTCCACTGTGCGCTTTGACCAAGGCCTCAACCTGGTCCTGTAAGTCTGATATGGTGGACAACATGGGAGGAGATGGGTCCCAGGGGGCTGTCAAAGCGCTTGCTCCCTGGTCCCCAGTTGCTGAGTTCGCCAGCTGAGACAACAGGGCTGAAATTGAGGACAGAACTCCTTAGTACGGATCTGCCTGCACCCCTGAACTGACCCCCAGCTCTGACTGTGCTACCTGAGGCTGTAACCCCCAAGTCGGCTCTCCCCCACCCTTGAGGGACCAGGCCCCAACCCTGACTGCCCTGCAGGATCACCATTTCTCTGATCAGTGAGTTGCTTCAATCACTGCCTAATCTCGCTCAGTGCCGCAAGCATGGCATTTGGGTCTGCTCCTAACTGGTGGGGGGGTCAGCAAGGGTGGTGACAGGTGCAGGGGCCATAGGTGGGATAACTACATTCTGTTGAGAACAAGTTGGTCCTGGTCTACCTTGGGATTCCCTTACCGCTATCCCCCCTCAGGGCCAGATGCCTCCACTACAACCTGTGCAGATTGGCCTGATTTCCACATATTCCTCTGCTTCACTGGAGGGAAGGCCACCCTCAGGGGGGCATTCGATTGCCTAGGGTTCTCCAGTGCTGCTTGTTCAGGTACTGCCTCGAGATCTGACTCAGAAGCTGAGCTGCTACTTGCCTCCCCTTCACCCAACTGGGCCAAGACCATCTGCAGTAGCTGTGATGACTCAGGGTCCTTGCCCTTCCTTTTACCCACTCTACCGCCTTTAGCTTGCATTGCAAAATCACAAACAAAAATTACCAACCCACACACAAAGCAGTAATACATAACTTAATAGTCCCAGAAGATCTTACCTGAGATGTCCAGTACGTGATCCTGTCCCAGCGGAGAAGCCAGTGAAGAGCGTGCAAATCTCAACGCAGGTAAGGCGCACAGCTGTACAGCAATGTCCAGGCAGGGAGGCTGGCAGGAGATAAAATGAGAGAGTGTGACCTCAAGCAGTGGGAATCAGTTTGCCCAGGGAGGGTGAAGCCTTTAAATGCTCAACAGGCTAAGTTGGCCAGGCCACCTAGTAAGAAATGAGTTGTGTAAGACTCACAGGCAGGGGGCATCCTGTTTACTGTCGTGAGAAATAGTTAGGGTACCAATCCTCTTGCCCCTTTTAATTACAATTAGTGGACAAACACAGCCCACACTAATCTAATGGACCACCTCTGTTAGTAGCAAATCAAGCGACCCTCCATGTTACCAACTAGCAAAGCTCACCCTGATCTAATGTAAATGGACTACCTCTGTTAGTAGCAAAACAAGCGACCCTCCGTGTTACCAACTAGCAAAAAATCATTTGACAAAGAGAAGGTTTTAAGATCTGCTGTTGACTCCCAGGTAGGGGCTCTAATCCTTGCCCTTCTTGGAGTCTGCCCTGATATAGGTAAAAATTGCTACCACTGAGTTACAGCTCCCAGCCTATATGCTCGCAAGAAATTGATTAGCAGGCCTCCCTCCCCTGCACTGGGTTAACTCCCCGGTACCAGAAAAGGAGGCCAGAACTGCCCCACTGTTGACTGCACTCTGCTGGCTTACAGGTACCTGCTGCCAGCAAAGAGAGCACATTCCTGTTGCAGGTTGGAGAGCGAGGGGGGGGGAATTGGTGCAATGATACGCTGCACCAAGATCACAGTGGCACTTCTCAAGCCGTCAGTGACCTGCACAGCTGATGGAGTGGCGGTGCCCAGGCCCTGCCGCATGACAAGATCAATCAGGATCCAAGCTACGCAGGTGCTGCTGAAGAAGACGCGCTTTGTTGTCAATACTGTGTCCACTCCTGTGAAGCCTCAAAAGGGGGCTCTGTTGCTATGCATGGGCTGAATAGCCCTGACTATCATAACAGTGGGAGCGGACATGATGTCATCAACAGTGTGTCACTCTATGGGGCGTTTGCCCCACGTCAAGATGCTGGAAAGTTTTGGCACAGTTGTATGACACAATCATGCATGTTCAAACCACGCATGCCTTAACAACGTGGTCGGAACCACAACCACGTCTTTTCCACGCATGCCTTTACCACACCCGCCCTTACAATGGATTTCATTGTAAAAGTGTGCTTAGTAAAGGCATATGTGGAAACAGCATGCATGGTTGTGTCAAAGAAGCCCCCATCTTAACCTAAAATATACCCAAACCCCCCAACTGCCCTTAGGCCCAATGCTACCTCCACCCCTAAAACCCTCCCCCTAAAAACCCTGGCCCCTGTTTATATAAAAATAACTAACCCAACCCCCATCCCGCCCTGAGACCTAAAACCTCCCCACCCCTAAAAACTGAGCTACCCTGACCCTCCACCCTAAGCCCTAAAAAAACTACCCCCACCGCTGCCCATAAAAATAAACTACCCCAACAACCCCTTCCCCACCCTAATAAGTAAACCACCCTGACCCCCCACCCTTCCTAAGCCCTAAACAATAAACTACCCCGATCTCCCGCCTCAACAATTAAACTGCCCGACCCCCACCCACACTTATCCCTAAATCCACCCCACTGCTAAAAACTACCCCCAAACCCTGCCCCACTTACCTCACTGTGTCCTCTCCCAATCCACTAGACCATTCTCTGCCTTTTCTCTGCCTTAACCACGCAAGGCAGAGAAAAATGCAGTTGGTGATTAGGCAAGCAGGCGTGGGAAACGCCTGCGTTGTTTAGGGTGCATTGTTTAGGATGTTTCCTTTCTTACGCTCTCCCCCTCCCACTGGGGACAGGAGACCCAACCAATTGAGGCCCAGGGTCTTAATGTTGCACCCCAGTAGGTGGGGGCACTCCCCCAAAAGCAAATTATGGTCTGATAATGAGGGGGGAGAGATGCAAAGCAATACTGTTGCAATAAAGTCTAGAGCAGGGAGACATGGCTTACATGAAAGTAAGTTGAGAGGCAATTAGTTTTTGGATGATCAGGAAGCAGGGAACTATGATCTAACAGGATTTCAAATGACCCAATGTCAAAATCGGATCACAGGTTTATTTAAAGGATTTCAGGACACAACAGGTTTCTTACTTTAAAGAGGAAGAGGGAACAGTATCAGTGGCTTGTAGAGGAAGATGATAGATGCCAGGTGGATGTCAAGGTCAGTATTGAGATTGGTTTTGATTCTTCCAGGGCAAAAGGTGGGAGGCAGCATTCAGCTGTTCTTCTAGAACTGGGAACACATTCTGAAAGATTCTTAGGTTCTGGAAACAGTGAGTGAATAGAGTGGGGATTGCAGAGAAACCTTTACATTTCAAGGAACCAAGTGGGTGAAACAAATAGATGTAGTATATTTGGAAGTAGATCAGATGTTAGAAAAGGGAGCCATCAATGAGCAAGTGTGGAAGACAGACTGTATGCAAGTAAATATTTAGGTCAATTAGAAAACAAATGTGGGAAACCAGTAATAAATCTGTAGAATCTAAACATTGGTCTTATGTACATTCATTTTAGGATGGAGGGAATTAATCTGCGCAGTAACATTTTCCAATAAGTAGATTAGTTAATAAAATTGGATCTGAATGATACATATTTCACAATCTCTATGTCAAGGAAGGGATTAGCATACCACCTGTTTGAATTGAGGGGTCTCTGTACCTGTTTGTTTGCCTACCATCAGACCTATCTCTGCATGATGAGCCAAAGGTTTTGCAGCCAATGGTGACATTCTTAAGAGAGAGAAGTGTGATACTTATTATTTATCTAGACAGCATATTGGTGAGCAGATTAATGCTCCAACGAGAGAATTATTACAGTAGGAGGTCAGATCCCGAGGCATTGGCATTGGATGCTTTCTTGAATTGGAGAATTCACTTCAAGGTAAGTAGGCAGATGTCAGATAGTGCTGGTGGTGCCATTGTGGGTATGTGTAGCTTGGTTTCCATGAGTGCTGGAGTTAGTCATACAAGAACCTTTTAAATTCCAGCAAAGAGAGGGGTTTTAGAAGACAGTGAAGGAAAGCAGCTTGATTTAGTAATTTTGGGGGTTCTTATCTGCTTGTATGTAGGATTTCAGAAAATCAAGACGAGTTGACAATCTTTGAAGTGAGACTGCAGAGTTACTCAGTGAGTCCTAGAGTCTGGTAACAAGGGGAAGATAAAGTGGTATTTGGAAAGTCAGTATACATTGGTTCTTTCAAATGAGTTTTTATTCTGTGGGGGCTTCTGTAGTTAAGGTGGCAAATTCCGTGGTATAATTCCTTGGAAAGGTTTTTGTTACAGGACAATAAATAGTTACAGGTCTGCAAATTCAACAGGGCATTCTCTCTGTGATGGCAGAACAATAGGTAAGGAGGAATTTGTTTGCAGGATAATGAAAAGAATAAAAATTAAACACGCCTCCGAAGCAGATATATAAGTCAATGTGGGAGGTTGGTTTGATTTTCAGGTGGTTTGAATATTGTGGCCTAAGAACTCATATTTGGGTCCAAGTTCAGTTAGAGGTTAGCTTCCTTGCTTTGTTTTGTGTCAATCAGGAAGGTGTTTGCCGTCAAGCCTTTGGAGTTGAACAACAACATTTACTATCCAGTTAGTGTTTATTTTGAAAAATTAAAATGAACTAAGACCATGTCAGCATAAATTGATATTGTGTGTAGAAATGTATCAGAGAGTGTGAGTTGAGTGTTTTAGTTCAGACTTTAAATGTGGATCAGTTGTGAATGTCACATGTGAAGAAATACAGAGCTGTTTCTACTGCAACATTAGCAAGATGGATACAATCTATAATGTGGAAGACTGGATTCATATGTCTTTGTTTAAAGCTAACTCCGCGAGATGGTCCATTATCAGCAAATATTTAGTTTCAAGTTGAATGCAGCTCAATGTACATATGTGGGGATGTCCACAAACTATTTTTGTGACCTCTGGAGCATATTGCAAGAGTGGCTTTGAGAAGGCGTTGAACATGCAGAATGTAGTCTTTGGTCTTTACAGACATTGATGATTCTCCAAATTAAATGAAGAGAGAATCTAGATTTTATAAAAGGCATGAAGGATGTCATCATTCCACCCTCCAATCCCTTTTGGGATAGAAGCACTTGAAAAAAAAATATGAAAAAAAGAAAACAAATTAAGAGGAATTTACTTTGCAAGGGCTTGTAAAAAGTAAATGTTTATAGTTGTCAACACCAGGACAGTGCACGCTCTACGGGCGTCTAGAATGCAAAAACCCAACACTCTCAAGAAAATGTAATTTATGCATTGTGATGATATGTTATTGTTTAACCTTTTGCATTGCAGAATTCAATCCAGAAGATTCATTCTTAAGCTGCTTATAAATACTGTTCATTTGCAATGTATCGCTGCAGGCTTTCAGAGTGAGTCAGGGTGTGGTCTCTTTCCAGGGCCTTCTAGAAGCTTTCCCTGCAGCATGCCTGGGTGTGATTGTGGGCTGGGCCAAGACTCTATAAAAGGGAGTCAGCCCAGCTCCACGTGCTCACTATTCAGAGGTCCCGGTGCAGAGCAGCAGCAACTTCCTGAGCTCCTGTTCCGGTGGCCTATCTTGACCTTCCAGGCCTCTGTGCTTTATTCTTCCGTGGTGATTCTTAGTCAGGGCGGTAAGGCGGAGGTTGGGCTGTGCCCCCGCCCCGTATTCGATGACGCTCTAATTCTTGGGCCTAATTCCTGATGTCAATAACATTTTGTTCATGCACGTGTAATTATGCATTTAGACTTTTCATGGCATTTGTATGCACGCATTCGAATCGGCAAGACGCGCGATTCCTTCCTTGAGATTAATTCATGTTATTCATTGTGCGCTACTATTCCTTGACAGTTTCATGGCAGCATTCGAATCGGCAAAGCGCGCGATTCTTTCCTGGTGTGTAATTTTTGATATTCACTGTACGCTACCATTTTCTTGGCAGTTCCATGGTGACATTCGAATCGGAAACATGCGCGATTCTATCCTTGTGTGAAATTCTTGGTATTCATTGTACACTACCATTTTCCGAAGCATTTTCATAGTGGCATTTCAATCGGCAAGACGCGCAATTCTTTCCTTGAGTGCTTTTCATGTTCTTCATTGTGCGCTACCATTTCTTGGCAGTTTCATGGTGGCATTCGAATCCGCAACACGCGCAATTCTTTCCTTGTGTGTGATTCTTGATATTCATTGTACGCTACCATTTCCGAGGCATTTTAATGGTGGCATTTGAATCGGCAAGACATGCGATTCTTTCTTTGAGTGGTTTTCATGTTATTCATTGTGCGCTACCATTTCTTGGCATTTTCGTGGTGGCATTTGAATCGGCAACACGCGCGATTCTTTCCTTGTGTGTGATTCTTGATATTCATTGTACGCTACCATTTCCGAGGCATTTTCATAGTGGCATTCGAATCGGCAAGATGCGCGATTCTTTCTTTGTGGTTAATTCATGATATTCATTGCGCGCTACCATTGATTGGCAGTGTCATGGTGGCATTCGAATCGGCAAGACGCGCAATTCTTTCCTCGTGTATAAATAATGTAAATTACTGTGCGCTACCATTCTAAGACATTTCCTTGTTAGCATTTCAAGTTGATAAGCCGCGTGATTTATTCCTTGAATCTACATTGTGTGATTTCATGGTGCACAATCCTTTATGGTGTTTGGTACACATATAGAACCCTGCAATGTGCGCAGTTCACTTTCCAATGTTTTTTAGAAGAACACAACAAGACCAGAGTTCTAGATGTAATGCTGTGTGTTCCTGATATGTATTCTTAAATGGAGATTCATATGATTGTTTAGAAATTGCTCAGAGTGTTTCCTGATTCTCATGCTAAAGAAAGTACTTAAATCTGAAAGTTCTATTTAACTTTTCTTGTTTCCTCCTCAGATATTCGGTCATCTAAAGCCTAGTCAGTTTGAGGACTATTCTAGGGTTGTTCATGTTTTCAGAAAGGACAAAGCTTAGAGTTGTAGCATGCTACTGATTTCATGAGATGTAATTTTGATGTTGTGTTTTAACCTTTGCTTCCTACAGGTCTCCTTCCCAGCTGTTCCCTTCCTAATCCCCTTTTCCCCACTTGGACTCTCTTAGACTCTGTGACAAATCTAATCAGAGAATTGGAGCTGTCTTGTGGTGGAAGTGTTGGGAACGTGCACAGACCCTGAGGATCTGGTGACTCTGACAGAATAGTGAGCCCACGAATTATTGTCCTCCTGGTATGTGTATGTTCTCAGCATGGCCACACTGGACGAGCTAGTCAAGGCTATCACTCAGCTCCAGGCAGAGGTGGTATCATCAAAAGATTTGGCAACTAGCCTAGCTAAGATTGTGATTCAGTTACAGGATAAGGTAGAGAAGAAGGAACAAAGGGCCAGATGTAGGAACCGTTTTGCATGTCGCAAACTGCGAAAAACGCAAATTGCGCCATGCAAAACGGCCATCGCGATGCTGATTCACATTTTGCGAGTCGGTACCGACTCGTAAAATGTGAATCCGACTCGCAAATAGGAAGGGGTGTTCCCTTCCTATTTGCGACTCGCACCGCAATGCAGAATTGCTTTGTGACTGCGAAAGCGGTCGCAAAGCAATTCGCACTTAACACCCTCTTGAAGTGGGTAGTAACTCATTCGCAAACGGGAAGGGGTCCTTCCCCTTTGTGAATGTCGCTAAAAATAATTTTTCAGAGCAGGCTACTGCCTACTCTGAAAAAATGAAACCAAATGGTTACATAATTTTTTTGTATTGCAACTCGTTTTCCTTTAAGGAAAACGGGCTGCAATTAAAAAAAAAAAAACTGCTTTATTACAAAAGCAGTCACAGACATGGAGGACTGCTGTCTCCAGCAGGCCACCATCCCTGTGAGTGCAGAGACTCGCTATGGGGTCGCAAAATGCGACCCACCTCATTAATATTCATGAGGTGGGTCTTTGCGACCCCCTAGCGAGTCGCAGAAGCTGTCTGAGACACCTTTCTGCATACAATTTTGCGAGTTGCAAATTGCGAGTCGGTGAGACTCGCAATTTGCAAGTCGCAAAATTTTCTTTTGCTACATATGGCCCAAAGTCCCACAGGTGTGTCTTGGTCAGGTACTTCTTCTCAGACTTCTGGAGGGAATCTGACAAACATATCCCTCAATGTTCCTTGAGCCATTCCTTTAGCTCCCCCAGAACGTTTCTCAGGTGACCCCTTGAAAGCGCAATCTTTCCTGGTTCAAGTGGAACTTAATTTCACCTGCAGACCAAATACTTTCCCTGATGCCCAGTCCAAGGTGGCTTTCTTGTTGTCATATCTGTCTGGAGATGCAGCTACCTGGGCTATTCCGCTTGTGCGTAAAAATAGTCCCATGTTGTACAACTGGAGAAATTTTGTTCGTGAATTTGAGAGAGTTTTCAATCGTAGAACTGTAATACAGGCAGCACATCGTGAATTATTAGACTTACGCCAAGGGAATCAGGACTTAGGGGGTCATTACAACATTGGCGGTAAAAACCGCTTACCGCTGTGTAGAAGACCGCCAACACACCGCCGCGGCCGCGGAATTCCACCACAGCTATTATGACCCACAGCACGGAATCCACCAATATTCAGACACCCACACAAGTCCGCCACACCAAAGGTCAGTGGTAAACTGGCAAAAACTAAACCTCCACCGTCACGCCAACAGAAATACGCCACCACTATCACGATCCACGAATCCACGCAGCGGTCTTTCAACCGCGGTATTCCATTGGCGATACACACCGCCGCGCTCAAAATACACACACATCTCCAAAACACCACTACATTGGACAATTCGAAATACACACACCTGATACACATACACACACTACTCCCACACACCCAATACAATATAAAACACACACCCACATCACCCACAAACCCCTACAACCACAATTAGCGAGAGAAGGCCAGAGATATACACCACAAACAACTACCAAGCATCCACAGGCACACAATACCATCAAACAATCACAGCAGAGGGGCAGTAAGGGAGGTTCGGAGGAAAAAGAGAGAGTCACTCCTGGTCCCGTGTGTAGGTCTCCCAAGTATAGGTAAATCAAAAATAGTATACACATGGTTCCAAAACAAAGAAAGGGTTCTCTTAAGACAGAGGTATATCAGAAAAAGCAATATGCTTAAAGCAAGAGCCCTCACTCACCAGCCGGTGACATGCTTCATCATTGGGCCATGCTCCTCGTCAGGCCGGCACTGCAATGCCTGACGGGCCCCTCAAGGGGGCTCTTTGCCAGAGATCTTTTGAAAAATGGTATAAACCGGTCAAAATATGAAAAAGGATTGGTATAGAGAAATATATAAAAATGTCTAAAGGTAAAAACTGATAATTTATTCAGATGTTAATGCCTCTGACATGATTAAAAACACTGTATAGGGATATGGCAAAATAATGTTTACAATCCCTCAACAAAGAAATATACAATTCGTAAATCTCGTTGAAACTGGTACGAAGTGAGGCAACACAGAGTTCCTGTGTCACTCAATCAAAAACAGGAGGTCAACATGTTTCTCGCTACTCATAGTCAAAAACGATCTTGTGCGATTCTTCAGGACCTAATACGTACCTAATCCTTATTGAAAAGAGTTCTATGATAAGATTGTTTTGAGTTCCCTATTTGGGTAAACAAAAACCCTCCAAAGTCTACTAGCAGGGCCTCATCGGGGCAACATCAGGCTTCACAAACCACTACGGCTTGGCGTTTTACCGCTAATCTCGGTTCACCTACGAGCACAATCTGGCCCCGGATTTTTGATTTACCGACACAATACCATCACCCACATAACTTCCACACACCTCACACAACACACCACTAAATATCACTCCACTCATCACTACACACACCACCCCACACATCACCCACACCCCCCCATGGCACGGCAAAGACACCCCAAGTTCTCGGAGGAGGAGCTCAGGGTCATGGTGGAGGAAATCATCCGGGTAGAGCCACAGCTATTTGGATCACAGGTGCAGCACATCTCCATTGCAAGGAAGATGGAGCTATGGCGAAGAATAGTGGACAGGGTCAATGCAGTGGGACAGCACCCAAGAAGTAGGGATGACATCAGTAAGAGGTGGAATGACCTACGGGGGAAGGTGCGTTCCGTGGTCTCAAGACACCACCTTGCGGTTCAGCGGACTGGCGGCGGAAACCCCACCTCATCCCCCACAACTAACAACATGGGAGGAGCAGGTCTTGGCGATTCTGCATCCTGAGGGCCTCGGAGGAGTAGCTGGAGGAATGGACTCTGGTAAGTCAAATCTTAACTATTGCATCCTCCACCCTACCTGCATGCCATCACATACCCCCACCCTCACCCTCACCCTCACCCCCATCACTCCAACTCCTCATAAATGTCCTGACATCACAAACCACCCATCCCTACACCAAGCCCTGCATGCAAGAACAAAGCATGGACACACATCACTAAAGCATGGCCACTGCACATACCCATACACCCCCCTAAAACATCATCACACAAGGTCCCACACAGGAATGCAAGCACCGAGGTACACGGTCACCCACCCATTGCACACCATGGCACACACAGATGTAATAAACATCCTTTTATACCCCTGCAGGACCCCTACCCAACGAAACCGGACAGGAGGATCCACACATGTCCACACCACCAACAGAAGAGGCCCACAGTGATGACAGTACCTCTGTCCAACTGGATCTAGATGACCAGCCTGGCCCATCGGTTCCCATCACACAGTCACAGGCCACTACAGAGCTTCCCCCCTCTGGAAACACCAGCACAGCACCCACCCAGCGGGCCCATACCTCCGTCCACAGGACACGTCAATCAGCAGTGTGTCCACCACTACAGGGAACCCAGGATAACCCACCACCCCAACAACAACAGGGACCTGGGGGCAGTGGTAGTGGGCACATGGTCCAGGGGACGGAGGCCCAGGAACACAGGGGAACTGGGAGGGCTGCTGTGCGACAGGGGGCGGACAGGCCAACAGAACCAATTCTCTACGAGGCCCTCTCCAACATCATGGGAGCCTACCACCACTCCCAGGAGACAATGACAACGGTACTGGCTAAGTTTCAGGAGACCCAGCGCCTGCAAGAGGAACAGTATTTGGGCTTCAGGGACGAACTCAGAGCCATCAATTCCACCCTGGGCACCATTGTAGGGGTGCTGAAGGAAGTACTCAACACCAGGAGGGACACTGTGGCACTACAAGTGGCCCCTGACACTAGCCTGGACGATGAACTGACCACCACCTCCGCTGGCGCTAGTGGACAGGAGGCACCGCCACAGGACCACCACATCAGCACCCCAACCCCTGCAGAGGGAGAACCACCTCGCAAACGGTCCCTGAGATCCAGAACAAAGACAGAGAACGATGCCAAGACCCCCGCCAAGAAATGAGACCACCCTGAATGTCATCCTTCTGTCGCACTTTGTCACCCTGTCCATCCTTAAACTGCCCCAGCTCCACTTCCTATGCCCATTTGGGCAATGCACCTGTGAGACTAATAGACTGGACTCTGCCATGGACATTCCTCCGCCATCACCCCTCACCATTTTGCTACCCCCTCCAATATTGAGCACTAAAATAAACACCCTTAAAGCACAAAACAATCTGGAGTCAGTCTGTGATTTCGAAATAGTGTATTAGCAATTACAGTGTCAAAAAGCTCTTTCATTTGTAATGTCAACATGCCTATGTCACACAGCTGTAGTCCATGATGAATCAAAGCAGAAGTCACACTGTGGGACACAAATCTGTGAAATCGTAAGGGAAAGTGACAACTCAGTGACCATACACTGGGTGAAAACAACAGACAGTAGAGAGGTAGTAGTGTTAAAGTACTTGTAGTAGGCAGATATGTATTCTTAACTGTGTCTCACTGGAAATATTGCTGGATCACTGAGTCCCTGTTGTCCATGTCTTCTTCTTCTGCTTCCTCGTCTTCACTGTCCACAGGCTCCACAGTTGCAACAACACCGCCATCTGGACCATCCTCCTGCAGAAAAGGCACCTGTAGTCGCAAAGCTAAGTTGTGAAGCAAACAGCAGGCCACGATGATCTGGCACACCTTCTTTGGTGAGTAGAATAGGGATCCACCTGTCATATGGAGGCACCTGAACCTGGCCTTCAGGAGGCCGAAGGTCCGCTCGATTATCCGCCGTGTACGCCCATGTGCCTCATTGTAGCGTTCCTCTGCCCTTGTCCTGGGATTCCTCACTGGGGTCAGTAGCCATGACAGGTTGGGGTAACCAGACTCACTGTTAGACACACACTAACCTGTAGGGATATCCCCAGACCCAGACAGCCATTCCCACTGTCTTGCTTCCAGGTGCTCACCTAATAGCCACACACAGTGCCTCTGGTGTTGACCCATCACATAAGGGATGCTGCTATTACTCAGGATGTAGGCGTCATGCACTGAGCCAGGGAACTTGGCATTCACATGGGAGATGTACTGGTCTGCCAAACACACCATCTGTACATTCATGGAATTATAACTCTTCCGGTTTCTGTACACCTGTTCACTCCTGCGTGGGGGGACCAAGGCCACATGTGTCCCATCAGTGGCACCTATGATGTTGGGGATATGTCCCAGGGCATAGAAATCACCCTTCACTGTAGGCAAATCCTCCACCTGAGGGAAAACGATGTAGCTCTGCATGTGTTTCAGAAGGACAGACAACACTCTGGACAACACGTTGGAAAACATAGGCTGGGACATCCCTGATGCTATGGCCACTGTTGTTTGAAATGACCCACTTGCAAGGAAATGGAGCACTGACAGCACCTGTACTTGAGGGGGGATTCCTGTGGGATGGCGGATAGCTGACATCAGGTCTGGCACCAGCTGGGTACACAGTTCCTGGATTGTGGCCCGGTCAAGCCTGTAGGTGATGATCACATGTCTTTCCTCCATTGTCGACAGGTCCACCAACGGTCGGTACACCGGAGGATGCCGCCATCTCCTCACATGTCCCAGCGGATGGTGCCTATGAAGGACAGCAGCGAGCACAGAGTCAACCAACTCAGAGGTACGTCCCCACAGCTTACACAGAACACGAATCAAAATCCAAAAAGTGGCCTGTATGTGTGTTGAGCCTTGGTATGTGTGATGCAGTTACAAATTAAGCCATGTGGGCCCCTGAAATGGCGGCTGCCTGACCTGTAAATTGGGACAATGGGATGTGAGGTAACTGCGTTGGCGTTGTACACCGTCGCGGTAGGCGGTCGAAGACCGGGTCGCAATGCTGCATTGGTTAACATTGGACCCTATGGGTCCCAGGAGCCAATGATGATGTACGCCGGCGGTGACGGTACGCACCGCCGCGGACGTGACCGCCATTTTCTATCTGTTCAATCACTCGATACCTGATCTTCGACAGTAGAGGACCTACACTGCAAGTGCTGCTGTGACCTCGGTCTGGAAGAGACAATGGCTCGTGCGTCTGGGGAAAGGGCCCCTGCCTTCACAGCGGAGGAGTTGGAGAAACTCGTGGACGGGGTCCTCCCCCAGTACACGCTACTCTACGGTCCTCCAGACAAACAGGTAAGTACACTGGGAGCATGCTGTATGGGCTATGCCTGTGTGGAGTGGGGTGGATGTAAGAAGGGGGGGGCGAGATTGCGGCGTGCATGAAACGAAGGTGAGTGCATGTGCCACATGGCAAGGGTAGGGATGGGGGCCAATGAATGTGACGGTGCAGTTGCTAATAAGTTTCTCTTCCCCCTCTACAATTCATGTAGGTCAGCGCCCACCAGAAAAAAAATATTTGGCGTGCCATCGCCAAGGAGGTCCGGACCCTGGGGGTCTACCACAGACAGAGCACCCACTGCTGGAAAATATGGGAGGACATTCGCCGCTGGAGCAAGAAGACATCTGAGGCTCAGCTGGGGATGGCCTCCCAACGTGGGAGGGGTGCCCGTCGCACCATGACCCCCCTGATGTTCAGGATCTTAGCGGTGGCGTACCCGGAGTTGGATGGGCGCTTGAGGGCATCACAGCAGCCACAAGGGGGTGAGTACACTCTCATCCTGCTGTTTTTGCACGCAGTGGAGGTGTCTGGGTGGGGGAGGTGGGATGTGGGTTTCCCTAGGGCCGGGGCGAGTTCCGTAGGCAAGGTCCCTCCGTAAGGCAGGCCATGTGGCACCCCACCCCACCTCTGTAGAGTGCCAAGTACACCTAGTCATGCCCCTGTGTCATCCATGTGTGCAGATGT
This sequence comes from Pleurodeles waltl, assembly GCF_031143425.1. Taxonomy (NCBI): domain Eukaryota; kingdom Metazoa; phylum Chordata; class Amphibia; order Caudata; family Salamandridae; genus Pleurodeles; species Pleurodeles waltl. Next base: position 364,252,149 of record NC_090447.1, read on the forward strand.
CGTCCATACCCTACTAGGCCATTTCCCAGGAATTGAACAGTGGAGCCCAAGAGCGCGGCATAGTGCAGGGGGCTTGTGTGTCTGTTGTGTCCGCCAACAGTAGCGGTAATGCATGCACTCAACATGTCTTTCTTCTGTCGTCCCCCCCTTTTTATGGTTTCCCTGTTCTTGTGTGCATTAGCATCATCAGGCGGAGGAGCAGTGGCACCGGAGCACGAGGGGGCTGCATCTCACATGGCCATGGAGGGCCACACTACGGACTCGGACTTCACCAGTGGGATGGAGGGCAAGGGGAGCTCCACAGCGGGGACAGGAGCTGAGACCAGCGACACGGACTCGTCCTCTGATGGGAGCTCCCTTGTGGTGGCGGCAACATCTGTGCCCCCCCCCATCTACAGGTACAACCGCCACCCCCCCTACCAGCACCGTCCTCCCAGCAGCTCCTCAGCCTTTGCCCCGTGCCCGCTCACCCGGGAGGGTGGGCATCACCTTTGCCCCAGACACCTCAGCCCCTGCCACAGTCACCCCTGCTGCCCTCAGTGAGGAGGCCATTGACCTCCTCAGGTCCCTCACTGTTGGGCAATCTACCATTTTGAATGCCATCCAGGGTGACGAAAGGCAGTTGCAACAAACCAATGCATTCCTGGAGGGCATTCATTCTGGTCAGGCGGCCCTTCAGCGAGCTATTCAGACTATGGCCTCAGCACTGATGGCAGCCATTGTCCCTGTGTCTAGCCTCCCCCCTCCAACTTCCTCCACCCAGACCCAATCCCCTGTACCCCAGCCTATCACAAGCACACCTACAGACCAGCATGCACACACGTCAACACAAAAGGGAAGCTCAGGCAAACATAAGCACCACACATCCCACAGGCACTCACGCAAGCATCAGACACATGCAGACACATCAACATCCACTGCCTCCACTGTGTCCCCCTCCTCCTCGTCTCCCTCCTCCCTCCCAGTCTCGTCTCCACTCACACCTGCATGCACTACATCTTCAGTCCCCACTGTCATCACCAGCACACCCACCACCATACCACTCTCACATGCAGTCACCACCCCACTACCATACACAAGTCCCCTGTGTCCTCTCCCAGTGTGTCTGTGACGCAACATCCCAAGATACACAAATGCAGGCACGCACCCACCCAACAGCCTTCCACCTCACGACAGCCTCCAGCGCATGCACCTTCACCAAAAGTCACCAAACGAACACCTCCTACAACCACAACCTCTTCTTCCACTTCGAAACCCCCTCCAGCTACCCGTCCCAGTGTCTCCAAAAAACTTTTCCTGTCCAACCTTTCCCACACCTCCCCCACCCCGTCCGTCTCCTAGGTCCCGAACTAGCACCTCAGCCACAACATCTCCGGGACCAGTGGTGCCTGTAGTCACCGAAATCTGGAGTGCACCGGCCACCAGGGCAGCCAGTGTGGCACGGAGCCACAGCACGGACAGTCCCCCACCTGTGAAGCATCAAAAGTTGCCCAGTGCCCAGCGGGAGAGGGGGAAGACTCCAGCCACCAAAGCCGCTCCCAGGGGTCCCGGTGGGAGTGTGGAGTCAGCTGCGACACCTTCCAAGGTGGGGAAGGGCCACAAGAAACCAGGAAAGTCTGGGAAGAGCAGCACAGCGGAGGAGACCGCCATCATCCCCGCTGCCCAGGAGGCCACAGCCGTCATCCCCATTGGCCAGGAGGCCACAGCCATCATCACTGCTGCCCAGGAGGCCACAGCCATCATCCCCGCTGCCCAGGAGGCCACCACCATCATCCCCGCTGGGCCAGAGAGGACCGCCAGCACAAGCCCCGCTGGGCTAGAGAGGACCGCCAGCACATGCCCCGCTGGGCTAGAGAGGACCGCCAGCACAACCCCCCCTGGGACAGAGAGGACCGCCAGCACAAGCCCCGCTGGGATAGAAAGGACCGCCAGCACAAGCCCCGCTGGGCTAGAGAGGACCGCCAGCACAAGCCCCGCTGGGCTAGAGAGGACCGCCAGCACAAGCCCCGCTGGGACAGAGAGGACCGCCAGCACAAGCCTCGCTGGGCTAGAGAGGACCGCCAGCACAAGCCCCGCTGGGACAGAGAGGACCGCCAGCACAAGCCCCGCTGGGACAGAGAGGACCGCCAGCAGCTGAGTAACTGCAAAGGAGCCCACTGCTCCAAGCACCGCTGAACAGGGAACCGCCACTCCAAGCACCGCTGACCAGGGCATCGCCGCTCCAAGCACCGCTGAACAGGGCACCGCCGCTCCAAGCACCACTGAACAGGGCACTTCCGCTCCAAGCACCGCTGAACAGGGCACCGCCGCCTCAAGCACCACTGGCCCATGAGTGCCAAGGGCACTTACGCTACTGAGTCTGTCACGAGCAGGATGAAGAACTCTGGGCACAATGCCCCCTCCAGAACCAGTGGAGAGATACATCCACTACCTCTGACCTTAGCAGGATGAAGCACTCTGGGCACAATGCCCCCTCCAGAACCAGTGAAGAGATACTTCCACTACCTCTGTCCTTAGCAGGATGAAGCACTCTGGGCACAATGCCCCCTCCAGAACCAGTGGAGAGATATATCCACTACCTCTGTCCTTAGCAGGATGAAGCACTCTGGGCACAATGCCCCCTCCAGAACCAGTGGAGACTGTCACCCACTACCTCTGTCCTTAGCAGGATGAAGCACTCTGGGCACAATGCCCCCTCCAGAATCAGTGGAGACTGTCATCCACTACCTCTGTCCTTAGCAGGATGAAGCACTCTGGACACATGCCCCCTCCAGAACCAGTGGAGAGATACATCCACTACCTCTGTCCTTAGCAGGATTAAGCACTCTGGGCACTATGCCCCCTCCAGAACCAGTGGAGACTGTCATCCACTACCTCTGTCCTTAGCAGGATGAAGCACTCTGGGCACAATGCCCCCTCCAGAACCAGTGGAGAGATACTTCCACTACCTCTGTCCTTAGCAGGATAAAGCACTCTGGGCACAATGCCCCCTCCAGAACCAATGGAGAGATACTTCCACTACCTCTGTCCTTAGCAGGATGAAGCACTCTGGGCACAATGTCCCCTCCAGAACCAGTGGAGACTGTTATCCACTTGAGAGACTGTGGCGTTGCACTCCCCAGGATAAAGCAGCGGGCAAACCACCCACTTGTGAGACTTGAGAGACTGTGGCTTTGCACTCCTCAGGATTGAACAGTGGGCAGCCCACCCACTGTAAAGACTTGAGAGACTGTGGCTTTGCACTCCCAGGATGGAACAGTGGGCAACCCACCCACTGTAGAGAATTGAGAGACTGTGGCTTTGCACTCCCCAGGATGGAACAGTGGGCATGTGGCCCCCTTGTGGATTTGGCGTTGTGCACTAAACTGGCTGAGGTGCCCCCCCTTTCCTACCCCTGAACTGCCTGTTTTCTTGCTCTCTGATGCCCCTGCAGTGTTCTCTCCGTCATGGTTGGGGATCTTGTGTGGGCCTCGCCCATACCGTGTGGGCCCAGTGTTCCACATACTTAATTGGAGCACTACCTGGACTACTATGCTTGGTGTATATTTTGTTTATGGTGTATATATATTTTTTTTCCTACTTGATTTTAATATATTACAATGGTTACACTCATTTAATTTTGTCTTTGCATTCTTCTGGGGGGTTGGAGGGTGTAACTATCATGTTTAAATATGTATTAGTGTGTGTGTTGTAGTGGGTGAGGGTGGGGGTGTTGCATGTTTGTCCCTGTTTTTTCCCTCCCCCCTCCCCTGTGTCGTAGGTACAGTACTCACTGTGGTCTTCGCTGCCGGCGTTCGTGCTCCTGGTAGAGGAGCAGGAAGACTATTGTAGGGAGAATTTGGAGTTCCGGCTCCATGGTATCCTGGTTCCCCGTGGGGTGTGTAGAGGTGAGCGTTTTCCCTTCAAAATCTTGTTTCCGCAGTGTTTTTATCCGCGGTGAATCCGCCCCAGAAAAGGTGGTGGATTGGTAGGTTGTGATACTGTGGGCGTTACTTTGTCCTCCACCTGTCAGTTGGCGGTGACCGCCACGCTGTTTGTTTTTACCGCTGTGGCGGTCAGAGTGTTAAAGTGGCTGTCTTTGTTGGCGGTTTCCGCCACGGTCGTAATTGCTAATTTTTTACCACCAGCCTATAGGCGGTCTTACCACCGGTTTAACACCGACCGCCAGGGTTGTAATGACCGCCATAGTGTCATATTTAGCCAACTTTAATCGGCTGGTCGCTGAGACATCCTGGCCTGAAGAAAAACAAGCGGCCTTGTTTTACAGGGGACTCAAAGAGGAGCTAAAAGATATCTTAGCGCAAATCGACCCGCAACCTGCAGACTGTCAAGAATGAATAAACCTTGTCTTGAGGCTTGATCATCGTTTAACTGAACGTAAAGGAACGCGTAAAAAGACTGAAAAACATTCTTGGCATGTTCATGATAACAGAGACTCAAGAACTCCGAGATAAAGAATGCCGGAACCGATGGAAATTGGAACCATCAGGAGACCTTTGACCAAAGATGAAAAGGACCTACGCAGAAAAAATGGGCAATGTCTCTATTGTGGGCGGAAAGGTCATTTCGGCAAAGATTGTCCAATCAAAACAAAGAGCAAGCGAGGCCCAGTTCAGAAGGTTGCAGCCAATGCATCAGTCGAGTCGGAAAAGTTAAAGCACCCAAGTTGCAGAGAAGGGTTGCTCTTGGGTGTCTCCGTGGACCCTTCACAATCCAGAGATCTCAAACTAGGAATAAGAGTTCAGGTTAAGAAAATGACCTATTTCAAGAAGGCTCTAGTCGATTCTGGGGCTACCGGGAACTTTGCTGATGCTCAATTGGTTCGAGCATGGGGGATCCCATGTATTAAAAAGAAGACCCCAGAAATCATCCAGGCAGTCGATGGAAAAGTCTTGACTGGAGGTCTGGTATCTCTTCAGACTGCCCCCTTGTCAGTGATTTGTGAAGATAGAAATCAAAGAAAGAAACATAAAGAGAAACTTATCCTTGACGTGATCCATGCTCCCCAGTATGGGATCATTCTTGGCTTGCCATAGTTAACTCATCACAATCCAGAGATTAATTGGGCAGAACAAAAGGTTGTGTTCACATCTATGCTATGTAAAGAACGATGTCTCCAAAGGACTCAAGAATCGGAAGTTTGCAATTCTTACATAGCTACCGCCGCAGAGAAAGAAGTTCAGTTGCCCAAACAGTATTCATCTTATGAAGATGTATTTGATGAGAAGGAAGCAGAAAACTTACCTCCTCATAGATCTTATGACTGTCAAATCGATCTAGTCCCAGGTGCGATACTTCCCAACTGTCGTGTGTATGCCCTGTCAGAACATGAAAATCAACATTTAAGAAAATACTTGGATCAATTTTTAGAGAATGGTTTCATCCGCCACTCTAAGTCTCCAGCAGCTTCTCCTTTGTTTTTTGTTCCAAAGGCGAATGGAGAGCTTCAAGCTTGTATCGACTATAGGGGTTTGAACAAAATCACCATCAAGAACAAATATCCTTTGCCTCTAATTCTAATCTTACTGGAACAAGTAAAGAAAGCAAAAATCTACATGAAGCTGGACCTTTGAGGTGCTTATCATTTGGTCAGAATGAGAGAGGGTGACAAATGGAAAACAGCATTCAAAACAAGATATGGCCTTTTTGAGTACACCGTCATGCCTTTTGGTCCATGCAATGCTTCAGCAGCATTTCAATTTTTCTTAAATGACGTTCTTAGAGAGTACCTCGATATCTTTGCCATAGTCTACATTGATGACATTTCGATCTACTCAGACAATGAAAATGAACATGTTCAACATGTCAAGAAAATTCTGGCAGCCCTTCGCAAACACCATTTATATTGCAAACTAACCAAGTGTGAGTTTCATGTTATCACAGTTGAGTTTTTAGGGGTTATCCTTACCCCTCAAGGTATGGTGATGGCAGAAAGGAAGGTAAAAGCTGTATCTGATTAGCCCACCCCAAAGACTGTTCGTAATGTACAATGTTTCCTGGGGTTTGCAAATTTTTACCGGAGGTTCATAAATCATTTCTCCCAGACAGTGGCTCCAATTACTAAGCTATTAAGTAAGAAAGAAAAATGTGTATGGTCCCCAGAAGCCGATCAAGCCTTTTCAACTTTGAAAGAAGCTTTTTCCACTGCCCCAGTCTTGACTCATCCAGATGCGGATCGACCTTTCATAGTGGAAGCTGACGCTTCAGATGTGGCGATAGGAGCAGTCTTGTCACAACTAAACAAAGACAGTGGTCAGCTTCATCCTGTAGCCTACATGTCTCGGAAGTTGAACGAAGCCGAGCAGAACTATGTATTTGCTGAAAAAGAGCTTCTGGCGATTCGTGACGCCTTTAAAGAATGGAGACATCATTTGTTGGGAGCCAAATATACTGTCACAGTATATACTGATCATCTCAATCTTCAATTCATGAGTTCCGCCAGACTTTTGACTCCTCGGCAATTACGGTGGATGCTGTTTTTTGCCGAGTTTAATTTTGTGGTAACCTTCCGGCCTGGTAAAGATAATCGCAAAGCTGACGCCTTGTCCCGCCAAGAGTCAACCACATTGCCTGCAATTCAAACCTCAGAGCTATCATTGCTCCAGACAAGGTCCTATGTATCATAAAAACAGAAGATTTCTTTGAAGACATCTGCAATTCATTCACTGTGGAAAAATGGCAGACGTGGGCCCAAGCAGATCCAAAAAGGTCAATCAAGCAAGGATTACCCTTTCATGACGCTCGTTTGTTCGTGCCCACTACCAAACTTCGCAAGATAGTGTTTCATTGGTTGCATGTTATACCTACAGCAGGTCACCCAGGTACTCCTAAAACTCTTGAATTAATCCAACGCTATTTTTGGTGGCCTACCTTAACAAAGGATGTAAAAACAATGGTAAACAATTGCGAAGTCTGTGCTCGCACTAAAACAAGTCATTCAAAACCGAAAGGGTTGCTACACCCACTCCCAACCCCCAAGTTGTACGTGGGAGCACATTTCTTTAGACTTTATTACTGGTCTGCCAGTGGTTCAACAGCATTCAGTAATTCTGGTGGTAGTAGATAGTCTCACGAAATATGGACATTTCATTGCCTCTAAGAAATTACCCACCTCTAGTGAACTGGCAACTATCTTACTGAATAGAGTGGTTCATTATCATGGACTGCCAAAAGTGATCCTCTCCGATCGGGTTTTGCAATTTGCCTCCAACTTCTGGAAGACATGGTGTAAAACACTCCAAGTGACATCTACCCTATCTACTAGCCACCATCCTCAAACAGATGGTCAAACGGAGAGACTAAATCAGACTTTGAAGCAATACCTACGTGCTTACGCAGATAAAGCACTTCATTCTTGGGCATCAATGCTCTGGTTAGCTGAGTTAGCCTATAACAACTCCTTCCTCACTTCTACTGGCGTTAGACCCTTCTTTGGTTTGTTTGGCTATCTTCCTGACACCTTGCCCATCACAATTCCTCAAGAAAGTTCTCTCACTCCAGCTGTGTCAGAAACCATTCAACATTTGCATCAAACTCAGAAATTGATTCAACAGCATTTAGAAAATGCCAAACAAAAATACAAAAATCATTATGACAAGAACATTGTGAGGGACCGCAGTATCAACCAGGTGACAAAGTGTGGCTTTCCCCAAAACACATAGACTTCAAGAAGAAGCACATGTTCAACCCTAAATTTATAGGTCCTTACACTCTTCTTCAGCAAATCAATCCTGTGACCTATAAACTGCAATTGCCAAGATCATTACGGATTCACCCAGTGTTCCACACTTCCCTCTTAAAAAAGGCAGTCCAAAAGGTCCGCCCTCATCCAGCTCCTGTTCTAGTACATGGGGAAGAAGAATACGAAGTCAAGAAAGTGTTGGACTCTAAACTGAGAGGGTGTAATCTATGGTACTTAATCTCATGGAAAGGTTATGGCCCTGTAACCGGACGGTTCCGGATGCCGATATACAAAATACCACGACGGCCGCGATTGACGGCCCCCAACACACTCGAGGGAGACGCCACCCTATGACGTCAGACGCCTTCGGCGTCTGGGCGGAAACTGAAAGAAAAGACGGACCAAGAGGAAACGGAGAAAGGAAGACGGAAGAAGACTCTCGCCGAACGCGACCAGGAGAAAAGGACGCTCGAGACCGAGAGGAAGGAAATCGTCGAAGGAGCAGAGGATCGGAAGGAGAAGGAAAGCCTCAGGGGCCCTCCCGCCCCCGTCAGTGAGAAGCCGGGAGACTGCGAAAGCGCCGGCCGCGTCCCCGGAGGGGCGTGGCCAACTCAGGTACGTTCGTACCACAGCTGGGGTATTACGAGAGGGTGGCTGTTGGGAACAGGGGGGGACAAGGGAAAGAGAGGGAGATCCTGCAAGGAAGGGGAGACCATCTAGCAGAAAATCCTAAAAATAAACCTAACCGCACCAAGGTACCGACAGCCAGAAGACTTCTAGACAGAAAGGAATGCCTGAGAGCACCTATAAATAGAACCACAAACTAGAGAGCTGTTCTATCCTCACCTCCCTTCACTTATGCCTATTCCCCCACCACCCTACTAACCTTATATCCTTGCAATATATATATCCCACTTACCTGTTTTGTTGTCCTTCTTCTATTTTTGTTTTGGAGAACCTGGCCCACTGACGTAGAGGAAGATCGGAGACCTTCCCAAAGCTGGACCCGGCCACTTGTGGACTATCATTCACAACCCTGAAAGAAAAGAAAAAAGGGAACTTTGTTAATTTTCTTTTGGACTACAGGTGCTTTATCCTTGTGAACCAGGAACATAGGATAAAAGGCGACACCCATAAAACCGAAGCACAAATAAATTAACTAAACCCTCACCTTCTGCGCCTGTCACCTTATTCCAATATCCCTTTCATTTGTTTCGGGATAAAGAACCCATTACAGGCCCTGAAAGTAATTCATGGGTTTCTGCATCTGATGTTCATGCTCCAGTACTTGTGAGACGCTTTCATCATCTCAATCCAGACAAGCCAGGCCCTAGAGCGTGCCTGGGAGAGGGGAGTACTGTGAACACCAGGACAGTGCGCACTGTACGGGCGTCTAGAATGCAAAAACCCAACACTCTCAAGATAATGTAATTTATGCATTGTGATGATATGTTATTGTTTAACCTTTTGCATTGCAGAATTCAATCCAGAAGATTCATTCTTAAGATGCTTATAAATACTGTTGATTTGCAATGTATTGCTGCAGGCTTTAAGAGTGAGTCAGGGTGTGGTCCCTTTCCAGGGCCTTCTAGAAGCTTTCTCTGCAGCATGCCTGGGTGTGGTTGTGGGCTGGGCCAAGACTCTATAAAAGGGAGCCAGCCCAGCTCCACGTGCTCACTATTTAGAGGTCCTGGTGCAGAGCAGCAGCAACTTCCTGAGCTCCTGTTCCGGTGGCCTATCTTGACCTTCCAGGCCTCTGTGCTTTATTCTTCCGTGGTGATTCTTAGTCAGGGCGGTAAGGTGGAGGTTGGGCTGGGCCCCCGACCCCGTATTCGATGACGCTCTAATTCTTGGGCCTAATTCCTGATGTTAATAACATTTTGTTCAATTGCGCATTTAGACTTTTCATGGCATTTGTATGCACGCATTTGAATCGGCAAGACACGCGATTCCTTCCTTGAGATAAATTCATGTTATTCATTGTGTGCTACCATTCCTTGACAGTTTCATGGCAGCATTCGAATCGGCAAAGCGCGCGATTCTTTCCTAGTGTGTAATTTCACTGTACGCTACCATTTTCTTGGCAGTTTCATGGTGACATTTGAATCGGGAACATGCGCGATTCTATCCTTGTGTGAAATTCTTGGTATTCATTGTACGCTACCATTTTCCGAAGCATTTTCATGGTGGCATTTGAATCGGCAACACGCGCAATTCTTTCCTTGTGTGTGATTCTTGATATTCATTGTACGCTACCATTTCCGAGGCATTTTAATGGTGGCATTTGAATCGGCAAGACGCGCAATTCTTTCTTTGTGGTTAATTCATGATATTAATAGCACGCTATCATTTCTTGGCAGTGTCATGGTGGCATTCGAAACGGCAAGACGCGCGATTCTTTCCTTGTGTATAAATAATGTAAATTACTGTGCGCTACCATTCTAAGACATTTCCTTGTTAGCATTTCGAGTTGATAAACCGCGTGATTTATTCCTTGAATCTACATTGTGTGATTTCATGGTGCACAATCCTTTATGATGTTTGGTACACATATAGAAGCCTGCAATGTGCGCAGTTCACTTTCCAATGTTTTTGAGAAGAACACAACAAGACCAGAGTTCTAGATGTAATGCTGTGTGTTCCTGATATGTATTCTTAAATGGAGATTCATATGATTGTTTAGAAATTGCTCAGAGTGTTTCCTGATTCTCATGCTAAAGAAAGTACTTGAATCTGAAAGTTCTATTTAACTTTTCTTGTTTCCTCCTCAGGTATTCGGTCATCTAAAGCCTAGTCAGTTTTAGGACTATTCTAGGGTTGTTCATGTTTTCAGAAATGACAAAGCTTAGAGTTGTAGCATGCTACTGATTTCATGAGATGTAATTTTGATGTTGTGTTTTAACCTTTGCTTCCTACAGGTCTCCTTCCCAGCTGTTCCCTTCCTAATCCCCTTTTCCCCACTTGGACTCTCTTAGACTCTGTGACAAATCTAATCAGAGTATTGGAGCTGTCTTGTGGTGGAAGTGTTGGGAACGTGCACAGACCCCGAGGATCCACACATCCCAACACCAAGCCCTGCATGCAACAACAAAGCATGGACAACCAACACCAAAGCATGCCCACTGCACAAACCCATACACCCCCTTAAACCATCCTCACACAAGGTCCCACACATGAATGCAAGCACTGGGGTACACGGTCAACCACCCATTGCACACCATGGCACACACAGATGCAATAATCATGCTTTTACACCCCTGCAGTTCCCCTACCCAACGTCCACTGCACAGGAGGGTCCAGACATGTCCACACCACCAACAGAAGAGGCCCACAGTGATGACAGCAGCTCTGTCCAACTGGATCTAGATGACCAGCCCGGCCCATTGGGGACCTCGGGACAGTCGGTTCCCATCACACAGTCACAGGCCACTACAGAGCTTCCCCCCTCTGGAAACACCAGCACAGCACCCACCCAGCGGGCCGATACCTCTGTCCCCAGGACACGTCAATCAGCAGTGTGTCCACCACTACAGGGAACCCAGGCTAACCCACCACCCCAACAACAACAGGGGCCTGGGGGCAGATGTAGTGGGCACACGGTCCAGGGGACGGAGGCCCAGGAACACAGGGGAACTGGGAGGGCTGCTGTGCGACAGGGGGCGGACAGGCCAACAGAACCAATTCTCTACGAGGCCCTCTCCAACATCATGGGAGCCTACCACCACTCCCAGGAGACGATGGCAACGGTCCTGGCCAAGTTTCAGGAGACCCAGCGCCTGCAGGAGGAACAGTATTTGGGGTTCAGGGAGGAACTCAAAGCCATCAATTCCACCCTGGGCACCATCGTAGGGGTGCTGAAGGAAGTACTCAACACCAGGAGGGACACTGTGGCACAACAAGGGGCCCCTGACACTAGCATGGACGATGAACTGCCCACCTCCTCCGCCGGCGCTAGTGGACAGGAGGCACCGCCACAGGACCACACACCAGCACCCCACCCCCTGCAGAGGGAGAACCACCCCGCAAACGGTCCCTGAGATCCAGGACAAAGACAGAGAACGATGCCAAGACCCCCGCCAAGAAATGAGACCACCCTGAATGTCATCTTTTTGTCCCACTTTGTCACTCTGTCCATCCTCAAACTGCCCCAGCTCCACTTCCTATGCCCATTTGGGCAATGCACCTGTGAGACTAATAGACTGGACTCTGCCATGGACATACCTCCACCATCACCCCTCCCCATTTTGCTACCCCCTCCAATATTGAGCACTTAAATAAACACCCTTGAAGCAGAAAACAATCTGGAGTCAGTCTGTGATTTCGAATTAGTGTATTATCAATTACTGTGGCAAAAAGCTCTTACATTTGTAATGTCAACATACCTATGTCACACAGCTCTAGTCCATAAGGAATCAAAGCAGATGTCACACAGTGGGACCCACATCTGTGAAATCGTAAGGGAAAGTGACAACTCAGTGACCATACACTGGGTGAAAACGACAGACAGTAGAGAGGTAGTAATGTTAAAGCACATGTAGTAGGCAGGTTTGTATTCTTACCTGTGTCTCACTGGAAATATTGCAGGATCACCGAGTCCCTGTTGTCGATGTCCTCTTCTTCTGCTTCCTCGTCTTCACTGTCCACAGGCTCCACAGCTGCAACAACACCGCCATCGGGACCATCCTCCTGCAGAAAAGGCACTTGTCGTCGCAAAGCTAAGTTGTGAAGCATACAGCAGGCCACGATGATCTGGCATACCTTCTTTGGTGAGTAGAATAGGGATCCACCTGTCATATGGAGGCACCGGAACCTGGCCTTCAGGAGGCCGAAGGTCCGCTCGATTATCTGCCGTGTTCGCCCATGGGCCTCATTGTAGCGTTCCTCTGCCCTTGTCCTGGGATTCCTCACTGGGGTCAGTAGCCATGACAGGTTGGGGTAACCAGAGTCACCTGCAAATGGCGAGGGACAACTGTTAGACACACTCTAACCTGTAGGGATATCCCCAGACCCACACAACCATTCCCACTGACTTGCTTCCAGGTGCTCACCTAACAGCCACACACGGTGCCTCTGGAGTTGACCCATCACATAAGGGATGCTGCTATTCCGCAGGATGTAGGCGTCATGCACTGAGCTAGGGAACTTGGCATTAACATGGAAGATGTACTGGTCGGCCAAACATACCATCTGCACATTCATGGAATGATAACTCTTCCGGTTTCTGTACACCTGTTCACTCCTGCGGGGGGATCAAAGAAACATGTGTCCCATCAATGGCACCTATGATGTTGGGGATATGTCCCAGGGCATAGAAATCACCTTTCACTGTAGGCAAATCTTCCACCTGAGGGAAAACGATGTAGCTCCGCATGTGTTTCAGCAGGACAGACAACACTCTGGACAGCACGTTGGAAAACATAGGCTGGGACATCCCTGATGCAATGGCCACAGTTGTTTGAAATGACCCACTTGCAAGGAAATGGAGCACTGACAGCACCTGCACTTGAGGGGGGATTCCTGTGGGATGGCGGATAGCTGACATCAGGTCTGCCTCCAGCTGGGTACACAGTTCAAGGATTGTGGCACGGTCAAGCCTGTATGTAATGATCACATGTCTTTCCTCCATTTTCGATAGGTCCACCAGCAGTCTGTATACCGGAGGATGCCGCCATCTCCTCACGTGTCCCAGCGGACGGTGCCTATGAAGGACAACAGCGAGCACAGAGTCAACCAACTCAGAGGTAAGTACCCACAGCTTACACAGAACACGATTCATAATCCGAAAAGTGGCCTGTATGTGTGTAGAGTCTAGGCCTAGGTATGTGTGACGCAGTTACAAATAAAACCATGTGGGCCCATGAAATGACGGCTGCCTGACCTCTAAAGTGGGACAATGGGATGTGAGGTAACTGCGCTGACGTTGTACACTGTTGCGGTAGGAGGTCGAAGATCGCGGCGCAATGCTGCATTGGTTAACATTGGACCCTATGGGCCCCAGGAGCCAATGATGATGTACGCCGGCGGTGACGGTACGCACCGCTGCAGACGTGACCGCCATTTTCTATCTGTTCAATAACTCAATACCTGTTCTTCGACAGGAGAGAACCTACACTGCAAGTGCTGCTCTGACCTCGGTCTGGAAGAGACCATGGCTCGAGTGTCTGGGGAAAGGGCTCCTGCCTTCTCATCGGAGCAGCTGGAGAAACTCATGGATGGGGTCCTCCCCCAGTACACGCTGCTCCACGGTCCTCCAGAAAAACAGGTAAGTACACTGGGAGCATGCTGTATGGGCTATGCCTGTGTGGAGAGGGGTGGATGTAAGAAGGAAGGGGGGAGATTGCGGCATGCATGAAACGACGGTGAGTGCATGTGCCACATGCCAAGGGTAGGGATGGGAGCCAATGACTGTGACGGTGCAGTTGGTAATAAGTTTCTCTTCCCCATGTACAAATCATGTAGGTCAGCGCTTATCAGAAAAAAGATATTTGCGTGCCATCTCCAAGGACATCCGGACCCTGGGGGTCTACCACAGACGGAGCCCCCACTGCCGGAAAAGATGGGAGGACATTCTCCGCTGGAGCAAGAAGACGGCGGAGGCTCAGCTGGGGATGGCCTCCCAACGTGGGAGGGGTGACCGTCGCACCGTGACCCCCCTGATGTTTATGATCCTAGCGGTGGCGTACCCGGAGATGGATGGGCGCTTGAGGGCATCACAGCAGCCACAAGGGGGTGAGTACACTCTCATCCTGCTGATTTAACGTGCAGTGGAGGTGTCTGGGTGGGGGAGGTGGGCTGTGGGTTTCCCTAGGCCAGGGCGAGTTTAGTAGGCAAGGTCCCTCCGTAAGGCAGGCCATGTGGCACCCCACCCCACCTCTGTAGAGTGCCAAGTGCACCTAGTCATGCCCCTGTGTCATCCATGTGTGCAGATGTCGTCCATAGCCTAGTAGGCCATGTCCCAGGGATTGCACAGTGGAGCCCAAGAGCGCAGTGTAGTGCAGGGTGCTTCTGTGTCTGTCGTGTCCGCCAACGGTAGCGGTAATGCATGCACTCAACATGTCTTTCTTCTGTCATCCCCCCCTTTTTGTGGTCTCCCTGTTCTTGTGTGCATTAGCATCATCAGGTGGAGGAGCAGTGGCACTGGAGCAGGAGGGAGCTGCATCCCACATGGCCTTGGAGGGCGAAACTACGGACTCGGAGTTCACCAGTGGGACGGAGGGCAAGGGGAGGTCCACGGCAGGGACAGGAGCTGACACCAGCGACACAGACTCGTCCTCTGATGGGAGCTCCCTTGTGGTGGCGGCAACATCTGTGCCCCCCCACATCTACAGGTACAGCCGCCACCCCCCTACCAGCACTGCCCTCCCAGCAGCCCCTCAGCCTTTGCCCCGTGCCCGCTCACCCAGGAGGGTGGGCATCACCTTTGCCCCAGGCACCTCAGGCCCTGCCCCAGTCACCCCTGCTGCCCTCAGTGAGGAGGCCATTGACCTCCTCAGGTCCCTCACTGTTGGGCAGTCTACCATTTTTAATGCCATCCAGGGTGTAGAAAGGCAGTTGCAACAAACAAATGCATTCCTGGAGGGCATTCATTCTGGTCAGGCGGCCCTTCAGGGAGCTTTTCAGATTCTGGCCTCAGCACTGATGGCAGCCATTGTCCCCATCTCTAGCCTCCCCCCTCCAACTTCCTCCACCCAGACCCAATCCCCTGTACCCCAGCCTATCCCAAGCACACCTTCAGACCAGCATGCACACACCTCAACACGCAAGGGAAGCTCAGGCAGACATAAGCACCACACATCCCACAGGCACTCACGCAAGCATCACACACTTGCAGACACACCAATATCCACTGTCTCCACTGTGTCCCCCTCCTCCTCATCTCCCTCCACCCTCCCAGTCTCGTCTACACTCACACCTGCATGCACTACATCTACAGCCACTATTGCCATCACCAGCACACACACCACCACACCCCGCTCACGTGCAGTCACCACCCCCACTACCATTCACGCGTCCCCTGTGTCCTCTCCCAGTGTGTCTGTGACGCCACCTCCCAAGATACACAAACGCAGGCACACACCCACCCAACAGCCATCCACCTCACGACAGCCTCCAGCGCATGCACCTTCACCCAAAGTCACCAAACGAACACCTCCTACAACTACAACCTCTTCCTCCGCTCCCAAACCCCCTCCAGCTACCCGTCCCAGTGTCTCCCAAAAACTTTTCCTGTCCAACCTTGACCTCTTTCCCACTCCTCCCCCACCCCGTCCGTCTCCTAGGTCCCGACTCTCCAGGTCCCAACCTAGCACCTCAGCAACAACATCTCCGGGACCAGTGGTGCCTGTAGTCACCGGAATCTGGAGTGCCACGGTCACCAGGGCAGCCAGTGTGGCACGGAGCCACAGCACGGACAGACCCCCACCTGTCAAGCATCAGAAGTTGGCCAGTGCCTGGCGGTAGAGGGGGAAGACTCCAGCCATCAAAGTCGCTCTCAGCGGTCCCGGTGGGAGTGTGGAGTCAGCTGCGGCACCTTCAAAGGTGGGGAAGGGCCACAAGAAACCCGGCAAGTCTGGGAAGAGCAGCACGGCGGAGGAGACCACCATCATCCCCGCTGCCCAGGAGGCCACCGCCATCATCCCCGCTGCCCAGAAGGCCACCGCCATCATCCCCGCTGCCCAGGAGACCACCGCCACCATCCCCGCTGCCCAGGAGACCACCGCCATCATCCCCGCTGCCCAGGAGGCCACCGCAATCATCCCCGCTGGGCCAGAGAGGACCGCCAGCACAAGCCCCGCTGGGCTAGAGAGGACCGCCAGCACAAGCCTCGCTGGGACAGAGAGGACTGCCAGCACAAGCCCCGCTGGGCTAGGGAGGACTGCCAGCACAAGCCCCGCTGGGCTAGAGAGGACTGCCAGCACAAGCCCCGTTGGGACAGAGAGGACCGCCAGCACAAGCCCCGCTGGGACAGAGAGGACCACCAGCACAAGCCCCACTGGGCTAGAGAGGACTGTCAGCAGCTGAGTCGCTGCAAAGGAGCCCGCCGCCTTAAGCACCGCTGAACAGGGCACCGCCGCCTCAAGCACCGCTGAACAGGGCACCGCTGCCTCAAGCACCGCTGAACAGGGCACCGCCGCCACAAGCACCGCTGGGCCATGAGAGCCAAGGGCACTGACGCTACTGAGTCAGTCACGAGCAGTATGAAGCACTCTGGGCACCAGGCCCCCTCCAGAACCAGTGGAGTATCACATCCACTACCTCTGTCCTTAGCAGGATGAAGCACTCTGGGCACTAGGCCCACTCCAGAACCAGTGGAGTATCACATCCACTATCTCTGTCCTTAGCAAGATGAAGCACTCAGGGCACCAGGCCCCATCCAGAACCAGTGGAGACTGTTATCCACTTGAGAGACTGTGGTTTTGCACTCCCCAGGATGCAGCAGTGGGCAACCCTCCCACTGTAGAGACTTGAGAGACTGTGGCTTTGCACTCCCCAGGATGCAGCAGTGGGCAAACCACCCACTGTAGAGACTTGAGAGACTGTGGCTTTGCACACCCTAGGATGGACAGTGGGCATGTGGCCCCCTCGTGGATTTGGCGTTGTGCACTCAACCGGCTGAGGTGCCCCCCTTTCCCTCCCCCTGAGGTGCCTGTTTTCTTGCTCTCTGATGCCCCTGCAGTGTTCTCTCCGTCATGGTCGGGGATCTTGTGTGGGCCTCGCCCACACCGTGTGGGCTCAGTGCTCCACGGACTTCATTGGAGCACTACCTGGACTACTAAGCTTGGTGTATATTTTGTTTATGGTGTATATATATATTTTTGCATACTTCATTTTAATATATTACAATGGTTACACTCATTTCCTTTTGTCTTTGCATTCTTCCAGGGGGTTTGGGGCGTGTAACTATAATGTATAAATATGTATTAGTGTGTGTGTTGTAGTGGGTGAGGGTGGGGGTGGGGGTGTTGCGTGTGTGTGTCCCTGTTTTTCCCCTCCCCCTCCCCAGTGTCGTAGGTGAGTACTCACCGTTGTCTTCGCCGCCGGCATTCGTGCTCCTTGTAGAGGAGCAAGAAGATGAGGGCTGGAACAATGTGCAGCTCTGGTTCCATGGCGTCCAGTATCCTCGTGGGGTGTGTAGAGGTGAGCGTTTTCCCTTCGAAGTCCTGTTTCCGCTGTGTTTTTGTCCGCTGTGAATCTGCCCCGGAAAATGTGGCGGATTGGTAGGTTGTGATATTGTGGGCGGTACATTGACTTCCGCCTGTCTGTTGGCGGTGACCGCCAAGCTGTTTGTCTGTACCGCCATGGCAGTCGGAGTGTTAAAGTGGCTGTCTTTGTTGGCGGTTTCCGCCACCGTCGTAATTCCAATTTTTTTACCGCCGCTTTAACACCGTCCGCCAGGGTTGTAATGACCACCAATGTCTCTTTGCATATAAGTAGAAACAGAGAACAATGGGGCATATTTATACTCCGTTTGCGCCGAATGTGCGTCAAAAATGTTGACGCACATTCAGCGCAAATGTTGCCCCATATTTAAACCCTGACGCCCGAGCCGGCGCAAAAGGTAGATGGCGCTATGTGCGTCAGTTTCTGGAAGCAGCACCCCGCCCTGCGTTAATGACATGCAGGGTAGGCGTTCCCGTCCAAAAAACAACGCACACAGCGGTGCGTCATATTTATGCTTCCGGGCAAAAATGACTCCCGGGCCGTAGGCGGCGCAAAAAAATTACGCAAAGCACGAATAACGTGAAATTTTAACGCCTGGGTCAGGGCAGGCGTTAAAATGGGGCAAACACACCTGTACTTAATCAGAACACACAGAACAAACAACAGAGCAGCAGAGCAGCAACAGGGAGACATGGAGGTGCTTTTTCTTCAGCGTGCACGTAGATGCAGAGCCCTGCAGCAACAACAGCAGCTACAACAACAACAGCAGGGACCCCAAAGACAGCGCAGAAGGCAGGAGAGGATATTCCGCCCAAGAACAACCCTGCATGGCCTCAGGGAACGGGACATCATCCAGAGGTACCGGTTGAACTGGCAGGCCATTCAGCAGCTGCTGAGAAATATTGAACAGCAGTTGGCCCTCACTTTAGTGACTCCCCGCACTATCCCAACAGAAACAAAGCTGCTTGCCGTACTTCACATGCTGGCAAGTGGCTCGTTTCAGACAACTGGTGCCCTGGTTGGTGGAATATCAGAACCATCATTCTCCGCATTCCTGCCTAAAGTACTGGATGCCATCATTCGCCTGACACCCCGCCACATCTGCTTCCCAAACACACTGCAGGAGCAGCAGGAAACTAAACAGGGGTTCTACGCCATCAGTGGCTTCCCGCACGTCCTTGGTGCAATCGACTGCACACACGTACGCCTTGTGCCACCTGCTGCAACAGAACACCTCTACCGCAACAGGAAGCACACACATTCAATCAACGTGCAGGCCATAGTCGATCACCAAGGACTGATCAGCAACATTGTGGCTAAATATCCTGGGAGTGTACATGACGCATTCATCTTCCGTCACAGCACCATCAACCAACACTTCCAGGATGGACGATATGGCAATGGACTACTTGTTGGTAAGGACAAAAACCAAACTCATATACACACTGCACAGAAATCCTCTAGGACAAACAACACATACACCACAATAGCAACACCTAGCCAGGAACACACTGAGGTACTCATATCACTAGCCATGTTTCAGAAGTCACCATTGAACCTGTCACACATTGGAATTTACTCTACAGCTTAATGTGAAGACATTAATGACTGTGGTTGCCCAAATGTCACCTTGCAAATTGGAAGTCTCACAATAACCTGTACACTAATACAATGCATAAGTTTAAAGGTATGGGATGGCCTGGGTATGTTCATATGAACGTTTCAAATACACTTTCATGTTTCAACTCTGCATGGAACTATCATCACACCCCCAGTGAGGACACACGGACACCTGTATCACAAGTCACAATGCTAGGGAGGGCACACTGTACTGGAAAAACAAATACATACTGCTGACAAACAGTTAGCCAACAAACACTTGCTCAGCCAAGGAAAAAATCTCAATGCCAAAGTTTTCACCAACAACCATTAGGTCGTCACATTAGTACACAAAAGAGTCACAGACAACACAAGACAACTACTGCCATCAAAGATCCGTACAACAGTGCCTCCTACATCTAATTGATCCCATTCTGTGTTTCTCTTTCAGCTGATCAGGGGTATGGCATCCAGCCTTGGATAATGACACCATTTGGGAACCCAAATACTGCTGCTGAGCGGGCATACAATGACGCCCACAAGAGGACACGCAGCATTGTGGAGCGGACCTTTGGGATCCTAAAGTCAAGGTTCCGCTGCCTTGACATCACTGGCGGTAGCCCACTCTATATTTCCCAGAGATGGTCTGTAAGATCATACTCACTTGTGCCATATTGCACAATATATGTGTAAAAAGGAATATTCCCCTCCTTGAACTGGACCCAGACATGCCTCAGGATGACGAAGAGGAGGATGCTGGCCTGCAACAGGAGGGGGAACAACCTAACACGGCAGCAGGAGTGCGTAGGCGCCAACAGCTTGTCAATAATTTTTTTTCTTAATGTATCATAATAACTTGTATTCCACACTTGTAAATAAACACAGATAACAAACACCACATCATGCTTTGGCCTATGCATTTCTGACCATCTTTAGTTTGATATTGCTGAAGAAGAATGTCGTCTCATTGAGCAATAATGCTATAACAATCATGACAACCAAAATTAACATCACAAATGTATGCACAGAGGGTAGGATGTGACATGATACATTAACATACACAGAGGCCAACAGGAGTCCAAATGTGGCAATTACACATGCCGGATCCAAACACCTGAGACAGTCTCTCACCCAGCCCAAAAATTTAGATCATTTGAAAGTCACATCACACGTGTTCAGAGACAGGGTGGGACCATCCATGTGTACGTGACCATGTCATCAATGGCTTCTCTCAAGTGTGTGATATAAGCAATACACAATTGGAACAACATTAGCTGCCACTAACTCAGGAGGAGACCATGAAGTCACAGTGACAACATACACCCAGACAGGTGATAGTGGATCCACATTCCAACACACATGTACACATATGTCATACAATCAACCTAATATCTGAAAGTAGACCATCACAGTTGTGTCCCAGTTTGAACCTAGCAGGAAGAATGTAACATGCCACTAAACCAGGTAATGCAGAAAGGGACACAGACAACAACTAAATAATTTTCATCAGCACATCAGGAACGCTGAGAGTCTTGCAAACATAGTCATTGGAAAATGGTATGCAAGTTTGCTCCAAATCATGATTACTGCAAACGTCAAATGGGCTAATGAGATGAATGAATGGTCAACAGTCATTCATACCATATGGCCTTACATTAGCCTGCTGCTGCAGGTTTGCCATAAGATAATAAATAAAACACATGGATCCAGTAGCTATTCAGGATGGTCAAATCCTAGGGTGCTGGGACCTAAGGCCACCTCTACCGCCCCCCAAACATACAAGAATCTTGTACTTGTGAACTAAACACATGCATGAGGCACATGTGTGGGCTACATGTCAAAAGTCCAACACAAATCAGAAACACAAAATCATAATGGGACATGGTTAGCCCCATAAAAACTGTAAGTGACTATTGCACTCCCTGTTAGGACTACAGATAAAAGCATCACCATCATAATTGTGGACACATTTTGGAGAAGGAATACATCATGGTATCCCATCCATCATTTCAAAATAGCCATCAGCAATTACCCAAAATATGTTGACAAATATGGTCAATACATTATTTACTGTATCCTAAACATTACAGTGTGAATGCCTTCTATACATACAACAACGGACATGTGTCATATCCAACCACAAATGTGTATCACATAGCACCATTTGACCATGACAAATCACCTTCCCCAAGTTAAAAACATGAAGACATATTAAAAAAATTTGGTCAAAATTCTACGCATACAGCATGGGCGTCATAATTTGTTCACGTACATGAGTGCACAGAATGCAGAGTCAAATATAACTGTATCCAAAAGTTTCACATATTTAGCCATCAAAGTATAATTTACATCATATATTTTTTTGACTCAGCATCATGTGCACTCTTGTACGTGGAAAAAATATGACGGCCATGATGTATGCGTGGTAAAATTGACGCAACATGGACAATATGTTGGTCATCTCATGTACATTAAAAAATTATTAATATTCATATAATCTTTTTTGACTCAGCATCATGTGCACTACTGTACGTGGAAAAAAATGACGCCCATGATGTATGCGTGGTAAAATTGACGCAACATGGACAATATGTTTGTCATCTCATGTACATTAAAAAATTATTAATATTCATATCATATTTTTTGACTCAGCATCATGTGCACTACTGTACGTGGAAAAAAATTACGCCCATGATGTATGCGTGGTAAAATTGACGCAACATGGACAATATGTTGGTCATCTCATGTACATTAAAAAATTATTAATATTCATATCATAATTTTTGACTCGGCATCATGTGCAATGTTATGCGTTAAAAAAAAATGACGCACAATTGTGTATGCGTGAAAATATGACGCATAACGGGAAAATAAAAACGGCGGCCATTTTCTCAAGGAAGTGATGTAATAGGATATCCTGTTTACTAAATCTGTACTGGGAGTTAACTTTCACTTTCACTTTGCAGTCTCAGCTTTATCTAGACTGTGTGGTTGTGTGAAAGGTGTTGTCCTGTGTTTTACTGCTTTTGTGTCCTGTGTACCTTGTATTTTGTATTTTTGTGAATCTATTCTTGTTGCATAACATTGTCTCAGTCTGTTTAGTCTAGTTTTGTATATTCCTGTTTTTGTTTGTATTGTCTGTGGGAGTCTGTTGTGGGTAGCATAGTTTTTGGGGTTAGTTGGGCTATTTTTCTCCTTTTTCATTTTCCTTCACACCTCTACCTTTCCCCATTTCCCACTTTTACTTTCTTATTTCATTTGTAAATTACTCTTGCTGTCAATATGTCAGGTAGGCCTCGCCTGTCCAGGATGGGTGAGGATGAATTGGGGGGATTCATATGGCTAGTTTGCCATTTCCTCCCACTGATGCTGGAGGCTGGGGGCCGTGTGATACAGGGGTATCACACGGAGGCAAGGAAAATCCGGTGGGAGAAGGTGCGCCATCACCTGGTCCGGGTCTACGGGAGCATGCGCAATGTCCATCAATTGAAGCACCGCTGGGCAGATCTGATAACCAGGGAACAGGACCTGCTGGACCACCTGGGAATCAGGATTGGTGGCCATGTTGGTGAGTACAAATCAATTACATGGGAATAATAGAAATCTGTGTGGGAACATGTGATGATTGTTACCCAATCTGCTAGATAAGTAGCTGACTGTGTGTAATGCT
Source organism: Pleurodeles waltl (assembly GCF_031143425.1). NCBI lineage: Eukaryota > Metazoa > Chordata > Amphibia > Caudata > Salamandridae > Pleurodeles > Pleurodeles waltl. The sequence goes on from NC_090447.1 coordinate 364,275,260, forward strand.
AGGGAAACCTAGGCCCATGTTTATACACATATATCCCCATTTTTTAACCACATTTTCACGCAAAAACAGCAGCAACTTACAACAAATATCTGTATTTTGCAAGTTTGCCCCCTCTCTGCGTGACAACATGATGCAGATGCTGCGCTACAAAGGTATACATATGTGCCCTAATGTGTATTTGTTGCACAATGTGTATGAAGACCAATGCTAGCAGTCAGATGGCTCATTTTTTCTACACATACCAGATGCCTGTAGCTGTATGTAATGTAGTGTTGCATTTGTGTCAGACAAGCAACACGTTAACGGCTCTATTTGTACTCTATAGGCCATAATGGCCAGTGAGTAAGTCATGTAGAAACAACATACCTACATATGTAGACGCCATAGCTAGACAGAAAATTTGAAACCCATGATGATGCTATACATGTGTGGTGCCTTCACGTCACATGAAGTTAGATATGTTGTCCACAGATATGTCACATGTGTGTGTGGTTTGCTGTGTGTTGAACATGTCCACCTAGCCAGTTTGATTGTGAGTGGTCATGCAGTCCTCATTGAACCAGTTTTGGGATGTCTCTCTGGGATGCACATGCTGAGATGTATGGATAACATTATTGTTGGGGCATACTAATGGAGGGTTAACTTGGACGACACCTGACTGTCCTGGCCACTGCATGTGTGTAGTAGGGTGTGTAACTGTAGCAGGAGACTCATCCAATGTTAATGTTGAATACAAAGTCATCCATGCAGTATGAACATGTGGGAAAGTGTATCATTACCATGTCATATTCACACAGTGTCATTGTAACAGAAATTATTTGTCAGTTCACCCAGTCTGAGTATATTCTTCCTTTCATGCTTTACAGGTGGACCAGCCCCGTACACTGTGGGAGAGGTGGCACATTTTGAGGACCCCGATACCTACAGTGAGTGTCGCCTGAGTCCTATTTTCATTGTTTGGTAATGAAGCATGATGGACTACTGTGTGTTCAAGAGAATTCATGATTTGATGCGCTGGCCGTTCATTGGCATTGTTGTTTTAGTGTGATATCAAATAGGACTTATGTTTCTGTAAAGCAATACCTAGCCATCTCTCAGATTGAGGGGCTGTAGGTCAGTCCAGTTGGGCCGCAATGGGGAATGGGATGACTCATTTGGAATACACTGGTCAATGTAAGACTTGGTTGGGGACTTGGCATGAACTGAGTCTGCATATCAGACTGACAGTCTCCCATATAGCTTAGGCACATGGTTTTGATGACAAGTGCTTCTTCCTAGTTGAGGATGGACTGTGTACACTGTAGGTTGGATCTTCCGGGGGCATGTACTTCCACAAGGTGAACTAGAAGTGTGTGTGACTTGAGTGCAATGGCCTAGGTGTTCTGTCGAATCATGAGAATGGGTGTTCTACCTCCTCTGTGTGTGTTGTAAAACATGCCTCACTGATAGTATGTCACGTTGGCCTAAGTCATATCATTTTGACATGTGTGGACCTTGGATGTGACAATGTTTGGCTGACTCCAACGTGTTGCTAGCCATTCATAGGTGTTGTGTGTGAAGGAACATACTTGTTGAACATTCTATACACTCCTGGGTGTGCATTGAACATGGGATTGTTGGTTGGTCTTCCCACACCACCCTCAAAGACTGGCATGTTAATGTGAAACAGGGTACCTAGGACTGTAGCAACCAGTATGTTACACGTACTTGACACCTTTTGTGACTTGAGTTATTACCTAGGGCCAGATGTTGCAAACTGTTTACAAGTTGCAAATATCATAAATTTCTGTTTGTGAGTTGCAAACGTTTGTTTCCTATTCCGAAATGTATTTTGTGATTATGAACAAATTTGCAAAATGCTTTTTCAAATCCAAAATATGAAGGGGTTTTCCAGACCTATTTGCAACTCACAGTGGTATGCAATTCCATTTGCAACCGAGTACGTGGTTGCAAAGTGAGTCGCAGTTATCATCCACTTGAAGTGGATGGTAACCCACTTGCTAACTGGAAGGGGTCCCCATTGTAACCCTTCACCTTTGTGAGTGGACCTAAATAATCCTGTACAAAACAGCCAGTGGTCCAAGGGACCACAAACTGACGTGAAATTATCCAAGATTGAAGTTGTTGTAATTTATTTCTAAGTGCAGCTCATTTTCCTTTCAGGTAAACGGCCTACACTTGGGGAAAAATAACCTGCTTTATTTAAAAGCAGTCACGGCCATGGAGGTCTGCTGTTCCCAGCAGGCCTCCATCCCCGTGAGTGCACATAGTCGCTAAGGTGGCGCAACTTGGAACCCACATCATTGATGTTAATGAGGTGGGTCTTAGCGACCCCATAGCGACTCGCAGACGGTGTCAGAGACACCGTTCTGCATTGCAAATTGCTAGTCGCATTTTCCAAATTCCTACATCTGGCCCCTAGTGTAGACATTTGGTTATGGCCCATGGGTTCAATCTTAGCACACAACTAATTCCAAATGGCATTGAGTGAGGAGTGTTATTGTTATCACATAGAGTGACATATGTAGTGAAGTCAGTATGCGGAAGAGGTGCTGCCATGATGTCAAATGCCTTAGGTATGATTAAGATGAGTAGTTTAGGGTGATGTCATCCATCATGTAGAGACATGAATATGCTAGGTGTGATATGCCCTTATGTATGCATGCTTCACATGTACTTCCTCTGAGCCCTTCCCTGAACTATGTTGTGACAATTGCTGCAACTAATACATTTCTAGTAATGTACAAATAACCCATTGTGCTATTCCACCCAATGCAAATCCAAAGGTAAATATTTGCCTTTTCTCTTCACAGCTGCAAACATGAGTGCCGCAGATCGCAACCATTTTGAGCGGCGTGCCATGAGATACAGGCACATCCTGCAGGTGCAGTGTGGGTATCGGAGGATGGGCCGCAAGTACCAATCTGATCGGGCCTCCGGGGCGTGGTGGGCCACACCACAGGCTCCCCCGACATTGCCACCAACAACCACCAACAGCACATCCACCAGGTCTGCCCAAGTGGACCCAGCAACGTCTGCAGCAATGGACCCTGCATCTTCCTCCAGACCTGGACCCAGCCGTGTGGTGGTAGCAGGACTGTCCCGTGGCCAACCAACTCCTGCCACAACATCTACCTCTGCCGGCACGCAAACCAGCACAGACCCTCCTGTGGACCCAGCTGCCTTCCTGGCATTGACCAGAAAATTGGACAAGTTAGTCAAAAAGGTGGACAACCTGAGGGAGGACATGAGTTACATCAAAAAGAGGGTCCGCTCCATCAGGCGCACACTACGGAGGGCAAACCTGTAGCACGTTTGCCCTCTTGAACTTTTACCCCTCCCCTCTCACCTCTTTCCTATTTTCTACTGTTAGTTGGGTTTTGGGGATTAGTATTAGGATAAGTATAGGTAATTAGCTTAGTTAGTGTTAGGGAAGAGGGTGGGGGGTCCTTATTCTTTCTATCTTATTTTTTTGTGTGGGTGGGTGGGTGGGGGCAATGTTGGGATTCATGTTTAAAAAAAAAAATTACAAAAAAATATATGTTTGTTTAGGATAGTATAGTATGTGTGTAGGTTAGTTAGTGTTGTCCTGCATGTGTCCTGTCTCATAATGGTGGGTGGGGGGTTGATGTTTAGATCGTTTCGTTACATGTGTAGAGTAAGTTTAGCTTAGGTTAGTTAGGGACAGTTGTGGGTTATTAGTAGTCAGGTTAGATTAGTGTAGGTTTACCTTTCCCTTAGTTGCCTCTTGTATTACCTGATTGAAATAAATATATAGTTAACCCTTTACATGATGCGCTAGGTGCTACTTTATCATGGCCTTGACATCAGTGTAGCAGAATGTTTTAGTATGACATTTGTGTCCTATGCTCACCATCCCCAGGAAATGGAGGTTTAACATCCCAGCTACCCGTGTGCTAACTTGTTAAGTATCCACCATTTGGGCGACCCACCATTGGTAGTGTGCATTGATCACCAAGGTTTTGTTTTGGTATGTATCCTACTTCACAAAGAGTGCTTCCAGACTTGCTAATGTGGGTAAATTGATAGGTCGGACAGCAGTGTGAAGTTCAGGGAGATCTTTGTAGATGAGGAGTTGTTCACACTCTTGTATTGTTGCTTTCATTGCTGACCTACATCATGTGTGTACTGATTCAGCATGACTTTCCTTCATGGAAGCATACTCCGTAAGGGTGATTGATGCAGTGTAATTTGTTCATGATTCCTTACATTATGCAGCATTAATTCTTATTTAAGTATTGCATGGTGCCTACATTTCTCAGCCACCATTTGTTCTCTGGAATAGCGATAGATGGTGCATCATTCTGTCCAACACAGCATGATTGTGTGTGCTTAGTTCCTTCATCAGTGATTTTACTCAGTATGGTAAGGCTATGATGCAATCCTGGCCACTGCACAGATGTTTCAGTATACATGAAATCAGGACAGTAGTATAGAGAATCGACATGGTTGCCACACAGCCACTTTGGAGTTAGGTACTGCACAGTTGAAGTGTGAAATGACACAGAGACACAATAGGTGTGCAAGTGCTATTTATTTATAGGTGTTGTAGTGCAAATTGTCCATTCACCATATTTGCTGAGTCCGTTCTGGTGCATTCTTACATGGTGATCCTACAGAAGGGGTGTGGATGATGCTCATGACATGCTGGGGTGATGTCACAGACAGTGCAGAGGGACAGGAATTGGCAAATAGTAGGAGAGAGACATTCACTGGCAATGGGGACAAGTCATACAGTGGATTGCCAAACAGTCATTGAGTGTAGTTGTAGTGAGACTGGCCTTTGACAAAACGTAGGACCTTGGTCAGAGTAGGCCATGGTGCAGGGACTAGGGCTTCCGGGTACTCTTCCGGGTGAATGTTATCTGTTCCATGTCTTCTTCTTCTGATGTGTGTGTTGCCTGGTGTGTCCTTGTTGTTGTTGGTTGTGAAGGGGCAACACACACCTCAGTGTTAGAAGACATGGAGGCAGACATCCCAGGGGCTGCTCCCTGTGGAGTTATGAAGGGCAGTACAGCAGCAAGGAGGGCCTGCTGGTTTTTCAGAATGGCAGCCACATCACGATGGTAGGCAGCCTGGTCGGCCCTGAGGGGTTCTATGTTGCATTCGTGCACACGTTGACTGGCTTGCAGTTGTAGTTGTTGTGTCAACTGGATGACAGCTGTGCAGATTTCCTTCTGTGTTTTTAAAAGTTCCTGCAAGAGCGATGTTCGGGCTTGCATAGCAGCTGCCTGATCAGCAGTAGACATCATGCACGAACGCACCCCCTCAAGGCTGGCTGCCATAGTTTGCATCCCCACCCGCCCCTCCTTGGCCAGCTCCCGCTGTACCCCAACGACGGTTCTTTCGAAGCTGGTGCCAGTGTCGTCAGAGTCCTCAGCTGTGTTGGAGCTGGCAGGTCTTACAATTGGGGTGGCGGGTGGTTCTCCTGTGGTGGCTGCTTCTTCTGTGCTCCTCCTTGTGACTGAAGGTGGGGTTTGGAGGCTTTCAAGGACCATTTGAATGGTCTCCTGTGGGATGTTTATGGGCTCGTCATCCATGTCTTCAGGGAACTCAGGGACAGGCATATCGGCAGGAGATCCGTGTTCCTCTGCAATGAAACAGGGTACAATTAGTGTGTCTGTGTTGTGACAATTTTGCACTAAGATACAAGCCTTTGGATGCCTTAACTTTGTGCTCTGTGTTTGTCTTGGTATCTGCTGTCCGTCATAGGGCATTGTTGTAGGCCTATGGCCCACCTGTGTGTCACATGTATGATATGGAGCTATCAGACATGTCTGCCTGATCGCCTCTAGGTGTTGCTTTGTAATTGTTTAGGAATAGGCGTGTTTTTGTCCTACTCCTCCCTCGGTGTTTTACTATTGGTATGGAGGGACATTTTGTTGGGTGGGCTCTCATTATCCTACATGTGATTACTGGCTTTCTAGGCAGCAGGATAGCTAATGGTGTGGGGGACTAAGTCTGACCCACTTGTAAATAACTCAGTCACCCTGATATTTCTTTTTGCTCAGACTAACTAGCAGTGCCTCTGGTCTCCCACAGCAAAGGAATGTTTAGACATCCGAGCGCATGACATCTTTGAAACTTTTCAGGGAAGTGGTGGTCACTCAGATCCTACACAATTGTCTCTTTTCCGGTATGTTCCCATACACAAATGACAAAGACAGTATTTGTTTAATATGAGGTTTAATTGTACAACTGACTTGTTGATATTTAGGTGTGAGCCACAATAACCCAAACAATACACACTGTTAGAATTGAAATAGTCCGCAGGAGAATAATACATTTGTACACAGCTATCATGGTGCCTAACAGTTTCTACTCTCCCTCTGCTTGTTCTATGTATAGCACAGCATGTTATGTTTGGAGCTGGCCTGTCGGAATCACTGGGGAGACATCATCCCTCATATCAGAGGAATGGCCTGTGATCTGGTTGTGCATCAGCAGCAAGGCAGGCAGCATCTAGTTGTGTTTCTCTGTTTGGAAACTCCCTCTTGCGTGTCTTGGGACAAGGAAGTGATTTTATAAGTCATATGTCATTGTGATGACAAAGTTTCCCTACGCAGGAATGCCAAATCTTAACCCCTACCACATCTATCAGCAATGTACCAGACGGTATCCTTGACTGGGGCACAGAGTGAATATGTTCTGGCAAACTCCAGTGCAGAAGTAGGCAAAACAGTGTGATGTGACTAATTTACAACACCCTAGGACTGGCTATTTGCTATATTAACTGATAGGAAGGCCAATGAGAAGCATTTAGTGCAAAGTGCTCTGAGGCTCTTAGATGTGAGCAAATGAGTAAAAGTACATTCAGGGTAAGGTGCACAAAGGCCTACAGCCTGAGGCTAATGCGCAATGTATATGTTACACTTGCCACAATACAATTTGACTGACTGTGGGTGTTGTGACTGCCCTGCCAGCACACTTGCCTCTCAGGACCTGCCCTATACACTTTTTATTCACATTGCATGAACTGTACATGTTACGTGGCATTACCTATGCATGTTAATGTTAGGATGTGGTATGGATGTAAACATTGTTGATGTTTGGAGATGATGTTGGGTCATGTGTGTTTAATTGGATTGGCCTGTTTATCGTATGTAGGTCCTATTTGGTTGTCAGACTTTGCAGGTGTGTTTCAGTGACCAGTTGCCTGTGTCCCCTCCTCAGGTGTTGTCTGAGCAGTATGACATTAGTGATGTAGCCTTGTTAGCCAGGCACGTGAGGGACCCTGACGTATGCAGCATGTGTGTGTCGTTAGTGCTGTGTGGCTCCAATTGCTGTTTACTTTGGCTTATGTATGTGTCAGGTATGGACATTCGGCATTTGAGTGTACTGGTGCCTTTGTCTTATTTCTATGAATTGGTGCAGATGTTATCCTCACCCCCTAATTTGGGTATGTATATTCCATGGGGAGGTTCCTGCCATTTGGTACTGTAGCTGCACAGAGATGAGAGGTGTTATTGTAAGCTGTTGTGGCAGTTACATTGCAGTTGTTATTTTGGCCACTTGATTACTGATAGGGACCTAGTTGATATGGGATAGATTTTACAAAACAAGTGCCTGGATGTGAGTTTGAGGTAGTTGCCTTCCCACCTGTCGCTGCTTTCCCTTGGCTCTATTGTTGTCATTACAGGATGTCCCCATGGGACTGTTGTTGTTGCTGTATTTTGTCGTGCCCCAGCTTCAGTCTGTGCTGGGCATGCCCCCCTGCTGTGCCCCTTTACCCATGCCAGTTCATATATGTGCAGACTTACATGCATTGTGTAGTAGGTATTTCCCCCCCTGTTACAGTCTACATTATTGCAATTTAATTCCCCATGCGACTTACCCTGCATGTGCGTTGTGTCGTGGTAGTCTGCGCTGTCCTGTCCTTGAATCCCTGTGACGATCTCCTCCGGGATGACGGCTGCGACCATCTCCTCCATGTGGTCCAGGGCCTCCTGTTGTGCTGGACTCCCCCCTCCAGTCTGCATTGCTGCCTTCCTGTTCCTGGCCATTTTCTCTTTTGTCCTACGTTTGCAGTCATGCCAGCGTTTCTTACACTCAGTGACTGTGCGGCGTTCTTCAGCCACACTGTTGATCTTGTCCACTATTTGTTTCCATATGGCCTCTCTCCTACTGAGTGGCAATTTAGAGGAGATGAAAAGTTGGTGCTGGTGTTCCGTCACCTGTTTCACCAGGATTTCCTGCTCCTCTTCACTGAAGCGACACTTTCTTTTTTTTTTAAAAAATTCCTGGTTCCTGTATGGATCCTCCTGGCTGGTTCCTGGTCTGCTGTCATCCTCCTGGGGTCTGTAGTGGCCTCTGGGATCCATTTTGGCTCTCCTCTGCTTAAGGGCAGTTTTCGCGCAAAAAATTTAATGCAATAGCTTGAAAAAAAACAGCGATTTCCGGATTGCGCTGTCGTAAATCGACCCACAGTGATGTGCGTCGCCTTTACGTTGGTTTCCTTTACGACGGAACACTGCTGTGTGCGTCACGAAATAATGACTCCCACCTGTTGGTTGCGCCGCCGTACGTAAAAGTATAAATTTGACACCCGCACGGCGCTTCAAAATGGCGTTAGACGGCGCTAATTTTTTTGACGCAAAACTGCGTTAGCGCAGTTTTGCGTCAAAAAGTATAAATATGGCCCAATGTTTGTATGAGGTTTGTGAGTGTTTTCAGGTAGATGATAAGGTGTTCAAATGGAGTAGGTACAATAGCAGCAGCAGCTACCAATGAAAGTCGGAGTTCCTATCAAGACTGTCTCCATTACTGACAAAAGTTTCTATTTAGAACAGCCTTTAATTACCTCCTCAACAAACTAAAGCAGTGTAATCCACTCCCACCGTACAGAGAGAAAATAACCACTTCTTCTTCTGATCAAATAAATAAAACCACTGTCTTAAAAATAGCTCTGACAGGAAATATAAGCCAGATTAACACGTCACATGACCACAAACTCTCATAAACGCATTTATCAAGACTGAATTCACAATCAACAATTGCTCCTTTTTTTGGAAAGTGAAAACAGATCATACTGAAAAAAACAGTAAATGTATAGGAGATGGCCCAAAATATCCAACTCTATCTCCAGCTTCATCCTCAGATACTGTTGCATTTAACAAATGTTAAGCTACTAAGATATAAGAGAATACTTAACAGGGAAGAGAAAAGAAGACAGCAACCAATGATGTGAACACTTCAAGGTAGCACAAAGATGTGTCTCATCCGTGACAGAGCCCCTGATATTCTCCAAACCCAGGAACTCTGAAGCACACCATAGTTTGTTATTCAGAGACAAAGGGCATGATTTAGAGTTTGCCAAACAGGGTACTCCATTACACATGTGACAGAGTATCCTGTCTGCCAAACTCTAGGTTTGCCCATCCTATTTACAGTCTGGCAAACCGTCAGCTTTCCATCAGTGGTGTCCTCATTGACTTAATCAATGGAAAGCTTATTCTAATAGTGTGGTGTAGTGCTGCCGTTTGGAGTAAGGCATCACACTGCCTCTCCTAGTTAGGACTGATGGTCTGATGCTCTCTGTTCCTGTCTGTCCCTGCCAATGAAAACTTGGCCATGAAGAACAGAAAAATTTAAATAATAACCCCAGATATAGGAGAAAACAACTCTCTGGGTGTTGGGGTCATTAGTTATTTCTTTATCAAAAACACACTGACTTTGAGAGTTTGTTTTTTGAAAAACAAAACACTTGATTGCAGGCCATCAAACCAACAGCAGCCATCCACCAGATGTTTTGTACCTTCAGATGAACTGCTACAACAACAGTCCTTCTGAAGGTACAGAGATCACTGGGCCAGTGGTGATCTCTAACTATGGGGTCACCTATCCATTAGTGTAGTGGATATAATGCTCTGTCACCATGAAGGCGAGAGTAAATAACACCAATGATCAATCAGGCCCAAAGTTCACACAACTAAAATATCCATACTTCTTATCATTCGAACAACCACTATCACACCTCAATGTCCCCCGAACAAAAGGAAAGAACAATGTCCGCTTCCCATCAGTCATGTTTATCAAACATCTTTTAAAATGTTGCTGACCAGGCAATGAAACACTGCCATTGTTGTTCTGCATGCAGACATACTGGTCATCCCAAAACCACCCTTTATTGGCAGGAATTATCATAGCCACCCTAAAACATGCCCTGGTAACACTCCTTGTCAAAGGACATGTCTAGATCCAGTCATCCTAAGCTACATCTGCTTCATCGTAGTCTACAATGGATATCCAAAGTGCCTAAAATGGTTGTTACTGTCTGGCTGCAGTGCCATATAAACACCCACCAAATAAGAGATAACCCCCAAGACCTAGAATCTGCCTGCTTCTTGGAACAGAGACAGCCCTAGTCACTGTACTGATTTACATAACAAGAGAGACAAAGATTCTCCTAAACAGACTGCCGCAATCGATATTGGAGAACACAAAATCATTTTCTGCTGCCTCCAGTCATTGGTAAACATAAAATATGATGCTCACAATTTGTTCCTTCCTGAATAACCAAATTCGAACTGTAAGACCAGTCAGCCTATTATTATTCCCTTCCAAGCATGCCACATCTCACATACAAAGTCCTGTAAAGAACATCAATTATCCCAATAAATCTTCAACATTTACTTTAAACCCTCTATGGTCTCCACCATGACTACCACTTCTACTTGTATTTGCATGATGAGCCACACATATATAGCCGCATGTCCCTGGTGATAAAGACCAATTCTTTCTATTGTACATCTTGTTAGATCCAATGGGTGACAGATGGGACAATCCATTTCAAAATGAAGTGGGTTAGACAGATATGTCCTTGTTCTAGGCCCATCACTCCTACTCTAAAAATGAGTTCACAATGTGCTTTTCAGGGAAACTGCTCGTAGAACTAAGGTGAGAAACCATAGTGTCTTATAGACTGCATACCTCTCTATCAATACTCAATCTGGTGCTATAGTAAAGTAAATTTTCTTTCAGCAGAAGGTCCTAAAACATGTCTTTGTTTTCTCCAGAAAACCACTTGTGGCAGTCAATGCACTAGTCAAGTCAAGTCTTGACTATAGCCATGCACTCTACCCCAGTCTACACACATACTAAACCAATAGGATATATGAGCCCCCAAATTCAACAGGATGCCCCACATTCTGGCTCAGAGCACATTAACGAGTAAATACCAACTAAGAAGCTTGTACAAAGCAGACATTTCTCCAAACCTAGTCCCTACACAGACGTGCATAAAGAGCACTTCACCCTGCGCCTAAATACCTCCAAGACAAGATGAATCTTCAAGTACCCCATCATACACAACTGAGTACAACCTACTTATCTCTCCAGAACTAAATGCAAAGGCAAAGTAGACAGTTGTTTCATTGCAGTCATCCCCAAATGTGGGGCTGGATAACCACAGACATTCACAGTTCCCCCAACCTCATGCATCTACACACTGGACATCAAATACCTCCAACACTTTTGTCAGTGTTGAACGTATCCACAGAGAAAATGTTTTCTGGTAGTTGTGATGCCTACTCATGAAACTAGCCATATTGCTACTACAAAAATAATATATGTGGCTTCACACTAACAATTACCCACATGCAAAACATCTGAAAAAATAGCATGGCTCAATGTCTCTGCTATCATTACAGCCAGAAGGGATCAATGAGATACTTTCTACGGACACCATCCTATGAAATAGCTATTTGTATAAACCGCTGGTGTTGTTACATCAAGGACATTGGTTGTAATTATAATCAGAAACTTCACTGTCTCACCTTATACAGTGCACAGAAGCAGCCGAGGTCTTCCGTGTGCACTGTATAAACTCCAAATGAAGATACACATTAATTTCCACACAACAATCTGCAAGCTCACAAGCAGATGTTGATTTGCCAATAAGGACGTGTGTTCCTGTGAGTCATCCACAGACCTCAAGCTCCCTAAATACATGTAAATCTTCCCTTTTCTACCTACCTTGACTTCTCAAGGGAAAGCCTATTAGTTGATTCACATTACAGAACATGTCTTCTGCATAAAGGCATCTGCATTCATTCATTAATGTATTCTTTACTTTGTCATTCTCTTGATAGAGGTATACATAACAATGCCCAGGTTTGTAGGCACCAGCTACACTTCCATAATTTAAAAACAACAGGCAGGTACCCTTAATTGAAAGTATTTCATATTTGGAGCACAAATGTTGTATGCAGTGCTCAGTGGCATAACGAAACCTGAGGGGCCCGCCTGCAAAGTACATTGAGGGCCCCCCTCCTGACTTATTCGGGAGTTCTCAGGCCAGGGTACAGTGCTGAGGGGGCCCTTTTTGATGCCTGGATGCCCCAACACCGTTAGGGATGCAGGGCCCTTTGTTACACCACTGGCAGTGTTTTAATTCACCGAGAAGCATGTTTTTCGTTCACTCGTTTTAATCACATCTTTATATTAATGTGTTTTGGATCCTCACTGATCTGGTGCCAACACAAATAGCCATGGTGACGGAACAGACGTGCTGTGTATGTTTATATAAGACACACAGCATTGACGCAAGTCTCCTGTTCAGTATAGTTGGCAGAGTTTCAGTGTGAGAAGCCTTGATACAGTCAATGAATCTGTACTTAAGCCTTATTCATCAAAAGGGTTAAAGAGTGACCTTCAATTGATCTTGATAGCAAATATTGCTATGTCCTGCAGATAAACTGCTTCTGCAAGGCCACTTTTACTGCCCTTCTAGGTAACATTGTTAAACTATGCATGATGGCTATTGCATGCTTGCTTTTGTGAATGTTTTGATTCATATGAATGAAACTAGGAAAGGATCATGCACACTGAGGAATCTACATCTATTGATCTGACTTTGAATGGGCCGTTTCTTTGCAGCATTACTCACATTTTTCTGGCAGGTTAACACTGTCAATGTGAAATGCCAGTAAACACAAGTGCAAGCAGAATTTTGAGTGATAAGGACCATGTTCCACTTCAAATAGGTGCAATGGCCATACCTGGTAAATACCTCACCATGCTGTGTTAGTATTTATTGGCTATCGTAAATAGCACACCAAAATCCACTCCCTGTTAGAATTGTGCCTCGATGTGCAACTGTTTTTGATTGTCTAATGATGATGTTAATGCACAGATTCAGTCGTGTCAGTCATTTTCTTTATGTAGCCAATAGGACTCACCTGACAGTTTTGGATTCAGATTCAGATGTGACAATATTCTGCCCAATAGGCTTCACTGTAGGTTCCCTAGTAGCAGGTGTATTTCTGTAGCAAGAACAGAATGTCCAGTTTGTTAACACTCTTAGGTATTTGTATACTACGTTCACTGGGAAGGAATAAGAAATTAAGGACATACGTAAAAAAATAGGAATTGCAATTTTCTAATTACGATTTTTGTCAAATTGCAATTAGGAAATTGCAATTCCTAATATAAGATAACTTACAAGCTACAGATAGTGATTCCTGATGGGGACACAAATAGAGCTACCTCATGAATATTAATGAGGTAGATTGCAATTTGCAACTTATTAGGAATTGCAGCCATCATGGCGATGGTGTCCTGCTAGGGTAATCAGACCACTTAGTCCGCAATGGCTTTTTAATAAAGATTTTTTTTTTTTTTTTAAATGCAGCCTATTTTCCTCAAAGGAAAAAGGGATGCGCTTCAAAAAACAAAATTAAACTTTTACATTTAATTTTTTTAAAGTAGGCAGTACTCTCTTAGACCTAATAAAATATTTGCTTCAACATTTACAAAAGGAGAAGTGGTCCCATGCGCACCCCATCCCAATTGCAAACAGTTACCACCATCCTTGAGGTGTCCGTAAAAAATTACTGTAATTCGGTCCCAAAACATTCATTTATACCACTACATTTCAGTGTTTGGAAGGAACGAGCTAAAAATGCCCCTTCCAAATATCAAATCGCCAAACACAACTTATTATTCAGTGTCATGTTACTGAATTGCAATTTGAGCTTTGTACATATGAAAAAGCATTTTTGCAGTTGAAAATGGTCTAATTTGCAGAATCAGGCCATTTGCGAACAAAAAAATGCTTTTGTACATGTGGCCCTAAAAGTAGTAGTAATAATACTGATGCATGGGCTTATATAAAACATGAAAAATAGTAATATGTCTTCAGCTGTAATAAACTACATTTTTTCCAGCTATTTCCATTCATATATAGGCTTAATTAACTTAAGATGTTGTTCTTAAGTCATCAATGTATACTCATAACAAGATCTTGCATTGACAAAAAAAAGCTAGTTTGCGGGAGGGACTAGTCTGTTCTAGAGAAGGCTTACTCTGCTTTAGATCCTCTAAGAGGATAGTACAGGCTATTGTAGATAGGTGGCGACCTTCCTGTTTGATGAATTTGGCTTTATAGGGAAGGTTGTATGTCACTATATCAAAGTCAGAAATATCGACCTATTTATAATTGTATTCTCTACATCGCCTGGCACTAGATCATGTAGGGATTCTTCGCTCCACATCTACTTACCTTCATGATCTAGTGACAGTCAATATAGTGGACATGTTATCTTGTCATATGAAATACTGCATGTGATATACTGACCCCCACCATACAGAATCATATTGTAATGGGCACCAGAGCAAATATATTCCAGACGAGAAGGTTTAAAAACTTTGGCTTAAGAACTTAGGACCCCGCCACCAGACTCCCAGTGCAGAATGCCCAGAGGTTTGAAATAGCCTTGCTGTTTTTGTTTGCAGCTATCAAGACAATTTCATAACTAGTCTTTTGTTTCTCTTTTGTCAAAGGTATTAATCATTGTGTAATTGCTTTGAAGTAAGACATAAATGGTACATTTTGAATTGTGCTTCCCTGTCCAATGTCTAACAGTATACCCAAAATCTTACCACCTTATTGGCTCAGGTGCTGTTCCTTGAGACGCTGGATAAGGAGTAAGTAGAACAAGTTCAAGGCGAAGCAGAACAAGTTCAAGGCATGGCCCATCAACATGATTTGTAACCTGGCCATTAAAGAAATATTAAGATACAATATCAACAAAGACAAGCTGAAAACAGTTCCCTTGATTATGCTATCATTGAGAATACCCCTAGTCTAAACTTGGTACACTCGAAGGAGTGGGGTAACATATATTACATACTCCTGGTTTTCCCTTCAAAGATATGATTGGATATAATGTGTAATTGTTAGGTCTCATAGTATTAGGTCCCACCTGAGGGGTCAATACCCACCGAACATGTGTGTGGTTTTGCTGGCACTCCGTTTCATGGAGGACACAGGGGCGCACTGCTAAGCACATTTTCAAGTGCATTGATTCAACTATGTTAGTTCAAAGAGGCTCTGGAATTTAGCTGTTTAGCTTTGGCATCTATTAGCATGGGGCCGGGCAGTGGATCAGAGTGGTGGCCATTTTGGAATCTAGAGTATGCTCTTATCTATGAAAACATGGCCTGTCTGGTTTCCAACACTTCATTCACTTCCTTCATTGACGTAGCTAGATATTAGATAGCTCAGCAACTGTAAATCATCTTTAGCCTTCAAAGGAGCAGACATGCTACACTATGGGGTCGTATTTATGGCCTGGTTTGTGTCATTCTTGAACCATTCAACATGGTGCAAGATGCAAGAGCAACTCAAGCCTTAAGTGAGATTCATGAAGTCACACAAGGCCACCTTGCATGACCCTGCGTGGCTTCACAAAGCTCGAGTAATGTAACGCAGCTCAAATCGCTGCGTTAAATTACTCGGCACCAAGGAGGCATTTCCATGGGATTACATAGGTATTCCCATGCAACATCTACAGATTTTGACACATTCCCAGATTTACAAGAACTTGTAAAGCAGGGAATGCATCAAAAAGATATGCCTCACCAGTAGAGGTGTAACGAGAAGAAATATGTTTAGTTCTTCTTGTTTTTTCTGCAACACACATAGGAAGAGGAAAAAGACTTCCAGTACAGGAAGATGCTCCTTCCTGTACAAAAACAATCCTGTATACCACGTAGGCACCATTGCACCATGGCGCAATGCAGCCTGCCTAAGTGCTAGGCCCAAAAGGGAACCAGTGCAGAGGAAAAGGCAGGAATGCACCACATTGCGTTAAATACATTGCCTTCCTGTCCTTTCCCTGTGTCTCAAGGTAGCATACCAAGGTGACTTGCTATGCTGCCCTGCACCAGAAAGCTCATGTATATGGGCCTAGGTATGTACTGAAAGCTGGAAATCTTTATGAACAAAGGACAATTGTGTCCTACCAGAGTATTATGCACTGTTACCAGTCTTTCCAGAATGCATAGTTTCCAGACTCTCAAGATGGTTGCACAATTTCCTTTCCATTCACTATTGGGTTGCATATGTTCTACTTATATTCTAAGTTCTATTCTGGACTATTCCGTCTCTGAAAATTAAACTGCTTAGAGGCTTTATTAAAGGTTTCAAATCTCACATTTAAACTGAGGACTATGGACGAGAGAATAATACTATAAGGAGAACAGTAGATGTGGAACTGTACCGTTTGCTTCATGTTTGCCCAACATTATTCTTACCACCAATGACTGAAACATGCAGCGCGTATATCATGGTTTTATTGTTACCTTTTAAATTGCGCTTAATTGCAAAGAAGGAGAAATGTTAAACCTGCTGTTTATGGTTTGGCTGGCCACGTTAGTTACGGATCATAGGATTACAGGACCACCTCCATTTGCAAGTACTTTTCCTAGATTTTTTTAATTCACAAACATTTCCAGAGTTCTTCTTAGGAAACACCTCCCACATCAGGAATAGTATCCCCTGTGTAACATACATTTTTTTATTTTGTTGGTATTTTTCTACAAGTTTGGACAGAACTTTTCCTAGTTTTTGAAATTCATAAACGTTTCCAGAGTTCTTCTTAGAAAAAGCCTCCCATGCCAGTAATAGTATCCCTGTGAATGCAAATGTTTTATTTTTTTGTTTTTTTCCATGATGAAAATATTTTTCCACTTGGAGAATTCTTTTCCCTTGACGCCCACTAAACCTTCAGGTGAATTATTTCCCTTTGGAGGGGGTTTATATGAGCCCTTGACTTCATTAAAAAGCCATACCTTCCCAAGGTAGGAAAGGTAATATGAAGAGTTTGTGAACACTGACAAATTTTCATGTTTGCGGAACTCTTAAAATTTCAAAGCTACGCTTGCCTTTATTCACCCATTTTCTCACCTTTTGCGTGAGAGTTATTGCAGTGACAAATTATTTTCCTGTGGCAGAGACCTCAGCACATATAAGTGGGCATATGCCTGTGCGGAACACCCTTTGTAAATTTCTGTCACATTTAAAAAATACAAATTTGGTAGTAAACCTAGATTTATGACCATATTTACCTTTGTCAAAATAGCCATGAGTAATATTATTGCACATCATTTCTCCTGTCCCAAAGTTTTAAACCAAATAACACTTTAATAATCCATACGTCCTTGTTAGCCATTCGAAGCCAGGGTACCACATCCTCTCATTACCTTATCAGAGAATCGGTTTTGTAATATTAACAACATGCTACATGATTTCCTGAGAAGCATGAGATCTGACAGTGCATTTTTGCATTGTGTTTGATCCATATTTGAATGGTGAATCCATTTCAATCTCACTTGCTGAAATGAAGTTCAATCAATGCAAAGGGTATCTTCCTTTCCAAATTTCCAAGTATATTATGTCTTGGTCAGCCACTCATGGATACATAAACTAAAATAGATGAATGCGTGGAACCTTCTACTGAAGGTTTGGATGAGGGCACAAACCCCTTATATATATATATATCTGATATGAAAGAGATCTAAGGAAGGAGCTTGGTAATTTGCCTTCCTTCTTTAAAATGTTTTCCATAATCCTGAGAGATCTATCAGAATGAGGATTCACAATGGGGATTTCCCAGGCAGCACAGGGAAAAAGCTACATTTTACTAAAGGTAAGAAGCAAGCATGTTAGATGCATATGCCTTTAACAGTCAAGAACTAGATTATTCAGACAGTCCTTGCCAAACAGCAGCACACATATTACATGCATAGACCTTTAACAAAATAGGATTCTTCAGAGAGTCCCAGTGAATCACACATCTCTGAAGGAAGGCAGCAACTTGTGTTAAAGGCTTGGATTCTGCAGTTCTAAGGGCCTGATTATGAGTTGGAGGTTAATTCTGACCAGTGTTTAAACCCCTATTTACACATGGGTTGGAATTACAAGTTTGATGGTATTTAATGCATTCAATTGTTATTGAATGCATTAGATAACTCAACCTTGTTAAATTTTGGAAGATTTGCTTAACGTTTACAGGAGAAATCCTTATGGTATTTACTGTATCATGCAAATTTTAGTACACTAAATCAGGGCCCAAATTTTGTGATGTGACAGGTCTCCACAGGCCAATTAGACCATCCTGAAATTCATGGTAAAATGTAGTAAATGAAAAATGTGTATGACAGAAATCTATATATTTGTGAAATATATACAAACTGTGGAAATTAAGAACAGTGGTTATTCGTTCACCTCTGAATTTAATGTTACTCATACTACAGTGTGATTCAGAGGGAATTTTGCAAAATGTGTTCTTTCTTGCGCTTTGGCTTACTTACACCAGAAAGCCAAAAAGTAGGGAAGTCCAAGTAGTCATGACACATCTCCTGATACCAAATGTACCATACATGTGTGGCTGGACATAGGGCTTGAGACACATAACACCAGAAAACTCGACCTGGAGACATCTCTTTCCACCCAGCAAACAGTGCATTTTTTTAAATGTACCAAGTTACTTAATTTGGGGCCTAACAAAGCCAAAATTCTGTGAAACCGACAAAACCCACACCTTTCTGAAAATTTGACAACCCAAGGAGTCGAGGATTGTGTGAATTATGGTGATCCCACAATGTTTTCTTACCCATAAAGTCTTGCACACTTCAAAATTTGATTAAAACACCATACATTTCTTTGAATGAAAGTTCAGAATCCTGTGGCAAACCACAAAACTCCCACCACACAGCAGTCCTAAAATTCTCCTAAAAAACAGGAACATGCTTCTGGGACTGGTGCTAGCACTGGCACACAAAACATTCCAAACCATTTTTGGCAATGGAGGTGGTGGGAATTTGTGCACAGGTTGTGCTGCCACCCAAGGGAAACTTACCAAATCAAAATATTTTTGTAAACTAGATACTCAACGAAGTCCTGGGTGAAGAAACTTTTTTGGATTCGACAAATGTGCCTTACCCATAAGACTTTGCAAACCTTAAACTTTGGCAAATACAACACATTTTTCTGACAGAGAAAGTTCTGGATTGAGTGTGGAGCCACACATTCCTAAGATCCTGTATTTGCACATTTGTCCATGAAAAATATACCCCACTTATGTTTTGGGCCCAGTGCCTGTGACAGGAAAGGCCCTGAAACACAACATGGACAGATCACATTTTTCTACTCAAAACCTACCTTTTTCTTAGAATGTGACTAGCTATGGATTTTGGGCCTTGGCTTGGCCGCCACCAAGGAAAACCTACTAAACCCAAACATTTATGAAAACTAGACATCCAAGACAATCCAGAGCAGATTGGTTTGCAGGTTACACTTTTTCTTACCCACAATGTTCTTCAAACCTCACAATTTGGCAATAAACGCACATGTTCTTCACATTTTTGTGAGGGAATGGTCCGCAACCTGTTGGGATGCACATATTAACCTACCTTCCAGCACTCCCACACTTCCCCTGATAAAAACGGCACCCCACTTGTTTGGGTGAGCCCATCGCCAGTGACAGAAAGGCCCCAAAACCCAATATAGACAGATCAAAGTGTTCCACTCAAAACTACACTTTTTTTTTACAAAGTTGATAGCAATATATTTTGGGATAGCAACTGCCACCAAGAGAAACCTACCAAACTTAGACCACCCAGGAAAGCCTACTAACCCAGACATATTTGAAAACTAAACATCCAGGGGAATCTAGGATGGTCTGGCTTGCATTGATCCCCATAACTCTTCTTACCCACAATGCCCTTCAAACCTACCACGTTGGCAAAAAAAAAAAGAATTTCCTTGCATATCCCTAAGAAAAAGATCCAGAATCTGTGCTGCCCCAACTTTCTTACCACTCAGTGTTTCCACACGTGTCCTGATAAAATTTCACTCCACTTGTGTGGTTGGGCCCAGTGCCTGCAAAACACAAAAGGCCCCAAAATGAAATGTAGTGATATCAACAGTTCCTGCGAAAAAAATGGCCTGATTTGGTGCTGGTGATAGCTGCCTCATTTGGGCCCAGGCTTGTCTGCTAACCTGTAAAGACTACCAAACCCAGACATTGTTGTGCCACGTAAGTAGCTTAGTGTTTTTATCATGAGAATTGTGGGAATCGTTGGTGTTAGCAACTTAGGGCCCGATGTACAACATGATTTTGTGGACGCAAAAGAAGAATTACGGCTTTGTGAACGCAAAATAGCCTTTTCCAATGTACCATCCCTATTTTGGGAGCCAGCATACATATACCGACTTTCAAAACAGTAATTGTGACTAGCCACTAGGAAGGGGCATTCCAAGTGTGTCCCTTCCTAATTGCGAGTTCCACCGGCATGTACAATTGCAGTTACCACCCATTTAATTTGGTGGTAACACATTTGAAATTGGCAAGGGGTCTCCACGGGACTCCTTCCCATTTGTCAATGGAAGCGAAAATATTTTTTCAGAGCCGGTAGTGGTCCCAAGGACCACTGCCTACTCTGAAAAAACGAGAAAAAAAACTTTTCTTTTTTTTTGTTTGAAATGCATCCCATTTATCCCATTTTCATTTAAGGAAAATGGGCTGCATTTTAATAAAACTGCTTTATTTAAAAAGTAGTCAAAGACATGGTAGTCTGCTGTCCCCAGCAGGCCACCTTCCCTATGAGTGTGGTCATTCCTAATGGGGTTGCAAATTGTGATCTACCTCATGAATTTTGATGAGGTAGGCCATTTGCGACCCCATTGGGAATTGCAAACAGTGTGGTTGAAAACTGTTATACATTACAGATTGCCACTAGCAGTTTGTGATGCGTAAAAAAATGCAAATTGTGAGTCGCAATTTGGAATGGTCGTACATCAGGCCATTAATCCCTTCTGGAAGTTTGCATCACAAAACTGTGAGGAAAATCTGTGATTTTAGGCAAAATTTGAGGTTTTGGGGACATAGTGGTTAAGAAAATGTTGAGGGATCCACATAAGGAACATCACTCTGGATTCCCCTGGGAGCCTAGTTTTCAGACACTTCAAAGATTACTTGGATCCCCTGTGTGTCGGACGAGCCCAGCGCTGAATAGTACAGCCATTAAGAATAGCTATTGAGAAGACATTTGAATTTCTCCCACTCTGCAGGTCCATTTCAAAACAATGCCAAAAATAATCCAAGTTTCCTCTTGCTTGCCATGGGGGTGGGGATGTTTACGTCCCAGGCAGGCAGAATGACTGTTTGGCCTCAGGGTGAGGTGGATTGACTCAATGCCAGGGCGGCCTACCAACACATTATCAGTTTTATAACTAAATAGAAAGATGTATCCATGGTGCCTAGTGGGAGTTTCCCGCTCCTTTGAGGACAGAATTGTTGAAAACTCACCAATTAATCCCTGGTGGGGCCAGAAAGACTGTTGGGCTTGTTCTGGGCTGGAACACAGCAGGATGAATGGGCAGGTCCCACAGCACCTCTTCTTCTTATATGGACCTCTTTTCTTTGGCAGTCTAATGGGGTTTCTTTCTCCTGCGAGGGAAAAGTGGGGGGTAAATTTTCCCAATCTGTCCCAGAGGGGGCAGAAAGACAGTTGGGCTTATTCCTGGGTGATAACACAGCCCAATACCTAGATAGGTTGCCCCATATTTTTCTTTTTCTGGACCACTTTGTCCTGGTGGTCTAGTGGTCTCTCTGTCCCCCTTGGTGCACATTGGGTGCAAAGCCTTCTAAACTGCCACTTTGGGTCAAAATGAATGCCAGGCCCATTCTGGACTGAGAGCACAGGCTGATGCTTGGGCAGGCACACCCATGCCTACATTCCTTTTGTCCCCGGAGTGTAGTGTGATTTTTGGGCTACCAGAGGGGTAGATTGTGGTTAAACACCGAAGTGAGGGTCACAGGTGCATTCCTATGGGGGGGCGTCCTCCCCCCAAAAAAGGAAAAACAACATTCCCTGTTGTCAAGGGGACCCACTGCCCACAGGAAGGCAGACTGTGGATAAACCCCATCAATGTAACCCAAGGGGGCAGAAAGTCTGTCATGCTTAGGGGTGGGGTAACACAGGCCCACGTCGATGGGTAGGTGCTCCCCATTCAGAGAAATGCAAACACAACATTCCCTGGTGTCTATCAAGCTTTCTAAGGGAGGTAGATTAGGGTTTGACACCCTCTATCCACTCCCAAAGTGCCAGAAAGTCTGTCATGCCAGAAGGTGGTGGGGAGTGCAGGCCTATGACCATGGTTGACACCCCCAACACCAGAAAATCAGTTAAAAATATTTTCCCTGGTGTCCAGTGGGCTTTCTACCCCCAGGGAGCAGAAGGTCTGTCATGCTAGGACACGGGGAGTGCAGTTCCCCCCAAAAAAGCAGTAAAATCAATTTTCCCTGGTGTCTAGCGGGCATCCTGCCCCCTCTGGGGGAGACATCTTTGTGGTAAATGCCCCATATCCTACTCATGGGGGCAAAAAAACTATTAAACCCTTGGTTTGGGGGAGCTAAGGTCTATGCCCAAAGACTGCACAAACGAAGTTTCCTGGCGTTCACAGGGCTTTCTGCCTCCCAAAGGGAATATTGGTGTTAAACAACGCCTATCCACCCCCGGGGTGGAGGGGAGAACATTTTACATGATAAGCAGTGGTGTAACAAAACTGGAGGGGGCCCCCCTGCAAAGAACATGGATGCCCCCCGTTCCGGACTCACTCAGGTCAGGAACTGTACTGAGTGAGTCCGGAGTGAGTCCTGTGAGCTCTGGCCCCCGCACTGCGGGGCTGCAGGGGCCTTTGTAAAACCACTACAGATATTGTCCAGAGGGCACTGCCCCCCAGAAAAAAACTGAAAAACAACATTCAATAGTGTCTAGTCGGAGGATAGGTGGTGTTTGACCCCAAAATACCCCACGTTCCACTGCTGTCTCTCATGTGTTGATTGATTCTGTGGGGGGAGTCCGAACCATGCTCTTCAGCACAGGTCAAAAGTGAAAGCAGCCCATATGATTAGCATGGTCGGCTTTCACTTTTGTTTTGTTATGATATCAGTGCACTGTGCACACTAGTGTTACATCAACACAAAAGATAAACACACTTGAAATGGGAGGGAAGCTGTTCCCTCGGGTCTCGACTTTGTTTTTTAATAAGAGAAAATGCTATTGCTTTTTAAAACAGAAGCATTTTCTTTTCTGGTGCGGAGGACGACCCATTGATATCTTCTGCACCATGAAGGTGGGTTGTACTATGTGATTAAGAAGTAGTTTTTCAAAAATATTGAATTGCCTTAGTTTTGGAACGAATTACTTAGGTGGCAGGAAAATAGCAACGATTAAGCACCATAGCCTATTTCTTAGGGCTATAATGGTTGTTAATTCTGAAAATAAACGACTGAACGAAACAAACAGTCAATGGTCTTGAAGATTATTGAGAAGACACTCAGGGTGCCTTAAAGACTCTTCTGAACATACATGGAAACGATCTGAAAAGTAAAATGCAGACATGATATCAATGTTAATGTAGAAAACAAGTGCGAAAAACATGATTTTAAAATTAAAGGCTTCTGCAGTGTGATTGCATACAGGGTAAAGACCAGAAGTATACAAACGACCAGAAGTACACCAACGAATGGAGTGCCAAAAGGAGCTCGGAATCGTGCTCCTTGAACTTGAAGTAAATGGCATTTAGGGTTATTGCACATGACCAGTTTGTGGTTTCTTATGTCCTTGAGTCTTCACTGGAGCACAAAGACTGTGAAGGCCACTTTTCTTCAGCACAAGGCACAGCAAGATCGAGTGACGTCAGTGCCACTGAACTGCGTCACCCAACACACTTAAAAGGCCAGCGATGGAAATTAAAGCAGGTGGTAAGGATGACTGAAAGAGATAAGGAAATTAGTGTACAACATGGACCTAAAAAAATTACTTTTTCTTTGCACTAGAGACTTTCTACCTCAAGTAGCTTTGGAAAACTCAGGAATTCAGAATACGGGACAGACAAGAAAGGATTTATCAACACAGTGAAATATGAACAAAACTTCCCTGGTGGAATAAGGACTAGTAGAGATGAACAGCGAGTAAACATGTGAATGTGAGAGGCAAGCCACAAAAGGACTGTATAATGCAAATAGCTTGTTTTTTACAGTACATACACACCTCAACAATTCGAAAGCCTAAATAAAAGGCTTACTATTATCCATTTAATGGTTTTTACTTTAGTGACCACGAAAGGATAGAAATCGGAGCTGGCCATGCAGTGATTAGAACTTGTGACGTGGAGAGCAAACCAAGAGTCAGCAGCAAGCGTTAATATTAATCTCACTCAATGAGTCATTCGTCATTCATAAGGTACCGTCATTAAACTACTATGTATTTATCTGATCCTAGGGGATTTCTCTGAACGTTAAATCTCCTCTAACACGTGTCTGCACAGTTCTCTGGCGTCTCTTCAGTTTTTTTCCACATCATCGAAATGAATAAATAAATAGATAATTAAGGACGCAGTTGACGCCCTGCTTAACGGCATGGCGGCAAATATTTTTTTTATTTTTTTTTAACATGGTACATTTTAAAAGTCTCCATCCGAGGGTATTTTAATGTCTAAGATTAAATATTTATTCACCAGAAGACAATCCTGATGGATGAACTTTGCTAATTTTATATGTTATGTCATATTTCCCCCCCAAAAACAAACCCAGCCAGAGGTAGCTCCTCCGTGTCCCCCACGGCTGATGCAGCAGATAAAAAATTAAAAACAAAACAATAGCCAACAAATGCAGCAGATACACGGAGGCGTGGGGCTGGACCGCGGGAAGGTGAGAGGGGGAAGGAGGGAAGAGTGTACTAAGGCCCATATTTATACTTTTTGGGCGCTGCATTTGCGTAATTTTCTTAACACAAAAGCGGCACAAATGTAAAAAATACAATTATATTTTGTAAGTTTGCGCAGCTTTTGCGTAACAAAATGACACAAATGCAGCTCTAAAAAAGTGTAAATATGGGCCTAAGTGTGCATGTGTGTTTGGCTGGTTGTCTGAGGCCGGCTAAACACACATGCACACTTAGGTTTCTCCAACACAGCTTAATACACAGCCAGGCTGGAGAAACAGCACAGACCCCTGGCTTGTGTCCGAGTGGCAATGGCTGCTGCTCAGACCAATCCTGGCGCTGCTTACATGCTATGTTTAGCATGTAAGCAGCAACAGGATTATTGGGGAGCCTGTGCTGGAGCGAGGAGGCAGGAGTTGGCGGCAGCAGCAGGCGGCTCGAAGTGTTTTCTTTTTAAAAAAACAAAAACAAAACGTTGTTACCCCCATCGTCCTCTGTAATCCACCTCCATCTTGACATATGTGGTGGCCGCCCCTGAACCCAGCATGCACAATACGTGCAATTAGCCTTTTGTATACTTTGGTTTGTTTGTTTTTTTGCAGCTGTTGCTGCTATGTGTGTCATATTGGCATCAATAAAATAAAAAAAGAATAAAAGATAATTACTGCAGGTATGATTTCCACACAACCTTTACCAGTGGGGGGGTCAGATTTTGAAAACTACAAACTCTGCCTTTTCACAAACATGGAAATAGGGCTACAGTTTTTGCATCAACTGTACAGAACAAAATAACGTAATTGATGGCTACAACACCATGGAGAATGCAACAGTGAGACAATGCAAGGGTTACACACAACATCATGTGTTGTATCTAAAAGGCTTTCTAGTCAGGGCAGCTAACTTAATCTGCATGAAAATGATCCTACTTCTTTGTTTAGTTACATCTGTCTGAAAACTAGGACATATTCTACATTTACTGAAATTTACCAGTTTAGAGGGGAAAACCCGAGACTGTGCCTGCAAATTCCGGACATCATCCTAGTTACCGGTTATTCATTAATGGTCAGTGTAGGAAAGTACCATCTTGCCTGGCATGTTACCCCCATATTTCACTGTATATATGTTGTTTTAGTCTATGTGTCACTGGGACCCTGCCAGGCAGGGCCTCAGTTCTCATAAGTATGTGCCCTGTATGTGTTCCCTGTGTGATGACTAACTGTCTCACTGAGGCTCTGCTAACCAGAACCTCAGTGGTTATGCTCTCTCTGCTTTCCAAATTTGTCACTAACTGGCTAGTGACTAAATTTACCAATTCATATTGGCATACTGGTACACCCATATAATTCCCTAGTATATGGTACTGAGGTACCCAGGGTATTGGGGTTCCAGGAGATCCCTATGGGCTGCAGCATTTCTTTTGCCACCCATAGGGAGATCTGACAATTCTTACACAGGCCTGCCAGTGCAGCCTGAGTGAAATAACGTCCACTTTATTTTACAGCCATTTACCACTGCACCTACGTAATCTATAAGTCACCTATATGTCTAACCTTCACCTAGTGAAGGTTGGGTGCAAAGTTACTTAGTGTGTGGCCACCCTGGCACTAGCCAAGGTGCCCCCACATCGTTCAGGGCAAATTCCCCGGACTTTGTGAGTGCGGGGACACCATTACACGCGTGCACTATACATAGGTCACTACCTATGTACAGCGTCACAATGGTAGCTCCGAACATGGCCATGTAACATGTCTAAGATCATGGAATTGTCACCCCAATGCCATTCTGGCATTGGGAAGACAATTCCATGATCCCCCGGGTCTCTAGCACAGAACCCGGGTACTGCCAAACTGCCTTTCCGGGGTCTCCACTGCAGCTGCTGCTGCCAACCCCTCAGACAGGTTTCTGCCCTCCTGGGGTCCAGGCAGCCCTGGCCCAGGAAGGCAGAACAAAGGACTTCCTCTGAGAGAGGGTGTAACACCCTCTCCCTTTGGAAATAGGTGTAAAGGCTGGGAGGAGTAGCCTCCCCCAGCCTCTGGAAATGCTTTGATGGGCACAGATGGTGCCCATCTCTGCATAAGCCAGTCTACACCGGTTCAGGGATCCCCCAGCCCTGCTCTGGTGCGAAACTGGACAAAGGAAAGGGGAGTGACCACTCCCCTGACCTGCACCTCCCAGGGGAGGTGCCCAGAGCTCCTCCAGTGTGTCCCAGACCTCTGCCATCTTGGAAACAGAGGTGTTTGTGGCACACTGGACTGCTCTGAGTGGCCAGTGCCAGCAGTTGACGTCAGAGGCTCCTTCTAAAAGGCTCTTACCTCTCTTGGTAGCCAATCCTCCTTCCTAGGTAGCCAAACCTCCTTTTCTGGCTATTTAGGGTCTCTGCTTTGGGGATCTCACCAGATAACGAATGCAAGAGCTCACCAGAGTTCCTCTGCATCTCCCTCTTCACCTTCTGCCAAAGGATCGACCGCTGACTGCTCAGGACGCCTGCAAAACCGCAACAAAGTAGCAAGACGACTACTAGCAACCTTGTATCGCTTCATCCTGCCGGCTTTCTTGACTGTTTCCAGGTGGTGCATGCTCTGGGGGTAGCCTGCCTCCTCTCTGCACCAGGAGCTCTGAAGAAATCTCCCGTGGGTCGACGGAATCTTCACCCTGCAACCGCAGGCAACAAAAGACTGCAGCACCGGTCCTCTGGGTCCCCTCTCAGCATGACGAGCGTGGTCCCTGGAACTCAGCAACTCTGTCCAAGTGACTCCCACAGTCCAGTGACTCTTCAGTCCAAGTTTGGTGGAGGTAAGTCCTTTCCTCCCCACACTAGACTGCATTGCTGGGTACCGCGTGATTTGAGGCTGCTCCGGCTCCTGTGCACTCTTCCAGGATTTCCTTCGTGCACAGCCAAGCCTGGGTCCCCAACACTCTAACCTGCAGTGCTCAACCTTCTGAGTTGTCCTCTGGCGTCGTGGGACTCCCTTTTGTGACTTCAGGTGGACTCCGGTTCACTTTTCTTCTAAGTGCTTGTTCAGGTACTTTTGCGGGTGCTGCCTGTTTCTGTGAGGGCTCCCTGACTTGCTGGGTGCCCCTTCTGTCTCTTCATCCAAGTGGCGACATCCTGGTCCCTCCTGGGCCACAGCAGCATCCAAAAACCCTAACCGCAACCCTTGCAGCTAGCAAGGCTTGTTTGCGGTCTTTCTGCGTGGGAACACCTCTGCAAGCTTATTCACGACGTGGGACATCCATCCTCCAAAGGGGAAGTTCCTAGTCCTCTTCGTTCTTGCAGAACACCAAGTTTCTTCCACCCGGTGGCAGCTTCCTTGCACCCTCAGCTGGCATTTCCTGGGCTCCTGCCCACTCTCGACACTGTCGCGACTCTTCGACTTGGTCCCCTTGTCTTACAGGTACTCAGGTCTGGAAATCCACTGTTGTTGCATTGCTGGTGTTTGTTCTCCTTGCAGAATCCCCCTATCACGACTTCTGTGCTCTCTGGGGGTAGTAGGTGCACTTTACACCTACCTTTCAGGGTCTTGGGGTGGGCTATTTTTCTAACCCTCACTGTTTTCTTACAGTCCCAGCGACCCTCTACAAGCTCACATAGGTTTGGGGTCCATTCGTGGTACGCATTCCACTTTTGGAGTATATTGTTTGTGTTGCCCCTATACCTATGTGCTCCTATTGCAATCTACTGTAACTTTACATTGCTTGCATTACTTCCTTTTGCTATTACTTGCATAATTTTGGTTTGTGTACATATATCTTGTGTATATATCTCATCCTCATACTGAGGGTACTCACTGAGATACTTTTGGCATATTGTCATAAAAATAAAGTACCTTTACTTTTAGTATATCTGCGTATTGTGTTTTCTTATGATATTGTGCATATGACACCAGTGGTATAGTAGGAGCTTTACATGTCTCCTAGTTCAGCCTAAGCTGCTTTGCCATAGCTACCTTCTATCAGCCTAAAGCTGCTAGAAACACCTCTTCTACACTAATAAGGGATAACTGGACCTGGCACAAGGTGTAAGTACCTCTGGTACCCACTACAAGCCAGGCCAGCCTCCTACAGTCAGTGAGAGGGGGAAGACGGGCGTGAGAGGGCTTATACCAACTCTTATTTTCAGAAATGATCTGAAGAGCTGGGGCACCTGGAGTCCAATATTTATACCCGGTATCCACTTTGAAGTAGGACATGTTTCTAGAGGCTTTCTCCCCCATTGGGAGTCAGGCATCCCCTTCCTGCCTGCCCTGGCTGCAGCTTGTCCGGGGACACACAATTGCAGTGACAAGTCCTTTGTGAGTGTGCTCAGGCAGAGCCTTTGTGATATGAAAGTTTGGTAGGTGGCAGCTCTTTTACCTTGTTAAGTCCCAGTGACCCTTCCTTCCCACAACTAACTTCCCTTTCTGTCATAGTCTGGGAGCAATACACAAAGACCAACTACCAGCTATACCTAGTCATGTGACCCAGGATACAGGTATCTGATGCAAAATGGTTGGGAAAAGAAAAAGGAAACTTTTTAAAAGCAGAATTTTCAGAATTGTGACTTAAGATCAAATTTTACCATTAAAGTGGTGTTGGGAATTGGACTATTAGTAAGGGCAGGTAAGGACCTAGCAACAGGCCACTAACCACTTAGTTCCAGTTAGGTCTCAATACATTACACCCAGCACAACCTTTGGTAGCTTGGCAACGAGCGACAAGGCTCAACTTAGGAGACAAGTGTGTAAAGCATTTAAAAATCACATATAAGTAAATAAGTAAAAGACAAAACACAATAAAAATCCACCACAAATGTATGAAGATAGATTATATTTTTATCTTTAAAATGATACCAAAATGATTAAAATCGGATAAGGGGAACCGGAGATATGTTTTTTTTAAAGAACTAATGTTTTCTAGCACATAGAAGCAACTAGCGCTCAAAGGGTTAAAAAGAGTCACACTGGAAAGGGACAAAGTCCAGATTTCAGGCCATCCACGAGGTAATACTGTTACACTTAGAAGTGTTTCTTGATTCAGGAAAGTGGTCCACAGCACCAGCCAAGGGTTCAGACGCTCTGATTTGCCTTTTGGGGTCTTGGACAACAACTCCCACAATGCACCTCTTCAACATATGGAGTTGCTTCAAACATCACCAAACTTCTGGATCTTCTTCCAGAGGTCCTTGAAGTGTTCACAACTTGATACAAGGTTACAGAAGCTCTGAGTTGCTATGAGTTGCTCCTTGGGAGTTGGGACTACAATTCCCAGAACGCACCTGGTCAGAATCCTCAAATGGCCACTGCACTCTGGTTAACTGGGCTCTGCTTGCAAGACTTGATACAAGGGACTCTGGGCAGCTCCTTTGTACCTGTAGCAAACATAGAGTCACTTCTTGAAGCAGTAGAAGACAGGCAAAGTCCTTTCAGTGGTGAAGCCCAAGTGTGCAGTCAGTGCAGTCCTTAAGAGTGTGGTGTCCAGGTACAGGTCAGGGATCCAGCATGGCAGTCCTTCTTCTTCTTTGTCTTGTTCCTTGTAGGGATCTGAGGTGTGGGTGTAGCTCTGCAATATTTATCCTTACTCCTGAGTGAAAACAAGGGGGGGGGGGTTCCTGGTTGTCCAATTGGAGGCAGGATCCTTCCCCCTGTGAAGACCACTTCCTGGGAAGTGTGGCAAAAATCAATCCCAGGGAGCAGCATCCTTCAAAAATCCAACATGGCTGAAAGTGATTTTTGGAGGTTAGATCTGGCTGAGCCCACACAATGGTGTGGCTAAAATTCTAAGCACACCCCTTTTCTGCCCTCTCCTAATCTAATCAAGAGGGCACCTAATTGTCTGGGGTTGCAGTATGTGAGGGAGGTGCTGGGCTGTTCCAAATGTCCTTCCCTGCCTTTGAAAACCAGTTTGGCCGCCCTATCCCCTTCATGCTTCACCATCTGCAGAGGCACATCCTTTGTGTTCAGCCCAGGCCACTTCACACCTCATCAAGGCAGCCTGGCCACGCTGCCAGAGGCTGGCCAATCAGAGAAAGGCACTATAGAGCTGAAGTTGGCAACTTTCAGGCAGAGTTTTAAAACTCTTTACCAGAACTAGTTATATTAAATCCAACAATTGTGAGCTGTGGGATTTATTATAACAATTATTTTGATATCAAACTCAAGGTATCTGACACTTAAGGGGACTTTATTAATTAAAATAAAGTCTCCCCATTTTAGCCTATGGAGGTCATTCACTACAGTGAGGGAAAAAACTAATTTGGCTATTTTACCTCAAAAGGGCTTGTAAAACAATTGGTATAAGGTCCCTGCTTACAGTTACTTGGCACCCAACCCTAGGGGCACATAGGGCACACCTTAGGGGTGACTTAGATGTAAACATAAGGTAGTTTAAGACTTTGAAAGTACTTTTAATTCCAAACACGAATTTGCATATAACTTTAATTTAAAAGCAGCCAGCAATGCAGGCCTGCCTTTAAAATAGCCCTGGGCACCCCAGCGGTGCACTATCTGTGCTGGCGTGCCTAAACCTACATGACCTACCATATACTAGGGATTTATAGGTAGATTGAGATAGCCAATTACAATTAACCTAATTTGCATACCAATTTTACACAGAGCACAGGCCCTGGGA
Source organism: Pleurodeles waltl (assembly GCF_031143425.1). Taxonomy (NCBI): domain Eukaryota; kingdom Metazoa; phylum Chordata; class Amphibia; order Caudata; family Salamandridae; genus Pleurodeles; species Pleurodeles waltl. The sequence goes on from NC_090447.1 coordinate 364,306,901, forward strand.
TATGTTAGCAGTACTCAAGGAACCATCAAAGTCAGGAAAACACCAGAAAAAAGTGAAAAATGGGGGCAAAAAATTAGAGGTCCTCTGCAATCAGCCCTGTTTTCTCACAAGAGGGCTTTTTGTTACAATTCTTTAGACACAAAACTTTATCTGTCCATCTGCTCTCAATTAGCAGTTATAATAAGGCAACCCAATGTTAACCTATGGGAGAGGTAGGCCTCAGAGTTGTGAAAAAGGATTTTAGGAGTTTTTCAACACCACAACATGTAAAACCTAAATGCATATGTCTAACTTTTTAAATACACAGCACGTTCTACTTTAGACTGTGTAGAGCATAACCTAAAGGTGACTTAAGGTGTATTAAAAAATGGAAATTTGGGCTTTGCAAAAGGTAGATTTTTCCTGATCTAAATGCAGGTTTAAAACTGCACATGAAGGCTGCAATGGCAGACCTGGGTCATGTTGTACAGACTACTTAAGTGGGTGGCACAATCAGTGCTTCTGGCCCAGTAGTAGCATTGAATGTACAGTCTCTGTGTACACATGATACCGCTTTACTAGATACTTACAATTAAATTAAATGTGACAGATGGGTGTAAGCAAGCTTTACTGTCTTAAAAGCTAAAAAAAAACGTGTTTGGAAAAAAGGAGAGTGAAGGCAAAAGGTTTGGGCATGACCCTGCAGAAATGGTCAAGTGTAACGTTGTGAATTTATCACCATCCCTCTTCATTGACCAATAGCTGATCATGGTTTACAACTTCAACTTTAATTACAAACCACTGATACTTTTTATACCAACTCTTAAAGGGAAGATAGGCATCCATTACGTGCCCACTCTTTTTGTCTGAGTCAGTGTGAGTCATGAAAGACATTCTGTTAGATATAAAGTCTTTTCTGACTCACAGCGTGTCTTTAGTCTAATGTGACACACTGTTTTGCAGTCTTGAAGCCTCTGATTTTCTCAATCACAGTATTTGTGACTGCAAAACCGCATCATACGGTAGGTCTTTAATAAATAAATAATCCAAAATAAATTAAAAATTTCAATTGTGAGTTGCCATACAAAACAGAGGGGTTTCAGTTACAACTTCTGATTACTTCTAAATAACACCCTGGTTCTTGTCCCACAGAAATACAGGCCATCAGTTCTGTATTATTTAATGACAAAATGCTGCACAAAAGTAACCATATCTCAGTGCTAATTAATGATTGACAGAGTTGGCTCATCTCAACCACAAGTGAGTCGGAGCATTCAGTTAGTTAAAGACACAACAGTAACCTCAATTGTGAGTCCTGACAAACTATGAAAGACTTCTATGATTTATACAGAAAAAGAAGGAAATAGAGTGTTAATTATGAGAGCATGGAGTGCTTAATATTGGCAATAGATTGAGGAGTTTTTCTTTGGATTGCCTTTGTGACACATGTGTAACTTTTTGGCAAGCCTATTAAAAGTGTGATTTCAATTTTCAAATTTTGTATCACATTCTAATTTTAAGTTGATTTGAGATCATGCTATATTATATGTGTCTGATGTAATATAGGTACATCATCTATATCTATACCTTTATCTATATATACTCTAGGTATCTATAAATCTATATATATCTTCATCTACCTACATATCTACATATCTATACCTATATATCTGCCACTGGGAAGTTATAGTTAGGATCATGTTTCCATAGGAAATGCTTTTTTATGTTGCTAATAATTTTGGCACTGTTTGACAAATCTTCACAAAATTTTCAGAACGTATTTGCCACTCACTTCCACGTCCCAACAGCAGTGCCATGATTGACTGGCCGCAACCTGAGAGAAACGTTGCAGCTACCATTTTGTTCATTGGGACTCTGTTCCAAGCATGAAAGTAAAATGTAAAAGTGATGCAAGGGGCCAGGAGAGAAGTTAGTGTGTGAGGATCTGCAGATCCACCCAGATTCTTATGGATTCGGGTGGTTTTGGGTGGATCAGAGCATCCAGACCCCAATTAAAAAAACACATACAGCCACTAATAGACCCACACATCTACTCACACAACCACTTAGACACCCACACAACCACACACAAACCCATATTAACACTCACGCAACCACTTAAAAACCCACAAAACCACTCACACATCCACTCACAGACCCACACATCCACTCACACACACACACACCACAAAACGTTCCAAATAAGTGCTACTTTTCATCTAGTTTACATATGGAAAGTTTTGAAGAGATCTGTCAAGAGAGGGTCGAGAAAAAGGGGGGTGCAAAATGTGGTTTCCTCATTCATTTTTGCATAGGTACTTAGAACACAGCTACAGTACAACCACTGAATGGAGTGACACCAAATTTGGCAGAAAGCTAGACCAGGGTCCAGAAAGAATGTTTTTTTGTGATTTGGTGTAAACCTGCTCAGTAGTCTGTGAGCAATTATTGCTAAAAAATGTAATAACTAAGGACGCCGAGCCTTCGCAGATTCTACAGATCTCAAGCTGAGATCTGATTGGCTGCCACCACATCAACCAGGAAGTGGTGGGAGCCATCTTAGCACTCGGGACTCGGTCCCGAGTCCTAAGAAGAAATGCAAAAAAAAGACATAGGGAGCAGGCCTGCTTGTGGGATCTCCATTTGAGCCCTCTTCATGAGCCTTTGAAGGCTCCTTGGACACAGTAGTTTCCCTGCCCGCACTAGCACAAAGAGGGAAATGTTTTTGCTCCCTTCTGGTGGGAGCATTTTTACATCTCCTGCCAAATGGAAGCAAACATATAAGTATATATATATATATATATATATATATATATATATATATATATATATATATATATATATATATATTACCTACTGGCAGTTGCCAGTAGGTAGTTATAAGTAAGACCATGTTTCCATAGAAAAATCATTTTTTTACATACCTATATCTTTGGTGCTGTTTCATGAATCTTCATGACATTTTCCACCAAACAGTGATCTAGAGAATTGTGTTGTACATGGGAAATTTCAGGGTGATCAGTCAAGCAGCGGCAGAGAAAAATGGGGGGGGGTCAAAAAAGTTGTGTTTCCAATGTTAATTCATATAGGTATTTTGACTACAGCTCAAACTGCTGAACAAATTACACCATATTTGGCACAAAGGTAGCTTTTGGTCCAGAAAGAATCCTTTTTCTTGCTTGGTGTGAATTTGATTAGTAGTTTTTGAGATATTAAAAGAAAAATAAATATAGTTATCGAGAGGGGTGAAAGATTTGTGAATAATAACAAGCTTGTGCACAGAAATGCACGGCTCTGATTGGCTGCCTACACTTCAATCAGAAAGTGTTTGCAGCCATCTTGGAATTTGGCTTCAGCTGAGTCCCCAAAAAAGTTACAAAATAAGACAAGGGGCCAGGATAGTTAAGACCATGTTTCCATAGAAAAATCATTTTTTGACATACCTATATCTTTGGTGCTGTTTGATGAATCTTCATGAAATTTTCCACAAAAAAGTGGTCTAATGAATTGTGTTGTACATGGGAAATTTCAGGGTGATCAGTCAAGCAGGGGCAGAGAAAAATGGGGGGGGGTCAAAAAAGTTGTGTTTCCAATGTTAATTCATATAGGTATTTTGACTACAGCTCAAACTGCTGAATAAATTACACCATATTTGGCAGAAAGGTAGCTTTTGGTCCAGAAAGAAGCCTTTTTCTTGCTTGGTGTGAATTTGATTAGTAGTTTTTGAGATATTAAAAGAAAAAGAAATATAGTTATCGAGGGGGTGAAAGATTTGTGAATAATAACAAGCTTGTGCACAGAAATGCACAGCTCTGATTGGCTGCCTACACCTCAACCAGAAAGTGTTTGCAGCCATCTTGGAACTTGGCTTCAGCTGAGTCCCCAAAAAAGTTACAAAATAAGACAAGGGGTCAGGATAGGGACACCCTGACCCCTTAGCTCAGGGAAAATAAATACTTGTTAAAATGTAAAAAAAAACATTTTGCTACAAATTTGTGGCAATAATTGAAAAAACAAGCGCAGTCTCCAACGCTTGTTATTTCTGAAGCCCCCTGGGTGGGCCAAGTCCCTGGGACATTGCTATTGTTAATGTGGGAGGGCTGCCTGACCCCTCCCACTACTCTGAGGACCACCACATGTGTGGTCTCCGACCGCCCTCCCTGGGGCTGAATTAAAATAAGATAGAGGGCCCATTGCAGACCCCCTGCCCCAGGGCTACTTGAAATGTTGGTGGGGGGCCACACGGCCCCTCTCATGGAGCCATTGATGGCCCTCAGAACTGCCACCCTCCAGGGCTTTCTCTTCCTGTGTTCCAGGGTGCCCACCCCTGCAACATAGCTGTTTGCTGTGACTTGGTTTGAGCTGACAGCATCCCCCTCCAAATCACAACGAACACTCCACTTCGATGATGAAAAATGCAGGCAGGGAAACAGAGGAAAATGCTCTGACAGAGGGGAGCTACTTTAGACTCTCTCTGTCACAACAATGCCTCTCCCATTGGAGGTGGGAAGCCGGGTGGGACTGAGGGGGCCTTCAAGCCCTTGAGGACACCACAGTCACATGGCTGGGCCCCCGGGAATGGGGTCCCCCGGGGGCCAAGATAGAGCCTGGGGGAGTGCGCTGTCACCTACCCCAAAAAAAAAATTTAGGCTGGCCCCTAGAAGGTGGGGTTCCCAGGGCCGAGATTAGCCTGGGGAGGGGGTCAGCACAGACCCCCTCCCCCCAAAAAATGAAATATTCAGGCCAGGCCCCAAGAGATGGGATCCCAAGGGCCGAGATTGGCCTGGGGAGGGTGTCACACAGAGCTGTGGCCAATCCTCACGTGCGTAGTTTGGGTGTGGATGATTGGCCGCTGTCAACTCCCGCTACAGTGGCTATAGGGGACGTTATAGTTAGATTCTGAATCTACTCACACAAAACCAAAGAAATTCAGCAAATATAGTTGGAGATATTTCAAGAAACTATAACTTGTGTCCTAAGGTAACTATAAATTACACTCCCGCCATGCACTGTTAATTATCCCACAAATTACAGCACTCATGACATCTTCGATAACATCATTGATAATGTCACTGTAACATCTGCAGTTAAATTATTGATCAGATAACTGTGCATGGCGGAGATGCAACTTACAGTTACCTCAGGGTGCAAGTTATAACTCCTTGAAAGAAATCTAACTGTAACTGATGGATTCCTTTGGTTTTGTGTGAGTAAATTCAGTACCTAACTATAAAATACCTGCAACGTTTGTTTTTTTTAAGTGAATTTCTGAGGTTTTTTCAGATTCTATTTTCCTAAATATAACATCTTTATAACCTTTGGCTCTCTATATGGTGCATGAAAATGACTTTGCAGAGAGACCAAACAACTCCACTTTGGTATCCAGCAGTAAAAAGCAGACCACCTAATGCTCTGTTTTTGTGGTAGTATGGGCGAGCAGTGAGGCTCACTTTGGAGCTGTGCTATGCAGTTGTACTCACAGTATCAATACATGTGAACACATACACAGAAGAATAACTTGAGACCAATTTACAAAAATAATTCAGATTTTAATAACATTTTTAAGACCAAGATCATCAATTTATGGTAAGCACTTTTTTAGTTATGATTTTTAAAATTTTAGAAAATGTTCTGTTTTTGTGCATAGTTACGTACTGTATGAATGAATACAAAAATCTATAAAAATGCATATAAGGTCAGGCAATGCTCTCACAAGTGTCAGCTTCTATTTTTAGATCAAGGTTATCAAGATGTCCTGTGGGCTAGCTGGAGAAGTTCTGGCAGTTCCTAGTTCAAGTAGGAGCAGTGGCGGAAAGTCTTGGAGCTGGTGGACAATGTAGAGGAGGACCACTTGGAAACACACTGCACAGATGGACTTAGAGGTAAACCCAGTGGGTTAGGGACCCCTAGAGCACACCTGGTTTGTCGATGCAGGGGCCAGGGAGGGCGGGTCAGCCAGGAGTTGTGCGTCTTGGAGTCCTTTGAGCCAGGATCAGGTAACTCGGAGTGCAGATTGCAGGTCAACAGGGCCCCTCTGGGGGATGGTTCTTGGATGTCCTGATGTCCCTTGACTGGCGCTTGCTTCTGGGCTTTTGGGTGTCCAGAGTGGACTTTGCTTCTAGGTTCCCGATGTTGGGGGTCCAGTGTTCAGGGTAATGGTACATCTCAGGTCCTGAAAGTCCCAGTGCCACCAAACTTGGCACACTGGTAGGTTTTGTCCTTCAAGCCTCTCATGTGAATTTTGGTTTGGCAGCTAGGTCCATTTCATTGGTCAGCAGCCAGTAAGTGAGCCAGACTTCACTGGTTCCTTGCCTGCAGGGTGCAGGAGAGTGATTGCTTCACTATGAGAGAGGTTATTGGCAATTTTCAGAAGACTGGCGGTGCTGTGGGGTTTTGTAGACTCCTTCAGGTTTCCAGGCAACACCTCAGTAGTGATTGTCGAGGCCTTAGGGCAGGAGGCAGGGTTTGGCACCTTTTAATGTGTGCAGCAGGACTTCTGTTCTCGTGCCTTGGGTCTTCTTTCTTCCTGGTCTTCATGTGTCCGTCAAATCTGATCTGTTGGTCTAGGGATGCACACTAAATACTGCATTTAAGGGCATTAGGGGGAGTACCTGGTAGTGGCCAATGGGCCACCACCCTCTAAGTGACGACTTCTTGTGGGAAGGGGTCACATCCATAACCCTGATTGGCTATTTTACTGCCATCCAAGATGGAGGAAAATGAAATGGAGTGGCCAACTCGGGGGATGGCCCCTCTTCCTGTTCTTGCAAATTTTTCCCACCAGTTTTCCTGCCTAAAGTGGGGGCAAAACTGTTGGGCAGCCATTTGCTGCTAGCAGAAGACGGGATCAGATTTCAAAGGTGGTAAAGCCTTTGGATTTGACTGCTGGTGCAGGTTGCCTGTCTGCGGGAGGAGGTATAACACCTCCACCCAGGAAAGGCTTTAAGTTCTGGCTCCTAAGAGCAAAAGGCTCTCACTCCAGGAGTCCAGAATCAAGCCTGGTGGTGGCAGGCTGACTAGGACCAGTCAGCAATCATGCTAGAAATGTTAGGTTTTGTAGGGGGCACCTTTAAGGTGCCCACTGGGTACACTTCATAATAAATCCAACACTGACATCAGTGTGGGTTTATTATTCTGAGTTGTTTGGTACCAAACAACCCTAAGTTCGAAGGGGCTATTATGTAGCTGGGGAACTCAGAATGACTAGTATCCAGCACATGCATGTTCTATGGCTCCCCTGTACCCTTCTGATGTCTTAAAGTTTAGCAAACACACAGTAGGGGCATATTTGCTCATGCACACATATGCCCTCACACGCATTATAGTGCACCTTGCCTTAGGGCTGTAGGGCCTGCCAGATGGGTCCTACTCTGTAACATAAAGGACTATGAATATTTAAGTCATGTTTTTAAAACTGTATTGAACACTATATAAGATAGGGTACTGCAACATGTTTTAATGTTTGAAATAAAACAAGTGCTATCAAAGAGTATATTTTAGACATGGTTAAACGTTTAATAGTGCAAACATTTTTTGTGGTCATTAAAACTACACTTTCCAGAATTCAGCTGATAACACCTCTATATTAAAAAACAATACATTTTTGTTACCATACATATTCAGCCTAGAGCACCTTCTAAGCAGCCTTTCCATTTGGTTATTAACCAAATTCATACATTTACATTTCTCCCAGGTATCAGACTCACTGGTGAGAAGGCCTCTTTTCATTTAGCATTATGTCCCTTCCTCAGCTTCACAGCACAGGCGACCCCTAGACCTTCCACCACCAGCCGTCTCTCACTTTCACCCAGCGGCATCTCAAGGTCAACATTAACCATTGAGTGATGGTTGTTTTTTTAACAAAAAAATATGGGCACCGTATTTGTAAAACTAAAAAAGCATTGGCATGTTGGTCCTCATAGATCCTGTCCCATTTGAGAACTGTCCAAATGTCCTTCCAGGTAAATTGAGAGGGGGGATGTAGGCAGGGAGGAACCCAGCAAGGTCGCATTCAGTCCTAGAGCCTTGATAGTCCAGAGCGTTGGGGCCTCATAGTAATGCCCCAGGAGAAAGCAGAAAGGAGTACGATATATGCATCGATCAAAGAGATGGTCTACGGGAGGGGGTGCTATGTGAGGACTATGTTTTTCATTTACAAATGGAGAGAGACAGGTTCCTCCTAAGGATGACTCTGATGAAGGTGGGGGATTTTGGGGCTCATCATTTAAAGGGGAATCATTACCATTAGTGCAGTAGGTGCAATGGCACTGAGGCCAGTGGTTTGAGGAGCTACTGCAACCAAATTATGGTTGCATTCTTAGCCAAAAGGAGCTGGATGTTTATTTTCCTTGCTTGCATTAGGGCTCAGGTCATCTTTGCTGCACAGGGAATTAGGCCCAAGCAATGGAGTGAAATGTGAAGCTTTGTCCTGCTTTTTCTTTACATAAAGGAGCAGATGGCCTGCTTTGGGCCTCAGTCCTAGGAGCGATGGCCCAGTGAAATGGGCAGAGGAGACAGCCTGCTTTGCAAGTGTTTAGGTTTCATTAGTTCTGCATGTGTGGTGCCACTGGGGCCCAAGGGTATGTGTACCAACTAAACATCAATATGGCTGTTTTCCTACTCTTATTTGTTTGCATTAGGACTAGGTGCACCTTTGCTGTGCCAGGATAGTTTTGGGAATTGGACCAAAGGCCCAAAGACAAATGGAATCACCATAGTTGGGCCTCAGAGAGACTGCACAGAAGCAGATGAAGCAAGATGGGGCGGGGATCCTTGTTTTAAACAAATGGCTAAGGGTACTGCCTGCTTTGATAGGCAGTAGCTATTATTAGTGAAGTAGTTGCAGTGGCACTGGTGCCCAATGCATCACATTTATGACTCCCCAAAAGTGACATTTCCATGCTAGCATCAGGGCAGAGGGCATCCTCACCCCCAAATAGAGGGGTGCAACATGCAGGAACTCAGTTTATTCCAACCGGACAGAAACCTTATTTCAAGATTGGAATTAAGGCCTGGTAAGGTGGGGAAGGGGTGAAAGAGGCTGAGGAGACAGACTGCTACTCAATACAGCAGATGTCATTAGTGTGCAAGGTACCATTGCATTCAGGCCCAGTAGAGTTACAGAAAATTATGAATAGTAATCTTTTTAGTCCATTTCCATTTTTGGTCTATATATTTGCTCTTTTATAAGTCACACATTTAGTGCGGATAATGAGCTACAGAAAAAGTTCCCTCGAAATTATCTTATATGCTCATCACCCTGCACTCAGCTCTACCTCTCCTAATTTTCCAAATCTTGCCATAACTTTATTTGGAGGGGGACCCAAAAGATAAATATATATATATATATATATTTTATATATATATATATATATATATATATATATATATATATATATAGCTAGATAGATAGATTTGTATGAAAATCAAATTCCTTAGCAAAAGTGAAGGAACGACCGCACTCCAAAGTTGACGTATTCAATACTCCTTTGGGATTAATCCCAATTATATTCAATGCAATGCTACCCAATGTGTTTCGGTCACCAAGACCTTCTTCACAGGCATTTCCGGTTGTGACCCCTTGCTTCTGTTTTTATATCCACAATTTTAACATGCTCACAACTCCTATTCGCAAACTTAATTTATATATGCGCATTTATAAAAGTTAAACGAGCATTATTGCTCTCCAGACCTTATAAAGCATGCAAAGGTAAATCCAAATGTAACAATCAGTGAGCCCTGTGCATCCTATTGCATTGTGGATATAGTAGTTGCCACCCAAAAGCTATGTTTATATATTTGTCTTTTACCCCAGTTTATTCATGTGCTGATTATCAATGGAGCTGTATGTCATTTATCACAATATTAATGGACTCAAAGATGTCCAGCACATTTATGGGGTGACTTTCACCATATTAAACATGATTTATGGTTATAGAGATCCTATATACACTATACATAAAAACATATATAAAAAAAATGTGTGAAAATATATGGAGTCTTTGTTATTGGCGAGATATTGTTCAACCATTCACAAGTGTGCAAATAATTCTTCGTCCAGGTTCATTTCCAAAGGAGTCAAGGTGCGAATCTCTAAAATGTATTTTGACTCTAGCTGTTGTAGTCTCCTTTCCCTGTCCCCTCCTCGTTCATTAATGGGGACTTGGTCAATTGCATAGAATGTCCTAGTTTCCCATTGACTGTCATGTGCTTGTTCCATGTGTTTAGCTGTGGCATAGCTTCTATCTGTATTAATGGTTGCACAAATGTGTTCCAATATTCTTTTCTTGGTCTCACAAATGGTGCTCCCCACATATTTCAAGCCACAGGGGCATTCAATGACATATACAGTGAATCGGCTCTTACAGGTGATATGTTGTTTGATACATTTTTTGCCTCCATTGCCTGTGGTGTATTCTTTTGTGTTTTTAGCAATCCTGCAAGCTTTACACTTCCCACATTTCCAGAAACCTGGTTTTTGAAGCGAATTTCTCTTTTTTGGGGAACTAAAATTACTTTTTGTTCTTTTATTGCGTAGATTTGGTGCTCTCCTGAAAGTCACTTTAGGATAATCTCCCATGATTTCTCTTACAGTAGAGTCCAATTGGAGGAGAGGCCAAGATAGATATATATGTAGATATAGATATTTAATTTTATATATTATGTTATATATATATAGAGAGAGAGATACATATATATATTTGTACATATATATATATATATATATATATATATATGTTGATATAGATATTATTTTATATATACTGTATATATATATATATATATATATATAATAAATATATATATATTTCTATATTTCTATATATAGAGAGACATAAGAGTATATATATATATATATATATATATATATATATATATATACACACATAATATCTATTTCTACATCTATCTATATACAAATATATATATATATATATATTTTTATGTATCTATCTTTTCATAAGTAACTATGATGCATTGCCCAAAGTTACTTTCCGGCACGAGTTATAGTTTCTTTGGATAAGTTTAACTATAAATCTAACTATAACTGCTGAATTTCTATGGTTTTGTATGGGCAAAACATCAACTTAACTATAGCGTCACTGTAACCTTCAGTTTTTTCAGTAAGTTTCTATGTTTTTTCAATGTGCATGTTAATATTTTTGTCAGGTTGCACCCAGCCAGTCAGGGCCTTGCTTTTGCCCTGGATTCAAGAAGGATCCAAGGAGAATTTGGGGATCTGTGGATAGGCCAAACAAAAAAAGAAAAGAGCAACTTTTCACCCCTTATATGTTTTGACACTGTTTTGTCACAACATCCAGACAATGTAAGAAACAAAATGGCGGCCACACCTTCATTGTCAGGTTGTGGCTAGCCAATCAGGGCCTTGCTTTTCTTCCATATCCGAGGAGGATCCACACCTCTGGAAACAGAAATGTATTTTTACTTTAGAAACTCCAAACCTACTGAATGGATTTACACCAAATAACAAAAAGCGTGATCTCCAGACCAAAAGCTACCTTTCTCCTAAATTTGGTGTAGTTCTGTCCAGTGGCTCAGGCTGAAGTTGTGGTCAAAATCCTTGTTGGAATTCAAATGAGAAATGCACTTTTTTTTACCACACTTTTTCTCGGCTTTCACTTGACAGATCACCCCAAAACGTTCCATGTACAACAAAACGCATTGGCACACTTTTGGGGGAAAATTTCATAAAGATTAATCAAATGGCAACAAAGATATACCCAAAAATGCCTTTTCAATGGAAACTAGGTCCTAACTATAACTATCTACCGGTGACTGCCAATAGGTAATATACATGTATATAATATATACATATATATATATATATATATATATATATATATATATATATATATACGTATATATATATATATATATATATATATATATATATATACATACATGTAAATGTATGTATAAATGTAGGCCCCCCCTACATTAAATTTGTTATTAGCCCTGGGGAGGTGGTTGTCCCTGGGGCAGTGGGGCAGACTGGGTGCCCCCCACACTCTATTTGAAGAATGCTCTGGGGCTGCGGGGGGGGGTAGGAGGCAGCCCCTGCATTGTTATTCTTATTAGTCCTGGGGAGGTGGTGGTCCCTGGGGCTGAGGGGGGGAGGCTGGCAGCCCCATGCTTTGAATGTGTTATTATTCCCAGGGAAGAGGCGGTCTCTGTGGGTGCGGGGGGGCAGGCGGCCGCCCTGCACTCTATTAGATGAAAGCCCCAGGGAGGTGGTGGTCTCCAGGGCTGCAAGGGGGCCGGGCACCCCCCTGAATTAAAATAGCAATGCCCCCGGGACTTTGTACACCCAGGGGCTTATTAAAAAACAAGCACTTTTTTTTTTTTTTTTCACTGGATCCACAGCGAGTAGCAGCAAAATGTTTAAAACAAAATGCTTTTTAGCTCTGGGGGTTTCCTCTGGGAGACCAGCACCAGAGCTATGGGGTCAGGGTCTCCCTACTCTGAACCTCTTTCTGTTTTTTTACACTTTTTTCTGAGGGATTCTTCTAAAGTCCAGCCCCAAGATGGATACCAAAGCTTCCTTGCTGAAGTGTTGGCAGCCAATCAGAGCTCTGCATTTGCTGTGCGCAAGCTCTTATTGTCCGCAAAGTAGTTGCAAAGGAACAGCGTCCCTAGATATTCAAATTTGTTTGCCCTTTAATATCTCCAAAACTACTAAACAGATTTACACCAAATAAGCAAAAGCATAATCTGCGTCCTGAAATCTAGCTTTCTGCAAATTTGGTGTAATTCCGTCCAGTGGTTCGGGCTGTAGTCATGTCTAAATTTTCAATGGGAATTAACATGGGAAACACAATTTTTTTCACCCACCCTTTTTTTCGGCCCCTGGTTGACGGAACACCCTGAAACTTTCTGTGCGCAACAAGAATTATGGGCACACTTTTTCCCCAAAAGTTTTGTGAAGATTCGTCAAATGGTAGCCTAGATATAGGCAAGTCCAAAAATGCTTTTTCCATGGAAACGTGTTCCTAACTATAACTACTTAGTGGAGACCGCCACTATGTTATATATATATATATATATAATATATATATATATATAGATAGATATATATATGTATATATATATATAATCTTGCCATGTTTTTAACATTCATGGTGTTGCACAGGTCAAAGTCAATTATCTTGCAATATTTTGGAATTTTCATCCAATTTTAAGATGTTCCTAGTCCTGCCTTTTTTTCATCCATTTCTGAAGGGAGGCAGAACTCCTGGGAAGAACAAGTAGCTTTTCACACTAATTGGAAAGTTTGTTTTGAATGAAAGTGTACTATTTCCACCATGCTGTTCAGAAATTAAATGTAGAAGTGACTGTTGCCAGCCTAGGAGGTAATAAATGCCTGGAGTGTTTCGGAAACAATTCCGTCTCACATAGCAGCATGACTGGGTATTTGCTCAGTGTTTCTGTTTATATGATATAACTTGGAGCCACAACATGTAGTTTCATTACTGCTCGGGGAAGCTTCGAAAATGTTATTGACTGTGTGCTTATGGCAGGGTCATTAAGTCAGAGTATGAAAATGTGAGCGACTAATGAAGGACTCTCTATGCAGTCCCACTGGAAAGTTAATGTAAGTTTTTAACTATAATCTAGTGAAAACATTGTCATCTGAAGATATGCTTTCTAAACACATAAACTCATTTTTTGTAACTTGTGGTGTTGTTATGGAAATACGAATGTCATCACAGGAGAAACAGCCCTCAAACCACTCTCCAGAACTTGATCATTGTTTGGGGTGTTAGGATGTCATTGAGATCCAAATTGTGCAGCAAGGTTTTCCTAACTATAGGGCAAGAAGTGCAAACTTTCTGGCACATTCTCTGGCTGAAACTACACCTTTCACATTGTGCAGCAAACTATGTAACAAACGCACTAAATTCATAACTATGTTGTAAATGTTGTAATTACAGATTCAGATAAATCCTCTGGCCCACACCATTGTCAATTTTTCAAGATAATTACCCCAAAATAAACATGTAATATACAAAATACAAACACGAAAATGTGTAATATGGTCCAGTGTTGCCATCATAGGGCCTCATTTACTAGGCCCCTGATCCACTGGAACGTCACTTTTAGCGATGCTCTGGTGACTCAATGCCTTGGGCCATATTTACAAGGTGGTATTAAGCCACTTTTTCAGCATAATGGCACCTTGTGAATACAGACACTTCACGCGCATCACTTGGAGTGGAAGGGGCATGCAGTGGATGTTGCTGTGGGCATTCCACTGTATGACCCATTGCATTTTGACGGTGGCCCATATTTACGAGAAATAATATACCTGAAGCAGTGCCAAAAACTAATGCCACCCAGGGGGAGAAATACTTTGATTTCTACTTGTTTTTGTTTTTCTATGTGTGCTGCATTATGCAGCACACATAGAAAGAGCAAAACGCCATGAGTGATTGTTTATGTACAGGAAGGTGGCCCTTCCTGCACATAAACAATCATAAAATAATGACGATTTGCTACAGAATGCAGCACACATAGAACTAGCAAATCTCCATTATTAATTATTTATGTGCAGGAAAGGACACATTCCTGCACATAAACAATAATTTTCTGCAATGTTGGCATCCTTGCACTATGGTGCAAGGGTGCCTGCGTTGGCACTAGATAGCTAAGTTTAGCACCTGCACTAGGGAAAAAACAGGGGTGTGCTGTATTTTTGTAAATAAAGAGCATCCATGCATTTCTTAAGTGACGCTGCATGGTGATGTCAATTTTGGTGAATCACATCTTTGTCGATGAGGCCCTAAGTGTCCTTGTGACATTTACAAACAGCTCCATTTTCGGCCATGTGGTTTATGATGTCACCATAAACCCACAATTGCAATATTGGACTATATTAAATTGTTAACCCATTATTGATGTGCTCCCCCGTCTTCTCTCTCTCTCTCTACGTATATATATATATATATATATATATATATATATATATATATATGTGTGTGTGTGTGTGTGTGTAAATATATATATATATATATATATATACACACAAGGACTTGGTCATTTCCAGCGACGCGCCTTACTGCTGTTGCAAGCGTTAGGGTATAATGACCTAAACCCTCAAAATGAACCATCAAAGATAAGCGACTCTGCACTCCCGGAGCCTGTAAATTATTTTATCATTTATTCACTTAATGAAAGCTTTCAAACAGACACCATGACACGTTTCTACAATATGTCTTCTTCCAGGTGGTTTAGTCTGCTCTCTCCATTCCTCTTCTGCCATCCAGGTTTAAACTCAGCATTCTGGGATGGTAAGTCCCCGTATTCCTCTCACCTGGAAACACTCATAGCACTCCTTCTCCCTTTATGCACAGCGTTTTTTTTCAATTAGTAATGCGTGTTTGTGCTTCCTGATATTCCAAATTATTTGTAAAGATATGTGCTGTAATAAATCTCCATTTCATTTTTAGCACAACGCAAATTGTTTTTCAAGCACATATCTTTCCTTCCAATTTTAGAATTAAAATAAAAGTCATCTTATCGCAAATCACTATGTAAATAACAGTTTGTGTCATCTCCAACGCTGCCTAAAATGTCTTATAGTTTCCAGGCTCTCCATTCCTGTACGTCAATCCAGGTTTTTACTCTGCATTCTGGGATTGTAAGTCCACATATTTCTCACACCTAGAAACCATTATGACACTCCTCCTCCCTTTTGCGTACGAGCGTTTTTCAAATTAGTAATGTGTGTTTGCGTTTCCTAATATTTCAAATTACTTATAAAGATATGTGCTTTCAGAGGTATCCATTTCTTTTTTAGCAACTCGCAAGGTGATTTTCAGACAAGTTACTTACTGAAAGGAAGATAATGATGGCCCTGTTTGGATTGACTACCTTAATGCAAATTGATGGAATGCCACTCTCAGCTTTGATTTGCGTATGACTTGTGGTCTTTCAGCTAGTATGCTAGACCCTTGAGGACACCTGAAGAAAGAATAACAAACCCCAGGAGACAATGTGATGATCTGCAACTTCACTCATGTTATTATGCCTACCTTCAAAGTGCTGTGTTCTCCATCTCTTTCAATGGGCATCATAACACCTGGAAGCAACTGAGGGTATGCTAATGTTACTGAATACTTTGTCCCTGGACCGATGGAGAACTCAGACCTATGTTGCAAGAGCTTCTTAGGCCAGTACATCAGAAAAGCAAATTGCTTGCATGCCCTTACAAATTCACATAAGCAGTCTAAATGTTATTTTGTGTAGATAACAATAGAACAGTTGGACAAATCCTATCGAGACCTCTTTACTCCAAAGGATCAAAGCTGGTCTGTGAAAAAAACCAGGTCAAAGCAATAGTTTATCATTAGTTTTCACGAACAGAGACAAAGACATCAGATTTTTTTTGCAGTACAAAGTTAAGTTGCACGGTGCCAAATTCATAGATCTCAGAATGTTTCTTTTTTGCCTTCAGTATTACAACCACAAAACATGCACTGCATGTGGCTCAGGACCTGTCAGGTCTAAAGGCCTGATTCTCAAACTGCACTTTGAAGTACTAAAAAAGGTCCTACAAAAATAGAATTCAAAACCTTTGTGCAGAGTTTTATGGCTCCGCACTTCCGAAACGTTTGCGCGCTGAGCCTTCGCTCCAAAATCGGAATCTCTGGGTGCGGAGAACTCCACATATCTAAGTACTGTATAGCTGGGAGTGTGGAATCATAAAACTCTGCATGTAGTTTGTGAATTCCAAGAAACTAGAAAGATTATATCAAAGTGTAAGTTTAGCTTTGAGGATCAGACCCAAATTGTCTGCAGATTTTAGTTCTAGTTGTCATGGGGTAGAATAAATTTCTATTCTGACTACAATATTCAGTTTATCTACTGTGTAGATTTTCATAACCCACCCGTAGGATAGCACGTGTAATCCCTTAGTCAAGCAAAGTGACTATTTCCATTGAATTCAATAACGTTTCCATTCAAATATGTATAATACTTCTCGGAAAACTCTGTTGAGTCTTGGAGAGTAGAAGGGCTATAAAGCAACAGCAGTGTGACGACAGTTCTGCCCATTAGAGGTTGGCCCACAAAAAACAAATAATGGAATTACTGAAGGATATGGTAATACTCATAGATATCATCATTTTGGCCTGGACCTTCACTCTGAGATTACCTCCAGGTAAATGTAAACAGACCTGCAATGTTCCAGTTGATCTATAACTCTGGTGTAGGATTTAACTCTCACTGTCAGAATCAAGTGGCCACTTGTAATGAGTGTGTGAGTGTCAACCTTCCAGAAGCTCTGCATGGGGGGTATTCATCTATGACTACTACATTATATTGATGTTAGTAATGTCCCGTAGGAAACCACTACAACAATCCACTGCTTTGAGCAATTGCAACATTTGACTCCAAACCTCTACACATAATTTATTACATGTCTCATCATGCCTTTAGAAATCTTCTTATCACTAGTTTGCACATCACACACCTCCACAGCAACTCCATGACACCACTCAATAATTCTGAAATCCATGTATGCTCAAGAACTCTACTCTGACAATCTCACAGATTGTCCAGCAAATGAAGTCGCAATGCTGATGTTCTTCAGACTCAATGGTGGCCAGTGTTGGGGAAGGCAGGGTGTCATAGAAGCAGCAGTTGTGGCAGCAGCTCTATCAGACCCAATGAAGGTGGCAAGCAGAACACTCTCTGAAAAATCAACGCAGCATCTATTACTTGTGGTTAAAATAGGATAGGGTTTCTCACCACAACCAATTAATGTAGATGGAGATAGGCATTAGGTACATTTACGGTTTCTTACATTAAGTCACTCAGAGCAATCATACCTTGAATATTGATTTCACAGATTTAATATTGAATGCAGATTTAGGTAACATTCTACACTTGTAAGATGGAAGTCGAAATGGTAAGTATCTCATGTATCTTTTCCGAACAAAGATAGTGTTCACATAGCGAGAGTCACGTTCCAATGAGAACAAATGTGAATTAGAAAGTGGGTACCTTTTCTCGAACTCTGGTATATCAAGGTGCTTACCCTGGAGAACCTTGCTTTCCATTCACTTATTTTTGATTGTCAGGTCTTGTTCATGCAGAAGACTACCATTGCTCGAAAATACTCTTAGTGGTATCAGTGGAATTTCTTCAGCAGAACTGATTATTGTTGGAGTGCCACCACTTCTGTTTGTATATTATTGAACTTTATTTCAGAAGTGGTATGGTTTCATGACTGATTCTATTGAACTAAAGTTACATTTTTGACTGTGGAGTGACCAAGTCTTCGAATCACATCATGTATGTGATAGGTGAATTTCTGAACATTTTATAAACAGAATTCAAAATTATTCAAAGTAGTTGAGAGATTAGGTTCTGCATGCATATATTATCACAACACAGTGTTGTGAGGTTATTTTAGCTTGGGTCTGAGGCCTGTGCCCTCTCACCTAGTCACTTGCCATTTTCTTCCTTCTTTTAACAAGGCTTTATATCAGTTGCCCTTCCATGCAGAATAATTTTTTATTTCTCTGCACAACATTTCATCCTGTGCTCACTCCAAGGCAATACACTATAGTGTACGGGCTATTGCTGATCCAGAGAGTACAATGTCTACCTTACACAGAATAATACATATTGTCACATTGCAGTTTCTGCTGAAAACCTCATGCTTCCTCTTTGTCTACGTGGGAGGACTGCCAACAGACTAGCAGGCCTCTAACACAGGTATGGGGATTAGGCTGTGGCTGAGGCAATGGAATGAGTGCTCCCTCACTTTCCTTGTCAATGACCTGATTAGTTTGTCACCTGCCGAAGTGGAGTCTTTCCTGCATCCAATATTAATTGAATGATATGTCGATTTTTCACAACATCATGATTTTTTCTGACATTTGGCTTTAATTTGGTGGGTTTTGTTTTTATCATACTTCTAAATTGACTATTGAAAATTGGCTTGTTCTGGTTCTATCCTGCTTGTCAACATGGACATTTTACCTCCATTTATGTACATTTAATTTTGCTTGCTTTAATAATACTTGATGCAGTTATAGTAATTTTAGCAGTGGGTTATATTTTTATAGACCTTGGCACTCTCGACCCGACAATGGGGAGGGTGTTGTGCGGTTATTTTAGCACTTATGTAGGCACATTTATTTTAGCCTGGGTTTGACCTAGACACTTACCATTTTATTCCTCTGATTATTTTAGCAAGGCTTCATTTTAGTGGTGATGTTTTATGATTTATATCAGTTGCCCTTCCGCACAGAATTGTTATTCATTTTTCTACACAACGTTTCATCCTGTGCTCCCTCCAAAACTATACACAATAGTTTACCAAGTATTGCCAGTCCAGAGAGTGCAATGTCTCCACGACAGGGCAGTTCTCAGAACAACAAGTTGTTTTATTATAAAACAACATGGTGCCCCCACCAACTTAGAGGGGGCATTCCTGCCAGTTTGCCATCTCATGCTGCAAGTCATTGCAGTTTCTTCTGAAATCTCACACTTCCTCTGTCTAGGTGGCAGGACTGCCAGCAGACTAACCGACCTCTTTGTTACCTCTAACACAGGTATAAGGACTGGGCGTTCTTCCTGGGACTAGAAGGGCAGATTAGGGCAACCACAACTATTTGCTCTCATGTAGAAAAGTTGGTGGTGTAGGTCTGTTACGGTAGCTATTGTGACAATATGGTTGAACTAATTCCTCTGTTTCACTTTCCTCATCACTGTTGAAATAGTGTTGTGTTTCATCATACTTATCATCGCAATTCAAGACTTTTTACAGAAACCGCAGTTGCTTCAATAAAACCCATTGAACCAAGATTCTGCTTCTGTTTGTCTTTGCATGTATGAGACTTGCATTACTAAGAGAAAGGTGTGTGATCTGTTCTACCACAACTTCCCTTACAAGTCTGAGTTTCCTGTGATAGGCTGCACAAATCACTTCTACCTTTGATATTGGTAGGGTGCTGCTAGCTAGCCAGAAGGGTTAGGCCCACAGCTGTCATACGGTGTGGGATCAGGCTCAGTCTCCCATACTCAATGGTGTTGCTGCCCAAAATCTTGCAGTCTTATTACTATAACAAGAGTCTACGACAACAGAGAAAATCAAAAACTTGTGACTTAACATATTTTTGCCTAAAACGTGCTGTGACAACCGAGAGGAGAATAGAACTACCTACCTTCTGGGTCCTGCATGCCTCTCCTGCTCCTTGTAACCCAGAGGCACTATCTCTATCCTCGAGCTCTGTTTAAGCCACTGTCCCTCTTGCAGTTTTGGGACTGTTTGTCTCTTTGTGTTTGCTTTATTTTAATTTGAACTGTATTGTAGTGCCCGCAAAGTGTTTGCTTTAATTTAATTTGAATGGTAATGCCCTCAAGGTTTTGCTTTATTGTAATTTGAATTGTAGTGCTTTCAAAGTGTTTTCTTTAATTGAATTTGTATAGTAGTGCCCTCAAAGTGTTTGCTTAAATTTAATTTGAATTGTAGTACCAGCAAAGTGTCTGCTTTGTTGTAATTTGAATTGTAGTGCCGGCAATGTAAATACTGCTCAGCTGTATATCTCCCCCCTCACTGGTTGTTGTTATTGTGCTAGCCCGTGCAGCTTTCCCGCCATTTTCAGCCCCTGCCCTCCCATCTTCCGGACAGCCCCTCCCACCTCCAAGGACTTCTTATGAAGGCCACTGCATGCAACAAGTGCGCAACAGGCAAGCCTGTCTGTGCCTGTCCACACCTGGACTGCACCCGGTTTCAGGGACTCTGGCCCTCCGCACGTCCACAGATACTTTGCCCTGAACCCTGGATGCAACAACAACTGCTGCCTCGCATCACCTTGCTTAACAGAGGGACCGTTCACCTGCAGCCAGTTAACTGCCTCCCAAGCATAAACCACCATCATAGCAACAAGTGCCGCACTAGCGCCCGGTGGCCGACACAGCCCCTGAATGACTCAGATGTCTCCTGTTCAATGCCAGATTGCTCTGCAAACAGACCAACAAAGTCTAGGACACCATCTCCACCCTCTCCCCCGACATGACCTTCATTGCAGACACCTGGCTCACCGCCACATCCACCACACAAATCGCTGCCGCAACACCCTTCAGCTACGAGATGAAACACCACGACCATGCCAACTGACACGGAAGGGGCGTTGGCATCTTACACAAAGAATCAATCACCTGCACCACCACCAATGATGAGACCACGCCAATCATGGAACACATGAAATTCCAGCCCCACACCAACAACAAATCCACCATCATAGGTACCCTTACCTACAGACTCACTTGACCACAAACCAGTCTCAAGGATGCCATTATGGAATTCATCACCCCGCTCGCCATCAAATATGAACACTTCGTATTTCTGGGAGACTTCAACTTCCACCAGCACGACCCTACCGGCACCAAATTCCTGGTATGGCTGCACAGCATTGGCCTTGAGCAGGCTGGTCACAGACCCCACACACAAAGGAGGAAACACACTGGACCCCATATTCACATTGAGTAACAGAATCCGGTACAGCCACACAACTGAACTTACCTGGTCAGACCACTCTATCGTACACTTCATCATCGCTGGACCTCCCCACTCCACTCCCAACTGCCACAGCACCCCCTCCTGCAACTGGTCCAAGGTCACCTAGCAATAATGGACCGATGCCCTCAGCATCACCTAGCTCACCCTCACCATAGACCTGAGCCAGGCAGTCCGGAATTCAACATCTGGATCACTAACCGAGTTGCTCCCATCAAACAAGCCAGAACACAAAGATCCACCAAAGAAGCAAATTGGTGACCCTAGAACTTAGGATGGAAAAACACAGATGCAAACAACTGGAAAGAAAGTGGCGAGCCAGCAGAATCAACACAGACCAAGCCACCTTCAAGTCGGCACTCAACAATTACCACTGCCTGCTCAAATCCACACAAAAGGAGGCCCTGACACATTGGATCGAGACCTGAGCCAACAAAACCAAGGAACTCTTCTCTATCGTCAGTGACTTCACCTGCCTGTCTTCCATCGACAACTCGATCCCTTTCTCGCAAGAACTCTGCAATATGCTCACAGAACACTTCCTCAACAAGATAGCAACTATCTGCAGGAACTTCGATCCCCAACCCACCAACCACCCCAACATCCCATCAACTACTGCCGCTGACCACCTGCTCGCCACATGGGTACAACTCAGGACTCTGAATGCAAACATTATAATGAGCACCATCCACTCAGAAGCACCCACCAACCCATGCCCTCACTGACTTTTCAACCTCAGAAGGGATGAAATTAGCTGCCAGCTTACCAACACCCTCAACAATCACCATGGCCACCTTTCCCAACACCAGGAAACATGCAGAGATCAGACCGCTCCTCCAGAAACCCTCTGCACACCCAATTGAGCTCCATAACTACTGCCCCATCTCACTGCTCCCATTCCCCAGCAAAAGTCTTTGAGGAAGGCCAAAAACCTTCTACTCACAGAACACCTGAAGAGAAACAACCTGCTGGACCCTTCTCAATCAGGATTCAGGGCTAATCACAGCAGTGAACCAGCACTGATTGCTGCAATAGATGACATCTACACTCTACTTTATAGTGAATCAGCTGCCTTCATCCTACTCGACCTATCTACAGCCTTCAACACTGTCTCCTACCATA
Organism: Pleurodeles waltl; assembly: GCF_031143425.1. Lineage (NCBI taxonomy): Eukaryota > Metazoa > Chordata > Amphibia > Caudata > Salamandridae > Pleurodeles > Pleurodeles waltl. The sequence goes on from NC_090447.1 coordinate 364,329,552, forward strand.
CACTCATCGAGCGACTACATCAGACCAGAATCACAAACTATACACTCAAGTGGATGGCTTCCTTCCTCACAGGGTGCACCCAGAGAATCTGTCTCCCTTCCTTCACTTTTCAACCCATGAGCACCATCTGCGGCATCCCTCAAGGCTCATTCCTCAGTTCAACACTCTTCAACATCTGCATGACACCATTCACAGTCATAGTCAGAGCCCAAAACATCAACATCATCTCTTATGACAAAGACACACAGCTTGCCTTTTGGCTCTCAGCTGACCCCACCAGGATGAAGACCAACTTCCACAACTGAACATCTCAGCATGGATGAATAATAGCTGCCTGAAGCTCATCATGGACAAAACTGAAGTAGTATTATCCGGCAGTCACACCTCCCTCTGGAACGACTCCTGGGAGGCATCGGAACTCGAACCCACCCCCGCTCCGAAAGACCATGCCCTCAACCTCTGCATCATCCTGTACAGTGATACCTCTATGAAACAACAGGTCACCGCCTTCTCCTCATCCTGCTTCCACACTCTACGCATGCTCAGCAAAGTATTTAAGTGGGTCCAAACCAGTGCCAGAAAAACTGTGATGCATGCCCTCATCACGAGCCAACTGGACTACGGCAAGGCACTCTACGCAGGCACCATAACTGAAATCACGAGGAGACTCCAGATGATCCAGAATGGAGCAGCCAGACTGATCTTCAACCTGCCAAAGGGGATCCACATCATCCAGCATCTAGACCTCCACTGGCACTGCATTCAGAAAAGATGCCAATTCAAGCTCCTGACTCACACCTACAAAGCTCTCCATGACCTAGGACCTGCCTGCCAGAACCACCACCTGAATTTCCAGCTGCTTCCCAGGAACCTCCACTCCACTCACCTCACCCTTACACAGGTACCAATCATCCACTGCTGCTACACTGGAGGACATTCCATCTCCCTCCTCGCCGCCAAGTACTGGAACACCCTCCCCGTACACCTTTGCACCTCACCCTCGCTAATCCACTTCAGGAAGGGACTCAAGACCTGGCTCTTCAACTAACTCCGCAGCACAGTGCCTGGATACCCTCATGGTTGATAGCTAGCGCTCTACAAATGCAAATATAGAAATAAAATACTACTTCTCGATTTGCCCCAGGTGCATTGCCAGTCGACCTCACTTTGCTGCAAATCCTGCAACGTTTTCCCTGCAGCAGGAAATCCTTCACAGAAAGGGTATTTGGCCCTGTGTTTGGCCCTGTGGAGCCCTTGTTGGCTACAGCTTGCAGATACATCTACCCACTTGTCTATTCAAGGTGAATAGACGGGATTTGCTGTTGCGGCTCTCGAGCTCTTAAAGTCAAGTTTTTTGGGCGCTTCAACAGCAAACTGGCCCATTGGCGGTGGAACCAGTCTGCTCACATGGAAAATCAGCACAAGCCACCACAAGTCCTTCTTTCTCTTCATACAGCATGAATCTCCAACGTGAGGTTCCAGTCCGCCCATCCGTGACACCCGCTTGCTCCTTGCACCACCCCAACCATCACCAGCGGCGATCTCCTTGCGTGCCTCCTCCTCACAAACAGGACTCTTGCCACAAAATTTGAAAAGGTAAAACTTTAGCTGGACTAATCTGGAATTGTATACCTACCCATGCTCTATCATGGTTGGCTTGAATTTTTGACTTTTACCCACTCCAGCACATCCAGATAGCTGTGGTAGGCACTTTAGTCTTGTTTTGTTTGTTAGATTTTGTTCTACTTGTGAAACCTGGTGTGGGATCTTTTGGCATTGCATTTCATCTGTTTGAAATGCTTCACAAATACTTTACACATCGCCTCTACTTTAAGCCTGTCTGCTCTATGTCACACGACCGGGGGTAGCAGGGTTTTGAGCACAAGTTAATTTGGGGCTTGCTTGTGCCTTACCCTGACTAAGCTTGTGGTTGCTGCTTGGCCGGGCTCTCATTCCAGTCAACCTGTAACCCAGCTTCTAACAGGGAGACAGAGGGCCTCATTACAACCCTGGCGGTCTAAGACCGCCAGGGCTGTTTTGGAGATTGTACCGCCAACAGGCTGGCGGTACAATCTTGCGGATTACAACTGCAGCGGAAGCACCGTGGTCACACTGCCGGGATCTGCGGTTTCCCATCATGGTTGTCCCGGCGGTTTTTATCCACCAGGGCAGCGCTGCTTGCAGCACTGCCCAGGGGATTATGAGTCCCCTTCCCGCAAGCCTGTCCATGGCGGTAGAGACCTCCATGGAAAGGCTGGCAGAAAGGTGAGTCGCAGGGCCCCTGGGGGCCCCTGTTCTGACCATGCACTTGGGCGCCCAGTCACAGCCCCACACTGCTTTTCACTGTCTGCACAACAGACAGTGAAAAGCGCGACAGGGTCAGGTGCACCCGTCGCACGGCCGCAACACCGCCATCTCCATTAGGATCTGGCTCCCATGTCGCGGCGGACATCCCCGCTGGACGGCGGGCGGAAATTCTGTTTCCGTCCACCGGCCCAGCGGGGATGTCAAAATGGGGCTGGCGGGAGTGCAGCCGCATTGGCGGCCGCACAGCGGTCCAAGGTTGTAATGGGGCCTAATATATCCTAATAAAAATTGCATACAATTAATTGAGAAAGGGCTTGATGTACAAAGCCAGTTAGAGGTTGCAAAGCCTGCAGTTCACTAAATCACAGGGTTTTTGACCTATAAAAGGCTCATACCATATGTAATAAACCCATTTGGCAATTCAGAAAGTGGTTGCCAAATCACAAAATTGGTTTAAAAATTCACTATGAATCATAATTTGGAAGGGGCATGCGTAGGGTATTCCTTCCAAATTGCAATTTTAAATCAGCAATTTCTGGCCAAAAACAACTTCTAGGTTATTAAGTCCTTGCACAGGTGGATAACCCATTCGCAAAGTAGAAGGGGCCCTCAGGGGATTCCTTCACATATATAAAAGAAAATAAAAAGATTGTTTGGGAGAAGCAAGTGGTCTTTAATTAAAAAAAAATTAAAGAATCCTGAAATGCAGATCAGTTTTCTTTATAGAAAACGGGCTGCAATTTTAAAAATGAAAGTATTTTATTTAAATGTGATCACAGACATGGTGGTCTGCCAATCTTAACACACAACCATCCCTATTAAGGCATCCAATCAGAGTGAGTTGTAAAATTGCAACGTACCGCATGAATATTGATGAGGTAGGTCGAACTGCGAACCACTCCGAATTGTGGTTCTGAGAAATGACCTATGGTTACCAAGGTCAGTTCACAAAATCTGATTTCATTCCCAAAAAGCAGTGTGACCATTTATTTTTTGTAGATGAAATCTTAGTACATCTACCCCTTGGTTTTCAGTTCTGGCCACATGGACCATGTTGTCAATGTACAGTAAGCTGGAAATTTACTCTTCACTTTTCCTTGAACATTTGTGGAAACAGCAGACATTTCTGAAGGTAGATCCTTGATAAAAATGCTAAACACAGTTGGAGACAGTTTGCTGCCCTATCTGACATGTTTGTTCACTGCAAAGCAACAAACTGTGTCTCACAATTACAGCTTGTTTGTAATGCACGTCCATCATGACCTGCAGCCCTGCTTATCCTGCAGACATGCTCATCATTTCTGGTGGGTCTTGACTCACCCGCAGTCAGAATACCATTATACTGCAGGCTGAGAAGTGTAACAAAATAAAAACAAAGACAATAAGGGGGTCATTCTGACCCAGGCGGTCATGGACCGCCAGGGCCAACGACCGCGGAAGCACCGCCAACAGGCTGGCGGTGCTTCTGGGGCCATTCTGACCGCGGCGGTAAAGCCACGGTCAGAAAAGGGAAACCGGCGGTTTCCCGCTGCCCCAGGGAATCCTCCACGGCGGCGCTGCAAGCAGCGCCGCCATGGGGATTCCGACCCCCTTCCCGCCATCCTGTTTCTGGCGGTTTTCACCGCCAGAAACAGGATGGCGGGAACGGGTGTTGTGGGGCTCCTGGGGGCCCCTGCAGTGCCCATGCCACTGGCATGGGCACTGCAGGGGCCCCCTAACAGGGCCCCATTAAGATTTTCAGTGTCTGCTTGGCCGCTGGGTGGGCGGGCGGCCTTTTGGCGGTCGCCCGCCAGCCCAGCGGGAAAGTCAGAATGACCGCCGCGGTCTTTTGACCGCGGTACGGTCTTCTGGCGGTTCCGCCGCCCGCGGGGGTCAGAATGACCCGCTAAGTCTTTTTAGGCACTAAGCATCTGGAACTACATCCCCATATCTATGAGGACTGCCCCAACGCTGCACTCATTTAGGAAAGAGTTGAAGACTTGCCTGTATAAAGAAATCTACATCACAATCCACTTACTGTCAACAACCCAGCTCCCCTCTCCTATTAATCAATGACTTTTTGGCTAGGTATGAAATATTAAAATACCATGTACATATATACATGCATACGTACATAAACAAATAATATTACTTTTATTAGACTCAGGGGGGCAGCAACTATGACCTGGACAACCATGCCCTTGTCAGCTTCATAATACCCATCCCACACGATCACAGACATAGCACCACCAACTGGAAAAGCATCTAAGAAGAGGAGTAGGCTTCAGCCATATACGAGCACACCAGCAACATGCAGAAAGCCATCAAAAACATGCTACATATGCTAACACTCTGGCTCCTACACCCCTGCTCCCCTCGAACACAACCCAATAAAAAGAGCCTGAACACAGGCCAGCTGGTAGACAGTGGAACTCAGGTTGATGAAGCACCATCATCATCAAAGATTTCATCACGCCTTCTGCTGTCTCCAACAACATCAACTTCTCACAAGACATTTACAACAAGCTCTCCGAATTATTCTGTAACAAAACAACTTCCATATACAGCAACTTCAACTGACAACTGGACCCCATCATCCTGCAAGTCAACTTCCCATCACAGCAGATGAACTAATCCTGACCTTGTGGCCTGCTTTTACCACCATTGAAATCACTGCTATCATCAAGACCATCCACTCAGGCACTCCATCTGACCCTTGCCTCCACAACGCCTTCACCAGAGGACTCTAACTAATCAGCAAAGCACTAGCACCCATCCTCAATGCCTCTATCAACCCTGCCATATTTCCAGACACCTTGAAACATACCACAGTCATTCCCCTGCTCAAGAATCTATCTATTGGCTGACCCAGCCCACTTTTCAACTACAGATCCATCTCCTTCCTACCATTCCTGGCAAAGGTCTTACAGAAACAATCAAGACATTTCTCACAACCACCAAAGCAACTACCAGCTCCTCCATGAAATGCAGTCTGGATTCAAGCTCCCAACCACAGTATAGAAACAGCACTCATCGCTGCCACATATGACATCCAAATGATCGTTTACAGAGAAGACACAGCAGCCCTCATTCTTCTGGCCCTCTCTGCAGCATTTGATAGTCTCTCACACTATCCTCATCAGGTGCCTACGTGAGATTGGCATCCAAACATCCGCTCTCTGCTGGATCTGCTCCTTCCTAACATATAGAACATAAGCTGTATACATGGCACCTTATTCCTCTGAAGTCCTCAAACTCATCTGCAGAATACCTCGCGGTTCATTGTTCAGTCCCACCCTTGTCAATATATACATGATCTCTCTGGCAAGCGTCATCCACACACAAAACAACATCCTCTCTTACGCACATGACACACAATTCGTATTCTCCCTCTCGAACAAGACTCCAACACAAGAAACAAGTTCACTGCCTCCATGTCCAAAGGTGCCAACTGGATGAAAGTCTACTGTCTCAAACTCAACACCGACAGGAAAGAAGTAGTGATCTTCAACAAGAACACCTCACCATGGGACTCCATCTGGTGGCTGGATAAACTTGGATTGGACCCACACAAACACCCAGAACCAGTGCCAGGAACACTGGAATAATCATATAAGTCAATGCTGTCACTGCATAACATAACATAACAGAACTCAACAGTCCATCAACAAACTCAATAATATTGCATTCTATGACTTCAGCCCCTACGATCAGGCAGAGGCAATAGTGACAAGTTCTCTTTCAGACAGAATGTAACTCAGTTCAATGGCATTTCTACCTCTCACAAAAGTCTTAAGCATGAGCAGAAGACTAATCTGGTCACATTTGTCTCATGTCTCAGTTTGCAAGATAAGTCCCACATTTACCTTTTGGCTAATAATACATAATAAAAGTTATAGCAATGAGGCAGAAGTGGTTCATGCTCCCACCCTCATGATGGTGGCTCTTAGAAATTGGGTTTCTAGTTGGTAGAGGAGGTATACACCCTGTCCAAGTAGGGACCACTATCCTAGTCAGGGTAGCTCAGTTGCATACCATAAATTAACCCGTGCTCACCCTCTGGTAGTTTGCCACAGAACAGGCAGGCTTAACTTAGGAGGCTATGTGCAAAGTATTTTTGCAACACCCAAAGGAGTAAACCAGTGAAAGCACAATATAAAAATAATACATACCAGGGTAAAAAAAAGATCTTAAGTTAATGAAGAAAACAAGATCAAAATGACAAAGATCCAATATGTAGAAGTCAAGATATTAATTTTTAAAGAATATTTGCAATTGTGGTGCTTAGAAACTTAAAGAGCCAACCAGGGTTAACTGCTCGCACTAGAACAGGGTAGATCCAAAAGTTCAGGCCAACCGCGATGGACCACATGACTGCTTCAGGAAACAACCTTGCCTCACTGATACAGTACTTTGTGTTAAGGATTGAGGATCCAATGCAAGGAGCAGAGGAGGTGATGCAAAGGTAACAATTCATCGATTCTAATCTGCGTAGTCAGGCAATGCATTGTTGCTGAGCTGTGCAGTCCTCAAACTGATGTCCTCGAGGTTCAGTGTTGAACCCTTTAGGATGAAGGCGATGCTTCATCGTTGAGCCACACAGCCAGCGATGAGAAGGTGATGCGCCGGAGCTGATGGTGATATGTCGATCGTGAGCCACACAATCGGCAATGCGAAGTCCTCGTCCTCAGTGGCAGTAGTGATGCGTCGGTGTCGAGGAGAGGTGTGGTGGTTCCGATTGCCCCAGAACACAGCTGCAGAACCCACTTCCAAGGGTAGAGGACTGGATTGGCACCACTTGACAGGGTAGGGCTCACAGTTGGCAGAATTCAGAATCTGTAGCAGACGTGAGTGCAGTCCTTGATGTCCTTGGCACTTCATAACAGGAGGCAAGCCAGCAAGCCCTTGGAATCTCTTTGGTTCTGGGGATGTAGAGATTCAGGTCCAGTCCTTCTCACTTCCAGGCAAGGAGGGTAGCAGGCAACATGGCAGGCACAGCAAAGCAGGACCCCAGTAACGTCCAGCAGAGTTCTAGCTCCCTTTAGAAGCACTGGCAGAATGTCCTCAGGTCCAGACTCCAGAGGTGTACTGACTTGGTAGGGTCAGAAGTCCAGTTCTTATATCCAGTGGTGCCTTTGAAGTGGGGGTGACTTCAAAGAGGGGCTTTGAAGTGCACACTGGTCCTTCCTTTCCTGTCTCCAGATACACTACTGGGGGGTAGGCAGCTCTTTGTGTGGGGACAGGAACAGCCCTATTCAAGTGCAAATGTTAGCTCCTCCCCCTCATCCTGCCCAGGAAGGCCTTCAGCCAGGTGATGGCCCATCAGGCGCTACTCAGTTCCCTTTGTGTGTGACTGTCTAGAGGGAATGCACAAAGCCCAGCTGTCACCCAACCCAGATGTGTATTTGAGGCAGGCAGCAGGAATACGGGGCTTCACAGCAGAAAAAAGCCACCTTTCTAAAAGTGGCATTATTAAAAATGTAATAATAAATCCAACTTTACCACTAAGGATAAGTGATTATTACACGCCTATAGCTACCATACACAACAGTCCTACTTCTTCTCAATCTTAATAAATGGATTAAGGAATAACCATTGTTATACTATGATAGGTGTAGGCCATAGTAGTAAAAAAATGAATTTGGGAGTTTTTCACTACTAGGACATGAAAAACTAAAAAGTATATGTCCTGCCTTTTACATATACTGCCCTCTGACCTATAATCTACCCAGGGCCTACCATAGAGGTGTTTTATGTGTAATAAAAAGTGGGGGCGGGTTTAAGTCTTTATCAAGGGGCTTTGAATGACAATTCAACATGGCTTTGAAACTGCACATACTGGCTCTGCAGTGGCAGACATGTTTAAAGGGCTACTTAAGTGAATGGCACAATCAGAGCTTCAGGCCGACTAGTAGCATTTAATTTACAGGGCCTGGGCACATAGAGTGTACCTTACTAAGGACTTATAGGTAAATTAAATAAGCCAGTTGTGGATACACTAATGTTACCATGTTTTAGGTGAGGACATGCACTTTAGCACTGGTTAGCAGTGGTAAAGCGACCAGAATCATAAGGCCAACAAAAGTCAAATTCAGCAAAAAGTAGAGGGAAAAAGGGAAAAGATTTGGGGCTGGGTGACCCTGCCAAGAGGGCCATTTCCATCACGACCCACCTCCAGCCTAAAGACAGGAGAGACTAACCAATACCTTGATGGACTTTCCCTGCTTAGGCGATAGAAAATGGACAATGGACCTCGACTGCGGGGGCCCTTCTCAGTTCTACACCTCTCTGACCTCAGTTGGATCCTTGTGTCTATGCTCTCCTGAACCACTGGACTCACCCATGGGGAACCCTTCTCCTCACTTGTGGACCCAATGTGGGCTGCACCTAACCATAATTTGCTCACATATGCATCTCAGTAGGCAGACAGTACCTCCATGGCCATTGTACCTTTTGGATCACACTTCAGTCCCCAACCCATGGAAAATTCTGTCCATAAGGATAATACTCAAAAGAGGCCTCTGACAGCTGTCAGTGTCAAGAGCCAGGCCCCAGGCCATGCAGGGGTCTCTGACTTCTGGGGTTTCTCATAGTGGAGGGGTAGTTGGCTCTAGCATTTTGCACCCTTTATCTAGTCTGCCTTCCATCAGTTCTGGGGCAGTAGCCTGAAACTGGTCATTCAACAAGGGACTATAGAGGTGATCCATCCCTCAGCCTACCCCTAAATCTGGGCTCCAGTGCCCTCTGATTGGGAGTGGTACCGTCAGAAAACTGAACATTCAGGGTGCCCTGAGGGGCCTTCCCTCTCAGTTCTCCTGCCACTAGGGGCACCTCATTCCCCTGAATGCAGTTTATGAGCATCTAGGCACTTACTATGACCCTCGTCTGGGTTATCTCCTCTCCCAACTCCAAGGCAACCCAGGCCATAGGCCAGAAAAATATTTGCCTACAGACTGGGGTCACCCTACACACCTAGCCAGAGTGCTGTTCTGGGGAAACTGGCCTTTCCACTATCATGGTGTGGCTAACCCCAGAGTCCTTCAGAGCAGTGACTGGGACCCCATTCACTTTCATCTGGTGGAAGTTGTGATTCCCACCCTCAGGGATCAACCAGCTCACCCTCTGAGTCTAGTCTATCACCAGCTAAGGGGGAGATTAGGGCATGTTCTATCTCCTCCCTTGATGACTACCTCCCCCTAAGACCACATGGGCCATTCCTGTGGAGTTCCTACCAGTGGGTGGTTTCTTTGAACAGAGTCCTCCTGATTGTGTCCTAGTTGAGAACAATCAAAGCTGAGCAGTTGGAAATGGGGTGTCCAGGGCCACTCCCTCCTCCTTCTCTGAAGGGGCATTGGAACCCTTTCCTTCCCCCTTAACCTGAGACTTGTCTGGGTCGTCCTTGACCTCCCCCTCACTCTGCTGGGGGGAACCTGAGCCACCCTTCTGTGGTCACCCTGTGAGTACCTTTTTGGATACTCTGGGTCTGACGGAGAGGTCTGCCTCCTCAGCAAGCTTCCTGGGGTCAGTCAGCTTGCTGTCAACTAGGTGTTGGCACAGCTCCGTGAAACAAACTTCAAGCCTGTGCTGCCTCATAATCAGGTTGTACAGCCCATCAAGGTCATCTACCTTGCTGCCCTTCTCCCAAACCTTCAGTGCCTTGCTAGAATAATCAGGAAAATCCATCCAGGTTTGTGTGGGGTGTTTGTGGCTCTTCCTGAATCTATGGCAGTACTTGGGAGCTAACCCAAACTTGCTTATGTGTATAGCCTTCATGGGATTGTAGTGTGTCTGGTCCTCTGCTTCTACTGTCTCACCGTGGACTAATAATTTAGCAACCATGGGCACTCTGAGAGCCATCTCATAGACTGCAAACCACTTGTCTGTCATTCCCCACCACATAACTGGACACCAAGGGGCATATTTATACTCCGTATTTAAACTTTGACGCCCGAGCCCGCGGATGACAAAATTCCGCCGTGTGCGTCATTTTCTGGATGCGGCAACCCGCCCTGCGTTAATGATATGCAGGGTAGGCGTTCCCGTCCATAAAATGACTTTAGCGGCCGTGCCTCGTATTCATGCTTTCGGGCAAAAATGACGCACGGCCGGGAGGCGGAGCAAGAAAATGACGCACTGCCCGATTTGCGTCAAAATTTAACGCCTGGGTCAGGGCAGGCGTTAAAATGGGGCAAACACACCTGTATTTAATCAGAACACACAGAACAAACAGCAGAGCAGCAGAGCAGCAGAGCAGCAGAGCAGCAAAAGGGAGACATGGAGGTGATTCTTATCCAGCGTGCACGCAGACGCAGAGCCCAGCAGCAACAACAGCAGCTACAACAACACCAGCAGGGACCCCAAAGGCAGCGCAGAAGGCAGGAGAGGATATTCCACCCAAGAACCACCCTTCAGGGCCTCAGGGAACACAACATCATACAGAGGTACCGGTTGAACTGGCAGGCCATACAGCAGCTGCTGAGAAACATTGAACAGCAGTTTGCCCCCACTTTGGTGACACCCCACACCATACCAACAGAAACAAAGCTGCTGCCCGTACTTCACATGCTGGCAAGTGGCTCTTTTCAAACAACTGGTGCCCTGGTTGGCGGAATATGACAACCATCATTCTCCGCATTTCTGCCCAAAGTACTGGATGCCATCATTCGCCTGACACCCTGCCATATCTGCTTCCCTAATACACTGCAGAAGCAGCAGGAAACTAAACAGGGTTTCGATGCAATCAGTGGCTTCCCACACGTCCTTGGTGCAATCGACTGCACACATGTACGCCTTGTGCCACCTGCTGCAACTGAACACCTCTACCGCAACAGGAAGCACACACATTCAATCAATGTGCAGGCCATTGTCGATCACCAAGGAATGTTCACCAACATCGTGGCTTAATGTCCTGGGAGTGTCCATGACTCATTCATCTTCCGTCACTGCACCATCAACCAACACTTCCAGGATGGACGGTATGGCCATGTACTACTTGTTGGTAAGTACTAAAACCTACTAATATACACACTGCACAGCAACCCTCTAGGACACACAACACATACACCACAACAGCAACATCTAGACAGGAACACACTGAGGTCCTGACATCACTAGCCATGTTTCTTAAGTCACCATTGAACCTGTCACTCATCGGAATTTACTGTACAGCCTAATGTGAAGACATTAATGACCTTTACATTAATACACTGCCTAAGTCTAAAGGTATGGGATGTCCAGGGTACTTTCATATGAACGTGCTAACAACACTTATAAATGAAACTCTACATTGAACTATCTACTCACCCCAAGTGAAGACACAAGGACACCTGTATCACAAGTCACAATGCTAGGGAGGGCACACTGCACTGAAAATCCCAAAACATACTGATGACAAACTTTTAGCAGACAAACACTTGCTCAGCCAAGGAAACAACACAATGCAGATGGTATAGCCTACAAGTATAGGATGTCACATTAGTACACTAAATAGTCACAGACAACACAAGACAACTACTGCCATTGAAGGTCTTTTCAATAGTGCAAGCTACACCAACATGATCCCATTCTTTTTCTCTTGCAGCTGATCAGGGGTATGGCATCCAGCCATGGATTATGACACCATTTGGCAACCCGAGTACTGCTGCAGAGCGGGCATACAACGACGCCAATAAGAGGACACGCAGCATTGTCGAGCGGACCTTCGGCATCCTCAAGTCAAGGTTCTGCTGCCTCGACATCACTGGTGGTAGCCTACTATATTCCCCTGAGATGGTCTGTAGGATCATCCTCACATGTGCAATATTGCACAACATTTGTGTAAAAAGGAACATTCCCCTCCTCGAACCAGACCCATACATGCCTGAAGACGAGGAAGAGGAGGATGCTGCCCTGCAACAGGAGGGGGAACAACCAAACATGGCTGCTGGAGTGCGTAGGCGCCAATACATTGTGAACAATTTCTTTTCATAATTATCACCATCACCACTTAATGAACTATTGTAAATAAACACTGATAACAAACACCACATCATGGTCTGGCTATTCATTTCTGCACACCTTTAGCTCTAAATATCAGAAGAAGAATGTCGGCTCATGGAGCATTAATGATATAACAATCAGGACACAGAAAAATACACTACAAATGTAATGCCTATCATACCACGGTCACATACACAATGTAAATGACTGACATCATGTACAGTTCACCTTTGAAGGTCAATAGCTGAGGACCACAACTATTACACACATACATGTAGGAAACATGGTTCATCGCAGCAGATGGCACACAACTAAAACACCATCACTCAACTAGGGGAAAACAGGCCTCAAACATCAGGCAGTTGACATGCTTTTGCTTCAGGAACAGGAATGTATTACCAGACTCTTGGCAGCAGTAATTCCAACTACTTACAATCTTTGCAATGACTATCTGTCACTAGAGTTACACATAAGCAGAACATACACAGCACAAGTGCCACAAATATGACAAGCATCCAGCACATCACATCCCATCTACATGTCAGCCCTTTTCTAAAAACCTTACACACCCATGCGGCTGGTCACACCCCACCTGTCTGAAGAGGTCCCTGGAATGCTGATATGTGTACCCTGAGATTCCCTCATCTACATACACACACTCACAAGAGTCATCCAGTGTGCCACACCCTTTCCTATGCCTACCATTGTCATAGTACCATCTGACTGCATGGAACTCAGCTCATATAATACACTGGCTTCGAGTTTTTAAGGCCTGGTATCACCTGTAGATTGATTCTCATGTGAAAGGTACTGTAGGCCATTTTAAAGCAAATCTCATCCGACAGGACTAGTGAGACACTGATGGAGGCCACACCAGTGATCCCCTCCATGCACACCACTCAAATTTACATGCCCCGTCCCTGCTGATGCCTCCTACAGCATAGATGTAGACATTTGGGCAATTACACCATTAAGCATTGCTACTAATGTGGCCGTGTAACACTTTATCAGGGTTCATGTGTCACCTTCAAGACAACACAGGACATACACAGTGTGACATGTCAACTGTCTACTCCTCCCTCTGACCAGTCCTAGTCAGACCACTGATCATGTAATTTGTGAAAGAGCTGGCTCCTGATTGACCCAGCATCCTGTCAGCCTGACTGGCACCTGTCCGTGGGTCACCCTAAAGATACCCGGTGTCCACCTATGGACCACACTTGCTGTCCAAAACCTCTTGTACCTCAGAGGCTAATTTGTCATTTGCCTCATCAATGTATACTCAATACATTGTAGTGCATCATCTGACTGTTATTTGTATCATATTTGTGACAGTGCCCTTGAATAGCTAAAACATGGCCCTTCCGTTGTCTGGGCCTCATTAATGCCTAAACTACAAAGTGTGACAGTGTACCTGGCCCATAGCGTTTGATGGTGTACGTGGCCTCCAGCAGAACCAGCAACCTCAGATAATGTCCATGAAAAGGCAACACATATGAGAACCCTGACAGTTCACACGCTGAGTAACATTGTTCAAATAATAGAGATGAGTTGTGTGTGCTGAATACCAGCCATTTACTTCAGCACAGAGGCTATGATGTTTCCTGATGCATTTCCTTCCACAGAGGCCAACTTGAGTACAAATGTTGCAATGACACATGCCGGATCCAGACACCTGAGACATTCTCTCACTCAGCACACCACGGTTGCCCAGTTGAAAGTCTCATTACACGTTTTCAGTGACAGGGTGGGACCATCCACGTGTAGGTTACCATGTCCTCAATGACTTTTGTCACATTTAGCTACAAACGATACTCATTAGATACACGATTAGCTGCCAATAATTCATGATGAGACGTGGACGTTACAGTGACAACATACACCTTAACAGTTGATACTGGATCAACATTGGACCACACACATGTGCATGTACCATCCAATCAACAAAATGGTTGCAAGCAGCCTATCACAGTAGTGTCCCAGTTGTAACCTAGCAGGAAGAATGAAACATGCCACTAAACCAGGTAATGCATAAAGGGCCACATACATCAACAACCTATTTGCTATCATGACATAAGGAACGTTGAGATTTTGCTATTAAATCAATGCTAAATGGTATGTCAGAATTCTCCAAATAATCAATAAGGCAAACGTCAAATGGGCAAATGGGATTACAGATTAGCAAACAGAGAATCTTACTCAATTTGCTTCCATGGGCCTGCTGCCAATGGTTTAGCATTACTGAATTTGGGAAAACCTTGGATAAAGTTGCAAGTCAGGAACAGCAAACCCCAGGGTACTGGGGGCCTAAGTCCCCCTCTGCTGCACCCCAAATATACATTTTTTATGCACATGTGAAGCACACATATGCATAAGGCGCATGTGTGCCCTACATGTCAATAGTGAAACACATTTTAGCTACATTAACTCGTAATTAGGACATGGTTACCCCCAAAAAAGGTTTATGCAACAATTGCATTACCTAATTGGCCTTTATGCAATTTGGAATAGCTTGATACATGTGCTCACAATTTAGCTAAGGAATACATCCTGGTATCTCTTTCATATTTTGAAATTTTCAATCAGCAAGTACCTACATATGTCCACAATTATGAGTAATATCCATTCTGGCCAATCATTACTATTGCACTGTGAATACCTTCTATACATCCTATAAGGGACATTTGCTATAGCTAACCCAAAAGTTTATCACTTAGCACCGTTTGGTCATGCAAAATTCAATTTCTCATTTGGACAAATGAAATACATATTTGTCATAATGCGTCATATTTTCACGCATACAGGTTGTGCGTCATAATTTTAGACGCACAGGAGTGCAAATAATGCAGAGTCAAAATTATTTTTCATAAATAGATATCATAATTGGCTACGGCTTAATTTTCACCTCTAGAACTGTAAAATATGCCGCAAACAAATATTAATTCCCAAATATGAAAAATATTTTGACTCTGCATTATCTGCACTCCTGTGCGTCAAAAAATATGACGCACAACCTGTATGCGTGAAAATATGACGCATAATGGAAAAAAACAGGGGCCATGTTATGCAGGATGTGATGTAATAGGATATCCTGTTTACAGACTCTGTACAGTGGGTGTACTTTCACTTTCACTTTGCAGTCTCTGATTATTCTAGACTGTGTGGCTGTGTGCAAAGTGTTGTCCTGTGTATTAGTGCTTTTGTGTCCAGAGTGCCATCTTACTTGTTGTTTTGTCATCAATATATTGTTGTAGAATACTGTCTGAGTTTGTGTTGTATAAATTTGTCCAGTCCAGTGTTGTATTTATTGTCTGTGGGAGTCTGTTGTGGGTACTGTGATATAGGGGATAGTTGGGCTCTTCTATTTGTTAAGTTTTCTTTGTATTTCCTCACTCTAACTTTCCCCATTTCCCCCTTTTCTTTTTTTCTACTACTTTTTCCCCTTTTTCAGTGCTTAAATGTCTGGTAGGCCACGGCTTTCCAGGATGGGTGAGGAGGAATTGGGGGGGTTTATATGTCTGGTTTGCCATTTCCTCCCACTTATGCTGGAGGCTGGGGGTAGGGTGATACAGGGGTATCACACGGAGGCCCGAAAAGTCAGGTGGGGGAAGGTGCGCCATCACTTGGTGCGTCTGTATGGGAGCCAACGGAATGACCATCAATTGAAGCACCGCTGGGCTGACCTGATCTCCAGGGAGCAAGATCTGCTGGACCACCTGGGAATCAGGATTGGTGGCCATGTTGGTGAGTACAGATCATGTAAATGTGCACAATTTAAAGCTGTGTAGTGACATGTGATGATTGGTACCCAATCTGCAAGATAAGTAGCTGACTGTGTGTAATGCTAGGGAAACATACAGGGTAATGGATGCAATATGTGAAGGATGACAAATGCTAGCAGTCAGGCAGCTCATGTTTTCCACACATACAGGTTGCTTGTAGCAGAATGTAATGTAGTGCCGCCTTTGTGTCAGACAAGCGACACATTAATGACGCAATCAGGACTCTACAGGTCACAATAGCCAGTGAAGTATGGATGTAGTAACATCATACCTACATATGTTGACGCTATAGCTAGACTGACATTTGAAACCCTACATGATGCTGAAAATGAGTGCTGCCTTCACGTCAATTGAAGTTAGCAATGTGGCCCACACATATGTCACATGTGTTTCTGGTTAGTGTGTAGGGAAAGTGTTCACGGAAGTGCCATGCCTGTTCGTGATAAATGTGCTCCTTCACATTTTATTGATACATGCCAGATCTGACCAAGAACCATATTTGTAAAGGACTCAGGTGCCCTCAGCTAACATATTAGACAGGTATTTATTGTCACTTGTGGCAAAATTCGAATAGGGATGGCAGTCCAAAGGTATGGACTAGGGTGCAAACATCTATGTTTGGTGCCAATCACCATTGTTTGGACACATCAATTTATGAAACTGTAACAACACGAGGTATTGCCAAAGTACCTGGCCCTCTGTACCATGTACCTAACTGTCACAAATGTGTCATGACCACATAGACTGTTTGACAGGTCATGCAGTCCTCAAGTAACCAGCTTTTTGATGTCTTTCTTGGATGCACATGATGAGATGAATACACACCTATATTGTTGCTGCACACTAATGGAGGTGCATGTTTGCCACCACATGACAGTCCGGGCCACTGCATGTGTGTAGAAGTGTGTGTAACTGTAGCAGGAGACCCATCCTATGTAAATGTTGCACAGGAATTATTCCATGCAGTATGAGCATGTCTGAAAGTGTTTCATTACTCATGTCAGATTATCACATTGTGTTTGTATTTGAAATTGTTTGTCAGTGCACGGATTCTGAGCATATTCTTCCTTCCATGCTTTACAGGTGGACCTGCACCGTAGACAGTGGGAGAGGTGGCTCGTTTTGAGGACCCCGACACCTACAGTGAGTGTTGATATGTGTGGTATGTTTTGTGTTTGCTGGTGATGTGTGATGGACTGTGTGTTGAACAGATTGCAAGGTGTGATGCGCTGCCCAATTATTAGTCTTGTTCCATTAGTGGGACTTCAGTTATCACTTCATTTTGAGTTGACCTATGCTTATCCATTTGTCTGATCTTGGGTCTGTAGGCCATTCCTGTAGGGCCCGCTATGGGAAATGGGGTGAGTCATGTGGAATACACTAGTTACTTTAAGAGTTCCACGGGGACTCGTCTCGGACTGAGTCTGCATGTCAGACTGACATTCTCCCAGATAGCTTCTGCAAATGGCTTGTCTGAAATCTGCTGCTTCCCTATTAACCGATGTACTGAGTACACTGTAGGTTGGATCTTCCGGGAGCATGTACTTCCACAAGTTGTACTAGAAGTGTGTGGGACTAGAGTGCAACGGCCTAGGTGTGCATGCTATTCATGATCATGGCTGTTCTTGCTCCTCTGTGTCTGTAGAAAAATATGCCTCACTGGAAGTATGTGATGTTGGCCTAGGTCAGTACATTTTGACATGTGTGGACCTTGGATAGGACAAGGTTTAGCTGACTCCAATTTGTTGATAGCCCTTCACTGGTGGTGTGTGTGTGGAGGCAAAAACATGTTGAGCTTTCTATACACTCCTGGGTGTGCATCTATTTTGGGATTGTTTGTTGTTCTTCCCCCTCCCTCAAAGACAGGCATGGGTTTGTGAATAGGGTACCTAGGACTGAAGCAACCAGTATGTTACACATACTTGTGATTTTATGAAATATGGTTTTGAACCTAGTGTACACACTCAGTTATGGCACATGAGTTCTATACTAGCAAATCCCATTACAAATTGCAGACCTTGAAGTTTGTGATTGTTATCACATACACTGACATACGTAGTCCAGGCAATAGGTGGAGGAGGTGCAGCATGATTGTTAGCTGCAACTGTAAGTACTTTGATGACAAGTTATTGCCAGTTGTTACCCATCATGTAGATTCTTGTATATGCTATGTGTGAGATGACCTTTGTATGCAGGCTTCCCATGTACTTCCTCTGAGACTTTCAATGATCTGTATGGTGATATGAGCAGTTACAAGTACAGTAAATGTATTGTCAGATTGACCACTTGTGCTATTCCACACAATGCAGTTCCTATGGTAAATAGTTGCCCTTTGTCTTCACAGCTGCAAACATGAGTGCCGCACAGAGGCATGAATTTGAGAGGCGGGCCATGAGGTACCGACACATCCTGTAGGTGCAGTCGGGGTTCCGACGGATGGCCCGTAAATACCAGTCAGATCGGGCCTCCGGAGCATGGTGGGCTTCACCACAGGGTGGCCCAACGTTGCCCACTACAGCCACCACCACCACAACCACCGGTTCTCCCCTGTGGCCCCAGCCACAGCAGGGACAGTTGTCCCTGCCTCTGCAGCACAACCAGGACCCAGCAGTGTGACAGCTGCAGGACAGTCCAGTGGGCTAGACTCAACACCCACACAGAGCACCTCTGCTGGGACCCAAACAGCAGCAGCACCTCCAATCGACCCTGCGGCATTCCAGGCTTTGGAACGCAAAATGGAAAAATTTATGAGGAAGGTGGACAAGCTTAGCCAGGATGTGGCGTACATCAAGAAGCGGGTCAGGTCTATCAGGCGGACCCTCCGGAGGGCCAACCTATAGGACTGATATGTTCAATGTACATAATTCCCTCCCCTCCCTCCTCTTTCCTTGTTATCATGATTAGTGGGCTTGGGGGATTAGTGTTAGGTTAGTATGGGTTGTTAGCTTAGTTAGTGTTAGGGAGGAGGGTGGGGGGTCCTGATTCTTTCTACTTTTCATTATTAAGTGTGTGTGTGGGTGGGTGGGGGTCAATGTTGGGGTTCCTGTGTGTTTAAAAAAAATATATATATATATATATATATATGATTGTTTAGGATAGTATAGTATGTGTGTAGGTTAGTATGTGTTGTCCTGCATGTGTCCTGTCTCATAATGGTGGGTGGGGGGTTGATGTTTAGATCGATTCGCTATATGTGTAGAGTAAGTTTAGCTTAGGTTAGTTAGGGACAGCTGTGGGTAATGAGTAGTCAGGTTAGATTAGTGTAGGTATGACTTTTCCCTTAGTTGCCTCTGGCGTGATTAGTTATGAATAAATATATAGATAACCCTTTGCATTATGTGTTAACTGCTACTTGATCATGGCCTTGCCATCAGTGTAGGTGATTGTTGTTCTATGACATTTGTGTCCTATGCTACAAACCAAAACAAACTGAGGTGTAAAATGGCAGCTACCCCTGTGCTACCTTGGTAAGTATCCACCATTTGTTAGAACCACCAATCGGAGTTGACATGGATCACAAAGGATTTGTGTCGATGAGTATGTTTTCTACGGCACAAAGTGTGCTTCCAGACTTGGTATTGTGGGCAAATATTTAGGTCGGACTGCAGAGTGATGTTCAGGGACATCTTTGAAGATGAGGTCTTGTTAACACTCTTGTCTTCTTGTCTTCATAACTGACATGGATCATTTGTGCTAAAATTCAGCATGATTACCTATTTGGATGTTTACTCAGAAAGGTTGATTGATGCTGTGTTTTGTAGTGTTTGCTTAGATTAGACTGCATAATTCAATGTGTTGGTATTGCATGGTGACAACATTTATCAACCACTGTTAGTTGACTTTGATTTCTCTTGATGAAGCATTATTCTGTACAACACAGCATGATTGTGTGTGGTTTCTCCCTTCATCAGTTATTCTCCTCAGGATGGGCAGGCTATGATGCAATCCTGGCCACTGCACAGATGTATCTGACTACATGATGTCAGGACAGTTGTATTGACAAGCTACATGGTTGTCACACAGGCACATTTGTGTTATCTACTGCTCAGTTGATGTGTCAAATTACACAGAGACATATTTGGTGTGCAAGTGCAATTTATTGATAGGTGCTGTAGTGCAATATGTACATTGTCCATGTTTGCTGAGTCCGTTCTACTGCAATCTTACATGGTGATCCTACAGAAGGGGTGTGGATAATACTCCTGACATGCAGGGGTGATGTTACAGACAGTGCAGAGGGACAGGATTTGCCGATTAGTAGGAGACAGACATTCACTGGCAATGCTGACAAGTTATACAGTGGTTAGCAGAACAGTCATTGAGTATAGTTGTAGTAAGACTGGCATTTGACAAAACGTAGGACCATGGTCAAAGTAGGCCATGGTGCAGGGAATAGTGCTTCCGGGTACTCTTCCGTGTGAATGTGATCTGTTCCATGTCTTCTTCTTCTGATGTGTGTGTTGCCTGCTTTGTCCTTGTTGTTGTTGGTTGTGAAGGGGCAACACACACCTCAGTGCTAGAAGACGTGGAGTCAAGACATCCCGGTCGCTGCTCCCTGTGAAGGTCTTAAGAGCAGTACTGCAGCAAGGAGGGTCTGCTGGTTTTTGAGAATAGCAGCTACATCACGATGGTAGGCAGCCAGGTCTGCCCTGAGGGAGTCATGATTGCATTCGTGCATGCAGTGGAAGGTTTGGGGTGCGAGGTGTTGTGGCAACTCCCTTACTGCAGTGGTGAATTCCTTGACAGTTTGTTGTAGTCCTTGCAGTATGGATGTTAGGGCTCGCATAGCTGCTGCCTGATCTGCAGATGACATCATGCACGAGCGCACCCCCTCAAGGCTGGCTGCCATAGTTTGCATCCCCACCCGCACCTCCTTGGCCAGCTCCCGCTGTACTCCAACTACAGTTCTTTCAAAGCTGGTGCCAGTGTCGTCAAGAGTCCTCAGCTGTATTGGAGCTGGCAGGTCTTGCAATTGGGGTGGTGGGTGGTTCTTCTGTGATGGCTGCTTGTTCTGTGCTCCTCCTTGTGACTGAAGGTGTGGTCTGGAGGGTTTCAAGGACCTTTTGGATGGTCTCCTGGGGAATGTTTATGGGCTCGTCATCCATGTCATCAGGGAAATCTGGGACAGGCATATCGGCAGGTGATCCATCTTCCTCTGCAATGAAACAGGGTACAATTAGTGTGTCTGTGTTGTGACAATTTTGACGTGACATGCCTGCCTTTTGATGAATTCACTTTGTGATCTTGTTTGGTATTGGTATCTGCTGTCCTTCAGATGGGCATTGTTATAGGCCTATGGCCCACCTGTGTGTCACATGTATGTTATTGAGTTATCAGACTTGTCAGCCTCATCGCCTCTGGGTGTTGCTTTATACCAAATAGAGAATAGCCACCTTTTTGTCCTACTCGACCCTCCGTGTATATCCATTCTCATGGTGAGACCTTTCACTGGCTGTGGGTGTTCTGATGGTCCTGGCAGCACAATTGACTCTCAGGACCTGCCCCAATCCCTGATCGTTCACATTGACGGCGGCGCAGTTTTGCGTCAAAAAGTATAAATATGGCCCCAAATCTTTTGGGATGCGGACCCTCTCGTCACAAACAGACACTGTAGGTATACTGCCATTATCTCTGCTGGTCTCACCCTGCCTGGCCTTAATGTCCAGTTCCTCTAGACTCAGTTCATGAGCCAACTTGATTTTCCTTTCTTCCATGGCCAATCTTTGTTTCTTCTCCTCATCCTCCATGGCCAGACTTTTCTCCTCTAAAGCTCTCACTTTCTCCAACTTGAGCTTATCCAACTCCAACTTTAATGTCCTCCCTCACGTCCTGCAGCTTCTCTGGGGAAAGGTCATTAGAAAAGATGCTGCTCCCTGCGGGGAAGCTCCACACCATTGGCTCCCTGGCTCAAAGCAGTCTCAGGACCTCCACCGAATCCAGTTCCACATTCTCATCTATTATCACATTCTCCTAATCTGGGGTCACAGCTGCATCCCAGGCTTCCAACCAGGCCTGCAGCACATTCTGCATCTCTACTTTCTTGGTGAAGCCCCTCATGGAAATCCCAAATCCCTTGCAGAAGGTTTTGAGCCAGGCCCCAGTGTAATTCTCCAGCTGGACCTGCTTACACTTTATTGTTGCAGGTACAAGGGCAAATGTAGGGCCTCCAATTAGAGACATGAATTTGAAAAAAATCTAAAATCCTAATTGGGGATAATTAGAAAAATCTAAAATTCCAATAAAAGAGAGTAGGAAAAAAAACAGATGCCAATGAGGATCAGAGACAATTGATTGGAATTAGTCTTTGATGTGGATAGTAGTGTACACTAAATTACTGTAAGGCACTGCACAAATACAAGTCCTATACTCAGTTCATCACCAAGGTTAGAAACTGGGTCTCTAGTTGGCAGAGGTATGCACGCTGTCCAAGTAGGGACCACAATCCTAGTCAGGGAAAGTCAGTTATACACCATAAATTAACCTGTGCTCACCCTCTGGTAGCTTGACACAGAGCAGGCAGGCCTAACTTAAGAGGAAATTTGTAAAGTATTTGTGCAACACCCAAAGCAGTAAAACAGTAAAGCCACCACACAGATGTACTCTACACAGGTTAGAAAAATAGATCTTAATTTAATTAACAAAGCAAGATCAAAATAACAAAAATCCAATTAGTAGAATTTGAGATATGAATTTTCAAAAAATATCTGCAATTGTAATGCTTAGAAACTTAAAGCGCCAGCCGGGGCTATTTGGTCGCGCTTGACCAAGGTAGATCCAAACATTCAGGCTGACCATGATGGAGCACGGGTCAGCTACCTGCTCCAACCTTCTCCCACTGAAATAGTACTTTGTGTGGAGGGCTGGGCTGATGTTGAGGATCTGATGCGACGAACAGAGGAGATAATGTGAAGGTGATGCATTACTTCTGATCCACTCAATCAAGCAATGTTATGTTGTTGAGCTGCACAGTCCTTGATGCAATGTCATTGAGGTGCAGCATTAAACTTTTTACAATGAGGCAATGGTGGCCAATGCGAAGGTGACGCACCAGGGCCGATGGTAATGCATCGATCCTGAGCTGCGCAATTGGTGATGCAAAGTCCTTGTCCTCTGCTGCAGCGAAGATGAGTTGAGGAAATATGCAGTGGTTCTGATTGGTGCATTGATAGTGATGCATGGATTTTCCCAGAACACAGCTGCAGAACCCTCTTCCAAGGGTACAGGTCTGAATTGGCACCACTTAGCAGAGCAGGACTCACAGCTGGTAGAGCCCAAAAGCTGTAGCAAAGGTGAGTGCGGTCTATGATGTCCCTGAGACTTCAAAACAGGAAGCAAGCCAGTAAGCCCTTAGAGTCACTTTGGTTCTGGGGGTGTAGAGATTCAGGTCCAGTCCTTTTCACTCCCAGGCAAGGATAACAGCAGAGCAGGCACAGCAAAGCAAGAGTCCAGCAAAGTCCAGCAGAATTCCAGCAGAGTATCAGTCCCTTTATCAGCACAGCCGGTAACCCTGATTGGATGCAGGTAGACTGAGGCCATTGAAGTTCTACACTGGGTGGTTGTTCTAGTTAAGATGCAGCAGGCACACACACCAAATCTTTGGTGAAGATGAGGCAAAGCAGAGGTCAATACTCTGGTGACGATGTGCCCTCTCACAGGCTAAACACTGGTCATGATGTGGCCACACACATGCCAAAATGCTGGTGACTATGTGGAAATGCACACATCCATATGGGTGATGATGCAGCCATACACAAACGGATACTTTGGTGATGATGCAGAAGCACACAAGCCCATATTCAGGGGATGATGCAGCCACATAAATTCCACTTCCCTTGACTTGCGATGACAGCCTTTGTAAGGCCTCAGCAATCATTGTCACAGTCTTTATTGTTCCTGTCTGGAAGCTCTTCGAATAGATTGCGGTCTCCAGATCATTCTTCTGTCTTTATCTGGTTGCTCAATAGACTCCAGGGACAAGCTGCACCTCACCCCCTCATAGACAGTTGCTATGCATTCAGATTTGGCAAGCTCCTTCCCTTTCTCAGCAAGCAGGCAGGCAGGTTTCAAGGTACTTCAGAACAAGTATACAGCTCTTCCAGCAAGACTTGAGACTCAGGTGATGTCCGCTCACTTCTGGGAAGTTGAATGTCAGTCATTCACCAGCTCTGGTTGCACAACAGCCCTATTAGCACTCTGAAAAGAAGTCCCTTCCTTGGTCATACAAGACTTGGAACTGGAACATAAAGTGGGGTTGTGAAGTCCCAAACGTGTACAGTAAAATTAAATAGAGGTGTGTAATCATTGCATTTTCATAACTGATCTACGGTGGATTTTTTTCAAGTGTCCTTTCCTGGCTTCTCTTCAAGCACATCCTTTGGGTACAGTGACGCTTCTCATAACAGTGTAGCCACTATGCTGGAGCACCCAAATTTGAGGTACAAAAGCCCTGAGGTTTCTGAATCTGGTTGCCATTAGCCAAGTGAAAGTGTAATGAGGGGAAAACAAAAGAAATGGCTTCATCTAAAGATTCTCCTTCCCCTTCACAACAGAATCTGCAGTCCCACCCTTCACCACTACCATTTGAGAACAACTAGTTAGCACTTCTTTGCCAAGCAAAACACCTAATTAAATTTGCAAAGGAACCCTGCCTCCAGTCCCCTGACTTCTATGTCTGAGTCTTCCCGCTTTAGCTCCGGGAATGACTGGAGTACATGTCTACAGCCTGGAAAAACATATTTATCTCTGTCATTTGCAACAGGCTAGGTCAGAGAAATTTAAAATAGATTCCAACATGCACAATATCCACTTGGGATGTTAGGGTTAGGAGTTGGGTAAGGGCCTAAAATCAGAACTTTATTGGAGTGAGCTGGTAGGCCTCTACTACAGTGACACAGACAAAAAGGCATGGTCACAGCTATGGATTCACAAAACATGACACGCTGCTACCACCACTCTATATATTAAACTCATGACAGGAACAGTATTCCAGAGAGGTCAACAAGGGCATGCTTATTGTACCCTTCCAGGCCAAAGGACAAGTCCAGCAGCTTTCTCCCATCAAGGGACCATGCTAGGCCTGCATGCACACGCTGGATTAATGAGAGCTGTGGAGTGGGGTGAGGAGTTTAGAGGGACAAAATTCATAAATCAGGATCCCACATATACTCATTCGAACACTCAGAGTAGTAGAACACAACTGTAAACTATGCAGTAGACATTCCAATAACAACATCAGCCATCAATGCTTGTTTCTCTGGGTTATTTTCATGCAAATCAGACAATCACTGCTTAAACTGGGAAGAGTACTCTCCTTGAGTTGCTCTGTCACCATTAAATGGTTAAGGGCATGAAAACCCGTGGCCTCCTTCCCTCTTACCTGCTCATTCAAGTCACGTAACACATCATGAGTCCAACTTTCAGATGGAACACCGACTGTTCGATTCTTTAGCTATTTGAAAGTACTGAGCTGGCTTGAGTCCTAACCATGTGCACAGAAATTCCTTAATCCGTTGCATGTCTGCAGCAACAGCACCCACCTTCCAAGGCCTCTGCGACCTAAGGTGCATCATGGTGGCACTTGTTCTGTAACAGTCTTGGAGTAGGTGTGCCTCACATGGGACCCATGAATAGAGAGTGGGGGTCCACTTCATGGCATTTATTCCTCCTAGCATTGCTTTCTGCAAGTCAGCGTTGTCTGGACTTCTCAGCAGGGGACATTCCTGTCCGAACAGATTATCTGTAGGAGAATGACTCATGATCCAAGACCTTTTAACTTTAATTGAACAGTCTCTAGACTTTAATTTGTGTAAAGTCTGAATGTTGTGCCTTGATTAGTAGAGGAGGAACATATATTTGACAATTCAATGGGACCCTAATCAGTTGACCCAGAAACACTGCACTTGGTATGCATCACACACTTCATGTGTGACTTGGTATTACAGGCAAGCAGCTTCTCTGTGGGAACACCAATGGCATACTGGATGGAAAAGGTGAAAGAGGAAGCATTTTCAGCAATTCCGAAAAATCTGCTTCAGGACAGCACTGTAGCAGCACAACATGCTGCAGCTAATAATGGTATCTTCATTCTTTATATTGCCATGACATCCTATCTTCTTAGGCACAAGACTTGGAGAAGAACGAGTCAACTCTCAACAGCAGATTAAAAAAGGGTGATATTACCAAGCTGCTCATCATATTTAAGTATAACAAATTGTTAAAAATTAAAGAACAGCTCTCGTATGTTTTGGGTACACTGTATACCTAAAGCCTGAGGCTCGGTTTGCTCTTGTATTGTTAATAGTTGTGCCAGATTATGTTCCACATGTATGTGATTTCTGCTGACAGTTACTAGTTATAGTTGTGATTGCTCTCAGACCTGTTTAAAACTTTAGTTTCATGCAGGGTTTCTCAGTACTCAATCTCAGTTAAACAAAACCTGTAGTCTATATTGTTTCTTTTAAACCTATGTATCCTTGGAAGATATGATGGAAAACAGAAATTCCTATGTCATATGCCCATCTCAGGAATCTGTGTACTAAACTACGGAACATTGTCTATAGGACTTGACAGAGGGTCAGTTTCTTGACTTAAAATTGCAGTCATGTGAAGTCTTTAAGTGGGTAATCACATTAAGGTGAATAGAAAATTATCTACATGTGTAGTATGTTAAATTACTTCAAGTTCACAAACCTACAGGAGGTGTCACAATGATTTTAAACATCTGAATGAAAAGACACCTTAGAGTTACTCTTTTGTAACTAAACATAGGTTTTGGGATACCCAGTCCTAGACCCATTTCCCTTACCTCAGAAGTTAGAGACCACACATCTTTGCAAGCAGATTTGAAGTCCCTGTTAATGCAGAATGACTTAATTAAAATGTATTAATGAGTGTTTATGTGTTATAATAATAATTTGTAGAAAATGACTAACGTAGAAAAATTAATGAGCACATTTGAAATTTCGACCTCGGAGAATGGCCACCAGAATTCATGAAATGTACTAATAAGTGACTAGCATACATGAAATATAGAGAACGTATAAAAATGATGTATTAATATGTCATAATGAGAGTTATAACCTATGCCTTGCAATAATTGTAGGCCTTAAATGAGCAAGAGTCTTGGCCTAGTCTTGCCAGGCCTCATGCAGAAAGCTGAATTTATTTAGCATCTAATAGAAATGTGCTTACGAATTGAACTGACCGTGAACTGCTCATTGTTTTAATGAAATGCTTAACCAGACCTTTTTGTGGAACCTACGGACAGGAGATGATGTTCTAGTAATTGTAACAAAAAATGTATAACGTGCATGAGATGTACTTTCTGAGGACTCGAACAATGAAGGCACTGACTGGAGAAGAAGATGCAACATTTTCGATACATGACGAGCCGGATGATGAGGACATCGTAAAGCGGACCAATCAACTACATGAGAACTGTGAAATATTAGAGTACATAGATTTGGAATAATACAACTATTGGGTAGAGTCACAACTTGTGATCAATTGACCAATTGGACATTGGGGGAATAGTCTGGGTAACTTTGATATAACAACGTGACAGAGAGACAAGAGTTCAGATGTTAGATGCAGATGCTAGATGTTTGGGAGTGAGACTGCGAGATTACTGAGGCAATTCAAGATTCTGTCATTGGGCTCATACTCTTGAGAGCTTGATGTGATGCTGATTGACTGATGACCTGAAGACGAAGACAAACTCTGTTCCTGATCTACACCGAGGAGAGGTAAATATGACAATATGACTGAACTATAACATTGTGCCTTTTCTTTCTAGGTAACCAACTGCGCTGTCTAAATAGTCTTCTTAGATAGATGATTTTCCCAAAATGTTTCGTTCTGAATATTTTTTGCATGAAGTCCCACATGCTGATGCTAATCTGGATTAGATTAGGTTTTTCTTAAATGACGACTGACAGATTTAGAGACAAATGGTTGACGGACTGTTTTGCTGAACTCTATGAATAGAGAAGTTGTATTACCTTTTTTCTTCCTGTTGACTTTTGCTAAAGCATTAGAATATGCTTTAATGCAGGTTTTGATCAGATTATGTTATTGGCGCCTTCTAATAAATTAATACGGATTCTGATTCAATTGAGCTGTGTTGAATTAACTTCATGGCTTAGTATTGTAACTAATAGGAAAATAAAATCACTAAAACGTATAATGAGTTGTGGTTATTCATGGCTGAAAGGTCATGGTGTGTCGTGATCTTTGATTCATTATTGATGATGACTAATGCATATTAAGTTTGTGTATTTGATCATTTGGAGTACCAACCATACCCTGGCTAGGATACTCCATGCGAATCAAAAGGTTCATCGACCTATGCGCGTCCCCTTGTAAGTTTACTTATTAAGGATCAGGCGCGCTAGCATCCACATGAAACAAATGTGATTTTCTTGATTGTTGCATTGGAAAATAAGGATGGGCGGATCTTGATCGAGAGAAATCGCCTCCCTCTTTGTAGTTTTTTTTTTTTTTAAGCACCGGAAGTTTGAGAGGTGCCTTGTATGCCGTAAAAGCTTGATCTATATGCCTGCAGTGTAACTGATTTCTGTCATCAGTGTCTCAGGTAAAGGACAACAATAACAGTGACTGGAGTTCATAGCTCACCAAACTTTGACAAGGAAAACCCACCAATTCACAGTTCTATCTTGTCTCCCCTTTTGCTCCCTCCACTGCCACCCACCCATTGAGCCCGGTACAGTTGCTCTGCTCACAGTGGCTCACCCGGTACATGGGCTCCCCGTCCCCCTGCGAAGCGCTGGCCACCCCAGAAGGAGCAGTAGCAGCACTGTCCATGCTGCCATCCACCTCAGTGGTGAAGAAGCAGGAAGCCATCTTCGAAGCCATCTTTGGACCTGAAGGGAGAACAATAGCAGCACTGGAACTGCATCAAACACCCCTATAAAATCATCCTATCACACATGCACACTCAGAGCAGCTTCCCTCACCTGTAACGAAAGAAATTAGCTGCACCAGGCCCCCAATCAGAGAGCAGGCCCTAATATCACGTGATATCCACCAACAAATCAATAGTTTAGAGCGAGCACTGCACTGAAACCTGCGCCGTAAGTGCTTAATTGAGTGGCACGCGCAGGTGAACTCTGGTCCGCAGGGAGTTGGTGGAGTTTGCCGAGCTCCATGAGCACTACAGTCGTTTAGCATGCACCTGGATGTCAACTGATGATCTCAATCTTATTTCCACCAATGTAGCTGTTGGGTGGTATCACATGTGTAGCAGAATATGCAGATTGGCTAGGAGGCTGGTTAGATCCAGAAGTGCTAACTAAAACTGGTCGACACCAACCTGCAATATTGTGGGTACCACCTACATGTGCATAGTTTCTTTGTATTGCCAAGATGTATAAAATGAACATCACTCAGTACATGTCCCTTGTCAGTTCACAGGATGCAATAGGTAAAGGACCTAGCAATTTCATACATGGAAAAGATGGGGAACAGGACCATGTAAACTATAAACAACCTTGGCAAACACTTCTAGGACATTATAGTTCAATTACACCACACCAGAAACCACAGCACCGACCTTAGTGAGGGACTCGTCAAGTCAGTCTAATCAGAATTCTTTAATGCAAATATGAGCAGATGTCTGGCAACAGTGCCAGTTGCAATTTCTTTCCTTATGCTTCAGTTCATATTACACAAAGAAGGTCATATAGGTAGATCAGATTTCCATAAGAGGAGCGTTTATTTATTTTTCTAATTACATTGGTGCTGTTTGACAACTCTATATGAAACTATTAACAAGAAAATTAATTTACCTCATCTCTTTTCTGGAATTTTTCACCAAACCTTCAAGAGAGTGGTTAAAAAAAGGGGGTGATTCTAAAACATTAATTTTGAATATTAATAACTGAAGGAAACTTTAGTTTTTGTTCAGACAAATGTCTGACTGGAGTTACGCCAAATACGGTAAAAAAATAGAACTTACTCAGAAAGAGTGCTTTTTGTGATTTGGTGTAGAACCGTTCAGCCAGGTTCAGGGATGCTCATTTTGGGTTTCAAAGGAATAAAACATTAGGTTTATCTGAATCATTGTTACTGCAGGAATCCTGCTGTACCAAAGATTTTAGAAATAGATCCCTCTGATTGGCTAAAGGAGCTTTCCTCCCTGTCGACCATTTCATGAACATAGGACTAGAACCAATCACGATGTACTGAGCAATCAGATTGACTAGCTAATACTGAAAATAAAATATTGATCCTTGATAACAAGACTAACGACCCATGTCATAATAGGGCAGGCGAGGGACACCCTTACCCTCAGGGACTTGTCTGAGGGACCCAGAAGGATCCCCCCAGGGTCCAAAATTTTTAATAATGTGATACTGTAGGTACTGCAGTATTGCCTCAGAATCTGGTGTGACCCTTCTGTGAGATACTGTGGTACTTCTGCAGGAGCCACCGCTCAAGCGTCACAATATGGTAATGCAGTACTGTGGAAACTTACTCGGAGAAGCTTGCATAGTACTGTGGTACCATGAGGGTGAACCTTGCATTGAGGGTACCAAAGGAGTACTGTGGTACATGAAAAATGAAATAAAAAACGAAATGTGTGTTTGGTGTTTGTAGGGAGATGGGCATTCATGGGGGTTGGGTGCACCTTCGGCAAACACCCTGCTGGGCACAGCCAAAGGTCATGTGCAGCAAGAGGTTAGTTGTTCGTAGGAGTTTGGTACAGTGCCTAGCTCGAGGTGAGGCCTTGATAGCAAACCACCCACTGCACGTTGCCAAAGGCTGAAGCTCACTTAGTCAGTTTGTATGCTTGTGGCCCTCTGGTCAATCCTCCACTGCCCTAATGACCTGTGACCCTCTGAGGTTATTCCTGCACAATGGGAAGCTGGCTAAACATGATTAAAAAGCTGACATTTTCTAAACAATTTAAAGCTTAAAATGACAATATATCTAAGTATGGTAATAGGATCTTACCTTATATTTAAAAACCCTGAAATTGAATGAAATAACCAATGGTTAAAATGGTGTTATGATTGGGTATTGTAATATGATCTTAGCTTATGTTAAAAAGAAACTGAAAATTAGCTGAAATTGCAAAAGGTTAAAGTGACGCTATAGTTAGGTTTTGAAGTAAAGGAATAATCAATGCTTAAAACCCAAAAAAAACCACTGAAATTTACAATTTATAGCTTACTGAGCTAACTATAACTTTTACCCCTACCATGCAATGCTTATGGCATCACTTAATGCATCACTGATGACATGTTAAATTATATCATGAATAACCTCACTGATGACATCTCAAATGACATCATTGACAATGATAACATCCTAGTCATATACAGCAGAGCATTACTGAGTGTACATATGCGGGTAGATAGCATGGAAATAGTGTAAGCCCTTGCAAGAAGTGTAATTGTTCATTTTAAAAGTTATATTGTACACAGTATACATATCACTAAAATTTGGCATTGAAGTATTACATCATGAATAAGTAAAGGCTGAACACTTCAGATATGAGTTGCAACAGTATGTATGAGAGTAGGATGTGACTTAATGCCAAAACCTGCTTAAACAAATCTGTGAGAGAGGCTAAAGCTGTTATTGACAATACATTAACTATCAAAGACTATCTAGGCAGACACACTGCATTCCATATTTGTAATACATTGGCATAGACACTTTCTATAAGCTGTATGTGTTTATTTAAGAAATTCACTAAACATTTTGAGGCATTGCAGGTTATTGAATAATGTAGAATGCAGAGTTGGTTTATCCCACACTGGTGCTGTAAACATGGCTCTTCAACTGTATGCAATAATGCCCATCTCAGAAATATGTGAAGTGTTTTTACTATCCTAGGAAGTGTTGTCCATAGGACGTGACAGAATGCTTCTTTACCAAATTGATAACAATTTCTTGACTTAAGATTGGGGTCATGTGAAGTCTTTAAGAGGGTCATCGCGTTAAGCTGAATAAAATTTTTTGCATATGTGTAGCATGTTAAATTACCTCAAGTCCACAAACCCTATAGGATGCTATCACAATATCTGTATGATGTCTACAGAGGTGCAATGAATGACATCATCTGAGATGTCATTATTGATGTCATTAATTAGGTAATTTAACATGTCATGATTGATGTAATATGTGAGGCCATAAGAAGGGCATGGAAGGGCGCAATGTTACAGTTAGCTCAATAAACTATAATTGGTCAATTTCAGTGTTTTTGGAGGTTTTAAATGTTATTGTTTTCCTTATTTCAACATCTTCGTATAACAGCAGTTTACATTTGTGTTTTTTTTTCAGTAGTTTTCTTAGGATTTTTATTAACAGAAGGATAAAGTGACCAAAGGGTGAGTGAGCAATAGTAGAAAGCTGATGGAAAGGCAATGCTGAATGAGTTTGTTCTCTATGCAGACGATGATGTTTGCATAGTTTTATGACCCCAAGGTTCGCACTTCTGCCAGCCAGAGAGACTAAGCCAGCAGAGCTAGGAAGCAGCACCCGCCACAGAAATTACCCAGAAGTGAATGACTGATCCAGGACCCACAGAAAAATGGCTCATCTCATTAACATATTAAAAGGATTACAAAAGCAAAACATTCACTTTCCAACTTTATGTGGAAAAGAGTGGCATCTGGGTGAGGTTTACAGGAGGGCATTGAACCAATATGGCTGAGCCCTGTAGAAGGGTTGGTAGAGGAGGGAGCATTGAGGCTAAGAGGATTTCCACACCGTAAAAAAACTTTGGAAAAGGTCCTGGAATAAATGAGAAGGGGTGAATGTATAGGGATAATATTTCAGGTTTTTGGGTGCATCAGACCTTTTTAGCTGGGGTCCATGTTGGAAACTGGTTTCATAATTGAAGACTCTTTATCAAAATGTTTGCACACTACTCATCTGAGGGATGGTGTTCCATGTAAAATTTCAGGTATATCTGTTATTCGTGGTCACATTCTGAAGGGAATACTGGAGTGTAGAAGGGCATTTCTTTATTTCTCTACTACAGATTAAGGGGCATATATACAAGCCCCTTGCACCCCTTAACGCCACCCTGAGCCATATTTACAAAGTGTTGCAATGCTAGCATTGCAACACTTTGTAAACCCTTGCACCACATTATATCTGTGCCAGACATAATTTATGCAAGCGGGATGTTCCCCCGCAGGAGGCTCAAACAATGGTGCAGTGAAATTTACAAGATTTCACTTTGCCATTCTAGAGTCAGTTTTTAACGCCTGCTCAGGGCAGGGGTTAAAGTGACGCTAGGGTATTTCCTATGGGCTTCCTCAATCTTTCCTGAACTAGCATCAAAATGTTTGACGCTAATCCATCAAAGCACCTCAATAGTATAAAAAATATTGACGTTATTGTGCTAACGAGCGCCATGGTTCTCTGTGTTGTAAATATAGCGCTACCATGGTGTTGTGAGGGGAGCACAGGGTGACGCAAGGAAACTGGCGTATCTGAGCTGAGCGGGCATTCCTTAATATGCCCCTGAGTACTCCCGGTCCTCATCCACAGACTCTAATGAGCTGCTACTCTCTCAGGTGCTGCTCGGATCCCGGACTATGACTCACTGTTACACTACCAATCACCTGTCAATCACCTGCTCCTGTCAGCGGGGTGGAGCAGCCAATGGCACAGTAAAGTTGAGCAAGGTCAAGCCAGGCCCTGCTGCACTCCCCAGTCCATGAGATGGGCTGCACAGGAACCCCAACCCCTCTCCCACCGCTCCCTCTCCTGCCAACATGTACACCCACCCACACACACACACACACACACACACACACACCAAACAACATGGACCCTATCCAAAACTAACCCCCATCTCCTAAGAGGAAGTAAGGCTTACTGGCTTTAGTCACTCTGTGCTCAGCTCCTACTTCGTAGGATGTGTGTTCATTTACTAATTACCTGAGTCCAAGTCACGTTAATCTAAATCCAGTGAGAATGGATGACATTAGTCTGAAATTTCATTTGGAATTTGTGTGGATATTTTTTGCACTGTTCCAGTATCTTGGGTGTCTTCTTTACAATGGTATATATTGCATTGTATTGTATTTTGGTTCTTCATACCCTTCTAAAACAGTAACCCTACTGTAATTACTATACTGTAGACAGTTGTATTTACTGCACCGTTTCCAGTAAATGTAATACTACATAAACCGATGTGTATAGTGCCGAATCCATAGCATAATCACTGCAGTTCACACAGTGGTATTCAGCATATTTTTTAATAACTATAATATATACAGATTTACAATTTACTGTAGTATACTTTAAGAACAACTGCCGTGCTCTCCTACAGTGTCACAGTATTAATTCTACCGTGTATTAAATATTTGTCAAGGGGAACGTGTTGACTATTGGGATACGAGTTATGGCTACAATAGGTACTGGCCACAGCATACAACAACGTGCACAAAGACTGAAATTCCATTGATTTGATTTGCAATTTAATTTATATTGCGCTTCATAGCCAGGACGAGGCACCGACGTGCTTTCGGTGGACGTGTAACACTCTATTCGATACACTTGATGTCTCCCGGAGCTGAATAACGAAATGTCCTGGTCACAAGGGCAGCCTCTTCCCTCAGCAGCACCTACAGTATTTATTGAAAATGATCATATAGCTGCAGTTTCGCTTTTACACGAGAAACGTGACGTAATTCGTTTGTTTTTAAAACCAATCAATAGCCTGCAGCTCGCTGACTGACGGGGTAAGCATTATTGCATCCAGGAGTAACGCAGCAGCTTCAGACCATGCAACAAACGTTTCTGAGAATACTATTGAGTGGTGCAAGGTCCTCTTATTAAAAGAATACGTTGAGAGACTTTTTGTGACATGCTACAGGACTATTTAGTAGTTATCTTTGGTAAGACCTAAAGGCCTCCGA
This sequence comes from Pleurodeles waltl, assembly GCF_031143425.1. Lineage (NCBI taxonomy): Eukaryota > Metazoa > Chordata > Amphibia > Caudata > Salamandridae > Pleurodeles > Pleurodeles waltl. The sequence continues at coordinate 364,364,500 of NC_090447.1, forward strand.
CAAGCTGTAGGCAGTTCATTCAAATTCATTAGCTATTCACGTAGAAGAAAAACAACGCAGGAGGCATCATTTTACACTCACCCAGAGGCACATTTCCATTTCTCCCCCAAAGCGAATTACTTCCTGCTGACAAAGTCGCTGGGAGTGAATAATCAGTTTAAATTACCCCTTTACCACAGGATAGTATGAAACTACGTCGAGCAGCTGTTGGAAACAAAGGATTGGAATTCCAGTTGCTCACCGTGCTCTTCGCGATCTGCTATACATGCTACAGAAAATATTTAAAAAGCCCTGTAAATCCATTTTGTTGTAGTCTTGCGAATCAAAAGCATTTGACTCTTTGAATATTCCAAGGCACACATTTTAATTAGTGCGGCAGTACACTACGACAATTAATAGCAGTACCAGTCTCTCTCCCGCTGCCATTAGAAAATCTCGTCCAGTGCATAGAAAGCACGGAATGACTATTTCGAGGTGAAAACAAAGCACACACACGCTTAGGGCCTGATCTATTACATTTCCTTTCCATAAAAGTTGTTTAGGCTTTTAGAATTTTTTGGGGGAATAAGTCCAAAATGGAACTGTGAAATAGTGATACAAGTCAATACAAAATAAAAACACATCTATGCCAGCGGAGACAAGATAAGTAGACAACAAACACGTCATATTAACTTTGAAAAAAAGAAAATAGATCTTCGTTTGTAGCCTAATCCCATGTGCCTCACCGCCATCCCCAATGCATTGATCACTAATTCTGCACTTAGTATGGTTGACAATACTTAAGAAAATAAGAAACTAATACTGATCATAGTGTCAGTTTGTGAAGGGTGTAATGGCTCGGGGCCACACCTTGTGCTGCACAGTGAAATGAGACGCGTGCACACACGGATGCAGTGTCAAGGGGAACTGCGTAAGCGCAGCCCCAGCTTTATTAGGTAACCTTGGTTCCGCGTTGCATCAGGTCATGCAGAACTAGTTGCAAACGTAAGAAGAGCCCGGGTGGCTCTCTACATCCCTCCTATGTTTTACTTCACACAGAAGAGAAAAGAAAAAGAAATATACTAGAAAACCAACAAAATGTAATACCAACAGAACCGAACAAAAGGATACAAAGTCCTAGAGATAACACCTCTCCGATAAGCATGCAGCGATAGTACAGCGTTGCTTCTTAGAGACCCATGGTACAGACAAAGTCTATGAGCTGGGTGTTCGGCACACGGTTTGGGCGTAGATGATAGCGTCCACCTCTAGGACGTAATTCTCCCTGGCCGGCGTTTTCACCCAGAGAGTGTAGAGCACTGGACCCCGATGCCTGAGTCCCCTCATTCTGTACTTCCTCCTCCGGGGGAACAAACATCAAGTCATCGATCTCTCCTTCTTCTTCTGACGTGACGGACACCCCTGCTCTCCGGAAGTGTGATACGTTTCTGGTTACCTTCTGCCTGCCTCGTGCGGCTGTTATCATTGGACTCCGCACACTGATAACCTGCCATGGTTCAGCCTCAAATGGAGTTTGGAACTTTCCGCCTGGCCGGCGGTTCTTCACTACCACCATATCTCCCTCTTGAAAACCCCGGTATCGACCTCGCCATCGGTCATGCGATCTCTGTGCTGCTGAGTGGCGTCGACATCCAGCTCGGGTGAAGTCCACTGAGGACCAGACGGGATGCAATCCCGAGGCGGAACTTTAAACATCAAGGCAGCCGGGGCACACCCTGTCGTACTGTGAGGTGTCTGGCGATAAGCACCCAGAAATTGTTGTAGACATTGCTCACTGTCCACTTGTTGTTCAACGCCAATTCTGAGGGCTCGGTTCAAAGTTCGCATAAACCTCTCGATGTCCCCACTGGCCTGTGGCCAGTAAGGCATGACCTTGCGGTGGCGTATGGCTAACCCTTCCAGGTAAGACCGAAAGTCCTGACCATTGAACGGCGGGCCATTGTCTGTTCTGACCTCATCAGGAAGCCCAAACATAGCAAACATCTTTTGTAGTACTGGCCTCACATTCTCGAAAGACGTGGACGACACAACATCAACGACAGGGAACTTTGTGCAAGAGTCAATGAGGACGACGGTCAGCCGCCCATCCGGGAAGCTCCCAAAATCCATACTAACTTTTGTCCATGGTTTCGTGCTAGACGGCTCAGTGACTATTGGACAACAGGGTGGTTCCCCTGATGTGATGACGCGAGAGTGGCATCTTCCCACCAATTCGTCCACCTGATTGTCCATACCAGGAAACCACACCTTGGCTCGCAATCTGGCCTTCGTCTTCGCAGTGCCTTGATGGCCCTGATGTGCAAGATCCACTACTCTGGCCCACAAGCTCTGAGGCAGCACAATCCTCCTTCCTCGAAGAACCAGCCCCTGGCTATCCGTGGACAACTCATCTCGCACCCTCCACATTCCTTGCATCGCCACTTTGCACTCTTGATTGGCCACTTTAGTCTTTTCCAGGAAAAACTTCCACTTCTGATAACCCAGTGCCTCTTTGACCTGGTTCAATACTGTGTCCACTTTGGTGGCGTCACTAATGTCTCGTACAGCCAGAGCATTGGGACATGCCGATTGCACCACCATGTTAACAAATACCTCAGTGCTCTCTTCGTCTTTCTCTTGAGAGTCATCTGTAGTGGTTGCGGATGAGTGGCGAGATAAATAATCTGCCGGGTTGTTCACTCCTGGTCGGTATACAACAGTAAAACGATAAGGTTGCAGCAGGACAGTCCAACGCTCTATTCGCGTGCGCGCTAGGCGAGGGCACACTGCAAATAATGCAACTAGAGGCTTGTGATCAGTCACCACCTTGAATTCTTGGCCATACAGATACAGGTGAAAATGTTTACATGCCCACCGAATTGCCAATGCTTCTCGTTCTATCTGGGCATATCGTGTTTCAACCGAAGACAACGCCCTGCTGGCATACGCTACCGGAACCCACTCCAGCGGGTTCTGCTCCTGAAGAAGAACAGCGCCAAGACCTACTGGACTTGCATTCACCACCACCTCCGTACGTCTGTGAGGGTTGAAATAAGCCATTGTTGACTTATCTAGCAGCGCTGTCTTAATGTCAGAGAATGCCCTGTCTGCCGTTGGGCTCCACTCCCAAGGATGCCCAACCTTGGTAAGCTGACGGAGAGGTTCCGCCATGGTTGCAAGCTGCGGAATGAACCTCCCACAATAGGTGGCCATGCCCAGGAAGCTTCTCACTTCAGTAGGGTTTTTCTGAATCGGTGCGTGACGAATGGCATCAGCCTTATGGGGGTCCACCTGTAGACCATCTTTTGAAAAAACATATCCAAAAAAATCCACCGACGTCTGATAGAACGCGCATTTCTTCTTGTGGAGTGTTAATCCCGCTTCTGACAACCTCTGTAACGTCACCCTGAGATGTCGATGATGTTCTTCTCTGGTTTTGGAGTAAATGAGGATGTCATCACTTAGATTGATCACCCCTTGTAGTCCTGAGAGCGTCTCCCTAATCATGTTTTGAAACACTTTGGCGGCCGAAGACACCCCAAAACTCAGTGTTTTGTATCGCCGAAGCCGTACGTGCGTCGAAAAGGTGGTGATATTTCTACCTTCGGGCTCCAGCTCCAGCTGATGAGACCCAGCATTTAGGTCCAATTTCGAAAACTACTGTGCTCCATTCAGATCCGCTATGATGTCATCCATCGTAGGAGTTATATGCCTCTCTCTTTTAATGGCCTTGTTGGGAAGGCGCATATCGACACAGAGACGGATAGCGCCAGGCTGCTTGGGCTTTGGTGCTATCACCAATGGCGACACCCACGGAGTAGGCCCTTCCACCTTCTCAATCACCCCTAGGTCTTCAAGGAGTTGTAGCTCCTTCTCCACAGCTGGTCGTAAATGGAATGGAACACGTCGGTGTCGTAGGGCGATGGGCATCACGCTGTGATCTATGTGCAGCTTAACACTTTTACCTTTAAGTCTCCCCAATCCTTCAAAAAGCTTCGTAAAATCATTAACCAGGCATTCGGCGTGTGAGTCATATATCTGTCGCGCAAAAAAACCAAGTTCCAGCTCTTCCGCTGTGTGGCACCCCAACAGAGTGCCTCGGTCTCCAGTCACCACACAGAACCTTGCCTGTGTTGACACCTGCCCGCTGGACACTGCCACTTCCACTATGCCTTTTAGAGGAAGCGGCTCACGGCCCCCATAGTTGTATATTTTAGTGGTGGTTGGGACAAGTGATGGCGTCGGAACCAACTGCTTGAATAGAGTCTCATCCACCACATTCACCGACGCTCCTGTATCTATAAGCACACTCGCCGTCTTGCCATTAATCTGCACGTTGCTCATCGGTGGTGGTCGCTTCTTCTGCTGTCTCCCCCAAGTAAACGAGATCACAAAGATGTCTTCATCCTCATCTTCCTCGAAAACAGGAGTACCTTGAGCCGTGGGATGCCCAGACTCCTCAGTCTCTTTGGTCACGCTTCTGACCCGGGCATCCTTTCCTTTCTGGCTTCCTTGCCAGCTGCTTCCTGACCTGCACACCTTTGCAAAATGATTGTCTTTTCCACACTTATTACACGTTTTCCCTCTTTCCGGGCACACCATTGGTGGTTTGTGGTCGTACCCACAGCTCCTGCAGGTGCGCGGGCCCTGTTTGACTAAACTCGCTCTTCGTCCTGGCGGTTGATGCGTCTGGATGGCATCTACCTGCTCTTCCTTCACCTGGACTGGACGTGCGATTGATGCAGCAGCCAGTGATTGTCCCCTTACCGCTGCCGTGGCATCTGCCCGCATCACTGATAATTTGTGCGAACGTGCCAAAACCAAAATGTCATCGAGGGGCATGCCTTGTTGTGGTAGAATAAGCTTCCGTAGTGCGTTCGATCAGCACCCTTGAATAATCTGTGCCCTGACCTCCTCTTGTTGATTTAGGCCTACACACGAGCTTGCTAGCTTCCTTAGTCGCGCATAGAACATGTCCATCGACTCGACGTCCGTCTGCTGAGCCTGCCGGAGTTTGAAGCGTTCAAAGTCTGAATTCAGCTGTGGATCAAAATGCTTGTTCAGGGCTTCCACCGCTGCATTGAAATCCGACCTATCACCTGTGTTTGGGAGTGCGTCGAACAGTTCCTGCAGCTCATCGCCCCCATGGATAACATGAGAGATCTGCGCATGGCCCCATCTGTCTCTCTTGTGGCACAGAAGTAGTTTTCTAATCGGTTTAGCCACAGGCGCCATCTTGGCGAAGCTGTGGCCGGGTCAATCAGTTGACTGAATGGGGGCAGCGCAGTGACTGAGGAGTGAGCACTGGGGCCTGCTTGCACAGGCAGCTGGGGGGTTTCTTGTGGTGGGGCGCTCATGATGTCTCACGTCTGTGGCCGTTTAGTTACTATGCTGTCGGTGCTTCTCTTATAGTGTTTCTCTAAAACTCGTGGTGTCTACTGTTTTTTCAAATGCAGTCCACCCCTTTACTTTTCTTCCAGGGCCACTCTTAGTTATAGTGCATATTATTATAAAAGAGAAGAGAGCACAAAAAAAAAATGATGAGAGAAGAAAAAAAAAATCTTCCTTCTTCTTCCTCTGTACTGTGTCCTTTTTTTTTCCTTGTTCTCTTTTTTTTTTCACCCTTTTCCACGGACTATTAGGGCTCTCTGCCCTTCTTTCCTGTTCACAAATGTCTTTTTTTTTTCCAACTGTGTGTTTTTTTTTTCAGGGAGTATTAGGGCCTTCTGCCCTTCTTTCCTTTTCACAGAGTCATTATTTTCCCACCTGTTTTTTTTTTTTCCAGTCCTTTCCAGGGACTATTAGGGCTCTCTGCCCTTCTTTCCTTTTCACAGTGACTTTTTTTCTTTTCTTTTTCTCAGGGTTTAATGCTCTTGTGCTGCGTTCCCCTCCCAGGGGAATGCAGCCAGAGCGTGGCGTTGCCAGGTTCTGGGGCGTGCGCTTGTTTTTATTTGCACGCGCGCACGGCCCCACGTGGTGCTTCGGGCCGCTGGGGGAAGCGCTGGATGAAGACGCTATGAGCGTCTCAGCACCACCGACGGTAAGGCTGATATTGTTTCTCTTTTTTTTTCTTTAGCGTGCGGTCCACGCGAGGGCTGTCCTACACGGGACACGCCCCGGGGCACTCACCGGAGAGGGGCGGCGGGGCACAACTTCTTCTCGACAGGGCGCGCCTCCACTCCACACACAGCTGAGCGCCGTCCTGGCCGCACACTGTTTCTAGACTCCTCTCCCAGCGGGCGAGCGCTGTGCCGGTGATTTATTATGATTTTTTTTCAAATGTTGATGGCAACTCAAACGCGACGCGGGAGTACTGGAATCCCGCTCGTCGCCATTGTAATTCCTCGGGCCACACCTTGTGCTGCACAGTGAAATGAGACTCGTGCACACACGGATGCAGTGTCAGGGGGAACTGCGTAAGCGCAGCCCCAGCTTTATTAGGTAACCTCGGTTCCGCGTTGCATCAGGTCACGCAGAACTAGTTGCAAACGTAAGAAGAGCCCGGGTGGCTCTCTACAAAGGGTACAAAATGTCGCTTGCATAGGTCCTCCCACTGTCACGATGACCAGTGAATTCTGCAGTCTCTTACCCGAGGACATATCCAGTGGCTTTTTTCATTGAACTGAACTGATTTTGCATCTGATTTCAACAAGATTATGAGGTATATGCATTGTAAACCTGAGGTATGTGCATTGTGAACCATGTGACCTATTCCGAAAAAATTTGTAAAGTGTACTCGTATGTAGTGCACACAACTGAATTGTGTTTAGATACCTTATTCTCAATGATGATTAGAAAATAGGAACACTGAGCAGCATACACATATTGTTGTTTGTGGACTAGGAAGTAGGAATGAGTTGACATGGAAGTAAGGCGACCAGTTTTAAAAAACAAAATCAGGATAATCCACAAACAACAAAGTAGGACTACATTTTTACGTCAACTTAAGTGCACACAATGACTTGATTGACCGTCTTCAACAACATAAAACCACAACCTATAATGTACTAAAGGCAATTTTTCAAATTCTTTTAAAGCTTTATTACAAACAAAACAAAAAACAACGCTACAGTGAGTGACATTAACATTGTCATCACACTTTGATGTAATATAATACATTAAGCATGGTGCTATCATGTTTATCGTGACTTCATGACACTTCCCTGAGACATGGCTGAACTATACCAAAGTGAAACAGCAAAAGAAGTGTATTTTAACTATAGAAGAACTTCTCTCAACTTTCTTCACAATCTCTACATCATGCAGTATACAGGGAATGTCACCAGGTGCGTCTCAATATTTTGCATTTCAGTCAGCGTCTCCAACGTGGTCTCGTAAATGTGTCAGTTCTCAGAGAAGTACTGACTAAGGGCTGATTTGAATGTTGGTGGTAAGGATACTCCTTTGTAACTGCAACAGAGTATCCTTACCACCAAGATGATGCTGCGCCTACTGAATTTAGTTGTAGATGAACAATAGGTGTACAAATCACTAGAATCACAAAAAACTGGAGCCGGGAGGTAAAAAGACACCATACGTCCTCCCTAGACTAAACGTATGAACACAAAAGGGTACAGTTGCATACAAGACACGAAGACTTCATTCCCTACGTAGAGGTATAAGTCTAAGCCCTACTTGGACAACCTAGTAACCCATTCGGGTCACATGAGAAAGCCATTTTTTTGGGAGAAGAAGCCTCACACACTATTTGTGTCATGCCTCATCCTCTGCCTGGTAAGACAATGCCACCAGGGTGGACTTGACCTCCTGGTAGATGAAAGGAAGGAGTGAGTTCCTATATAAAGCTTGACTGGACAAATGGAGGGATCCAGAAAAAACTAAAAATACCCAGGCATGTCTCCTTTAATATTGGGACCCCAGGTATATCTACAAACCTTACTGGGATGGTCAGTAAGAGTAATGACTCAAATCATCTCCCTGGGCCAACATGTTTCTGCCCCTATGGTTAGCCTAACTGGTTTGGGCATTCGTTAGGGCCAAGGATCCCTAATGGATTGGCCAATTTACCAATGACAAAAAGAAAAAAGTATCCATATTTATCCTACCTGGAGCTGCGTAACTTGTACCCAATTAATTTAAGGATATCAGCTCCTTGGTTTGGGAGAGGACGATGTCCTATGTAGTCACACTTTTATCAAGAGCGTATTGTGCGATTCCACCTGAAATGACAGTAACAACTCCCAGCAGCTCCCAGACCAGGGAGCTGAGTTCCCTTAATTAATAGGGTACAAGTTACACATATCCATAGGGGCTGTAGGGGAGGAAACATGTTGACCTAGGGAGATGGTTTGAGTCATTACTCTCACTGCAATCCCAGTAAAGTTTTTAGATATACCTGGGGTCCCTATATTGAAGGTGACGGGCCTGGGTACCCCAAGGTATTTTTTCTGGATTTTGTCACATGGACAGTCAAGCTTTATATAAGAGCTCCCTCTTTCCTTTCATCCACCAGGGGATCGAGTCCACCCTGGTGGCACTGTCCTACCATGGTGGGGAGAGGTAGCTAAAGATGAAGCAAGACAGGAGTAGTGCATGAGGCTTTTTCTCCCAAAAGGAATGGATTTCTCATGTGACCCCACAGGGTTACTAGGTTGTCCAAGTAGGGATAAGACTTATACCTCTAAGTAGGGGATGAAGTCTTCATGCACCAATAGCTGTAACCATGGCAGTGACTAATCCATCTTCCTCATGGTGACACCCTTTCAATGGCCCGATGGAGTAAGGACTCTCAGAGACTGACCTCTATGCCCTTCCATCCTATTGAGATGGGCAGACATAGAGGTTAGTTTTCACTGCCTTTTACCCCCATGCCCTCTCGCCATGCCCATTGTTTTTCATTTTCAAAAAGAAAATCCTGCTTCAGGACATGTTGACAGAGTTGTGTGCCAAACTTTAAAAAACATTGACAGGAACTGCCATGACGGCGGTTCCTGTCAATGCTTTAGATATGATAGCCGACTTGGCGGTCATTTCTAAATTCTGTGGGAGGAGTAGCCTCGGTCTTGCGCCTTGTGGACATTAATTCCTCCGCAAGGCCAATGGAAATTTCCCATCTGTCAAATATTAAATCAGGCCCTAAATTAGAATTCCTGAATACACAACGTGCCCTGTAGAACTTCTCCCACATGTCCCTTGGTTTAGAGGGTCTGGTTGCAAGGCAGTATAGTCCTTAGCCCTTACATGGCACAGTCCTATGTCACACATCCTTTTGTTATCATGGGTTTGGTGTCCCCTTGACAATTTATGGCTAGTGGGAGCTTAGCCAGCAGCAAAGTTTGGTCCACGAATCACCTGTTTGTTGCTCGAATTAATTTAACATAACTGACCAGTACTGTCAGTTAGTTTAGATCAATGTTGTGGTCAGTTATTTGTGTTATATGGTCATATACCGCTTCTGAAAAGTATAGGTATGCTGGACCAGGCCATACCAAATTTTTCCGAGGTGAGTGCGAGTTGGGTCTGTCATGTACTGTTTAGCTGCTGTGAAGTAGGCTTGGCAGAGGAATTTATAGTACAACAATTTATGACATGATTAATGGATACTGTCTTTGTCTGATAACAGCAGTATTTCCAAACCACTTTGATTATGAGACCCTATAGATCTCCCAAGCCTGTTTGAGCTGCTGCTCACCTGTCTGCCTAATTTCTGATAGCAAACCATATAATCTTGATACCCACCTCATTGCGTCTCAGGATCTGATCAGTTGAGTCAGGAGTAAGAGTTCTTCTGGCTCTGATGGAAACTCAGGTATCGTTTCACTAGGCATGTGTCCAGTCTTACAGTATATAGAATTGACTAGTGACACATTTCTAACAGCTGTGCAAGTG